>NC_060080.1:13490000-14115000 GCF_922984935.1 Meles meles | reverse complement strand
TCTAGATGACTTGTCCCCCACTGCAAAGTGGCTTTCTCAAAATTACTGGAGTTGATACTTTATCTATCCGTCTATCTATCTATATCTATATATTTATTTATTTAGAGAGGGCATGTTCATGAGAGGGGTGGGGAAGAGCGGAGGGAGAGAGAGAGACTCTCAAGCAGCTTCCACATCCAGTGCAGAGCCAATGCAGGGCTCCATCTCACAAATCTGAAATCATGACCTGGGCTGAAATCAAGAGTCTGCTGCATAACCAACTGAGCCACCCAGGCATTTTTTGAAGTCTTGTTCAGCAAAGAGTCAGTATGGATTTCCAGAGATAAAGGAGCTGATGATCATGCAATAATCGTTCAGCTATCCCTAGTCAATGTCAGAAAGTCAAGTGTGGCATATGGGTCAGAGAGTTCTAGTATAAGGGGGTCTGCATTATTCCACTTATGGAGGGTCTCATTCTTCCTCTTTTTTGTGTGTGTTTGGGGGAGGAGGAGCAGAGGGAGAGAGAGAATCTAAATTAAGCTCCAGGTCTGGTGCAGACCCCCACTCAGGGCTAGATCTCAGGATTTTGAAATCAGGACCTGAGCTAAAATCAAGTCAGGGACTTAGCCAACAGAGTCACCCAGGCATCCCCTGGAGGTCATATTTTAAATATAGGTTGTTGCTTCCAATCTCAGACATTTTTTAATCCAGAAAGCTTGGAGTAGCTCAGAAATTTTTATTTTATTTAAAGCTCCCTCCAGTGATTCTGTTGTTCAGCCATGTAGAACTATCAATTGTATTAATATTTTATTTATATCAGATATTTTATTCAACTCTGAGCTTTGTTACCTCATACTTGTGGAGGCTTGGGCAAGTCAAATAAGATTTCTGAGCTTCATATTTCATGTTACAGACTGAGAGGAAATCAAGCCTTTGTGGTGCCTTGGCCACTGCACAGGGCCATGCTTTGCTTGAGATCCTATGTGTGATGGGGGCTAAACTCAAAAGCTGTTCACAATGTCCATAACTTTTGTTGCCACTATGACAGTTCTTAAGAGAGAGTTTTTGAGGGTCTGCTCCATGCCGAGCGCTATCCTAGGTTTTTCACCTTCTCAACCACTAATTTTCATGATTGCCTGGACCAGCTGAGTCCAGAATTTTCTCCTTGTTGTACCTTCCAGGTGCCTCTCCCCAGCACATTAGCTCTATTTACTTTCCCATGATCACTGACTTTTGGGTAGAGTTCTGTGTAGCTTCCTTTCTTGAATATAGTACTTTGCTTAGTTACACATGTGTTTCTCTCCCTCTCTCTTTCTTTTCTTTCTTTTTTTTTTTAATATTTTATTTATTTGACAGAGAGAAATTACAACTAGGCAGAGAGGCAGGCAGAGAGAGAGGAGGAAGCAGGCTCCCTGAAGAGCAGAGAGCCCGATGTGGGGCTCGATCCCAGGACCCTGGGATCACGACCCGAGCCGAAGGCAGAGGCTCCAACCCACTGAGCCACCCAGGCGCCCCTCTTTTCTTTTTTTTTTAAGATTTTATTTATTTATTTGACAGAGAGAGATCACAAGTAGATAGAGAGGCAGGCAGAGAGAGAGAGAGGGAAGCAGGCTCCCTGCGGAGCAGAGAGCCCGATGCGGGACTCGATGCCAGGACCCTGAGATCACGACCCGAGCCGAAGGCAGTGGCTTAACCCACTGAGCCACCCAGGCGCCCCTCCCTCTCTCTTTCAAGAGATTCCTGAAATTCCAATCTAGACATAAGTCCTAGGAGTCTGTTCTCCTGGAATGGACCATCAGAAAATAATCATTCTGCTAGTTAAAGATTGTTTTCTGCCTTTTTATAGATGAGAAAAACGAGCCTCCATTAAAAGAAACATGCTCAAACCCCACCACTAGTAAACAGCAGAACTGGAATTTGCAGCCAGGATCTATGTAGCCCTGGATCCTGAGATCATTCTACTAAATCATTCTACTTCCCAGAGTTCTTAGGGAAATGGAAGCCTAGAAGGAGAAAGGAGACTTTCATTTTTTGACATTGCCAAATGTTTTGCTCTACTTGGGGGAAGACTGACTATGCTTTTGAGAACCTGTCCTCATTTTGAAGCGTGTTTAATTTCTCATATCAATGCCTCCACTCCCTTAGTCCATGCCATCTCTTTTCCTAAAGGGAAGACCCATTGTCTTTCTGGTTATCTATGTGATGGACAACAGAGCTCTCTCAGAACGAATTCTCTGTGCTTATACTCAGTGCTCTACTTAGTTCTTTTACCAAGCCAACCTCTAGTTACTCTCCTAAAAGTAGAGGAATATGAAGAAAGAGCCTAAAGGTAAGAGGAATCACTTTCTTTCCTCTTACATCAATTTCTACATTGTGTGATTCATTACATCTCTCACTCACATTTGCCTACTATTTTATCCCCAATGCCTAACACAGAGCTTGGAATAAAATCCTTGTTCAATAAATAAACAAATGAATGGATCTTTTAAAGTTTCTATACCAATAATGAAATTTTAAGGGGAGTTGAAATTTGGAGACCACAAGGGACAACTATTTGTCATATGATATAAACTCAAGGAGAAAAATCCCATGTTTGTAAATGCAGCCCATCGGTCATCCACCAAAGAAAACATAGTTTGGGGCACCAAACTATTAATGGGGCACTTATTAAACTAAAACTGTATTAATAGGCTCTTTGATCCATGTTAAGGGGAGGCAAAGCTGGGCAAAAAAGTTACTTACAGGACATACACATCACTGTTTATGAGACCAGATTGCATTTAACAGTCACCAAGGGGACAGGCGGGCAGTGGGAGTAGAAGAACGTTTGCAATAAGGAGTAGAGATCAATGTTAACTAAAGTGGCCACGAAAAGCTTTTGTTCCCTGGAAAGAATTAGCAAATACTTGGTGATAGAAATGTGCCTGGCATGCACCAGGATAAGACTGTCTTATTGACATGATCAGTTCTGGTGCAAAATAAAATAAAATAAAATAAAATAAAATAAACCCGTAAGATACTATTTGGGACAACTGAGGCTGGATTGTGGAAGGTATCTTTTGTTTGTTTGTTTATTTGTTTATCTATGCAAGGGTAAAGCCTGACCATTAGAGCTCAAGCTCAATTATTCTCTCCCCTAAAAAGAAGGTCTCATTGGTTCACCGTAGTTAGAACAAAGCTGATTTAGCCATATGTAACGTACCCTACATTTAAAGGCCTCCATGTTTCTTTCGACTCCTTAAATTTTCAAAGGAAGGGGGAACAGCATGTTTAGTTGCTTAATATTTCTGTATATCTTAAAGGACCCTTCATATTTATCATCAGAGACACACCAAAGCACATTACAAGTAATGGAAGCCAGCTGGTGTTTTGCAGGCCAAAGTTAGTTGATGGTTTAATAGTAAAAACCATCTTTTTGTTAACATTTTTCTGGAGCACATCACCAAAGAATGCATGGCCCCTTTGTACATTTTTTAGAAATGAATGGTCTTATTAGCTATTTACTTAGGTTTCTGAATACTTCTAGGACATGAAGGATCGGTCTGGTTTCTTTTGGGAACTCTTTCAGAGCGGTGTAACCACCTTCTGTGCACTTTTTCATGTGGACTTCTTGGATTCTCCAAATTTACTCACTTAGATCATTTAATAATTTTTTTAAAGATTTTATTTATTTATTTGACAGAGAGAGATCACAAGTAGGCAGAGAGGCAGGCAGAGAGAGAGAGGAGGAAGCAGGCTCCCCGCTGAGCAGAGAGCCCGATGTGGGGCTCGATCCCAGGACTCTGGGATCATGACCTGAGCCGAAGGCAGAGGCCTTAACCTCTGAGCCACTCAGGCACCCTCATTTAATAAATTTACATAAGGTTGGCAAACCTTCCCATCTTGGACATAAGCTAACCTCGTCTTCTGTGCTGGCTGACACTGGCGAATGAAAAAGTAACTCAGAATAGCTATCAGGGATTAGGCACTTGCACTCTTTCCTTCCATCTCTAAACATTGATTAAGTCACAATGCACAGGTTTCACTCAACACGAAATTCAAGCATGGCCACTAAAATCTAAAGGAGAGTGTAGGAAGGTAAATGCTCTATGCTTTCAGCCACTTATCAATTCCCCAAATATTCTATGCCATATATTTACACATGTTGTCTCAAATATAATTCAAGGTGCATCTCAAAGACTCCCTCCTCCAGGGAGCATATTGTATGCTGCTTCACCTCTACCCTTCACCCTATTCCAGGTGAGTTTATAGGGAATTGCACATAGTCTTATTATGATATCACATCATCAGCCTATGAGCTAACTATAGGCAAGGATTGTGCCTGATTCATTACTCCATCATCCAGCCTTGTAGCCATCATAGTAATTGGAGCTGAACTCTGAAATGTCATGATGTCTATGCTTGCTACATTATAGGAAGTTATTATATAACCTGCAGAAGGAAAACTGAGTAAAGAATAGCTCTAGGTAGAGTTTTTGTTAAAAACACAAATATATCACACCAGTCAGAATGGCTAAAATTAACAAGTCAGGAAATGACAGATGCTGGAGAGGATGTGGAGAAAGGGGAACCCTCCTCCACTGTTGGTGGGAATGCAAGCTGGTGCAACCACTCTGGAAAACAGCATGGAGGTTCCTCAAAATGTTGAAAATAGAACTACCCTATGACCCAGCAATTGCACTACTGGGTATTTACCCTAAAGATACAAACATAGTGATCCGAAGGGGCACGTGTACCCGAATGTTTATAGCAGCAATGTCTACAATAGCCAGACTATGGAAAGAACTTAGATGTCCATCAACAGATGAATGGATAAAGAAGATGTGGTATATACACACAATGGAATACTATGCAGCCATCAAAAGAAATGAAATCATGCCATTTGCGACGACATGGATGGAACTAGAGCGTATCATGCTTAGTGAAATAAGTCAATCGGAGAAAGACAACTATCATATGATCTCCCTGATATGAGGACATGGAGAAGCAACGTGGGGGGGTAGGGGGATAGGAGAAGAATAAATGAAACAAGATGGGATTGGGAGGGAGACAAACCATAAATGACTCTTAATCTCACAAAACAAACTGGGGGTTGCTGGGGGGAGGTGGGATTGGGAGAGGGGGAGTGGGCTATGGACATTGGGGAGGGGAGGCGAACCATAAGAGACTATGGACTCTGAAAAACAACCTGAGGGTTTTGAAGGGTCAGGGGTGGGAGGTTGGGGCAACCTGAGGGTTTTGAAGGGTCAGGGGTGGGAGGTTGGGGGAACAGGTGGTGGGTAATGGGGAGGGCACGTTTTGCATGGAGCACTGGGTGTTGTGCAAAAAGAATGAATACTGTTACGCTGAAAAAATAAATAAAATGGGAAAAAAAACACAAATATAGCTTCAGGACAACATAATATACAATAGAAAAAAATATTCCCATCATGTATAGAGCAACTGAGTTTAATGCATCTAAAACTTTCTCAGCAGAGTTCTTTTGGAGGTAATCCTCAGATATAAAATCTAAGGATCTAAAATTTTGGACCTAAATCTTACCTCCAGAAGAACTTTGGTGGGAAAATTTTACATGCACTAAATTCAATTATCTAACTTATCTTCTCAATAACCCTAAGGAAGTGGTTACTATTCATATAATGAATGCAAAGTAGTTAAAATGCTGACTTAGGACTTTACCAAAACTCATGAATTTAAATGCTATGCTTTTCTTTTTGTTATATGAAGTAAGCTAAAGAAGCAAAGGGTGAATGAAATCATAAAAGATACCAGAAAAGCTCAAACCATTACCTGCCCCACAATTCTGACCCTGATGCAAAAACAAAAACAAAACAAAACAAAAATCCTGCTTTGATCTTAGATGGGTATACTAAGATCCTGTCTTTACCTCTAAGGGTTTGTGGCTCCTAGATATTTTCTTTTGAGTTTGGGCCCTTCCTTTGAGGAGAAGGTCATAAACTCTCAGGGCTCCCAGGAATGCCCCTGTTCCTGGTCATCAGTCATGGTTTTGTGCAGGGAAGATTGTGTACAAAACCCCAGTGGCAAAGGAAGATGATGAGTCACTGTAACGTGATGATTTCCATTGGTGCGGCTGGGGAGAGACATGGCTTCTGCCAATATCCACTGACATCTCCATGTGCCAACCCCCCAAAATAGAAACCCCTGAGAAAAACCAGGAGCATCCCTCAGAAATATAAGAAGTCCATCTGGGGTTTGGTTACATGTAAAGATTATACACTGAGCATCTAGGCTTCTGCTGTTTCGCCCATTTGCTGAATTCTCACCAAGCCTCCCCTCCTGCTTCCCGAGTCACCCAGCAGACAGCAATGCTTTTCATTAATTGTCTCTTAGAAGCTCTTCCTATCCTGGAGAAATAAGGCATCATAAGTATGAAATTCATATTTTGGCAACTATTGCCATTTGCCATCTTTTATCATCCTGCAGATTTCACTGTACTTAAATACAGTCTTTTTGGTGAACTGCAGAGACCATGCATGGCTTTGCTAGCTTGTTTGCTATTCCAAGTGACACTTCTCAGACGTTTGCTGCCCTGCTGTGCAAACAGAGTTATGCATGAAATAAAGTAAAAACAAAAAAAAATTAAACAGCAGTTAGTGGTTGGATGTTATTTCCAGTTTGGAACCACTGACGAGGCTGCTATAGAAAACTCTTCCCTCTGTTATTACAAAATAACGGTTTGTGGATGGTGAAAAGAAAACACAACTGAATTTTCTTTTAACTTCAAATACAGAAGCTAGTGCATCTATCATTATCACCACATTACAATACATTATGGGAGAAGGTCATCATAACTTTAGATGAGTTATTTCCATCCATGTCTCTCATCCTCTCAAAATTGTTATACCGGGACCAGGCTGATGCCAACTGCTCTGCTAAAGAAAACACACCAAGTTGAAGTGAGCTAATTAAAGAGAGTGAAACAGAACCAAAAGGTCAATGCATAGGACCCAACACCGAAGCAGGTTTTGTCACAGTGCATTCTGAAACAGCAGCATCAAAAATAGCCTGCTTCCCTTTCACTTTTGTCTTTATGTCCACTTCTGTTTTGCCGTATAGATTATCCTTTTTCCAAAGACCACAGATGTGGTCCTTGTCAGTATCCATGTAGTCCATTCAGGAATTAAAAAAAAATGCTTCCACTTCTTTCTGTCAAAGAATTTT
The DNA here is from genome assembly GCF_922984935.1 of Meles meles. Classification (NCBI taxonomy): domain Eukaryota; kingdom Metazoa; phylum Chordata; class Mammalia; order Carnivora; family Mustelidae; genus Meles; species Meles meles. The sequence continues at coordinate 14,107,839 of NC_060080.1, read as the reverse complement.
ATCATGGGTATACATCAATATAATGAACTATTAAATACACACAACATAGAAGAATTATAAAATTGTTTGCACTTTAATGTCATTATCTCCCTGTACTGATACTACCAATCTGGATGATAAAAATAGCAATAGCAATAAAGTAGTTAATATTTATTGAGGATTTACCAGGTATCGTGTAATATTCATTTTTTTAAGATTTTATTTATTTATTTGACAGAGAGAGACACAGTGGGAGAGGGAACACAAGCAGAGAGACAGAGGGAGAAGCAGGCTTCCCGCCGAGCAGAGAGCCTGATGTGCGGCTCGATCCCAGGACCCTGGGATCATGACTCGAGTGGAAGACAGACACTTAACGACTGAGCCACCCAGCTGTGCATCATGTTATATTCTTATTTAAACCACATAACAATCCTGTGGGGTGGTGGGTGATTAGAGCCTTGATTTGTATTTTAGCTCTGTGTCTAATTGGATGGTCTTTATTTTATGATGATTTTAATGGGAAAGTCTGAGCTTATTTAATCACCATATCCCTTAGAGCCCCTAATTAGTCTTTAATCCATGCATGTAGAACAACTGTCCACAGGAAAGTCACATGCTCCAGAATACTTAGGGGACATGAAAATTCATGTCTACTCAAAATAACCAACAGGGAGTGTACAAGAATAACAAGTATGCGTAAGCAAAGAAAATACCAGTGCTTCAAAATGCTACTCAAGGGGGCGCCTGGGTGGCTCAGTGGTTAAGCCTCTGCCTTCGGCTTAGGTCATGATCTCAGGGTCCTGGGATCGAGTCCTGCATCGGGCTCTCTGCTCCACAGGGAGTCTGCTTCCTCCTCTCTCTCTCTCTCTCTCTCTCTGCGCCTGCCTTTCTGCCTAATTGTGATCTCTGTCTGTCAAATAAATAAATAAATAAATAATTTAAAAAATGCTGCTCAAGTTCACCTTCTGACTTGGGTTATCATCTGCAAAGAAAATACAAGTAAACTAACATTTTTCAGGTGAGTATCTTCATAATGTATAGTCTATTTACAAATGTGGTTCTTAGACACAGTATACATGAATAATATTTGTATCGAGTGAAGGACAAAGAACTCTTTGCTCTAACATTTAGCCCCATTTAATATTGCTTAGCAGCTGGAACACACGACCTTGAGTCAGGGCACTATGGTGTGCAATGTTTTTCCATGGGCTACCTGCCATATATGAGGGCACTCAGCTGCTCCTAGCCACAGAGCTCAGCATCATCATTCAGAAGATTTCTCGGATGTTTTCTGTGTTTAGATGGAAAAGTAAAAATAACTTTTTCCTTTTTCCCTCTCTAAAATGAACTAAAACCAACAAGGAGAACCCAAACCAGAAAGGGACATGTCATCTTAGACAAATCTATGGAACACCTATAACTTCAAACCACAAAGTATGAAGAAGTCTGGCTGAGAGATATGAAATGGGGACAACAGTAAGAGAGGACCCAAGAAAAGCACCTGTCTTTAAAGATTTTGCATCAGAACTAGAGGAGCAGAATGACTCTGTATTTGGATGTTACAAAAGGTGTGTGTATGCTTACAGCAGGAGCCTGTCTGAATGCAGTCTGACCGCATGGAACAGTATGCAAACTAGAGTTAGAAGAGCAAATATGTGCTATCTCTGAAGAAGTAGATGGTGTCACAGAAAGAACGGGAGCTAAAGAGCCTTGAAACTTAAAAATAAGATTACATCATCCCCCTCCACCCTTCAACACACAAACATACACACAATGCACACACACACACACACTCACAATCTCACACATCTGAATCATGTAACATCATATAGTTTTGCTGTAGACAGAAGAGCTTTCCTGTTCTTCTGGCTCTTGCTTCTACCTACAGGGCAGTGTTGATGAGTAAGTTTCTGTAGACAGACTTTCAAGCTCCTTGCTTGCCTGCTTACTCAAATTTCTTCCAACCACAGCTTCCTCCCACTGATCCCCTGTCCACAAAATCTGTTTATAAATGTCTTGTCCAGGAAGAATTCCCTCCATTCAAAGATAATAAAAAATAAGAATTTTACTACTAGTATTCACGGTATTAGTAGCAAGAAAAATAAAATAATAAAACAACATCCAATCTATGTAACATTTTTTATGTGAAATTCAACAAGACAAATTGAAGGCAGTTGAAGAACCACATCAGAAAAAGTGTATTGTAAAGCAGCAGAAAGTTATACCAAACATTGCCCACAAAATTAGCACATTTAAAGGAAATATGGTCTATATGAGGAAAAAGCCTGATGTGGAGCTAGTGGGGATCAGTGGGTAAAAGATTAGAATCAGTAAACAGAGGGCAGGAAAGAAATGTAAGGGGGGAAAATAAATCAGAGGGAAGCAAGAAAAGAAAAAAAAAAAGAAACAAATAGTTACAGCTGAAAAAATTAGAAATAAGGAAGGCAGGCTTGAGAACCCTAAGCAAAACTTTTAAGAGTTTAGAGGATTACTGCAAATATGATAGATGTGGAATACATACAAAGGAGCACCAATATACGCATAATTGGTGTCCATGAAGAAAGGTACAGGACAAATGGAACAGGAATAAAATACTCAAATATATACTGAGGAAAGCTTTTCTGAAATTTAGACATACCTCAATATTCACATTTAACAGGCACATCATGTTTCAGGAGAAAAATAATTTAGATCAGTCAAAATCAATACACATTCTAGTACGTTAGTGGATTTAGAGTTTATAAAAATCATCCCAGAGACACGCCCAATAAATCAAATGAAATAACTTATAAACTAGCAAAATGGATATTCGGTATTCATGTTGGCCACCCAGCTTCTGAATATACTACTAAATATGGGCAATTCTTTCTGAATTATCAGTCTTGGTGAAGTGCAGTAACCAATCCTAATTTAGCAGTAAAAATGTTAGGCACTCTCTTTCGCAGCCTCCCTCATAGTTAGAGCACAGGGTCATGATGTGGGATTCACCAATCAGTCACTCATGTCGTACTTCGACACGGGAGTTAGTAATGTGAGGAGGAAGAGGTGAGGGAAGTCTCTATCCTTAGCATTGACAGCAAGTTGTGGCTAGAAGGTCAAGATTCTGGCACTGATGCTTGGGTGAAATTTAGAAGTAGCAGTGGTGAAAACTGTAGTCTCTAGTACTTGTTAGCAGCAGCAAATTTCTGTTTGTCTTTATTTGTTATTTTTCGTCTTTTGGTGAAAAAAGTTAATTATGTTTCTCAGTTTATTTGCTTTAGTATGATTAGTTCAAAGATGGTGACTATTTTGTTTAATTATGCATTCATTCCCTTTTATTTCCCAAATTTCCCTTTCACACTATAAATAACACTTCTTTCCCCAACCCTCGCCCCCTTCCCAGGCAGCTACTGATATAAATTCTATAGTTATAGCTTAAGTTTGTATTTTCCAGATTTTGTACACATGGAACCACACTTTAAGTGTTCTTTTTTGTCAGACTTTTTACAAATCATAATAATGATTATTTTTTAATTATTTGTTTGAGAGAAAGAGAGACAGCATGAGCAGGGGGGAGGACCAAAGGGAGAGGGAGAAGCAGACTTCCCCCTGAGCAAGGACTCAGACTTGGGACTCCACATGGGACTCAATCCCAGGATCCCACAATCACAACCTGAGCTGAAGGCACATGCTTAACTGAAAGAGCCACCTAGGTGCCCAGCATAATTATTTTATAATTCATCTATGTTGCGTGTATTTAATAGTTCATTATACTGATGTGTAGTAATTCATTGTATGACATATTGTAATTTGATTATCCATTAATCTATTGATGGACATTAGGGTTATTTATAGATGCAGGCTGTTAAAATAGAAGTTGCTACGATTATCCATATACAATTTTTATATGGTCACAGTCTTGCAAATCTCACAGGTTCACCACTAGAAATGGAATGTCTGAATCATTTAGCAGGTATATAGCTAAAAATGCCAGACTGTTTACCTATGGTTGTGCTATTACACATTCTCATTAGGAGTGTAGGGGGATTTCAGTTTCTGTATATTCTAGACAAAACTTGATATAGTCATTCTTTTTATTTTTAAGTATTCTAACAGTCAGGTAAAAATATTTCATTGTGATTCAATTATCATTTCCCTAATCATTAATGATATTAATAATCCTCTCATTTGTAAATTTGCTATTCATATATCTTATTTGTTCAAATCCTCTGCCAAATTTCAAAAAATTGAATTATTGTTTTCTTATTATTAGTTCTGAGAATTTTAAGACTTATATTCTGGATGCAACTCTATCAGTTATACAACAGGCAAGTATTTTCTCCTAAATTGCAGTTTACCTTTTCATTCTTTGGTTTTCAAAAAGCAGAAATTTTTCATTTTGAAGGATAACTTATTATATTTTTTCATTTATAAACCATGCTTTTATTGTTGTATTTAAGTTTGCTTAACTCAAGGTTATACAGACTTTCTTTTCTGTTTTCTTCTAGAAATTTTGTAGTCTTAGGTTTTACATATATATTTAAAATCCATTTTGAGTTCATTATTAATTTTACAAAAAATGAATTGACGTTCACCTTGGTTTTTTTGTATATGGATAGCCAATTAATCCAGCACCATTTGTTGAGAATCAGAGAGAAAGAGAGAAACATTTTTTTTAAACCCTGAATTGTGTGTGCACTTTTATGGGGAAAAAAAAGTTGTTCATAAACTGGTGTGATTCTGTTTCTGGACTCTCTATTCTGGTAAATTGATATATTTGTCTATCTTTAGGCCAATACCACAACACTTTGATGAAAGTAACTTTTAATAAGCCCTAAAATTAGTTAGTATTATTTTTCCAACTTATGTTCTTTTTCAAAGGCTTCTACCACTTTGAATTTACATGAATTTCAGAATTAGCTTGTTTATTTTACAGAAATGTTCACTGATATTTTGACTGGGTCTGTTTTGGAATTGTAGGTTAGTTTTGGGAAGACTGACATTTTAATAAACTTGTATCTTCTGACAACACAACACAGTATATCACAACTTTCCTTTAGGTCCTAATTTCAGTTAGGAGTGTTTTTACAGGTTTTAGTAACCATGGCTTATCTATCTTTTGTAAGATTTACCTCGGAGTATTTCATATTTCATACTCTCTGAAGAGTATTTCATACCTGATCTTCATATGCTTGTATAAATGGTATTATTTTTAATTTCAATTTTATTGTCTATTGTAGTATATAGAAATAACAACTGATATTTGCGTATTGATCTTGTGTCTTACAATTCATTGAATTCACTTTTAATTGTAGCAGCTTTTTGTAAATTCCGTAAGATTTTCTATAAAATTGATCTATAAAATTGATCTATAAAAATCTACAAATTGATCATGTTATTTAAGAATAAAAATGATTTTACTTACTTCCTTTACTTCTTCCTTGCTAATCTGGGTGCTTTCTTTTTTCTTTTTCCTTTGTTCAGCTGGCTAGAACTTCCAGCTGAATTAGCAAGAAAGAGTAGACATTGTTGTCTTGTTCTTGATATTTAGTAAAAGAGCACTGAGCCATTCCCCATTAGGAATGATGTTAGCTCTAGGTTTTTCTCAAAGGCCTTTATCAGATTGAAGAAGTTCCCGTTCTATCACTTGTTTGCTGAGAGGTGGTTTGTTCCTTTGTTTGTCTAATCATTAATGGATGTTGGATTTTATCAAAAGCTTTTCTTACATTCTTAATGAATGTAGAGCTACATTTAGTAAACAACAAAATATCTGTTTCAAGATGTCAAGCCCACTGTCTTTTACAAAATGCTGTGTGTGTAAGTGTGTATGGGTGTGTAATTTTAATCTAATCCAAATGGTTCTGTCTTTCATTTAGTGAGATTAACCAATTTTCAATTAGTGTACATTCTGTTCTCTTGGTCATTATTATTCCACATTATTTCATATTTCCAAATTTCTGTATTTTCTCCCCCCCCTTTGTCTTCTTTCCTGCATTCCTGGAGATAATTAAAATTGTCTTCTCTGGCTTAAAAAATCATACATTCTATTTTTATTCTCATGGCTTAGATCATGACACCTACACATGTTGTATTATGCCTTTTTGTCATTTTAACTTACCAAGTGTCTACTTCTCCATGAAAAAGACAAGCCTCTCATGTTCTTCCAGGTTTCTTCAAGCTATAGAGGAAACCATTTCTTAAAATAGCTGAAGTGAAATAATAAAGGTGGCATTTCAGTTCAGTAAAGAAAGAATGGTGTGTTTAATAAGTGACACTGGCATAATTATCTACCCATCAGGGAAAAAATGCTGAATCCCTATTATGCTCCATGTAAAAATAAATTGCACATGGATGAGAAATCTAAATGTAAAGGACATAAACACATAATTTTTAAACTAAATTTTAAACTATATTTAAACTAAATCATTTACAAGAATACTGATATAACCTCAGGGTAGGTAATGCCTTTTTTGGGCTAAACAGGAAACCAGAAACCATAAATGAAATCATGGCAGATTTCTTGCATTCCATCAATTTTTTTAAACGACATGTTTTATTTCCTTTATGTTTTTTAAATGATTATTGTATACTTTTATAAATAAGACATTAATAATTATCTTTCTTTTATTCCTGCTGAGAAGAACATGGCTGTTTTTGTCACATAACAAATCTTGCTTATTCCACCTATCCACTGAAAATAATCTATCCTTTTTTTCTTGAAAAAAATATATTTTGCAGGCCACCAACATCCTGTCCTGGGCCAGCTGTCATCATGGGATTTATTTTCTTTGTACTTCTCAGCTAATTCCCATGTATCATGTACTTCTTTTCTTTTTCTCACTCATTTTTAAAAACTTATTGTCTAGAAAATTCCTGAGAACTGTGCATAGGGAAATTTCTATAGATTTGTTTTGTCTCCTATATACTGATAATTTTGTTAGGCTCTAGATTCAAACTAATTTATTCTTAGAGCTTGGAACGGGTCCTTCCACTGCCTTCACACATCCGTTATTGATGATAAAAATTCTGATGCAAGCTTGATTTTCATCCTCTGAGGTTATGTGTCATGTGATTTTACCTTTTAAGGATTGTCTCTTTATCCTTTGTGTTTTGAGATATTAGGGAAAGAATGGAAGACTGTGTGTGTGTGTCTTTTACTTTGAGGTCATCTGGATGATCTTTTTTTTTTTTTTAAAGGAAGTTCCCAGATTCTTTTTTTTTTATTTTTTTTTAAGTTTTTATTTATTTATTTGATGCAGAGAGAGAGAGATCATAAGTAGGCAGAGAGGCAGGCGGGGGGGGGGGGGGCGGTGAGGAAGCAGGCCCCCTGCTGAGCAGAGAACCTGATGCGGGGCTTGATCCCAGGATCCTGAGATCATGATCTGGGCCGAAGACAGAGGCTTAACCCACTGAGCCACCCAGGTGCCCCTGGATGATCCTTTTGAATTTAAAAATCTTATCTTTCCACATCTCTGGTAAATTATTTTCTATTACTTATTTAAATTCCTCTCCATTTTCTATTTCTATTCTCTACTTCTTTTTTTTATTATTATTTATTTATTTATTTGACAGAGAGAGATCACAAGTAGACAAAGAGGCAGGCAGAGAGAGAGAGAGGGAAGCAGGCTCCCTGCCGAGCAGAGAGCCGGATGCGGGACTCGATCCCAGGACCCTGAGATCATGACCTGAGCCGAAGGCAGTGGCTTAACCCACTGAGCCACCCAGGCGCCCCCAGTCTATTCTCTACTTCTATAATTTTGTTAAATGTCAATTTTGTTAGTAATCTATATGGCTTATCTATTCTGTCATAATTATGTTTTTTTTACTCCCTTCCGGTAAAGGTTATTTATTTTTGCTCTTAACCCTTTCATTGAACTTTATTTTTTATTAATTATTTTTATTAACATATAATGTATTATTTGCCCCAAGAGTTCAGGTTTACGAATCATCAGGCTTGTCACTTCGTGGTGGGGTTATGGACATTGGGGAGGGAGGGTATGTGATATGGTGAGTGCTGTGAAGTGTGTAAACCCTTTCATTGAACTTTAAATTGAAGCAGACTGTTTTTAATTTTCAAGAGATATTTTGTAGTTTTTCTTTTTTTTTTTTTTAATTAAGGCATACAGAATGAACCTCAATTTGACATGACGTATTTCAGTGCTTTTATCCAGTAATACATTGAAAAGTAAATAGTGTGAGGTTAATGGGCATTTTCATTTGTAGTATATGCTAAGTATTGTGATTGTATATTAAATTTCTCTGATTATAATAGTAACACATTTTCATTGTACCAACTTTAGAAAATGCAACCACTACCAAGAAATAATAGCTTAACAGCATTTGGCTTCCTTTCAGGCCTTATTTTTTTGCTTATATCTTTTACTTTCATTATTTTTAAGTTACGTAATTTTTGTTTCCTCTTTTATGAGTTTTTTAACCTAATATTCTTTATAATACCTTATTCATGAAATTAAATATTCTTGGAAAGCAGTTTTTAAGCTAGGGTTACATCAAACACTATAATGTGTTTATTTTTTTATAGTTTTTCATTTGTTTCTTTTGTTGCCACAGTCTATTCTTGTTTTATAGAGGCAACAATCTTTCTGACTCTAATATTTGTAACTTTTTCAAAGGTCAGTTATGTTCCATGAATTATCTATTTATTTTAGGTTTACTTGATCTTAATTTTTAAAAATATCTTCATTAGTGGGAGGCTTGGTAAGCATTCGACTTTTGGTTTTTAGGTCAGGTCACAATCTCAGGATTATGGTTGTGAGATTTAGCCCAATGTCAGGCTCTGCACTCATAGAGAATTTACTTGAAATTCTCTCTCTTTTTTCCTCTGCCCTGCCTGCTTGTGCCCACTCTCTCTCTCTCTTTCAAATAAATAAATAAATATTTTCAAAAATACATCATCATTAGCACTATTTACTTTCCTCATATTTCTGCTAAACTATTTGTTGTTCATTATATTTAGGCATGAAGTACAATTGATTCTTTTAGGTAGTTGCAATCTTGTTCTTATAGGACGTCTTAATGAGCTAATTGGGAATACTATGTCTAGTGTAAAAATTGTCAACTGGAAGGTTTTATTTTAAATCTGCAGGTAGAGTGGAGATGGTCATTACAATATAAGTAATAGATTTAGAAGCCTTAGTGTTTCTTGAGAGATAGGTTGAGTATTGTCAAAGGAGAGCACGCTTGTTGGTTTTGTTTCTTCCGTTTTGTTTGCTAGGCAGCCAGTTGTGAGGGTGGGGTGAAGATAAAAAGCCAATAAGGCGGTTATTCTCTAAACCACCTTTAATAACTTTCCCTGTTTGGGGTCTCTATTTTGTACCTGAGTAGACCCTCTCCCATGTTATTCCATAGGGATTGGATCTTACCTCTTTCTATGAGCTTACATGCCAGTACGGAGAGGCAGACAGTATATAAGGAAACAAATCAACAAGCATTGTGATTCCAAATAACGACTGTAAGTAAGAGAAAAATAAAATAGAATGATAGTTGTGAAAAGAGAATGTGAGGTACTTCATCTTTTGTTTCAAAAAAATAAAGATCCATTTTCAGAATAAATATTTGGAAAGGAAGAGCATGGTGGTTCTGATTTCTTTGTTTTTACCAGTGTTGTATCATTGCACTTTAGTAAGGATGGAAATCAAATACAAACAAGCTTTAATCTTTGAGGACCACTGATTTGGACAGTTGTTTTTGAGACAGGACTTTGAATAAGGAATATGTTTATCTAGAAGTAAAATTTCTTAAGCAAATGAAAGCAGCTCCATAACTGCTATAAATGGAGAGAAAGGAGAGAATATTTAAACTAAACATAAAACCTTATTTTAAGTTCAATTAATGCAAATCACGCATGTCTATATGTTAAATAGGAATGCCGTATATGTCTATAATCATAGTTTCTGACACCACAGGCTTTTGAAAATAATAAAACTAAAACTGCCTTACTTTCAAAATATCCTAAAGTAGACTTCTTACCAAATTAGACTGACCTTTTCCCTTGTTAGTCCAAATCAGTGGGGTTTGACTAAATGCCTAGAAATATATAAAAAGCAGGAGATGTCAAAAAGTCAGGAAACTAGCAAAACCCTAAATTTCACATAATTTCTTGCTCAATTGTGAAAACTCAAGGGGAGCAGAAATCTTTCCATAAGTTTCTGAAGAAAGAGACTATGGAGAGGTTAAGAGTGTTTAGAAAAGGCAGATGGGAGGGAGCATAAAAGAGAGGAAGAAGTCAAGAGTTTCATGTTAGAATACCAGTCTAAACAGAATCAGCATATTACTTGGGCTATAATTAAAAAGTATGTGCACTGTCTATTTCTTTCCCTCAACATCATCTACTGCTACCTGATTTGTTTACTTTTCAGCTCTCACTGAAGTCTCCCATCATGATTAAATAAAAGTATCTTCCAATTTATGTTTCGTGGAATATGAGTTTCACAGGGAATTAATTTGAGCTAAGGTGTTACAGGATGCAAAGAGTTCTGTGTCCAAATAAGTTTGGGAACTTCTGTGTTAAATTGATATTTTCCATTTATTGCAAAATTTCTCAGAGTCTTTAGTGTGCTCGCATATATTGTGAATCTCTAAAGTGAGCACAGTATATATGTGCTTCCCAAAGGTCCTGAATATTTTAATTTTGCAGAACAGGTTTAGGGATGATACTTTATGTTGTGCTGTAGTAAGCATTCAGCTATCAAAGAAGCTAGAGATCTGAGATTAAAATGTGGAAAAAGAGCCCCCAAATTAGGGGAAGTCTTAATCTATTCTGTGGATTATAACATTTCAATCAGGACAGTACTTATCAAAACATTTGGGATGGAGGGCAAGTTTTATTTGTTGTGTTTCAGTTACTAATTTCATCTTGATTTAGACTTTCACAAAATACAATAATATATTACTCAGAAAATGAGAACACAAGACCATAAAATACAATTTATGAAATAAAACTCATTACAATGTAAAATAGCTATTGAACTTCCTAAACCTAGACTCTCAGTGTCTCTTTTCCCAATTCTCGTAACAGCATTGGCTTACTGGTATCTGTTCACCCTGAGTAGTGCAGAGGCAGAATATATGCATGTAAGCTGCATCTACACCATAAGCTGCTGCTCTGAGTCTTGATGAAATGGATTCTCTTGGGGCCACTCCCTGCTCCCATGCCCCATTGATAAGTATGGGAATCATGGCAATGTGTGATATGATATATTTTTATCTGAAAACTGAAGCCCATAATGACCTCATCAGACTATTGCAACATATACATACATTTTTTCCCATTTTCCCCTTTTCCCCACAAGCAGAGAATCATAAAGACATGTAGAAAGCTCAGAGTTTGATGCAGGCTTTTCCTTCTGTTCATTGTCCCAGTCACAGGATTCCCTCCCTGGCCACAGTAGATTGTCTTGTCAGCACTGGTTTCCAGGTCTCTAAATATGTGAATCAGTACTGGTTACATGATTTGGCCCCACTGAAAACAAGTGTGCTAAATATGAGCAGGTAGAGTTTAAAACTGCAATCAGATCTTCCCCCATAATATCTTCTATAAAGGTGTGCGTTTGGGGGGGTGTAAAGATGCTTATATGTGTATGGGTGCTTATGGATGTCTCTTTGGGGGGATACTTTGTAGCATTATAACTCAAGGTCTTAGGTCTTTTCTTTTTCTATTTCTTCTGGGAACCTTTCTGCTGGAGCCCATGGACAGGCTCACATTCAGAGATGTAGAATCCCTAGTTGTCTTCTTCTCCAAGTGGTTATGCAAATCTACATCTCCTAGAAAACCTATTCTAATGCTGTGTTCTGTTCTTTTGATTGGATAAAACCATCAACAGAGTGTGATTTTTTTTTTTACTTTTCTCTGCTAGACCTCCTTCACCCTTTGCCTCTTGTTTCCTTTACTCTTAAATGATCTTCAGTTACGGATCTCAACTTCCGTGCTATAGTGACAAGAGAAGGCAATGGATCTGCTAATGCTTATTTTTTTTATTTTTTTATTTGTTTATTTACAGCATAACAGTGTTCATTGTTTTGGCATCACACCCAGTGCTCCATGCAGTACGTGCCCTCTCTATTACCCACCACCTGGTTCCTCAACCTCCCACCCCCCCGCCCCTTCAAAACCCTCTGGTTGTTTTTCAGAGTCCATAGTCTCTCATGGTTCATCTCCCCTTCCAGTTTCCCTCAACTCCCTCTCCTCTCCATCTCCCCATGTCCTCCATGTTATTTGTTATGCTCCACAAATAAGTGAAACCATGTGATACTTGACTCTCTCTGCTTGACTTATTTCGCTCAGCATCATCTCTTCCAGTCCCGTCCATGTTGCTACAAAAGTTGGGTATTCATCCTTTCTTTTTTTTTTTTTTTCCATTTTATTTATTTTTTCAGCGTAACAGTATTCATTCTTTTTGCACAACACCCAGTGCTCCATGCAAAACGTGCCCTCCCCATTACCCACCACCTGTTCCCCCAACCTCCCACCCCTGACCCTTCAAAACCCTCAGGTTGTTTTTCAGAGTCCATAGTCTCTTATGGTTCGCCTCCCCTCCCCAATGTCCATAGCCCGCTCCCCCTCTCCCAATCCCACCTCCCCCCAGCAACCCCCAGTTTGTTTTGTGAGATTAAGAGTCATTTAGGGTTTGTCTCCCTCCCAATCATAATACTCCATCATGTATATGGACCACATCTTCCTTATCCATTCATCCGTTGAAGGGCATCTTGGTTCTTTCCACAGTTTGGTGACCGTGGCCATTGCTGCTATAAACATTGGGGTACAGATGGCCCTTCTTTTCACTACATCTGTATTTTTGGGGTAAATACCCAGCAGTGCAATTGCAAGGTCCTAGGGAAGCTCTATTCTTAATTTCTCCAGGAATCTCCACACTCTTCTCCAAAGTGGCTGCACTAACTTGCATTCCCACCAACAGTGTAAGAGGGTTCCCCTTTCTCCACATCCTCTCCAACACACGCTGTTTCCTGTCTTGCTAATTTTGGCCATTCTAACTGGTGTCAGGTGGCATCTCAATGTTGTTTTCATTTGAATCTCCCTGATGGCTAGTGATGATGAACATTTTTTCATGTGTTTGATAGCCATTTGTATGTCTTCTTTGGAGAAGTGTCTGTTCATATCTTCTGCCCATTTTTTTATATGATTATCTGTTTTGTGTGTGTTGAGTTTGAGAAGTTCTTTATAGATCCTGGATATCAACCTTTTGTCTGTACTGTCATTTGCTTTAATTGGTGGCTTTTGGTGGAAGAGTTTTAGCCTATATACATCACCAGATAAAATTTTAAGTCAAAGAACCAAATGGCCTCCAGAACTATGAAAAGGCAATTTCCCATACAGTCTCACTTATCACTGGCAAGAAATCATGTTTATTAGGAAACTTTTTTCAGCACATAAAATCTTGAGCTTCTGATTCCCAAAGGTAACAAAAAATTGCCTATTTGTCTTTTTGTTTGGATTCCTCATTTTCTACCCAGTTACATCAGATATTAAAGGGAATTTAAACATTCTCCAGCAATCAGTCTGGCCCTGCTTCCTTTCTATCATGAGAGAGTGCCATGTTAGCATTTTCAAATTAATATTGATATACACCACCTCCAAAAACTTAGCATTCCTCACTTTACTACTTATTTGCAGGGAGAAGGGAGAGGAACAAATAATCATATATCAAATGCTGGGCTGACCCACATTTCTTCTATTTGAAAATCTTAAATGCATTATGAAATTTTTAGAGCAACACAACAATGAGAAATCGTTTTTGCTATTCTTTTTGATATTTCACACTCCTCCTCTCCCTCAAAACTGAAACTGGCATACACTGGCCATTGCACTTAAGTAAGAATGACAGGAGGAATTTCATAAGGAGGAAGGTGGGAGATAGGCATTTAGACCTGGTCTACCAATAAGACTTTTTTGTTTTTTAGAAAATCTTACAGATTTTAAAAATGAGAATACAGTCATCTAGTTTACTGAAAACATAAAACCCTCAAGGAAACAAGCTACTGTTTTTTTCTTCTTTACCACTTGCCTTGCTCTCGGAGGTCTTGTTGAGTTACACTGCACGGCCTTATTAAGGATGCACAAGGTACCAAGAATCAAAGTCTCCTAAACTGCCACCAAACGGGGACCAAAGACTTCACAGAGTCGTTACCCACCAAGTGAACTATGAACAACTTTCAAGTAAAGAAACGGAGTTTTCCTGCCAACAAAAGTACACCAGTTCAACTTCTCTCAGTCATGATAAGGTTGAAAATCAGTGCTCCTTGCTTAGCAAAACCTGGTAAATAAACAGACCTTACAGTGTATCCAATATTGTCTATATGTAATGGCTTCCTGCTACTTAAGCAAAGAATGCCCCATGAACAATAGACAAGGGAATACTAAGACCTAGTTAAGCCACATATTCTAAATAGAGGACAATGTGATCCTGAGGCCTTTTGTAACTAGTGTATTTCACCAACCAAAGAACAAATACGAGTCCTCTATCAGCTCAACAGAAAAGGGATCCCTAACATAGCCCAGACATTGCCTGACTGAGATACATGAATTCATCTTACATTCCCAGTAAAATCAATGAAATCAGTGTTGTGCACGCAAAGACAAGGTCTGAAAAGCCAATTAATACTTGAATACTTGTCCGCAGATTATATGTATATATGTATATATATATATATGTATATATGTATATATATATATATGTATATGTATATGTGTGGGTAGAGTGGGGGTGAAGCAAATAATGGGGTTACCAGGTTGGTTTGTATTTCTCAGTGAATTGGGGCCAGCTACCCAGCAGTCTGACCAACTAATGTGCATCTCATTTAATGTAATAATATACATTAAGACCTGTCAGGCTCTATCGTGGAAAATGAAGAACTACACATTGTACCACTTCATATGGAAGTCTGCATATGGAACCCTTTAAGGGTTCTTAAGAGACCCATTGGGGTTTCTAATTATTGTGAAACATCCCCTGGAATCCAGAGAGAGAAGGCTCTTGGCAGAATTGCTTCTGCCATTTCAAATGTTCACTGTGAAAATAATTAGATGATGAGATTTAGACAGAAACCACTAACGAATATTTTTTTTTAAGTCTCCTTTGCTTTTTAATGTACAGAAAATGAAAATCTGAAATCGGCAAGCACGAAAGGAAAACAATATGGTGCAGTTCATTCTGGGGGTGGGATTGGGGGGGGTTCTTTTTTCTGACTTTAATGCTTGGCTTCCTGTGGTTACAAGTGGGGGGGATTTTTTTCATTTTTTGAACATTATACAATCCTGTTGAAAATTGGACCAAGGGTTGTTTTTTTAAACTTCTGTTCTAACTTTCTAAATGCGAGCAAGCCCCCATTGTTCCTCCAAGATTATGTCTCTTTCTTCAGAGGGAACCCTGACATTAGAGAAACTTGCTTTAATCAAGCTTTAAAGTTATCTCCCCCTCCACATGCCCAACCAGAACCAAAGAAACCCCGTCCTCAGAAACTGCGAGCCAAGCTAGCATGTAACCAATTAGGAGTCATCACTTGTGCCCAAGACACAGAACATATTTGTTCAATTAAAACAAACAAATATGATTAAGAGTTTAGAAAGCCATACATAGGGAAAGATGGACATTTCAAAAGAAATGCTGGGGTAAGAAGGACACGGCAGTGATAAGGGTAAGTTGCATGAAATCAGAAAGGTGAATTGAACAAATAGGGACACAATATTGTGCAAAACAGCCAGGGTCTTTGGGCTGAACACGTGAAAGCTCATCCTCTGCTTCCTGGAACCCACTGGCTTCACTCACAGGCTTGAGACACCCAGGTCTGAGATTTTATGCTTCTCTTCATCCACCCACGATACCCTGATTCACAGAGCAGGAGCCAAAGGCAGAACTGATTTAATGCCACTCTTTCCTATTTCAAGCTCCACAAATTTGAGGACTTTTGTGTTTTATCTACTGCGTACCAGGCTGAGGCCGCTCTCCATTTATCCTGATGTCTGTCAGCACAGGACTGGAGAGTGGCTGCCGCTGTGCTCCACTCACCCACTCGTGTTCCCTCCAAAGGCCTCCAGTTCAGGGCTGGTCGTTAAGTACTGGAGGACTGTCCTCGCCATAACTGATTCAAAGTAGAACTCGTGGTGAAATTTACTTAATTTAACTGGATCAAAATGTCCCCTCCCCTTTCCCGTTTTTTGTTATGAGTTAGGTAATCTGCAGTTCAGATTTCCAGTCTCTCTTTTGGCTCTTCATGGATCTTGAACGAATCTATAATGATCAACCAGGAAAGCTCTCACAAAATATCCAATAAGCATCATTTCAGGTGTGGTACATACGCCAGAACAAAGGATATAATACAAATCCTGTCCACATAGCATTTTCAAGGAGAGGACAATAGTTAAGACACATCAATATTAATGCATATATATTGAGTGCCTATAATCTGCACATTGATAGCTCTTGGGAGACAATATTCTATCAGTAATACAGCTATTTAACCTTCATACCACACTGAGGTACCATTTTAGATTTGGTTTTGGTTTTGATACTCCAAACATCCAGAATCAGTGAAAATTGTAAATTCCATCAAGTCTCCCCCCAGTGTCTTTCCTGTTTCTGCCCCACATGAAAATGCAAGTGTGATATCCTCAGGATGCAATGCACCATGGTTTTTCTCACCCACGTTTCCTGACCAGATGTCTTCAATGAATTGCCGTTTCTGAATAGACCTAGTTAGCAGGATTGTCAGGAGATCAACAAATACATATTGAGCATTTAAAATATGCCAGACTGTGTTGCAGGTGCTGGGAAAGAGAGCAGTAAACAAAACAGACAACAGCCTTACCTTCCTGGAGGTTATATTCTACTGGGAGACTTAGACGAGAGGCAAAATAAGTAAGTACATAACACATTAGGTAAGATGGTGGTATATGCTACAGTAAGAAGAAATAAAGAAGGAAAAAGATACAGTGAATACATGAGAAGTTCAATAGTTCAATTTTAAATGTTGGTTGAGTACCTATTATATGTTACATGCTCTCCTCGGTGCTGGTACCTATTATATGTTACATGCTCTCCTCGGCGCTGTTTATATTACATTGAATAAAGTAATAAGGGACTGAAATCTATATTGTCAAGGAGCTTCTATTCTAATAGAAGGAGATGATAAATAGAAAGGCAAATAACTAAATATATAGCATATTAGATGATAATGAGCTGTAAGGGAAAAAGTAAGACAAGGCAGGTCCATAGAGAGTATTAAGGTAGGGATATCTTGGGTAAGTTTCACTAAGACAGAGACATTTGTTCAAAGGTCAAAAGAGATGAGCTGTGTGATATTTGGTGGAAGTTAACAAGGAATGTCTTCTGATATTAGCATTGAAATGAACTGTATAGTAATGTCTACATGGTTTTTTTTTTAATTTGTTTGTCTTGTTTGCTTGTTTGTTTTTGGTTGATAAAAACCCTGAGTGTCTGCATAAGGAGAAAAAGATGGCAGGATTAAGTATTTTCCTGTCTTTTTGCATGTGGTCTTATTTTTACAAACGTGGTGATGTTTATTTTTTTTTTCTTTCCTTAATACCATATATGTGTACAGTTGGTAGAAGATGTTGACATGTTTGTCAATGTCCTTAATTTTTTCTGTTGTACATGTCTTTGCAATATTTTGTTAGGAAATTGGAAAAAAAAATCCAAAACCAAAAAAAAAAAAAAACAAAAAACCAGCTACAGGAGTGGCACACCAAACACCCATTAAAACATAAGGTATATTATTTAATCTTGAAGACATCTCTGCAAGACTTTCATCATATGTTCCTATTTTATAAGTGACTTAACTATTAACTAGAACTATTAAATGAACCATCCAAGATTGGTCAAATGAGTCCACAGATTAATTTAGTAAATGCTGGCATTTATCTGACAACCAAGTCTACGTTTTCCCTCTTTATCCCACACTGCCTTGTGGCAGAGACTGCTAACTACATCCCCAATATCCATCTTCCTCTGTATTTCTTAATAGCAAAAACTTATACATTATTGGGTGTTGCAGGGTGACCAGCTATGGGACACTTTCCAGGTTTTCTTGAATCTAGAAAGTAGTCAATGAGATGAAAGGAGAAGTGGCTGTGTGGGGCTTACAAAAAAAGCTCTTTTAGGGATCTTACTCAGATGGGAAGTATACCATTTGTTCGCCCCCCCATTCCTTCCTATTTCTTCCTACAAAATGTATGTGGCAGTAAGACTCCCAGCTGCCATCTTGTGATCTTGAGGATGGATGCCATGTGTTAAGGATGGTGGAGCAGGAAGATGAAAGGGACCCAGAACATTGATGATAGCATATATCTAGCACACTTTCTCAGGACTGTCTCTCTCTTGATTTCTTTTCCTCAAGAGAAAAGTAATCTCCCAGTTGGTTTAAGACACAATTATTTCACACTATTCTTATCAACAGTTAGATGTAGTTTTTTAACTCCTACAAGTCTTCCCTATTATAGACTTTGCTGGGATGGGAAGTGACAGACTTACTTTATTGGGCCACATTTACATAATAATGATTAAAACTTTTTACTTCAAAGGCAAAGAAACTTTTATATGGAATGCAATGCTTGGCACATGGAACTTATTTTTAGAAAATCATGTTGAATAATGGAGTAGTAATATTTTACAGACACAGATTTCTAAATGATAAGTTCTAGTATATAAGCAAGGCCCCACTTAAGAGCTACTGGGTCTTGACTGACAAGAGCAGTATCCACTTGGACATGACCAAGATTCCTTCGCTAGAAGTGACACACTCTTATGTTAATCTCAGCTTTCCTACAGCTTCAATATTCTTAAATTTTCTATACACCTTATCCCTGTTCTAGCAAAAGGAATTTTCATTTCATTTAAGAATCACAAAACCTTGATAATTATGGAATTATGTTCACACAAAGCAAACTAAGCTAGTAAGAGTTTCTTTGCTATTTCTTTCCAAATCAATAAGTAAGGATTAGTAATGTATCTGTCCATGTGGTCTACAGCTCCAACTGAATGCCTCAGTAAATTTAACTCAGCTGATATGACCTCAGTGAGATAAAGCAGAGGCTGACCTGCCATCACATGCTAAGAGTAGAGAGTCTTCTCAAAGGCTTTAAAACCAGGGATCCATTCAACCTCTGGATAACAGGCATTCTCAGCAAAGGACTATGGTTAGCTCCGTTTGTCCAAAAGTAACTGCTCTTATATTTGCCAGCTCTGTCATCTGCATGCCTCAAGTTAATATTAGATGCATACCAGATCTCTGAGTACATGCAGGTGGAAAACAGCCTTCTTCTAACCCTAAAGAGCTATCAGTATGTTCTACTAAAGCCCAAAATCTAGAGTACCTGGGGGTGGAACCGTGAGATAACACTTATGACCTTGGGCTTCAAGGTGAGAAGGGAAAGGTAAGGGAGGGGAAGAAAGGGGAAGTGCCTGTTTGCATTTCCTACCTGTAAACTTCTACTTTCAAAGTTTCCTTCCCTGGATTCTTCCTCTACTCAGATATGATAGAGTTCAACAAATATATATAGAGAGCTCATTATTGAAAAATACTCTTCTAGGTGCAATGGGTGTTATATAAAACTAAATCAGATATAAACCCTACCCATTCTTCAAGATGTACTTTACAAACTAAATCTTATGCAAAGCCCTTCTTATCCCCTTTTCCCCCATCCCAAACCCAATATGGTTTACTCATACTTCTAAACTCTGACAATCTAATACTATAATCCTGGAATTCTATAATTCAACTTGTTCTGCTCAAGGCATTTAATTTAATGGAATTCCACAGAACATGAAGCAACATTTTCTTTCTAGGCCATGTGGTAAATCCTACAATATAAGGGAAAACAAGATGTAGTTTTTGCCTTCCAGAACTATTAATTTATTGGGAGAGAAAAAAAAGCACTTAAGAAATTGATTATAATCCTCTGAGTATCTACTCCACTACTTAAGGCAAATGACCTAGAAGGACACACAAGAGTGTGGCACATACAGAGACCGGCTGAACAGTACCCAACTTACCTTTACTTTTTGACAACAGATGCCCACATCTGTTCATAGCATCAATGTGCTCAGCCCCAAGAGATGTTAAGATTGATTTGGGTCAGTTGTGACATTCCTGTTTCTCCATTTCCAAGCCTTCTTTAGAAGCCTTTCTATACAATCCAGTTTGGCCAGTGAGATCAACAGAAAAGTCCTTATCTTTCAGAGATTTGGTTGGCAGGGGTCCTTTCTCCCTTCACCTTTTACAGTCTTGAACACAAATGTGATTTCTGAAGGTGCTGCAGTTACGATTTAGGCATAAGAGATAGGGCAATTTAGCTGAAATCTAAGATCCATCAACATATGGAAAATGTGATTATCTCATGAACAATTTATTCCACCATTCCTCAATGGACTATAAACCCATCCTCATCCCAGGTGAGGAATGTCTTCTCAGAAGCATGCAGGTTCTTCCTTGATCTCTTTTGAAGATAGAGTTGCTATCACTCTGTCTCTGTGGGACAGGAGAATCACAGAGAAGTTGGCCCTTACATTAACAAAAGAGCAATGGTTGCCCACCTCAGGCTTCTTGGTTTAGTAGAAAAATAAACTCCTTATGGTTTAAGCCACTGTTGTTCTTATACTGTTGTTGGCAGCAGAACATCTTTCTAACTAATATATTGTGCCTGAATTTTTCTGTCTGGGGTAATATGGGAAGAGGAGACATATTCAGCACTGTATTCAATAATTATTAAACATCTGAATTGTTAATTATATCGATACTTAATGTGTATACATTACACATTATACAGATACATTATACATTATAGCTGCCTTCTGAAATTGAAGGAGAAATATTATTTCTTTATATCCTCCACAGTGCCTAGGATGATTTTCTGTTTAAAATATATTTATGAGCTATACATATTTCAGATTAGAAAATGGAAAGCAAGTGGCCCATATCTCTAAAAATTTCCTGTCCAGACTCTAAAAGAATCAGTTTTACCTTCCCTGACTTGACTTCTACTCAGGGCCAGGTAAGAAGTCTTGTCAATTACATCCAGGCTGTGATCCACAACCACCCCCAGCATCCCAGGCCCCTAGAGTTCCAGTATATACAAAGGGCCATGGCTAGTTGGACAAGGAAAGGCATAGGCCTTCAATGTCTCATACCAAAGTAGAGTAACAGAGAGTAAAAATGATGACCTCATTAAAAATACTGGGAATGCAAAATGTTATGTTGAAGAATTATGCATGTCATATTTCTTTCTAGTTGCATAGAATTTGTCCCAGGAGCTTTCATGTCTGAGGGACTAAGCGTGCTCTGAGAAACGGGCACTTTTAAGTTGAACTTCACTGAAGCCTGTGCCAGCCATTCTGGTCGTTGGGGGATAAGGGAAAACAGTTCCAGTAACTTCAAGAGGTTCTCCATCTGTGTCAAGGCAATGTTGGATAAGTCCTCATTAGGCATATGTCAGTATCTTGCTCTGACATGAAATTCAGGGAATCTGAGCGTGATAGACCCAAATTGGCCCCCAAATCACAGTCTTACATGTGTGCCCACTAGGTGGAGACATTCTTGATTATTCAACCCAATGGCATTTTTATATTTTTTATTTTCTACTTGTTACCATCACGCGCATTTTAATGTTAACTCTGGGTAGGACTGAGGACCTGGATTTTAGACCAACTGAGGCTACTGATTACGCACACAACCTTGGGTTTAAAGTCCTCTCAAGCTTTAAAATTCAATACCTCTACCGTATACACTATTTATTATTTCTGATTTTAATGACAAAGCAAGCATGTTTAGTCTGCAGAAATGAAGACTAGAAGAAGCACTATAGTATTTTAATTTCATGTCAAGTCCTCAGATCAAGCCATTAGTGAAGACAGAGGTAGTTTTAAAGTCATAAGCAAAGTGATGGCTAAATATGATAAAATGACTTAAAAGATTATTAAAAACAATGATAATTACAGGAAATACTTATGTTGTCAAATCCATGATACATATAATACCAAGGACAATATTATTATCATGGAGATAAGTGGTGATGGCAGTTTTTATTATTATTGTTGTTGTTGTTGTTATTGTTAATACATAAGCATATCACCTACTATTTTTATTACATTTATTGTGTCCCAGACACTAGGTTCTATGTTCTATAAACTTTAGGTCTTTACTACAACTGTAATAGTTATGTATATCATTATTAGATAAGAAAATTGAGAAAACCTGCCTCAAGGTACCTAGATAGATGAATTTCAAATCCAATATCAATCCCAAAACCCCTTACTGCCACACTGGCTCTCAAATAAGAACATAGAGAAGTAACAGCCACTTAAAGTACCCATCAGAGACACTTTCAGACTGCTTAAAATCAGGTCTTTAGCACCTTTAGACAAAGAAACCAGAATATCCCTTTCTAACAACACCTTTCATACCTTTTCTATCTGGTTTACAAATTGCAGAGCTGAATTTCCTGAGAGCAAAGGGAAGACAGAGGTAGGAATAAAAACTTTAAATTTACAGGAAAGGTAATGGATGAATATAAGAAAATGACTTAAAAGATGTCTAAGAGCAATGATAATTATGGAAATGCTTATATGGTCAATTCCATGATGCATGTAATACCAATGACAAGATTTTCAAGATGCCTGGGGATATCAGGGTTAACTACTCTTCTTTATGGAAGAAAGGAGAGGATGTATATACAAATTAAAAGCTTGGAATCTGAAGCCCCAAGTTCCAGGACATTCTGATTGGGCCATATGATTTTTGCCTCCTTTGTTAATGAATGTATTACTACCTTGACCTGTATTTTTCAACTATATTCAGTTTACCTTCAGAATGCATAGGCTTGGATCTTCAAACAGAGCTCAGATTTCACGTTTCATTATTTACAGGATGTGTTTCTTTATATTTATTTATTTATATTTTATTTATTTATTTGACAGACAGAGATCACAAGTAGGCAGAGAGGCAGGCAGAGAGAGACGAAGGGAAGCAGGCTCCCCGCTAAGCAGAGAGCCCGATGTGGGGCTCGGTCCCAGGACCCTAGGATCATGACCTGAGCCAAAGGCAGAGGCTTTAACCCACTGAGCTACCCAGGCATCCATGTTTCTTTATATTTAAAATGGAGATAAAACACTGAGTGGGGGTCTTGAACCACCTGTGTTAGATATTATCTCCCATTTTTCTGTCATGGTAGATAAGAATTTATTTCTTATAATTTATATATTTCATATAATTTCTTATAATTATAATTTTTCTTACCCCTTTCCCACCCTTACTTCCTTGTTAAACTCTCACCTTAGGGATGTTGACTTATTGACTTAATAATTGTCTCTTAAATCTTTGGTTCACTGTGAATCTTTATGGGGTTATACTTAGATGGTCTTTCTCTAATAATTGAAGTGTATAGAGTTGTTCTGAATGGATTTGACTTGATGTTGTTCCTAGTCATAGAGGGTCTAAATGACACTCTACTTTGTACAAATTAATGAAGCAAGACAAAAACAACATGAAGATGTTTATGAATAAATATATATTGAAGTAGAGTTTTTAGTATTTTTTTTCAGTGCTATATTCCAGACGGACAACTAAAGTCATTCTTGATCTAATGACTTTGCAGATGATTATAGTAACATATTTTCCTATCATAACATCAAAATCTAGTCTATCATAGAATGATGTTTTTATCTTTCATCATACTAACAATCCAGGCAAGGTAATTTCTGAAGTATCCACATGTATTTTTGATAGATGCTTATACATATATTTTTCATTTAATACTTATAATAGTCCTTTAAGGTTGTTGTTATCTCTGTTTTAGAGAAGAAGAATCAAATACAAAGCGATAGCAACCAATTTCCTAAGAGCACAGCAAATGTGAGAACTAGGATTGGGATGGATTTCTGCTCTGTTGACTAGAAATTTATCTATTCCATCATAGTCAGTCTCCATGGGTTCTGCTTAAAACCCCCGGGTCATGACAATGATGTGATACCAATGTAAGACAACCCAGCTTACCTCCCACAGTGGGTAATGCAGCAAGAAAATCCAACCATGTACCATAACCTTCCCTGGAAACTTCACAATTTACTTTCATAGATACACTAGGGCCCTATTGTCAAAAGTGCTCCCCTATGCAACATCATTTTAAGAAAATATCTTCATTTGGTTAAAGTAACTCTGCTACTAGGGACAGAGGAAATGACAGGGACAGGGATCATATTATTGGTGTCAGAATAATCTAGAGGCTCTATATTCACTATCTCATAATACTTCTAACACTTCTGGGGTAGTATGTGTCCTTTTTTATGTCACTTGGGAGTTTTTGTTCATAGTGCTTCTTCTTCATGCTTCTTGAATGCCTGTATTCCATGATTTTATCTGTCTTGACATTGCATCCACTGTTTAATAACTTTTTCCGAGGATAATCATGTCCCAAGCACTGTGCTAAAACTTGAGAGGTAATATGATAGAAGAGAAATGGATTTTCCCCTCAACAAGCTCATAGTCATATGGAAGAGGAATGTACACAGGCAATTTTTGTGAAAAGTGCTAATTGCATCGAGATAGCTGTTGGATAACTGTGGAGGCATGTAAGGTCAGTTTGGGGCCTGGGACAGAAGCTGTCTGATGTCAAGTCTTACAGAATGGGTAGGAATCAGTGTAAGGAAGCAAGAGGTGTGGAGAGTATTCTGAAGGTAGAGACACTGATTGGCATGATCCAGACAGGACTCTGTTGCAAGAGCTTAAGAGAAGTCAGAACGAAGACATAAGATGGGGACAGGACAGGGCCCCACTTTTTAGCAACTTTCCCTATTGGTTATAGGAAACCACACTGGGGAAATGGCAAGGTCAGATTCACTTCATAGAATGGTCACAATGGAGGCAGATATAAAAGACTGATAAGAAGACTGGAACAAAGCAGGGAGATTAGTAGAAGAGACTGTGGTAGGGTTCTAGAGAGATAGGCAGGACTGGCACAATGACTGTGTGGAGTAAGGGAAGTGTTTGGATTGAGGAGAGACACAGGATGGTCTCAATGTCTCTAAATTCTTATGTCCTTCCAAGTGTTAAGCATGGTTGTAGACCTCTGTTCTTCCCTGCTGGTCACTGCCGACTGCCTACTCTGGGCTTTCTGTGAGTGTTGAATCCATCATTCCCTCCAGCCTGCTGGACTCCACTCCCAAACTTGCTACATGCTAGGCTATCAGGGGTCTGAAATTATTCTGAATCTTGTATACCCTGGAGTTTCTCTCCATTTGAATCCATGATTATCTATTAGCATTACAAAACATCAAAAATGTTCCTCACACCCACATGTTTTCCTAAGTTTAAGAAAACTTACTTGACCACAGAGTTGGACCTGAACTGATATAACTGAACATAAACACTCAAATCTTTTGTCACACAAATATTAATGATTTTGATTATGAGGCACTGGTCCAGACCCTCATGGGGATGCTTTGTATTACTATTCTGAAATAAAAAACAAACAAACAAGCAAACAAACAAAACACAAAAACTAAACAGGGCTAATTGGGGTTGCTCACTGGAATGATGGCCTTATGTCTGCATTTTCCCTCATAGCTTTGATGCAGAATCAATGACTGTGACCAACATTTTAGGCATACATGCGTCTGATTGAGTCTCTCTTTCCATAATGCAGTTGTTCTGTGAGTGCTCCTTTCTGCACCACTCCTTCAAGGAACTTCACTGAGATAGCAGCTCTCCATTTAAAATACTCAGAGAGCTCTGCCAGTTAAAAAAGAATATAGGGATTCAAAGACCTATTTAACCTTTGCACTGATATTTCAAAGCAGCAGTATATTCAATTAAAAAGGAACACTTAAAAACAGATAATGTTTTTTTGCAGTATCTTAGCAACAGGTGATTGAACCCATGCCTAGAACTAAGAATTGAGATTTTGCCAAAAGGGCCACATACTAGTGATATCTTCTTTTAACAAATGGAATAAATCTAATATTGTTTTGGATAAGTGATGCTGGATTACATCATGATATGAAATCCTGACAACAGAGCCACAATAAAGGGAGGACACAGTTTTGAGAGAGAAAAGCAAATAGTATGAGCTCCTTTATTCCTAGGCTTCAACTCAGGCACCGATAGCATGAATGACCAGGTGAGTTCATTCTTGCAATCCCTGGTTATTCAGAACTCAGCTGTCCAACAGGGATCTCAGAGGCACAGAGCTCTGTCCCCATTCATCATAGCCTTCCTCAAGATAGAGGTTCACATAGAATTAAACTCAGTGATCCTTAATCCCTTTAAGAATCTGATATAACCCTTACTCTAGAAAACTGGACCCCCCCCAGATGCTCATGCAACATATTTGCATGATTTCAGCAGGTTTATAAAACACTAAACTTTCAATCCCACAATTATTCACTGTGCCTGATTATAATTCCCTTTGTTACATCTTGCTAACTTCTATAACCTCAGTGGAAGCAGGATGACAGAGGTGACTAGTTCTATGATCCTGAGCTCATGTCACAATATAATTTGTACATTAAAAAGGGCAAAAAGTGGAATAAGAGTGTTGGGTACAAAGTCACATTTGTATTAATTGAGGATGAAATTCTTTTTCTATTTTTAAAGTACTTCTGCCCTGGGCATTTAGGTGCCAATTGGTGAACACTGGTAGATATAGTATTAACCTCCAAGAAATCCCTCTTCCTTTTTAAAAACTATAATTAAAACAACCTTTAATATACTCTCAAGAAAGTCTTCAGTTAAGGCCCATTGTCCAGCTACACTTCCAAAAAGTCCAAAGTATATAACAACAACCTAATATGTTTGTTGCAATAATGAGATTATGTAGGTGAAATATCTAATAGCATGAAAATATATAGGTGCCAAGCATATTGTAGTAATTATTATCATGATTATTGGATATAATTACAATCTTGTAGTGTGATATAATTGCTAGCAGCATCCCTGACCCAATTTACGTGAAGCCAAAAGAGACCACACATTGAGATGGCGAACCATTTAAAATATTTCCTGGGTCTGTTGGAATCTCTCCCTAGTCAGGGAAATTCTAGCTCTCTTTTACAGTCAGTCATCCGGCAAATATTTACTATTTTCAGAGGTCTAATTTATGCCAGGCACTGTGCTAGGTGACAGAGATTAAAAAATAAGTACAATGTAATCTCTGACTTCAAGAGATATATAATCCTGAAGAAAAAAGAGACACAAAAGTAGATAATTGTGATATTGTGTGGAAAGTGAGATATACATGCGCCCTGCATTATGAGAACACAAAGGAGGTCAAACTAATCTGAGTTGGCCAAGGTGTTGTTTTAGCGCAGATCTGTCAAAAACAGAGTCTGAGGGAAAAGCTTACTCGCTAATACTTGGGAATGTGACCCAGAGAACCAGGACAGAAGTAAGCAGGGTTGCTGCAGGAAGAACAAATGCAAAGATGAGTGTGCGCATTGCCCATCTGGGTACAACTTCATGAAAAAACATGGACAGTTGCTCTTTTTCTCACATCATCTTAAATCTTTTTTTTTTCTTTTTTTTCTTTTATTTATTTGACAGAGAGAGAGAGATCACAAGTAGAGCAGCAGGCAGAGAGAGAGGGGGAAGCAGGCTCCCCGCGGAGCAGAGACCCGGATGCGGGGCTCGATCCCAGGACCCTGAGACCATGACCTGAGCCGAAGGCAGTGGCTTAACCCACTGAGCCACCCAGGCGCCCCTCTCACATCATCTTGAGAAAGACATGCACACACAATATCGACTACCTGTTCTCAGAATACTACATGGGGTTGAGGGAGGGAGAATATTTCTTCCAATGGCTTTCTCCTGTCTCTGTCTCCCCCTGGTAAAAATCGATTAACTCCTGGATTATGTCATCAGGCTTCCCAGGGCCAGAGTCCCCAGGGGTCCAGTCAAACTCTCTTTGTCAGCTGACATAGTATATAAGACTCCTCAAGCTCTAGTGGAGACCAGCAACTGCAGGAACATGGCACCACACTATGGAACTAGCTCAAGTTTTTGTTCATACATTTTAGTCTAGAAGATTCTAATGGCCAACATCCCAAGATCCAGAGAGAGGGTTAGCATAGCTGCATGGATCTGGATAGTGTAAGAACTGTATTTTGTACAGAGAGAAAAGAAATGGCTTATCAGAAATTGCCAGAAGAAGCTAGACATTATGACTTGAAAGGGAACAGAACATTTTCTATTAAGAAACTGCATGCTTTCATAAAGGTTAAGGCCAGCATGACATGAACAGCAAACACTGAATGGAGAGTATATGAATCTGAGAGGGAGGAAAGCTAATAACTTGAGAGAGCAGATTTCCCATTCCAGCAACTGTAGACATGATGGAAAAATGGGAGCAACCAGAAGATCAGGAAACATTTCCTCCTGGAGAAACATGCCCGCATCCAAAGGAAACGCTTTCCCTCCAAGGATGCAGAGAACACTTCATCTCTTCCATCTGCCTGTTCTGTCATGCATGCATTTACTCATCTAACATCTATTCAGCTCTGCCAGCCAGGTGCCATAATAGTCATCTGGAGAACAGAGTGAACAGGTCACCTTAGGGAGGTAGTCACATCTCACAATGACGACACACAAACAATCCCTGGTAGTAACTATTCCAGCAATATGGGCCACATCAGGAGCATAGAGAGAGGGAAAAATTATTCTTTTAAGGATGTGAGAAAATGCTCATCAATCCTAAAGGAGGTGCATGTAGGATGAGCCTTGGAGAACAAAGGCTCAGTTTGTCCTGCAAGGAACGTAAAGCAAAATATCCCATTAGTTCTTATGTTTCACAAATAAGTGAAGTCCTATGGTGATTGTCTTTCTCTGCTTGACTTATTTCACTTAGCATAATCTCTTCCTCCCATTCATGTTGATGAAAAAGTTGGGTAGTCATCCTTTCTGATGGCTGAGTAATATTCCATTGTATATATGGTCCACATCTTCTTTATCCATTCATCTGTTGAAGGGCATCTCGGCTCTTTCCACAGTTTGTCTATTGTGGCCATTGCTGTCATGAACATTGAGGTGCTTATGGCCCTTCTTTTCACTACATCCATATCTTTGGGGGTAAATACCAGTAGTGCAATTGCTGGGTCCTGGAGCCCTGGGTGTTATACGCAAACAATGAATCATGGAACACTACAAAAACTAATGATGTACTGTATGGTGACTAACGTAACACAATAATAAAAAAAAAAAATCCCACTAGTGAGTGCACCATATGAAAAGCAGAATTGGGAGGGAACATGCTCTGTGCAAGGACTGGTCAAGGGGTCAGTGTGACCGGAGCATGGGTCTCAGAAAGCAAAGCAGTAGCAGACCTAGGATGACAATCCAGAGCACCTCACTTGCACCAGGCTAATCTTCCTACAAACTGACAAACTTCTCCCACATCAATCAAACACCAGTTCCCAAGCATCCCATGCAGTTACAGCTAGGCACCACCGAGCTACCCAAACAGAAGGGACAGAGAATTTGCTCTTAGAAACCTCTCCTATGTGAGCCCACATCTAGCCATCCACTGGAGACTGTTTCCCTCCGCAGCTCACCTTGGGGTCAGTTTGCCAGAAATGTGCTCAGAGTCACACCACAGCTGGCAGCAGATAACTCCTCCCCTTGCCTTTGATCTGCGGGCATGGTGATTGTCAGACTGTACATTTCAGCTAGTGATGAAAACACTAAAGATACCCCAGCCCAACCCTTAACCCTGAGCCATAGGTTGATAATGTTCCCTAGAGCAAGCAAGGGTATGGTCTAGAGCCTGAGCCACCGTGTTTGAAGAAAACCCCAAATAGAGCCTCTCTGGTTTTTGGCCTGACAAGATATACCGGTGGTGCTGGGGATTTGCTCCTTGCAAGCAGATGTCACAATCAAATGAAAGTTGTTTTATACACGGATCTGAAAAAAACCTGAGAATGTTTGCTATTAAACTCAGGCTGGCTAGCCCACCCCAAGCACGGAGACAATCAGGCCCTCAGATGCGAGGAGACTTGGAAAGATGTCTCCCGGCCTTGGCACAGCACAGGCTTTCCGGGCCTTGGTGACATATAGGTGCTTTATAGCATAGCCCATTTGTTATGCTGTTTAAATATGTATATGCTGGGTATGGAAAGCTAATATCTGGAACAATAAGGTAATCCTATATGCTTTTCAATAAAAAACACAAGCAGAGGGCTACTTGTTGCCAGAATTCTGACATTCTCACTTAATTCTGTCTTTCAGTTATGTGATATCTCCGAAAGCATACTTTGTTAAAACTGCCTGGAGAAAATGAGCTACAAACAATATCCACTCTGCCTTGGAGAACCACGAGGTCAATGAAGCACAGTTTTATTACCAGAAACATTACCAGAGAGAGAGAGAGAGAGAGAGAAAATGAGAGAGAGAGAGAGAGAGATTGTAGCCCTGCTGGGGAAGGCTACTTCTGGGCTGTCTAGTCCCCACTCCCACGAACTGCCCGCTGCGCCTGAAAGGAGGTAAATGTAGGGATGGGTAGGTGACAAGGTGAGAGAAGAGGACAACTAAGCCTTCCCACATATTTTGAAAAGAACTTCATAGCTGAAAGAGATTAAGGCTTTTTGGCATGTTAGCGGCAGAAGCCTCCCCCTGGCCTCGTCCATATGTTATAGTCGGGGGTGGAATAAAGAGCTAAATCAAAACTGAAATCGGGGGGTTAGGGCTGCAGGGAGAGGAGCTAGGGAAGCTGCAGATAAGCAGGTGCCCATCTGACCTCTGAAGAGGAGACGTTCACTCACCATCAACTGCTGTGATGTGACGGAGGGAGGAATCCAAGCTCAGCCAGGCTCCAGCGGGCGAGTTCCCTGCTCCTGAGGGCTTTCTGTGTCTCAGAGAGGGAATATGCCCTCTGGGTACATTGGGGTGAAGTATTTAACCATCCTGACCTTCAGTTCCTTTTTGAAAATTGAATAATGGTCTCAAGCTCATAGGGTTGCTGTAAGAAATCAAAATAACTTACATAAAGTTGTCTAGTACAGAGTCTGATATCAACTGGGATGGCAACAACTAGGTGGCTATCTGGAGATACATCACGGCCCCCGGAGAAATAATCCTCTAAAAACATGGAAGGTAAAGTCCTACCAGATACCTGAACAAAGGGGACTCCACTGAATTTTGTCCTTCCCTCAGCGTTCCCATTGGCCAACACGGACCTCCTTAGTTCAGCCTCTCTCCCATACCAGTTCCTCTGAGAAGCCTTCACCCCTTCTCCAGGAGGGGGAGCTTTGGGAGCCAGTTCTGTGCTCTTAACACCACAGACCTTGTTGCAGTTCATTATGACTCCCTGCATCCTCATCCGTTTCTTCCGCCAGCCTGCAAGCTCACTGGGACTTAAGTCTTATTACCTCTGGATTCTGCCCCACCCATGGCTAACATAAAGTGATAAGGAATACGCATTTCAAACATACCTTATAAATAAGTAAATATATGGATAAGTGAATACGTGAATAGGATTAAATGGATAACCATTTCCTCCATCTCCCAGCTAAAAGTTCAAAGAGATGATGCAGTCATGAATAGGCTTCCCCAATCTTGTCACTCACCATGAAAACACGGGCAGAGACGTCCTTGGTAAACCACATCTTAGAACAGAGAAGTTTGTGATCTCTGTTTCTCTGGGTGAATGTCTACTCTGTGGAATCACCCAGGTTTTTAAACCACAGTCAGACTCAGAGGACCCCACTGCTCAAAGAGTGGGGGAGTTGAGATTATTTGCAGGCAGCGCTAACCCACTGGAGCAAGCATCTTCTTCCTTTCTCTAAACGTTGACAGCATCGTTTCATTGGGACTTTCATGGCCCATTTCTATCTCAGAACAAAGCATGGTTCAGAGTCACTCTTGCACTTGTTGGCCCAGTTACATTTCCAAGAAGAGAATTTTTCAGAAGAAACATCAGAGCTCATCTGTATTTGGAGGCAGCACAGAGCACACACCCAAACGACAAGTGTGCTGATGTCTCCGCGGGGGCATCTGTATCATCTTCTTTCTGGTCTCAGGAAAGCTCAGGAACAGATTAGTTGTCTTGTTCTCTTGTTCACATTGCATTATACATTCATCCCATCTCTCAAGAGCAATCCTGATGTAAAGGACATGGAAGGCTGGGAAGACGCACACCTACAATGGAAGTATTGGTGGAAATGGAAGATGGGTAAGAACATAGGACATGAAATACCAGAGTCATTTAAATCACAGAACCTATTTCTGCCTTGTTACACAAACATCAGGAAGTGGAGAATCACAGGAGGTCTTCAGACCTGTGTGTGATCATTCACCTACCAAACTTTACTGAGTCCTGACATGGTCTAAGTGTCCATACATGTGTCTGGGGTTGATTCCATCAGTCTCTAGAGAATCAGGATTCCCGCACACTCTGCTAGGGATTGACGGATGGCTCAATAAGTAAGTAAATGCCCTTTTCGGGATGTCTGGGTGGCTCAGTTGGTTAAGCGTCTGCCTTCAGCTCAGGTCATGACCCTGGAGTCCTAGGATCAAGTAGGGCTCCCTGCTCAGCGGAGAGTCTGCTTCTCCCACTGACCCTCTCCCCTCTTGTGTTCTCTCTCATTCTCTCTCAAATAAATAAAATATTTAAAAAAAAATGCCCTTTTCATCCTGAGTTAATTCACAAAATACTGAGAGAGGGTAACTTCAGATTTTCAACTAAGTGGGTTTGCAAATATTTTATCCCATTTTTAGTTAGACACTGGTAATTTGCAGTGATTAATAATTCTTTGAGTTCCTGAAGGGATAGAATCCTCTGGTCCAAGACTGTTCTCTAAATAATTGAGAGCAAACCCGACGGTACTTTCTCTTTAAGCAGGCTGGTTTCTAAAGAGGCACATAATATTTAGTTCTATTTCCTTTCCCAACTCACAAATTGCATAACCACGTCCTCCTCCAAAGGCGTGAAGGGTAGTCAGAACTGGAGTGTTCCATTACCTAAAAGTCCCTCCATATGGAAACAGAGTCCTCTATCATGTTGTTTTTCTCACACACACACTGGTAAGAAAGGTCTGCTCCTCCCCAAGCAAGAGAACAGCTAGTCCTACCTACTCTGTTAGCTAGACCTTAGCGGAACCATGATGAAAGACCAGCCAATGGAGATTACACCTGCTTTTGGGATTTAATCATAAAAAACAAATAAATCAACACTTAGGTGAGTGTTTTTCTCTCTTAATGAGATCCTATTCCCCTTCTTCCACTATAGGAGAAAAAAGTGATCCCAACAAAGTTGATTAATACCTGTAATTTATTCAGAATCATAACAGCTTGTTTTGGTCTGGGTCAACCAACATTTATTTATCCATTTTCTCAAAACTTCTGCAGCTAAAATTATATGCCATAAAATTTGCTGGTCGAAACAACTGTACTCAAGGAATGGGCCTAACACAGATTAAAGATAATTCTCAGGGACCACTTAACTAATAAGACTGGATAATTAACAAACATTTCATATATATATGTTTAATGTTTAAGATGGAATTTATTATTTCTCACAGATTAATTTAAAAAATTATTATTCAAAAATTTCCGTTTTCCAAGCATTATTGCTAGCCTGGCTTTACTGCATTAACACTTAAAACAAATAAAATTGAGTCATGATTTGTGTCAGTTAAATAAATATATTCTGCTGAAGCTTAAATTATCATCCATCTTAGCAAAGGGTTATATATTATATTAGCAGTCAGTGACTGATTAGTTATTTATTCTCTTAAAGAGTAACTGAAGGAGATTAATATTCTGATAAGTATGTCACTGATTTCTGGGGAGTGCCTGGTTTTCTTTCATCACATGAACTATAATGTGTCAGACATAAATTCCATTATAATTACAATTAGTACTAATGCTTCCCAAATTATATTTAATGGAAAGGTCATTATTTTAACTACAAATAACTTCTTTCTTAAAAGTTTTAAGTGGATTTCCACACACACAAAAATCACAGTTAAAATCATGGTGAAGAAAGAATAGTAAGTAAATCAGGAGATAGGTTAAAAAAAAAAACGTGTATTTTGCTTATTTTTCCAGCTGGGTTACATTTTTCACCCATGTTCTGCCATGTCGGTTTTTTGATGATATGGAAGAGGGTGAGGAGGAGGTGAAGAGAGGTAGAAAGAGAAGAGAGGAGGAGAAGTTCCTCCCTCCTCTTGGCGGGTTACTTGGTATGTTCCCAACACAGTGCATGATGCTTACAAAGTCCTTATTTGAATTCTTACAATGCCCCTGTGAAGTAGATACATCTCCTAGTTTATGGAGTAACAAAATGCATCTCCTGTTAAATCCCTGAGCAATTTTACTCTGTCAGGGATATGAGGAAGTGAAAATTAAACCTAGGCCTATCCAGATCCAGAGCTCCCACTTCCACAGGCAATGGTTATTGCTTCTCATTCTTCGGGTAATGATAATGACTGCTGCTGGCAGAAGCCCCACATCCCCATCTGGGTGAATTGGGTAAAAACCTGACCTCGGTTATGCTGGGCTACGTGATGAAGACACCAAGTCTGCCACGGGATGCTAGGAGTTCCTCTCTGATTCTTCTGTGAGCTGGGTTCCTCTGGACATTTCTTCCCAGATATTTCTAAAAGCATCAATGACAATACAGAAGACAAGCGACAAATAAAGATAATAACTCAGCCAGAGTCTTGGCAGCATGAGTACAGTTGCTTCTTAACATGAAAACAGCAAGTTATGAAATGACTGTGTTGTGAAATGACTATAAGATTTAGAATTAAAAGACAAGTTTGAAGCCTTAAGGAGCTCAAAATAAATTAAAAAAAAATTAACAGAAAGCTGTATTCATTATATGTTTCAAAGTACATACACACGACAGAGCTGACTTCGATAAACTCCTTAGAAATAAGAACATGCCGAATGCCTCTGACTAATTAGCTTGCCTTGCACAAGTCATTCTCTAGTCTGAGCCTCGATGTCTTCAGCTACAAATATAAAGATTTGGTCACACCAGTTGTTCTCAAGGTGGGAAATTGTTGGAACTGTGAATTCTTGGGGCACCTGGGTGACTCGGTCGGTTAAGCATCTACCTTCCACTCAGGTCACCTTCCTGGGGTGCTGGGCTAGAGCCCCGCATAGGTCTCCCTGCTCAGTAGGGAGTCTGCTTGACCCTCTGCCTCTCCCTGCTGTTTGTGCTCTTTTTCCCTCTCTCAAATAAATAAACAAAATCTTAAAAAACAAAAACCACAAAAAAACCTGGATGTTCTTGAGTTCCACCCTAGAACCACTAAAATAGGTCACTGACATGAGTCCCTGTGAATCTCTAAAAGAGAATACATCCACTAATAAGGGCAAGCCCTTCTCATTGAGCTTTGTAAATCCTGTTAGTATAAGAGTACTTCATTCAGTGAAGACAAAAACATTCCTTTAGCATCAGTTGTGAGTTAAGTGAAGGCATTTTCTGATATATGGAGCCTCAATCCTCTATGCCTTGAGGATTTCACTGTCTGTTGGGGAGGAAAAGGCAAGTTGACAGAAAATCAGGCGTGCCAAGTGCAGTGTTAGAGGTAATGCCCTGGGAGACAGAAGAGGGAGCAGTGACAGTAGGGAGGTGCTGTAACTCCGCAGGGTGAAGGGAGAAGGGGGGGGCAGGGAAACTCAGGTTATAATAGGAGGCTTCTGGGAGAAAGAGACCTGAGATCTGCATATTAGTTCCAATAAAAAAAAGTATTAATTTTCATATTTTGCAGGAGAGACTGAAGATCACAGCAAAACATCCAAGTTCATGCAGCTACTGTATGAAAGGGATGAAGTTTAAAGGCGGATCTTTGCTTAGAAACTCCTATTTTATTTGATTCTGTTCTCATAGTAAAGCAAGTCTTAGGAGACAATGAATACTGCCCCTCCCCCATCTCTTGCCCCCAGGAATAAAGAATAATCCTTACAGGTCTTGGGGGAGGGAAGTCCGACAATAGTCAGTGAGGCAGCAGCAGCAGAGAGCTGGGGCCAGGCAGTCACAAGTGAGCCTATTAAATGTATCAGATGTCATGGGTACCTCCTTTATCCTTCTCACTTTGGACCTCACAGGCTGATAAGAAGGGGAAAGCGTTATAACCCAGAAGTAAAACTGTTGCGTGATTATAACCCTGACAGCCTCCCTCTAATGAGCTTCCCTGCAGATAGGGAGAGGGGAGAGTGCTTTGATCTCCATGAGCAGAAGGCTGAAAGGACCACTGTTTGGAGCAAAGCCGTCTGATGGGGTCCAGTCTTCCAGTAATCAAAGTCACAAGCTACCATCTGAGCCATTTGTGAACCACAGATAAGATTAGCTGCTCATTTGATAGATCAACCACTGCCATCAATGGGGGCTAATTGTATCTGAAATATGACCAGGAAAGTGTCAGCTCCTGGAGACAAGCACTTCCTTTATCCTAGGTTTGAAGCAGGGAACAACATTTTTCGTTTGAAAACTTGAGCAAAATGTTAATGTGTGCTGCTGCATTTTTTTTCCTTCCCCCCAACACCCCTCCTCCCCCAGCCATAAGAGAACAGGACATGTGAGGTTCTTGGAATGAGATATCAATCTGGGGTTTTTTGGATTTTGAGATGCAAGACTGGAGGTCCAGGAGTACTTGCACAATGGAGTCCTTACACAGGTTCAGAGTAATAATAATAATAATAACCCAAAACAAAACAAAACAAAATAAAAACAAACAAAACAAAAAACAAAGAAATGGAAAATGCCCAGGCTTTGGAAAGTCATGTGTAGGAAGACTCACTTTGTAATTCTAGAGTGTTTCATGCTATAGGAAAAGAAGGGATGATTGGTCATTCAGAATTCGAAGGCATTTATATGGGTAGGATTTGCCTTGGAGGCTGATGTGACTGACAGCTTTACTTCCTTCAAATTTATTCCCATGTAAGTAGAAACTGAGCTCCAAATGAATCTTCAGGTAGCTTGGACAGCTCTTACACTCTAGCAAATGAAGAAATTCCATTTTTCTACTCTAGATCTACTGAAGTTGGCTCTTTGCTGCTTCAAGAGATCACCTATTCTTTTGTATTCTCTAGGCATATTGAAGAATGAGCATGAGGAGGTTTGGTTTCTCATCCTCAAAACATTTCTGTGTGTGACTGGAAGCCATTTCAGCATTCCTCTTTTATGAAGGGGAGAACACAAATTCCCCAGCCCCATCTCTTGCTGTGGCGTGGGCCTATTTCCAGCCTAGTCCACTATAGCTCTTAAATTGCTATGTTGTCCCCGTGTCCAGGCGGCTAGTGAAAGCTGCCTGAAAATGGCAAGGTATGATGAGAAGCACCTCATTATGGTTCCTAAAATACATAGACCCAGAATAGCCCTGCACAGTTGGGGTAAGAAAAGAAGGAAGAGACCAAGAACAGAATGTCTCCCACCCTATCTAAGAACTAGAGGAAAGTTCCATCACCTTCTAACAAATTCTCAAGCTGTGGTGGCCTTGAAGGGATCACCTTCGTGGACCTTCTCCCACTTGGGCTGACACCCTGTCCTGCAAGCGTCTGACAGCTCAGGTTTAGAAATTGCTTTAACTTTGCAGAAGATGGTGACTGCAGTAGAACCACAAGGTTGGACTCTCAGAATCTCAGAACACTACAAGCAGAAGAGCCTTCACAATCAATAGCACGCTTACAATGTACCATGTGCTGTGTAAAGCATATTTCATTCCCTAACTCATTTAATCCTCAACAATTTCTGGGGGCGCTGGGTTACACTTATTTCTTCATTAAAGATGAAGAAACTAAGGCTCAGAAAAGTTAAACATATTGCCCTCGGAACACAGCTAATAAGTGGCCGGTATGTGAAACCAGATTTGACTAATGTCAGAATCCTCTCTTTTTAATTCCATGCAGTAGATTACTTGGATAATTATTCCAAACTTTAAAAAAAATTAAATGTAAAAAACACAACTTTTTAATGTTTTACAACAAAAGATTTGATTGACCATCTTCAACAACCTTATCCCCACCAAGGCCACCTCTAAAGTTCCTTCTTACTATCTAGTTCAAAAACTACCAATCAAGTTGAACTCTGTAACAGTACGGCTAGGAGCATCTCTGCAACCCAGACGCACAGACACTTTTCCTAAGTGGCAAAATCACCTATGAGACAGCTGGCACTAGTACCCAGTACTCTTAATTCCCAGGTCATTTCCCTGCTTACTTTGTGTTCACCCCAAAGCATAAGGCAAATCCACTTACCTAGCACACACTAGGATGCTGCCAACAGCGGATGACAGGGGAAAGCCCTCCTATCCCCAACAGGACTACAGAAATATTGAGAACCAAGTGTTAATTTCTGATTACTAATAATGAAGCATGAGCTTGTTTTCTAGAATACTCTATGATTCAGACACATTCCCCAAAGAGTCTACATGACTAGTGATTGCACTATGTGACACGACAATTATTATTATTCTTTTGGACAGTTACACATCTGCCTTAATTGTGAGCAGCAGGTGGGACACTTTGAACAATAGTAAAAATATATAAATAAATAAAAGCTTACAAAAGGAGGAATTCAGTGGAGCCACCTGGTTGGAACCCTTGGGAGCTATTATCCATACATGTCAATTCAAAGCAGCAGAAAGAGATAATCCATGAATGCCACCTTCTGTGCCCTTGGGTCTCAGGAATTAAAATGGGCAGGAAGCACTCTGAGATCAAGGGCAAATAGGTCTTCCCTTTCAGCACTGTGGGTGAAGAAAAGTATTTGCCACAGGATAGGGGCACATTACCCACTCTTTGAGAGCTCTTTTAGACCTACTGCCCAACAACTATGGCTCTACTCTAAGTATCTTAGATTGCTACGAGGAATCTGGCTTTTTCTTTTTCCCCCCCTTGACCTTTCCACTTTCTCGGTTCTTTACCCTCCATACAGTTTTAGCTCACATCTGCCAGAAGCTCTTTAACCATTCTCAACATTTTGATTCTCTGGAGGAAAACTGAACTCAATTCAATAGTGCTTGTTGACCAGACTCCATGCTAGGGCTCAGGGAAACATGTGGAGACCAGTTCTCCAGCCATCACAGGACCACACCTAGAGGTCAGACTTCCCCAGGAATTAAGCTTCTCTGAGATTCCAAAGTGGACAGGAAGATAATTCCAGCACTGCCCCAAAAGTCAGGAGGCCTGGGTTTCTACACTTCCACATTTTAGAAATGAGGGGCCCCTTTGCCTCTTACTCTAAGTCCATGTGATTCGAAACCCACATTGTCTCCAGGGCACATTCTGAAAGAGGTTGATTCTCAATAGGCACTAAAAGAATGAGTATAAGCATGGCTGCATGGCTCAGTTCATTAAGCGTCTGCCTTCAGTTCAGGTCATGATCCCAGGGTCCTGGGATCAAGTCTGACACCGGGCTCACTGATTAGCATAGAGCCTGCTTCTCCCTCTGCATCCTGTTCCCCCTGCTTGTTCTCCCTCTCTCTTTCTCAGACAAATAAATTAACAAAATCTTTAAAAAAAATAGAAGCATAAGTATAGAGGGACATTCTACAAAACATATGACCACACCCTTCAGATGTATCAAGGCCACAAAAGACAAGAAGGGACCAAGAGACTGTCCTAAATTGGAGAAGACAAAGGAAATATGACATCTAAATACAATCTGTGGGATCCTGATTGGATCCTGGAACAGAAAGGGGCCACCAGTGGAAAAAACTT
The DNA here is from genome assembly GCF_922984935.1 of Meles meles. Lineage (NCBI taxonomy): Eukaryota > Metazoa > Chordata > Mammalia > Carnivora > Mustelidae > Meles > Meles meles. The sequence goes on along the minus strand of NC_060080.1, from coordinate 14,068,182 downwards.
GGTAAAGTCTTTAAGTCTACAGTTTAGCTAATACTATTGTGTCAATGTCAACTTATTCGTTTTGGTATCATGGTTATATAAGATGTTAGCATTAGAGGAAGCTGGATGCGGTTTATGGAGACAGTCTGCAATATCCTTGCAAATCTTCTTAAATCAAAAATTATCTCTAAATAAAAATTTTTAAAAATAATAAAAACATGACTATTTATTTTCCCAGAAAACGAGACTATAAATTTCTCAAGAGGTCTTCTTTTTTCTTCTAGTATGTTTCGTAGGGCCTAGCATAGAGGTGTCTTACAGTAAGCTCTCAGACTATTATTAGAATTGAATTAGTTGAAAATTATTCACACAACCACAATTTAACCTGGGACAGAGCAACATGTAACCTCATGACTGTTTTAAGATGTTAATACCACAAATGTGGTATTGTTACAACTAAAACACATTAAAAAGCCTGGGAAAATGTCATTGTTTCCTGGTACCAAGGAAAAGCAATCTCTGTGTTCAAGGCAGATAGCCAGTCTGATTTCAGAAAATAAAAAGGAAAGAAAGAAAAAGTAACAACACAAAAGATCAAGTAGCACCTTTTAAAAAACCATCAATGTTGCTATTTGGACTAAACCAGAAGCTCCAGATAACAGTAACTACTAAAGAAGAAAAGGAACAAAAAACCCTCAGAGCTTTCAATTTGTTTTTCATAATAAATGAATTGCCCCTACCAAAATGCAGCCTTGAGGACTTAATTAAACAGCTGCCCCCATGGCTGATTCTGAGATGTTAGAAAGCCCATGACAGGCCCCTAAACAAATGGGGCAATAAAGGTGTGGGCTGTTTGGTTGATTGAAGAGCTTGAGTTTTTCACCCCTAGTCTCTAAGCCATCTGGAAGTGAGTTTGTGGAATGTGGGATGGCAGCCTCTCTGCCCTTATCTACTGATAAGATTCTCAGCCTCAAACACGTGTACTAGAAAGGCAGGGAGCAAATATTTCAGATCTTAAACAACTTGCAATCCTCCCTCTAAAGTTCAATTTGTGCTATAGCACAGAAGGAAGGACACTCATCTCACATTTTTCCCCTCCAAATCGAGGGCTTTTGACGTCAACCTGAGCCAAGACCGAGAGGTTGACTTAAAGGAAAACTGTGTTCTGATTCATGAGTTCCACCCACCTTCTCTGAGCCCCACAACACTTCAGGCTACAAAAGTTAGGCTTCTGAGAGTGTCTGAGGATGAGACTGCCATGCAAAGCGGGTTTAACTGAGCAAAGAATTTGAAGATGAGGGCAAGTCTCTGTTTAAAATTGCTGGTCTAGCTGAATCCTAAAATACAAAATATCTAAGGATGGCCCACAGGCTGCAACTTCACCGACAAAGAATTCAGCAGCTGACATCAGAAAGGCTTGGCTGTTGGGAATGAAAGAAATCTGGAAATTATTCTTTTCGCTTTGGACTTTAAGTCTAAAAATGAGAGAGGATATGTGGTATGTAGAGATATTATGATGGGTGTATCTGGTCGATATGAGGTATGAGATTGTATGTAGGAGTCAGTGTAAAATTAAATGAGGCTAAACACAGAAAAAATCATAATTATATGAGGTTAATAACCTCTTAGGTGAGACACACACATGCACACACGCACACACACACACACGTGCACCACAGATACAGAAGAACTGAAAGGATGTCATAGCTTCAAACAAGCTTTCAGAATTTGATCATGTAATCGTTCACTCTGTCCTCTATTTTCAAGTTCCTAGTCTGTTCCAGGAACTAATTGAACTCCAAGAATATAAAATCAGGTGATACATTTAAACCTTGCCCTCAAGGAGTGTGCAATCTACTGGAACGGGCAGAGTAATCCAAGAGTTGTAAGACAGAGTGACAAGGGCGATCATAAAAGCAAGTTCAGATTGCCCCGAGAGGCCAGATGTAGGGTGACAGTGGGCAAAAAGGATTTACTGTGTCATCTGTTTTTTAAAATAGAAGATGATTCTCCTATTCTTGGTTCATCCAACGTCAGACAGATCTTGAAGCTCAAGGAGATAGCAGGGCTTTCATAGTTGTTTGTGGAGCTGGAAAAATGCGAGGGCAAGCTTGATTAAAATGTTTCTCTTCTCTGGTTTCAAAATCTCATGTGTAAGCTATTTGAATGACTAACAAAATTATTCTTAAAACAACAGAAAATCACCATTTAATTTCATTTATCATTCAAAAAAAATTTTTTTTAAAAGTACCTACTCTGTGCCAAGTGTTGATGGCCGTACTAGAGAGTGTGGCTCCTTCAACCTTAACACTTTCAAAAGGGGCCACTCTGGTCTTCAATGTCTTGCAAAACTTGATGGTTCCCCTCTGGCACCATAATGTGAGAGCAGAAACAAAGAAGGATGATATTTTGAAAAGGACTTAAATGATTTCATAGTGGAAAAGTGATCTGATTTCCCTTTCTTGACAAAAAGCAAAGTGATCATTTTATCTTCGCAATCTCGCTGGAGTCATTGGGGTTGTCTAACAGCATTATAACTAATTACAGAGTAAAACAAAGATAAGGATAGTTTATTGGACAAAATAATTTCAAACAATCTTAGCTCTGGTGAAACCAAACCAATAAAGTTTCCTTACCCATTGCAGTGATAGTAACGTATATAATGTTCTTGTGAAACTAACGCCAGGCAAGTAAACAGGCAAGCACAGCAGACATGAAAGATTATCTGTGATAAGCTTATGTTGAAATCAACAGTTCCCTTGAACATATTAAAACTCTTTAAGGGCCCCATGTCTGTTTTCATACACAAAAACTAACTCTGTCCACTGAGTTTATAACTTTTCATATTATATTCTTACAATACTCTCAAAAATGCCCAAAATAGGTCATCGAAGTTCCCTCTACAGCTCTTCAAATATGAACTCTGTTGATTTTACCAATTGTGCTCCTGGGTTTAGTTTCTCTAGCTAAGTGAGGAAAAGGCTTCTCCTTCCAGAGGTCAAGCATTATCTTGATTTAGCAGGTTGGGCCCCTGAATCACTGCTATGCTCAGTAGCAAAGAATGCAGGCTGGGAAGGATTAATTACCAAAGCCAGTAATCCTGACTCCAACTTCCAAAAATATGGGGAAGTCCAAAAAAAATCTTGAAAGTGATTTGCAACATTCTGTTCAAATCAGCCTCATGAGTAATGTCACTTTGACACCTCTTACCCATGTAAACATAATTATCGCAGACACATCAGCTATTCCTCTGAACCTTCTCCTTTTCACCCTAAGGCTTAATTTCCCCTCCTCTGAAAGAAGAGCAACATAGTTTTACTAATAGCTTCTTCTTCAGTCTTTCTAGTGAAACAAATATATACTCAAAGTGTAAGAATGCCAGTAGCCTGTTTTATGACAAATAGTGTGTACTCCCACAAGCCTGGGGGGGAAAAATTAATTATGTACTTTGGTCTCAAACCCAGGGGACACAGATTCTCTCGGCAAATTCTGGCAAGCTGATCCAAACCCTGCAATTCCTGTCATTTCATATCAGTGAAATCTCATTTTATTAGGAAGTAACGAGAGAAGAAATTCCCAGCTGACCATTAAAACTCCTGAAGCAGGTACCACTTTCTTTCATTTACTTTGATCTGGCCTTAGTTAGCTCAAGTGTTGCCACAAGACCACATGTCTGCTGTATCACAAGAGTAATTCTATGAATGAAAGTATTTACAGCCAAGGTTATTCATCCATTAAGTTAAATAAAAGGCATCACTGATTTCTATATATAATATACACATTACAAACACACACATAGAAAGCCGTGCTACCTGCTAGCGCGTAATATCACTTAAGCAAGGATCCTAGATTAAGAATGCCAAAAGTATCTTAATACATCCCTTCCATCAATAAGAGTTAAATAAAATGAAAATTTTTTAACTTAAGTTGAATAAAATTGGAAAAATTACTAGGGAATGTGGAAAAACAACATCTCACAAAAAATGGTACAAACACATCTTACTTAACATTTGGAACATAATACCTATGCTAGTGTCTAGGCATAAATATAATCAAAACCTAAATAACTGAGAAGAAAATGTGTTAAAACAGCTGATTTGCAAGAAATGTAATTATCAAAGGATGCTAAAATCTCAGTTTATTCTGCACATGTACCTGATATGTATCACATAGGGAAATTCTTTTCCTTCACAAAAAAGCCACCAGGGATTTTTAAAAATAATATTGTACCGAAGAAGAGCTTAATGAACTACAGATTTGGAAACTTGCCTCTACATCCACTGTGTCCAGCTCCTGGTTTAGAAGGAGGCACATCCTGAGACCTGAGAGAAACGAAAGGCGATTCTCATGGCTGCTGGTCCCTTAAACATATCTGGAAATTAACACTGAATAATTGTTCTTGCAAGTACATGTTTTTTTCTCCTCTGAGCCAGGATCATACATACAATATTACATTTTCATCCATCATTCTTTTGGACGAAGGAAAGTGGGAAGGCAGATTTGTGCTATAGCCCCAAGGGAACCAGGATATCAGTGTGGAGGGGGTGGTGACAGGTGCATCAGGTCACCTTCCTCCTGAGTGTTATGATCAATGCTCAATGTTCCCTAAACACAGGTAGGGGCCCTGTTTTATAGGATCACTAGGAGCTGGAACTCTCTTATGAACTTACATTCTCTGACACCTCATTTTCTCTTCTAGAGAGTCCCACTGCTGTTAGGATTGTGTTCAAATCCTTAACCAGTCACTCGAGGTCTTTAGCTCTAGTAAATACTGAATCCTCCTCCATCACAACTCACTCCTACTCCCCTTCTACCTCTCACTTTCCACAAAACCTGCACTCCTGTGTGTGCTTAGCTGGTACTCATGGCAGGCTTCTGATGTGCCAGCACTGATCCAGGCCTTGGTGCTGCAACAACAAACAAGTCCTTCCACTCAGGGAGCTTATACTGGGGTAGGGGCACAGCAGAAGATGATAAACACAGAAAGCAGTAAATAAATGAATAGTATTTAGGTGGCAATAAGTGTTAGGGAGATAAAGAGAATGTCCATGAGAAGGCAGAGAGGACATCTCTGACTAGAATGGTCAGGAAGACCTCATTGTAGGTGTGACTTCTAAGCCAAACCTCTATACATATTGAAAGAACAGCAAATGCAAAGGTCCTGTGGTAGGAGTAAAGTTAACTTGTTTAGGGCACAGAGAAAAGCTCAGTTTCACCAAAGTAGAGGACTTGAAAAGATTACAAAGATGTTTGAAACATGATGGTGGTCAGCAGAACCCTAAGATGGCCCTCAAGATCTCTCACAGAAAATGACCCTTAACGCTGTGTTTCATCATACTCCCTTCTTGTCTGTGATGTATGAGAGCCAGAAGAAAGGTTATCTGGAATTTTTTCTGCACCTCCAAATATATTTAGTTTTTTTTCAATTGTTTTATTTGTAGTTGCTTTTTCTTTTTCATTTGCCTATTAAAAAAAAATATACAGGTTTATGTTTCACTTAATGACATTTAATTCTTCCTTCCCTTTGTGTACTTACTAAGTGGGCCATAATTCACAGGCTGAGTCTGAGAATGGGTTAATCCCTTTGCAGTCAGGGTGTAGCTGAGTTTCCGCCCTTGGTTCAAATGCTAAGTGAACCTGCATAACCAGCTTCAGGTGCAGCTTAATCTCTGGGCCACTGTTTATTTGTCAAAGGCCTTGCTGTGCACTCCTGTAGGTCAAAAGGCACAGAAATGAGAGGTGGCAGAGAGGTCAGACCCTGGGGAACTGTGGAAACAGCCGGGACTCCGGTAGGCTTGGCCATTAGCTCCCTGTGTGGCCTGGGCCAGCTCCACTGGCTCCCTGAGCCTTAGCTTCTACATTTGTACATGAGGGCCATGGCCCAGAGAATCCCTAAGTGTCTCCACATCCCCCTCCACCCCAAGACCTTACCTAAGACAGTGAGCTCTGGGCGAGAGGAGGAGGCCAGTCCAACTTGTAGAAACAATTACTTCTGGCTTGAACTCAGTCCCTAATATTTGTTGAATATTTATTGGCTGTGGTTCTTTGCTGGTTACCTTGATGCATTATCATAGTTAGTCTTCATACAACCTTCTGGAATATTTACTGTGATACTGCTAAATTTTAGATAATAAAATTTAGACTGAGAGTTTAAGGACTTTCCTCAAATCACACACTTAGAAAGCAGCAAAGCTAGATTACCTCAATTTTCATACATACGCATGCCTTAGTGTTTTTAGCTCTATTTAGCTACTTTTAATATGAATTAAAAGAAATGTTCAACTACACAAGGATCTTAAAATAAAAATATAAATGCCATGTGTGTAATACTAACCATGTACCAAACACTACACTAGATGCTTTACATAATTTGCACTGCAAAGAATATATTTCTATTCCCCATTTTTTTGTTAGAGAAATTAGGACTCAAAGAGTTTAAATCAGTTCTCCAAAGTGCCACATCCAAACTGATAAAACAGAGCTGCCAGTCTGTCTGACTACAGAGCTCATTCTCTTCTATGGCATTTTGTTACTCCTAGGAGACAGCAATCAGTGGGGGATGGGACCACCGGTTAGACAGTGAGGCAAAGGTACAAGGTGGGGAGAGCATGAAGGGCACAGAGCCTGGGACACAGTCAAGTGAGGACTTCTTATGAAGAATAAACCAAAGGCATTAGAGAAGAATGATCCACTGTTGAGAGGCATCAACAGGAGGAGGTAGATGTGCACAGGGTATAGGTAAGCAGAGTGGGCTGTCCAGAAGAGTCAGACTGGACTAAAGTCAGGCTCAGAGTACGACTCTCTCTCACTGCCACACCCAAAGCAATGGGCTCTCCCTTTTTTCATACATCCATAGCCAGAGATCAGGTTCTGAAAAAGGAAAACAAAGGTGAACTCTTTTGCTGCCTTTTCTGATAAGTAATCTTTTATGCATTTGACCCAGCACAGTCTAAAATGCACGTTCTGCCAGGAAATCAAAGATGGTCCAGAACCACTCCCAGAAAAGCCTTGGTCTTTTTCCAGTGCAAACTTGGCAATTCCACATAGAATAAAAGACACACATTCACAAGTTTTCTGTCCTTGGGAGTGTCCTTGGGAGCTCTAGATCTCTGCTACATGGCTGCTATGCTGGCTGGAAGAACTTGCCAGAATTCTATACAAAGAGAAGTTTATTATCCTATAATTTAGAATTCAGGTTTTTTTGGACAGTGGGGAAGGGAGTACATTTAAACTACTGAAATCAAGGCAATTCATTTAAATAGGAAGGTAGATGTATTAGCAAGATTTATGCAAAACTATTTTTATAACTGATATAAGTCAGGAAGATGTTACTATAATTTAACTAGAATGCTGTCACATATTCTGGTAAGCCACTGTTCTCAGTGAGGCATTATGTATATTTATTTAGAAGAATAATTAGTAAATAACTTTTGATCTATAAAAACAGCAACTACAACAACTTTCCCCATATGAAGCATTTTACTTAAATTTGGTCTTAATGGTGAAATTCTTGGTATTTAATTAGGGGGAAAAAAAAGGTATAACCAAGTAGTTTTGACCATTAGTGTCCATTCAATTTGTACTAATTCATTATGTCTTGTTAAATACCCAAGGATGAAAGGAAAGCATACAAACCCCCATATCTTCCTCAAGATATATATGTTATATATGATACATATTACCTGGCATTAGGTACCATGAAGACTGGGAACATAAATAGCAATTCCTAAAAGAATTATTATTTTTTTTAAAGATTTTATTTATTTATTTGACAGAGAGAGAGAGAGATCATAAGTAGGCAGAGAGGCAGGCAGAGAGAGAGGAGGAAGCAGGCTCCCAGAGAGCCTGATGCGGGCCTCGATCCCAGGACCCTGAGATCATGACCTGAGCCGAAGGCAGCGGCTTAATCCACTGAGCCACCCAGGCGCCCCCCTAAAGGAATTATTGTAGCCCTCAAGTTTCTGTCTTTCTGCAGAAGGCTGTTGGCACAGGGATGCTGATGTGAAATTGTTTTCTTTCTATTATTGAAAGCAGGATACTGAAATCCCCTACAGTTATTGTATTGTTGTCATTTTCTCCCTCCAGATCTGTTTGTATTGCTTAATATATTAGATTCCCCTATGTTGGATGTATATATATATTGACAATTGTTGCAACCTCCTTTGCATCTTGTTACAATTTTTGACTTAATGTCTATTTTATCTGATGTAAATGTAAATGTAAAATGTAAAATGTAAATGTAGCTGTCCTTGCTCTCTTTTGGTTTCTGATTGTGTGAAATATCCTCTTCTATCACTTCACATTAAACCTATGTGTGTTCTTGAAGCTAAAATGAGTCGCTTTAAGCAAGCACATAGTTGGTTTTTTGTTTGCTTCTTTTATTTTGTTTTGTTCTTAATCCGTTCAGTCACCCTATGCCTTTTGTTTGGATAATTAATTAATCCATTTACTTTTAAAGTAATTATTGATAAGTAAGGACTTAGTAATATCATGTTATTGATTTATGACTCTCTTGCAGCTCCTTTGTTTTTTTCTTCTTCTCTTGCTATTTTCCTTTGTGACAATGGTCCTGGTGACAATTATTTGGATATGGTACCAAAAACCCAAGCAAAAACAAACAAGTGGTACTACATCAAACTGAAAAGCTTCTGCATAGCAAAAAGCAAGCAATAAAATGAAAAGGCAACCTATGGACTGAGAAAACATATTTGAAACCCATATATCTGATAAGAGGTTAATAACCGAAGTATATAAGGAACTAACACAACATTCTCTCTCTCTTTTTCTATTCACACACACACACACACACACACACACACACTCCAATTAAAAATGTGCAGAAGACCTGAGTAGAAGACATACAAATGTTTTTTCCAAAGAAGACATACAAATGGCCAACAGCTAATTGAAAAGATGCTCAAAAGCCCCAATAATCAAGAGAATCCAAATCAAAACCGTAATGAGATATCACCTCAGACTTGTTAGAATGCCTCTTATAAAGGGATAAGAAGAGTTAGTAAGGGTATGGAGAAAAGGGAACACTTGTGCACTGTTGGTGGGAAAGTACCTTAGTATAGCCACTATGGAAAACAGTAGAGTTTCTGGAGAAGAATTAAAAATAGAACTACCATATGATCTAGCAATCCCACTTCTGGATAGTTAGCCAAAGAAAATGAAATAGCTATCCCAAAGAGATATCAGCAACCCCACTGCAGCATTATTCACAACAGTCAAGACATTGACACAATGTTAAGTGTCCACCAATGGATAAAGAAAATGTGAGATATATATATATATATATATATATATATATATATATATATATACACATACACACACACACATATATATACACACACATATATATTTCTATATTTCATAATATTATTCAGCCATAATAAAGAAGGAAATCCTGCCATTTGTGACAACATGGATGGACCTTGAGGGTATTAAGCTAAGTAAAAAAAAAGTCAACAGAATAATGCAAATACTGTATGAACTCACTTATATGTGGAATCTAAAAAAGTCAAACTTACAGAAACAGAAAATAGAATGGTGATTTTCAGGGATGGGAGTGGATGGTGGTGTCTCCAAGGAGAGGGAGGCACAGGGAATGAGGAGTTGTTAGCTAAAGGGTATAGACTTCCAGTTATAAGATGATTAAGTTCTGGATATATAATGTACAGCATGATAACTATAATAAATAATATGCATTATATACTTGAAACTTGACAAGAAAGTAAATCTTCAATGTTCTCATCTCTCACACACACAATATATATACTTATATCAAATCATCATATTGTATACTTTATTTTTTTATTTTTTATTTTTTAAAGATTTTATTCATTCACCTGACAGACAGATCACAAGTAGGCAGAGAGGCAGGCAGAGAGAGAGAGAGAGGAGGAAGCAGGCTCCCCCCTGAGCAAGAAACCCGATGTGGGACTCAATCCCAGGACCTTGGGATCATGACCTGAGCCTAAGGCAGAGGCTTTAACCCACTGAGCCACCCAGGCACCCCTTTTTTTGCAGGCTCCCCGCCAAGCAAGGGGCCCGACGTGGGACTCGATCCCAGGACGCTGGGATCATGACCTGAGCCGAAGGCAGTCGCTTAACCAACTGAGCCACCCAGGCGTCCCATCATATTGTATACTTTAAACATATACAGTATTATATGTCAATTATGTCTTAGTAAAGATGGGGGCAAGTTAATGCAGTACTAACATATTACTATGTTTGAAATAAGACCACACTCAAGTTATTTCACCAAAAATGAGACTGACAGATCTACCTTTGTTATGTTGTAACAGACTCAATCATTTGCCTTTCTATCAAGAATATATGGATTTTTTTTTTTAAAGATTTTATTTATTTATCTGACAGAGAGAGAGATCACAAGTAGGCAGCAGACAGAGAGAGAGGAGGAAGCAGGCTCCCTGCGGAGCAGAGAGCCCGATGCAGGGCTCGATCCCAGGACCCTGAGATCATGACCCGAGCCGAAGGCAGTGGCTTAATCCACTGAGCCACCCAGGTGCCCAAGAATATATGGATTTTTTAAAAGAAGTTGGCTCAAAAGTGTTCTGGCTATTACATCATCTGGTGGTGATTAAAGAAAAACAAAGGTAAGGAATTTTAAAAGATAATTTGTATTAACTCTGGAAAGGTTTAAATATTGGCAAATGCTTGTTCTTTCAAGGTTAGCCCTCCCTGCTCAGTGTGGCCTTCAGACCAACAGCAGCATTGCCATTGCCTGGAGCTTGTTAGAACTGGAGATTCTCTGCCCAACTCTGGACATACTGAATAGAAATTTTTAAGTTCATGAGAGGCCCAGGTGTCACTATGCACAGTAAAGTTTCAGAAGAACTGCTCTGTTCTAAACCTTTGCTTTTCCAGCTCTCAAATGCATGAACACCCTATACCAGTAGTAGACCTAGCTGATAAGCATTATTTCTAGAGAGTGCGCAAACTGAGACAGAACTCATTTTATTTTCACACTGGAGTGAGAGGGGAAAAACATTGAAACAGAAAAACTCAATATATATAGAAATCTCAGCTTCAGGTTATAATCTGCCAAAATTTTCAAGATTGCAAAAAATTAGCTATGTTATTACAACAGGCTCATGGGAAGAAAACGGCATTGTAAACCCACCCTGCATCCACCCGTGAAGCCAACCCACTTCAGCAAATTCACTTTCTGGTTGCTGCAGCCCTACGTGGGTGTTGGGAACTCTTCCAAACTGGGTCAATTTTGGCAATATTCTACAAAGCTAAAGATGGACACGCTCTATGAGACCAGTCAGCGACTATACTTCTAGAAAACAACTCTATAGACACCTTTTTGTAATAGTACATAAAAGCCTGTTCATTGCAGCATTGGTTCTAATCATCATCATCCTATCACCATAATTAGATGCAATACATGAACGAATCTTTTATATTGACAGGGATAATTTTCAAAAACACAAACAGATTGAAGCAAAATATATAAAATGCAAAATTATTCACATCCAGTTTAAAAACCTGCAAAACAATCTAAAGTACATGACTTCCTACAGACATAAATATAAAACCACTCATGGGAATGATGAATATAAAAAATATATATATTTATATTATTCCTTATTTTTAGTATTTTTGCCATTTAAAACTCTTACAAGGAAAAAAAAAGGACAATGAAAAGGTGATTTCTAACTGGAAAAAAAGAAAACGCATAGCAACAACAACAACAACAAAAACACCATAAGATTAAAATAACTATCCATAGAATTACTTTATTTAAGAAGTTTTGGTTTTTAAAGAAATGAAACTCCTCAGAGTTATTTTTTAACCTTACAATAATTACTTTTTCAGCTGGAGGATGATCAAATTACCTCCTAGTCCTTGCCTCATGGTCTCATTTTCTCTGCAATTTGTATGAAAATCAGTACTAAAACTTGGACATTTCTGTGAGTCCAAAAGGCAATGGTGGTCCAAAGCTACTGAATTTAACCAAAGTCAGATTTTTCTTTTCGCTCCACGTTGTATGAAGCAAATACATCTTGGAATGTCTTTTCATGAGGAAATAGATTTCCTACAGGTAGAATGAATCTTTGAATTGCAGTTCAGTCAACTGTGAGTTGTCTGATAGTGAATGAAGTACTTGATCTCACTGAGTCTAGGTGTAAACAACAGTTCATAGAATTGATATTCATACGGCATGATATATAAAATACTCAGTACTGTATTTAGCTCATAGTAAGTGTCCTGTATGTAATGGCTAATAGCAATAATGGGATGGTAATAAAACTGTGGCCAGCCTACACTTTGTGTTTTTACATTCAGGACTGTGGTATCTCAGGAAATCATAATCTATTCTGCAAGGTAAATGAGCAAATAATCAAAGTAAAACACTGAATTGATCTTCTTTTGTTAAGATGCAAAGATGTGCCCAAGAACACTACTAGTTCTTTCTAACTCACTCCCTCTTTTACTTTATCTTTTCTTCTTGCTCTACCCTGAGTGCAAGTTCACTTGGATTCTAATAAAATTTGTCTGACTGACCTGTTACTAGTATATGGACTAATGGATGAAAATGCAAATCCTAAGGCAAGAGTTTTACAATTTTTTGATGTTTTTCTTGAAATAAATTCTTAAAAGCTTGAACTCAGATTGAGTTTTTTTTTAACATGATGTCTCCACACATAAAGCAGGAAGAGACAACCTAAGATTTTGCCCTGGGATACATTGTCTTGGGTGCGAAGTTTTAAATAAGAAATGTAGGACAACATGACCAATACCTATACCCCAGTACCCCTGCTCTACACATAGCTCTTTTCAGTGACCATGACTTATCCTTGGCCTGAGGCAGGCCCTTGGCAAACAATGGAACTGTGGGTATGAACAGAGTTGGAAAACCAAGGGCAGGATCGTCCTGATTCCTGACCTAGAACTTCTCTGTATAGGGCTTGGGGTGGAGCCTTCCCTCTATTTCCTCTTCACCTGTTCTTCATTGATCAATGGCCACATATTACACTATCCTTCACCCTCTCTCCTGCCTCACCCCCTAATGGTAGTTTTGCCTCTGAAATGAATGAGTTAGGCCTTTCCTATCCTTTCCTCAGAATAGAAAGAATCCCTAGAGATGATAATATAATATAATATCTTAGGACTTCACTTGAAAAAATAAATCAGAGCATTCCCTTTCCAGAAAACTAAGTGGAGTTTTGGAAACTGCAAAAGACAACAATGTTAGAAGATCAAAAGCTAATCTCTACACCCAAGTCCTGATGATTACATGGCCCCACTCGACATGCAGCTAAAAGCATTTGTGAAGCTTCTGTAACCCGAGGATGTCAGGCAGCTCAGATATACAAGAACAATATGTGCCTGGAAGCATGGGGTGGAGGGAGGGAGTTGGCCAAGAGAAAGCACTTATGACATCGACTCCCCTTTATTGTATTTTGAAAAAAGAGATCTGAAAATGAAGGGCTCCTTCATTTGCAAAGCTGTCCTAAATTATGGCTAATTGATGTTTTCTTAAGAAAATAACCACAGAGGAAGATCAAATCCACTCGCCCTCCATTACAAAGTTGGACATGGCTCACAGAACTAGGAGGGAAGTGAAAGTGAATACCAGTTGGAGTCCCAAAGCCAAAGGCTCCTCACTTGCATTAGTGAATTTAATGGTGGGTGTGGTGGAGCAGGGGAGAGGGACGAGGCAGTGAAGATGGGGGTGGGAGAAGGGATGAAGCCTTGTTAGTTCTAGTCCTGAGACTGGTTATAGGAGGTGACTCATTTAGGACTGAGGAAGAAGGGTGGGAAAGGAGAACTGTGCTGGGGGGCAGAGGAGTATGAAACACAGACATAAGGATATTTATTAAAAATTAATGAATTCCCATATTGGGAAACATTTTGTCCATTTTTGTTCTTCTAAAAAAAAAAAAGTAAGCAGTTGCCAGGTATAAGGTGTCAAGCAGATTTCCTATAAAGAGCTTTCTTAATAAATTATGTACTTGGTAAGAGGAATTGCATTTTACATGCTATGGTCTTACTTCACAGTTTTACAGATTTCTTTAATCCTGACTATATTTTGCCTGGTTTTATATGAGCTGCTGACACTGGGTACGAGTGGTGGCTGGTGAAATTGTACTTTTTCCAGGGTTTTAAATCTAGGAATGGTAGCTGGAAAGGCGGGGAAAGGAACTGCAAAATGGTTGTGGCCACAGCTTTTATTATTCCAAGGAAAAATGAACATGTCTTATAATATTCAAAGTTTCCTTTTTTCATAGAATGACCTCATCAAGGAAGTGTGTTATCACTTTGAACTTACAGAATAAATGGAAGCACATTATGATTATCTGAAAATTCAGAAGAGACTAGTGAAGTGAGTTAGAAGAAGCCCCTTCAACATACATGAAGCATTCTTTGATTAAAGCCATCAGTACGGCCTAGACAGTGTCAGACCTTTCCTAAGATTTCTTGGAAAAATTTGGATGTCATTCCTGAGTTCTAAAATATTTAGTAATGGAATATGAAATAAAATGTTTTCTACGTTAGAAGTGCTGAATATGATGCTTCAGTTAGAAGGAGGCACATAAGGAAAAGCACAGAAGTTAAATCCACTGCACCTTCATGGTGGGTGTAGGAATATTTTCCCAGCAAGGGCTAAATGGTCAGCAGGAAGCAAGAGCAAAAATGAGCACCTTAGGCTCAGGACCAAGCCCAGGTACTTTACTGGGCTGTAGACCAATATAAGCTGAGGGATCAATTGCCAATCCTGATGGCTTCTATGACAGCTGAGTATTTAAATCAAAACCTCACATTTAGTACGTGCGAATGCGTCAAATGTTTTTGTGGAAAATTTTAAGCACTTACTTCCATAAGCACATCTCCAGCCTGTCTTCCCTGGGACCATAGAAGGCCAGCAGAATAGAGGCATGAGGCCCCAAATCCAACTTCATCTCCGCCCTCAGTTGACGTGTGATTTTGAACAAGTCATTTCCCTTTGATCCTCCTTTGCCGTATCTGTGACATAAGAGAATTGTTATGTATGCTTCCTAAGTTCCTCCTAATTCTAAAGAGTTATGTGGCCAAAAACCATGTGTTTATTTTGAATTTCAGATCAATATAGTTCCATCTTCCCTAGGAATTAAGGTTAAAGAGTGCGTGGAAATTAAAAACTTACAAAGAACTTGAGAAATAGTCGTACTCAAATCCCCTCATCCTACTCATAAAGAAACTGACCACTTGTGTTTGTTGGCTTTACTCCCAGATGCCAGTGAAAATATTTGGTTGTTTCAAGAAAGTGCAGCAATGAAACTCCTTTTGAATCTGAAAAATCCAGCTTCATGTTCTCTCATATAGAAATAATGTCATTTCACTATCAGAAAAAATATATATATAAATTCAAATTATAGTAGAAATAAAATAACCATCTAAAATGAAGATGGGGTTTTCAGCATTATAAAATTAAATATCCCTACTTCTATCCCAAAGGTGAAACTTGGAAAACAGCTACAGAGTGTCTCAGCTATGAACATTTTCTATGGCACAGTCCTGGGGCCTGGACCCAGTCGCTGGAGCCATGTCTGATAAGGAGTGCCTGGAGTCAAAAACAAGAGTTCCTGAAACTTTCTAAAAGATTAAGAACTCTGGACCTCAAAACCAGGAGATGTGGGGACAGAGCGAAGAATACAAAGCAAATGGGGAAAAAAAAGCAGAAAGTATAAGATAATTCCTAGAAGAAGCAAAGGGCCCAGACTCCTTTTAATCAGGAGCCAACGCAATGGGTCATGTTAGATCAGCTTCAAAATTCAAGGTCAAGGCAGGCAAGAATGATTACGGTAGAGGGCTGTCCCCTAAACCATTCATTTGTTTTTATTATCATGCTTTCAGAAATCAACTGCCATAATAGTACCGTGTTACAAGATTGTCTTTTAAACCTTCTGGTGTCAGATAAGTTTGCAGATGTCTGTGTCTTGTCTCACTAGCTGAAATATTAGCTCTTTGAGGATCTTATTAATTACTGTATTCCCACAGATAGGGACCTGTTATAAAGTGGGTGCTCTGTAGATGTTTGGTTCATTCCACAGCTATCAAACACTCTGTTTGATTGAAGGTTATATCATCAGGCATTTTGTTATATTATTAATGGATTTTGCATATTTTTCTAAGGGTTGATAAGTTTTTATAAGAGTATTATGGTCACTTGACACTTCCAGAGATCTCTGGGTATGGAACATGGGATAAGCTAAACTTATCTGCATTTATGTATTTAAGAGTTGGCTTAAAAATATTGGGTGTTCAGATGAACAGGAAAACTTTCCATCTTTTTTTCATCACCATAATTTTGTGAAATTCATGGCTCATTTATTTGAATGGCCTTCTAAATTTTACTTACATGGCTAACATATATAGCCTATTCCACACACACATAGACTGCTATCTCATTTATATCCTTAAACTTCTCCTTTGAATAATTAGGCAGAGAAGAGACTCATATTCTGAACTGACAAATTCTTGGACTATTCATGATATAGAGGAACTCAGAGCAGTTGCTTATCTTACTCAAGGCCCACTGAATAGTTACCTATCTGTTTAAAAGAGAAAGACGTATTCGTTTTTATTTCAGTAGGATCATTCTTCCATTAACCCATTCACTCATCCTTCAAAAATCCTTTATTCAGTATCTATTAGATGGCAGATATAAAGGGATGAAGCAGAAAGAAGCTAGAAAATGAATCCGCTGATTTCAAGGCACGTGCACTCTAGGGATTATACAGATAGATAAACACATTATCACATTTTCCTTGGGATCCTCTACTTGAAATCCTCTGTGGATACAAGCCTGGGTGCTAGTTGGCACTTACCAATCATTCACTATCTGAGTGAATTAGTAAACACAATTATGAGAGTTGGAAATAGCGTGCACATATTTGATCAATGAGCCACTACAGGGTACATTCTGAGATCTGAAGGAGGCATTTTTTAAACGTTTTTTTTTTTAATATTTTATTTATTTATTTGACAGAGAGAGATCACAAGTAGATAGAGAGGCAGGCAGAGAGAGAGAGAGAGGGAAGCAGGCTCCCTGCTGAGCAGAGAGCCTGATGCGGGACTCAATCCCAGGACCCTGAGATCATGACCTGAGCTGAAGGCAGTGGCTTAACCCACTGAGCCACCCAGGCGCCCCGAAGGAGGCATTTTTTAGATAAAATAAAATCACACTCTGATTCATGTGTTTATGAAATATGCAGTTTGTTTCCTCAAGAATGGTTTCCTATTTATGAAGAATCAATCCATGGTAGATGTAGGTGGAAATCCCTAGCATTTGAAGTTAATATAGGAGAGGTTGACCTAACAGATCTACTTCCAAGAAGAGTCCTCATATGCATGTGCCAGAGCAGAATCCTGGGTGGGTAGGGAGATCATGGTGTTTACCCAGCTGGCCATCACCCAATCATTTAACTGTGTACTAACCAAGTCCTGTGCTCTCTTTATAGCACAGGTGGTTGATGGCTCCTGTATTCCCTGTCCCTAGCACATAGGATCACACTGATATAGAAGAGGGGCTCAAGGCGTGAGTAGTTGCCTTTCAACCATCCAAATTCTCCATCTATCCTATATGGACCTTCCCTAAGGTCCCCAGTCTGCCCTTATGTGAGAGTGTAAAAGAAAACCAGGCTTTGCTGAGGGTAACAACGATCCCTGAAATGGTGGTGCAGTCTGCTAATTCTGTAACAGTACCCGCTTTGCAGGGAAGGTGATGAGACATTGACAACCTGCTAATATAATGCAGTGTAGGATTCAGGAAGCCCTGCCTTCCCCCAAGTTTCTCCTAACAGAAGAACAGAAGGACCAGGTGACAGCAGAGGTAGAAATCAAGCTGCTGAGCCAGCACCAAGTCCAAGCAAAGGGGATTCTCTAGCTTATTTAGACTTTAAAACATTCCTGAGTAGAATGAATCCAGTTAATCTTTCCATCAGGCTCAGTTCTGCACTTTCAAGATAAAAGTGTCACTCGTAAGTCAGCAGGCACCAGTGTCTGGCAAGAAGCCAGATAACAAACACTTTGGCAAAATGCTGATTCTAAGACTTGCCATCTACCCCATCCTCTTCACTTTCTAACCCAAGACTTGGAACTTTAAATAATTCATAACTGAACCAAATATGGCTAATTCAGAGGCTATGCCATGTCCTTTGACTTGGTAATAGAGTAGTCATGGGGGGAGAGAGGGACCATGAAAATCAGCATTTCGTTGGAATAAACATACTCTTATCCTGTATCATGGCAGCAAAGACTATTCTGCTCTTGAAACAAAACCAGAACTGTGAGACCACAACAATCCCTGGACATGACATGCCACTGCCCTCAGCAACTCCAGGTTGCTAAGGCTTCATATTTTTAGTGGGTCCTCTTCTTCAACTCAGTGTCCCATGAGATGTCTACCACTGGAGCAATCATTGCTGACCTCTTTACCCCGGGGAGTCGAGCTGGCAGAGACCATGTAACTGTTAATTTTTGAAATGTAATTTGACAGGGATGTTATCAAATAATGATTACTTCATTGTTCTTCTGAATTCTTTATAAATTTTAAATCTATGCCTTGGTGTGAATATTTTTACCTTGCTTAGCTCAGTCATTGTATGTCAGGCATTGACTATTATTTCTCTATCTGTCTGTCTGATTACCTGTCTGTCTGTCTATCTATCTCCATTCATCCAAAGGATCTCTGAATATTTTTACTGATAAAGAAATTGAATGTCAGAAAGGTAGACTTGTCTAGGATTATAAAAGTAGTTGGTAGCAGAGTTAAGCTGTGAGTCTACAATTGTGAGATGGTCTTTTTTTTTCCCTTTCTTTCTTTTTTTTTTTTTTTTCCTTTTCTGCTAACTATGCTGCTTCCTTTTTTCCATGAGGCAAGATAAAGGAAAAATGACACCTCGACTCCTGTGGCCTGCAGAAGGAGCACAGAAACATAGCAAAAATATAGGAGAAATAGTCAGAACAAGAAAATCTCAAGATAAGTTTGGGCTAATGTACAACTTTGCGTGGCCACAGCTCACTGAGTGCAGCAAATCTGTTTCTGATCCATTATGCAGGATATAGGTGTGTTTTACAGGATTAGTAGGGACCTACACTCCAAGTGTATTCTGAAAGGTGTATATTTTAGAAATAGCCTCTCATTATTTACCTAATCTTGTGGATTTTTATAAAAAAATATGTGCCCAGGATCCATCTCTGCTTCTACCAAATTCCTTTTACTTGGACAAATCTCCTAACTGGTTTTCCTGAACTGATTTTATTCCTTTGCAAACTTCATGCAACACTAACACCAAAGGAGATTTTTTAAAAAACATGAATCATACCGTGCAATGGCTTTGTTTAGAAATCTTCGAAAGCTCTGGAAAACCTGAAGGAAAATTACCAAACTCCTTAGTATAACATACTCTACTTGGCAGCCATGCTGAATCTTGTGACGCCACAGACCTTCATGATTGTGTTCTTTCCCACTAGTGCTCCCTCTGCCTGCATACCTTCCCCTCGCCATCTGCCTCAGCTTGCATGAGGCTCCCTCAAGACTCTCTGAATGTTAAAAAAAATAATTGGTGAATGGTATCCATCTGGAACACTACTTTCCATCTTGGGAATTCTACTGTCCAAGGGGGCATTGTTTGAGAGGTTCGAGAAACATTTCTCATGGAAAATAGCTGATGGAACTGGGGAGATTAAGCAGGAAAAAATGAAAATCGAAGACAACAAGAGTGATAAAGAAATATTGTAGGAGGAAGCAGGCTACTGAGGAGGTTTGTTGAGTATGGCCCAGGAGTCAGAAGGAGGATCTGTGGGTGGAAGTAGAATTAAGTCAGACTGAACATATTTTTAGAACAAGCCCTTCTTGAGATTAAAGATTTACAGCAAAGGGGCGCCTGGGTGGCTCAGTTGGTTAGGCTCAGATCATGATCCCAGGGTCCTGGGATCCAGGCTCACATCTGGTTCTCTGCTGAACAGGGAGTCTGCTTCTCCCTTTGCCCCTTCCCCAATTCTTGCATGCTCTCTCTCTCTCTCTCTCTCTCTCTCTCTCAAATAAATAAATAAAATCTAAAAAGAAAAACAAAAACAAAAACAATGTCATATACTCCTGTAGAGAGCTCTGGGTTCCAGGTTTCAAGAGAAGGCTAGATGATGACATAGAAGAGATTGCTACAGGGGTTAGGAGAAGAAACAGTCAACTTTTCTTACAGACTTTGACTATCAGGGATGACAAAGAGAAATGAGACAGCTAACCCATTGGAGCCTATAAACTCCTATTAACTCCTCCATGTACAGAGCCGCTAATGGATTTAACCACAGCACATAAAACCTGAGGATATTACTTTCTTATACAATCTTATAACTGTTTAAAAAATATATATTATTAACAAGAATTCCATGACCTCTACTCTCCAATATTTGTGGGTAAGGAATTTACAAGCAATATTATTGGGCACATGCATGAATATGTGGGTCTATGGACACATTCAAGAGAGAAATGTTTTTAAATAAAAGCATATTTTAATGTTGGCATATAAATGTGTGCATAGTTTACACTCTGGTACTCAGCATGGGTATTGTTACATTCATTCAGGCTAAAACCCAGTGCTGGTGTGAAACTGTTCAATGTTACCTCCTAAAAAAAGTAGTTCGTATAATTCAGTGTCACAGTGCATTCCTGTGCCCAGTTTACTGGTGAGATACACTACAAATAATTTATTATTAATGGTAGGTAAAATCTGAAATTTGTGAATGATGTAATTTTAGAATACTAGAAATCAGATACAAGATTATCCCCCAAACAATGTCATTCACACCCACTTGCTTATAGTATGCTTTCTTAAAGAAACAGAACTGGATGGAGTTTTAGTTAGTACTCAGGAAACTACACATAATCTCTGGTACGTCCCCTGGAAGTGTCCTATTCACATCTTCTGTTATGGGTTTTATCCTGAAATATTATGTTTTCATGGCCTTTGAACTTCACATGATGGGCAGGGGAGCACATGCTGGAATATAATTTTAAGGTAAACCTTTCCATTCTCAATTTCATAAGATGGTAGCTAAATAGAAATGCATAATGTACATAAAAAACACAAAAATGATAACTGACTTTTAGAAGACACTATACAACTCCTAACATTGTGGAGCATGTGCACATATCAGTCACTCAGCTATACCAATTGTCCCAAAAGTTAGAACTTCAGATGTAACGACAACATATTGTGAAATTTCGATAGGAAATAGGAAGATTATTATATGTTTGCTGGTAGTATCATTTGTTGGGTTATGTAATGTCTTTGTTCATTCAGTTGACAATGATATTATGAGTGCTAGTATTATTCTGCATTAAAACAAAATATAAGCAATATTCTCTAAGAAAGCAAGAGACAGTGTGGTACAAGATGATGCCAGTGAGACAAATAGGGACTAGACCAGATAAAATCTCGAAAGCCATTTTATAATTTATCTTTCTTCTAGAATCATTCTAAAGACAATGAAATATATTAAGCAAGGTTTTACATGATAAAATTTTCATTTCAAAAATATACTGTGGTAGTATTAAGAGTAGATGTGGGTTATTAGTTTAGGAAACTTTTATGGAAGTCCAAGAAACAGGTACTAGAATAGGGTTGTGGAAATAGAGAAATATGGGTGAAATCGAAATACATATAGAAGATAAGGCTGAAAGTTCCTAGTATCAGTGAAGGATCAAAGAGAGAGAGAGGCTTAAGGATTACTCTTAAGTTTCTGGTTTGCACAATTGTTGGAGGAATGTAAATGAAGGAGCTGGAGAACAGAGTGAAAGGATCAGTTTTAGAGAAAAAGATAATGGGTTGAGTTTCAGATCTATGGAGCTTAGGATGTCTTTAAGGCATTCAAGAAGAGATGTAAAATAGTTCTTAAACTATGTTGTGGAGCTCAAAGGAGAGGTCTGAGTTGGAGATATGTATCAAGTTCCACTGTTCTGTTTGCCTATCCTTACCCCAATCTCCCTCTGTTCTGATGTCTATAACTTTACAGTAAGTCCTGACATCAGATATTATAAGTATCTCAACGTTGGTCTCCTATTAAAAATCATTTTGAATATTCTAAATCCTTTCATATTTATATGAATTTTAGAATCACTTTCTCAGTGTCTTCAAATAAAGAAAATCTTGCTGGGATTTTGGTTGGGATTACGCTGAACATATAGTTCATCTAGAGGAGAATTTACATCTTTTTATATTATTATTGTGTTCAGTTAGACACCATATAGTTTTAGTTAGACATCATTAGTTTTTGATGTAGCGTTCAATGATTCATTAGTTGCATATAACACCCAATGCTCATCACAACAGGTGCCCTCCTTATTACCCATCACCAGGCTACCCCATCACCCCACCCCCTTCCCCTTTGAAACACTCACTTTGATTCCCAGAGCCCAGTCCCTCATGGTTTGTCTCCCTCTCTGATTTCACCCCCTTCAGTTTTCCCTCCCCTTCCCTATGGCTTCCGTGCTATTCTTTATGTTCCACATATGAATGAAACCATATAATTGTCTTTCGCTGCTTGACTTATTTCACTTAGCATAATCCCCTCCAGTTCCATCCATGTGGATGTGAATGGTGGGTATGCATCCTTTCTGATGGCTGAATAGTATCCCATTGTATGTATGTACCACATCTTCTTTATCTGTTTATCTGTGGAAGGGCATCTCGGCTCCTTCCACAGTTTACATGTTAACAAAAGTGAATCTTCCAATTCAGTGTAATGTTATATCTTGTCATTTATTTAAGTCTCCTTTCTTTTGGCAATGACTTGTAGTTTTCAGTGTAGAGACTACATTTTTTATTAAGTGTATACCTAAGTATTTCATGTTTTTGATACTATTATAAATTGTATTTTTAAATTTTCATTTCCCAATTATTTTTCTAATATACAGAAATAAAACTATATTTATATGTTGACATGTATCCTGAGATCTTGTTAATTTGTTTGAGTAGGGGTTTTTGGTTGATTCTTTTAAATCTTTTAAATACAAGATCATATTTTCTATGAAAGAAATATAGCCTTACTTTTTTCTTTCCCTTATACTTGCCTTTTATTTTTCTCTCTTGACTTAAATACAAAGCTGGGTCTCCAGTAAAGTTCTGAGTAGACAGAGTAGATGAGAGGAGAGACACCTCTACCCCACACCTGGTTTTAGGAAGAAAGCGTTCAGTGTTTCACAATTAAACATTATGTTAGATATAGGTTTTTCACAGATTTCCTAAACAAGATCCCAACTCCAAGTATTTCCATGTTTGGAGCATGGGCTTCAACATCTGAATTTTGGGGTGACACAGTTCAGTCCATAGCAGTTTATTTGTTTAGCTCTTCTCATTTCTGGTACTCTGTTCCACAAATTCCAGCTGTCTCAGTCTCTCAAAGTTCTTTGACTGTCCCTTTCATCTCGGGGAGACTACCATGCTGTGTTTGAATTTACGCTCTGTGCATCATGTTCTTGTACCAACTGGATAATCATGGATGAACTACAGTATGGCACTTCCCCTGTTGCATATTGTCTGAAACCGTCATTTCATATATGTTGAAGAGTTTTTTTTATAGTGTCTATAGCAAGAGTTCACATCCAGTTATTTTAATCAGGCTGAAGTAGAAAACTGAACTAGAGATTTTTGTAAGTAGGGGATCACATAAACTGATGGAATCAATGAATTTAATGGTTCATACAAAATTTAGGTAGAGTAGAAGACAGAAAGAATGTGTGAATTCATGATTTTGGAGATGGTGCAGCTCTTAGGGGTGACATAGTGTCATGATGTGATGGGAGTAATGTCCCCTCCATATTCACTTGACAGCCAAATGGTAAGAAAGAAGAAGAAGAAAGAAAGAAACAAACAAAAAAACCAGTCACCTCGCTGGTACTACTATGTATACATATTTACATATTCACTTACTAAGCATCATGTACATTCAATAATTTACTCATTTTTCCAGCAAAAATTCCCTGGATATCACTCAGGATTAAGACAGAAATGTAGAAAATTTCAGATAAAGTTCAGCTTGTGGCTAGGATGAGAGCCTAGGGAGGAAATTAATCTTAGGAGAAGACATCAAAACTAAGCAGAATAGAACTTTGGGAGTGAAAGTAAGATGTCCTAGTTAATGCAGCTGATGATTTTTAAAAGAAATATTCTAGATACAAATACTTTACTATTTTATAAACTTTTATATCCTTAGGCAGTCATCAAATTGCATCCTATTGAGGAAAATAAACCAGTCCATCCATCTATTTCTCTGTCAATGCCTCATAAAATAGCTGGTTTATGTCTCAGACATAAGACAAAACAAAAGTCCATGGAGTATTTTCCTTCCCAAAATGTTCCAGAAATTTACAAGTTATATTCCTTGGAATTGCCTCTCATATTATCAAAGGATTGCAGTTAACCAAGCATAAGCCAGAAAGGTGATATTACTTAGTGAGTCAGATGGAATGGATTCCAATCCTGGCTCTGTTTCTAAATAGCTCAGTAACCTTGGGCAAGATGCTAACTAGGGGAAAGAAATAGGATACAGATTCAAGAGATATGGAGGAAAATGGAAAGGAATGGTGGTTGCCTGGCTATATAGAGAGAAGAATCAAAAGTGATTTCTTATTTCCATTTGAAGGAAAAAAGAGAATATTGGCACCATAAATAGACATAGAAGAAGGAGGTCTTAAGGAAAGTGAGTAAGATCAATGTGAGATATGCAAAATTTGAACTCCGGGTGGGGTTCAATTTTGTGCTTCTAGGTGGAACTCTCAAGTAGAAATTAAATGGCTTGATATTAAATATTGGAGCTCAAAAGAAAGCCATTCATATACTTATTCAACCAACAATAGCTAAATACTTATTTTTCCACAGTTACTGTGCTAGCTGTTAGAGATTCAGAAATAAAAGGCTTACTGACTGCCCCCAAGGTGCTCACCTCAGTAGAACGGTAAGATTAGGATTAAAATTAAGACAGTTAGACTAGGCAGTCCTAAGTGTCCAGTTATTGGGGCTAAAGCAGAGCTGGGGAGCATAGTACTGTGGACATGCCCAACTACGAAGCAAGACATGAATAATCAGAGAACACTTCCAGAGGAACTGAGCTAAGTCTTAAAGGAAGACTAGGAGTTTGTCAGAAAAGTTGAGGAAGGCCTTGCACGTACTGGAGGCAAGGTATGTAAAAGTATAGAATATTCACGATTAGGATAGATTCCAAAAACATCAAGGAGTACATATGTAATTTCCAGTAACACCACATTTCTCATTTTATTCCTACATTATTGTCTATTCCTTCTTATTATCCTTTCTTACCTTCTTCTCTAGTTAGCTCCTAAATGATAGCACCCTTTCCTTGGCTGCTTCTCTCTTCTGCCTATATTCTCTCCCTAAAGGATCATATCTATGGCTTCACCTGTCATTTTCATGCCAGCCACTCTTCTCTGAGCTCCAGACTCTTACAATCCTTTAACATCTCTACCCTACAACACTCACCCAGAAATCAACACAAAAAACAAAAGAATGGCCTGCTCAATTTCCATATTTTTCCTGAACCTTCTCCAAGAACACTCTTCTTCATAAACAGCAACATCATCCACAGATTATCAAGCCAAAAATTTAGGAGGCATCCATTATTCCTCTCTTTCCCTCAGCTTCTACATCAGCTCAATCAAGTGATTGAGTGAATACTTAGCTTTATCTCTGAACTACCTCAAAAATAATCTGACATTCTCCATTTTCGTTACTATTACTCTAGTCCTAGCTACCAACCTCTCTCACTTGGACTATTGCAACAGTTTCCAAAATGATTCCCTATTTTCCCATCCATGTGCAATCATTTTCCTATTTAACTGTGACCTTTGATAGGGGAGTTTCAGAGGCAGTGGGACCACTGGACGGTAAGGGGTTTAGACATGAGTAATGAAGACTTTTTTTTTAAGCTATTTATTTATTTATTTGATGGACAGAGATCACAAGTAAGCAGAGAGGCAGGCAAAGAGGGAGGAGGAAGCAGGCTCCCTGCTGAGCCGAGAGCCCCATGCGGGGCTAGATTGCAAGATCCTGGGATCATGACCTGAGCCAAAGGCAGAGGCTTTAACCCACTGAGCCACCCAGGTGCCCCGTAATGAAGACTTTTTATTTGCTCATTAATTCATTTACTCATTCACTTAATTTGAGAAAAACCAAGGTATTCTTTGAGGAAGAGGTCAAAGTAATAGTAGGAAGGGAAAAATAAATGAGCATGCATGAGGATCATATACAGAACTCAAAATATAAGGCATTGAAGAGAAGAAGTATAGCACAAAGGTTGGGAAGATACGATCTGGAACTAGATTATTTTGTTCATATTTTAGCCATATGACATTGAGCAAAGTCTTAAACTTGCTGATCCTCCATTTTACTATAAGTTAAATGGAGATGACATGTGGTAGTTGTGGAGAGTGAATAAACTTAATGCATAAAGGGGTTAGAACAGAGAATGGTACAAAGGAAGTACCCACCAAATTTTTGACATTTTTAAAAATTTATCAGTGGATGTACAAAAATGTTTTGAGGTTAAAAAAAAAAAGTAGACCTTCAATCTCCTTTGTCAAGTGAAAGTCATGGCCATTTATAAGGAGTTAAACAGAAGTCTTAGAGATTGGATAATAATGATATCCTTTACCCTTTATTGATGTGTAAGGTATAATGCTAAGTACCTTACATATAGTTATTTTTATCCTTCCAATGACCCTGTGAAGTTGATACCAACATTATTCCCACATGTAGATTGTGAAATTAAGGTTAAAGGAGGTAAAATAATTCACCCAAGTTCACACAGACAATAATTCAGGATTTGCATTAAGTCCACCAAATTTCGTGCTCTAAACTGCTGCTGTATCTTGCCTGTCAATTCCTTACCCTGCATAGTTGAACAGGAATGTCCCCAGTAATATTAAAATTGCTGCCCTTTCAATAAAATCAGAATAGAACAATATTTTATATTGCCTAGGTTGATACTCCCTCTTTACTGAAACATACGCCATACAACTAATAAATTAAAAACAGTCTGACTGTCCTCCAGAATTCCTTTGTAATCTGATTTAGTCCTCCATAGAGAAGAAACTGAAATTTCACAGAGCATAAGAAAACAGCATCCATTATCTTGAATTGGTACAGTTCTGGTGGCTCAGAGAGAAATGTGTCCAGGGACAATGATCCCAAGAAGATATCAGTAGAGTTAACATTTTTATAGGGAATTCTAAAATCAAAAATATGTTTTCAAATTTTCTTTTATCCTTAAAGCATGTTCTAAATATTTGCTCATAGTCTTCTGTAATCGACTGATCATATCTTTGCACACAATACAAAAAAAAAAAAAATAATAACCCTACACTGACCTAGAGGGTCCAGGCCTGGCAAGTGATAAATCTGTTAGCCCCAATTTGGAGAGCAAAGTATTTTCTAGAGGTCACAGCACTAGCCATTCACACAGGCTTACAAATGCTTTCAGAGGTGCCCCCTAGTAAAATCATGACCAGTGCTTTGATGTCCGGGTCTCTTTTTTTTTTTTTGTAACATGTCCAAATACCTATGATTAGGAGGCAGGCAGAAGTCAGAGCGAAATTAAACAAACAGTGGAGAGTGACCAGCCAGGGTGGCTTCTAGTCCTGAGGTCATGTGTTTGCCTCCTTACTTGCAGATCAAGGTGAAAAGTGCACCCTGAGCTCCAGCCAAATATGGTATATAAACAAACATGAAAGGAGGATTAACTCTCTTCCCTGAGACTAATGGGGACCCCAAAAATCAATAGTTGATTTGTGACAATAAGACTAAGTCAATATTGGAACAAAAGATACTGGCTATATCCAACTTATCCTTAATCTCAGGTAAACTTGTAGTAAATTCAACATTATTCATTTCCCTGGCTGCAATTCTCCCTGCCTCGGAAGAAGTAGTGATGGAGGAGGGACACAAAAAGCCACTACTTGTTTCTTCTAATCAGAGCCCTTTCTTCTCCAACTCATGACAGATTGCTATTTGCAGACCTTTTTTGGTCCTAATTCTAGGTCAGCCACATAGCAAGGGCTTGTGTGGAGAGAGAGAGAGAGCAGCTGACAAGCTGTCCACTGCTCTGCCTGTGTCCTGCGTTCCTAACATCAGCAGAGAACCATCAAGAGCAGGGTTCTTATTAAGGGAAAAGGTTGCTGATGCTGAACGTGTCACATGGAAGGTCCCCTTCATCCAGAAGTTAGCAACCCCAAGAAACATGTGAGACAACATGTGTAGGTATTAGGAGTGATGCTGTCATAGAATTTCCTAAAGATTTTAATCTGCATCACAGATTCAAGACCCCCACATCAAAGGCCTTCACAATCTCAAGGTGGGAAGTGGCTAAGTCTCACGGCCTAATGTTTCCACTCCTGTGTTCACATAATGTACGAGTCCCAGACCAGCCTCTCTAATCTACAACCATTGAGATTTTTTTGGTTTACTGGCCAACTTATGCAGAGAATTTTCCAAAAACTACCCAAGGAAAAAGTGAGTTAAACTCTCAGCCATGCGCACTATGTTCATCCACGTTTTGCAGATGAGAAAACTGCCTGAGAGCACCGGATGCAGAAAAGATGAATCCAACATGCGCACCCATGGACTCTGACTTCAGGGTTGGCAAGATTAGCAACTGAGTTCTGGGGCATGCTTTTTTCTCTCTCTGAACCATGGCTCTCTCATCAATAAAAGGCATGTTTTAATACACATCTGGCAGTGTTGTAACGAGCAGCTGATAGGAAATGAATGTCAGATATTTAGTAATGGCTTGGAACAGAGTGATCAATAAATGGCCAATTCTTTATTGTTTTCTTTGATAAAGGAATGTGAAATGTATGCAGCACTGATTCTCTGGGCTGCTTCTTGGCACTGCTCATTGTCTCATGTATTTCCATCTAGGTTTTTCTTCAAAACAAGAGTTTTTGTTTTTGTTTTTTATTTATTATTTATTTATTTGTTTGTTTGTTTAAATTTTTACTGACATGCTATCGTCTTCAATTTGGGCAATTCCTTAGGAACATATATCCACATCAATGCTTCATCATTAGGAAGGGGCTCATCTTTCCTCTCTCTTTCTAATGGCTTCAGGTTTTTCACTTAAGTGAGAATCTAGCTTTTAGGGTTTTGGTGAAGAATCAAGAGCTAGTAGTCCAGAAATTCACCTGAGACGGCAGTTTCCTAGATCTGTACTGCACCCACAGTGCTGAGTGGAGGGAGCACTGACAATGCTTGACGAGAATAAAGAACATTCAGAGTTAGAGGTTCTGGCATCTAAACTTTCCCCTTGTCTTATATGTTAGTAAAAGGTTCCAAGAAGAGGAATAAACTTGCCCAAGAGCTGCAGTATGTCAGTGGACAGCCTCCTGTATGCTGTGATGTCTAGGATACCAGGGAAAATTCCGCTTATCCTCACAACCAGTAGTAATAAAATACGTGACCATGGAGTGCTTGTTATTTTCAGGCAATTGACTACACATTCATCAAGGTGCACAAATTTTGTCCCACTGCTGAATGGCTGATTGATAAAGTCACTATGTAGCTGGGAGCTGAGGCAGTGACTGATTATCACTATCAGAGACTGCCTTTTAGAGATACAAGAATAAATCTGATGTTTTATCAAAAGTAAATATTATTGCAAATTTATCTGCAATGTTTTATGTTCACTTTTTAAAAGATTGATACAGCGTAGGAAAAATCATTTCTTAATACTATCAGTTGATGATTACTCTGGCATTCACTATACTGTACAATTGCAACAATAAGAGATGCTCATTTTCAGCCAAGGTCAATGGAGGAGCAAGGCTGCTCTGGGTAGGCTTTGCTGAAGTTAATGTCGGTACCAAGTTACTTCCCTCGAACTAACCGACTGAAGTAAATGGTGATTTCTCTACATCTTCCTTGAAGATATGGTCATTGATGCCATCCCGTAAACCAAAGCTTTGAACTTGCTTAAGGAAGATGCTTTCAAGATGAAGAATACTTGAAGAGTATTTTTGGGAGCTTTCAAAAACAAGGCTGAGGTTGATGGTCTTACCAATTATCACACACACTTAAACCAACAAAACACTTGTTTAATCCTTCCAACAACCTTTGAGCTTATATCATATCTCTATTTTACCAAGGAGAAATTAAGGGTTAGAAAGATTAAATAAGGGTTATTAAGGGTCAGAAAGATTAAATAACCTATCTAACTAGTATTTAAATAGGATTTTAACCCAAGTAGTCTCAGGGCTATATACAGAGTTAAACAGTGCCCTAACTGAACAGATAGCAACTCTTCTTCATTAAAAGCCTGCCATGTATCTGGATTGAAGTATAGATAAACTCATTAATTCTTACACAATTTGAAGTAGCCATTCTTATACCTTCTTTACCAATGGCCTGGGACCTAATGTAATGACTAATCAGTGGCACAACCAAGATTTGAACCCAACTATCTAATTCTTAAATATACGCAACTACCCACTGCACAATGACCAGCTTCTCACCATTTTTTTCCATCACTGGAAATTTTTGTAACAGTATTCAGTGACTGTTAGGGAGCTGACCATATACCAGGTACTGATAAGTTCTAAGGTCTAACACTCCCCCAAAAATGTCATGACAGCTTATTCTATGTGGAGAATTAGATTGGCATCGTCATTCAGGAGAAAAGATACTTGGTGATGCGGCACACTTGGAAAGAATTACAGAAAACAGATTTGGACACAGCATCATGAGATGAAAAAAAAAGGGGGAGGGAGGGGAATGAAACCAGCTGCTTCGTTCCTTGCTGTCTTGCCCGGGGTTTCTCTCACATAAGTGATATTAGATTAGAAGACAGAGAGATCAGCTTCATAATGGTAGTTTCCAGCAAGCCAAACTCTTTTCCACATACCCCATCCCCATGCTTTTCCCTTGGGAGAGGCCAAGAGGCACCAATGCAACACAGGTTTGTTGCTGGGAATAGGCTGGAGCTAATCCCTGGGGATGTGGTTTTTTTTTTTTTTTTTTAAATATTTTATTTATTTATTTGACAGACAGAGACCACAAGTAGGCAGTAGAGGCAGGCAGAGAGAGAGGAGGAAGCAGGCTCCCTGTAGAGCAGAGAGCCCAATGCCGGGCTCGATCCCAGGACCCTGAGATCATGACCTGAGCTGAAGGCAGAGGCTTTAACCCACTGAGCCACCCAGGCGCCCGGGATGTTTTTTTTACTGAAATACTTTCCCCCACTTCAGTTAGCCCATTTTTCCATTATGTGAGTCAATCTGACAGTTTAAACCAACAGAAATATTGCTTTTTTCCCCCTCAAAGTGTAGCTTAAATGCAACATTTAACATAATGAGCCCAAGGCGGGGTGGGGCGGGGGTAGTTCACAGTAAAATGAACACTCCTTTAAAAAAAAATCAGACCCAATTAATACTTAGATGGTATAAGTTTGCAAGCAATGTAAGGGAAGCAGTGTCTCTCCTCCTTCTCCTCCTCCTCCTCCTCCTCTTATTCCTCCTCCTCCTTCTGTTAATTAAATTGCAAGGTCTATTGTTTTATTTTAAAGCCTGAATACCAATATATTTCATACATTATGGCTATTTTCTGAAAGGAAAAATATAAAACTATTTTATTAACCACTATTCCCCCATATTTACTGTAAGGTAAACAGCAGCCCTAGGTAACAGCTCTTTTCCTCCTAAATTACTACTTCCCCTTGTTCCCTGGAGACCTAACTAACTCCAGTTTGAC
This sequence comes from Meles meles, assembly GCF_922984935.1. NCBI lineage: Eukaryota > Metazoa > Chordata > Mammalia > Carnivora > Mustelidae > Meles > Meles meles. The sequence goes on along the minus strand of NC_060080.1, from coordinate 14,036,428 downwards.
AAAGATTGATCCTCAGTCGCGACTGGGGAAGGCATGCTTCTCACAATGCACTCCTCACTTTGCAGTTCTCAGTGCTTGAGGTCCAAATCGTAACCAAACCGCTTGGGGTTCATACGCTCTCATTTTTCCCAGCAAAATCAAAACTTGTTTCTTAAGAGGGCTCTTGCTAACATTGCTTGTTAAGATGAGTTCTTGAATATTGCCTTTTTCTTAGCTAAAGGCAAGCTGAGGATTTAAGTCTAAATGAATCAGAAACATATGGCATGCATTTCTCTTAATAATACGCTGGGTTTTTATAATTAAAGGAGAACAGCGCTACAGGCAAAGTGTGTTTTGAGAAGCTATTGAAAGGAAAACGTTGAGTGGGATTGTGGATGGTCCATGAATGCAAAAGAAAGGCCCACTTGGCCTTGAATTTTGCAATCTTGGGCTACCAGGAAAGACACCACACCCTTAATGGAAATCGCTAAGAGAATATCCCATTTGCACTCTTTCTTCTTTTTATTTTATCCCCAGTTTCATTGCCTATTGCCTCCTAATTTCTCCCCTCCCCCACCTCCCACTTCTGGTTCTTTTACTGAGATCTTCCTTCTTATTAATGTTAATAGATGAACTTTTTTTAGAAGCCTCTATATATGCTCAGACTTACACAAAATGAAGGTAGATGCTTAATTATTGAGTGTGTAACCAAAGCCTGGCCCTGAGATTATATTTAATTACACCTCATTACTAAGCAATCCTAACGTCAATGTCATTGAAAATCCATGGGGGTTTGATGTTGACTTCTGAGGGCTATCATCATCTCTCTGTCATCTTTATCAAGTCTATGTGTTCAGTGTGTTTATGTGAGAGAGGAGGAGAGGGTACACAGCACAGCTCGGTTCTAAACTGTCAACTATGCTCTGCCTTGGAGAAGTCACTTTACCTGCCTGAATCTTGGGTTTTAACCTCCACAAATCGGGAATGAAAATAATGTTGTATTTGAGATTAAAATTTGCTTTGTAAGTTGTATTTGAATTAATTTTGAATACGTTGTTTTTACCTCTGACCTTTAAATATTTAAAAGGCTCTCTTAAAAAAAATAAATAAATAAAAGGCTCTCTTAGATGTGCTCCATATTTTGATGTCTTTATATTTTCCCCTACATTCTCCATACCATTTTGGAACATTATTTTTCGTCAAATAGAGAGAAACTGGATAAAACACCTGTCCATGTGTCCATATTGTGGCCAAAATTGCCAGGAGGAATTCTTTTAAGAACGCCATCCTTTTCCCAAGTTTTTGCCCTTCTGAGTCTGTAAACTATCCAGCCAGTTCTTAGAAATAGCCAAGTAAAGTGACTCTGTGCTAAAATTATTACCTAAACCAGAGTTGGACACTCAACCTTCAGTTTTTTAGTCTGCCACCTTGTCTTTTGGAACCAGACTCAGATCTCCTTCTAGAAAGTACTCAGTTTTTCATTCACCCTGGGTCACTCACATGTCCTGTGCTGTACTAGGCCACCTATGTGTATCTCATTTAATTTTCTCTCCACTCAGCATATGTTAGGTAAGTATGTGTTGCATCACCTCCCTACACCCACCTAAAACAGGGATTCTGAGGGGGTCATGAAGAACTGCTTCGTTTTAAAGCCAAAAATAAATCAAGAATTACATTGACTGAGAAGCAAGAACCATATGGGGGATCTTCTCTGTGGCCTGGGGACCTGAGGGATACTTGTCTGTACATTTGCTAGAGTGGTTCATCAAAGCACTGTTTTTCCTCACATGGTCACTTGCAGGGCTTCTGCTCAGCACTCTGGGAAGGCCTCTGAGATGTAAGCCTTTCAAGTATTTTAGGCCAAGGGAAGCAACAGGATGACAGAGAACAGGGATGGGGTGTTCCTTTGAGAAGAGGTACATGTAGTGAGCTGTGAAGCAGGAACTGGAACCTAGACTCTTATTTTAGCACTCCCACATCCTAGCTAAGTGACTTTGTGCAAGTCACTCTTCTGGGCATCGTTTTCCTCATTGTGAGGAAATTCCTCACCTCACATGGGAATGGAGGTCAAATAACATTGAAAAAAAAAATGACCAGAGTTGAGGGTCCATATCTGGGCTCCCTACTCTGTTCCACTGGTCTATGTGTCTGTTTTTATGCCAGTGCCATGCTGTCTTGGTGATCACAGCTTTGTAGTAAAGCTTGAAATCAAGCAGCATGATGCCACCAGTTTTGCTTTTCTTTTTCAACATTTCCTTAGTCTCTTCTGATTCCATACAAATTTTAGAATTGTTTGCTCCAGCTATTTGAAAAATGTCAGTGGAATTTTAATCAGAATGGCATTGAAAGTATAGATTACTCTAGGCTGTATAGACATTTTAACAATGTTTATTCTTCTGATCCATGAGCATGGAATGGTCTTCCATCGTTTTGTGTCTTCTTCAATTTCTTTCCTGAGTGTTCTGTAGTTCCTCGAGTACTGATCCTTTACCTCTTTGGTTAGGTTTATTCCCAGGTGTCTTACGGTTTTTGTTGCTATAGTAAATGGAATAGATTCTCTAATTTCCCTTCTGTATTTTCATTGTTAGTATATAAGAAAGCAACTGATTTCTGTACATTGACTTTGTATCCTGCCACATTAATGAATTGCTGTATGAGTTCTAGTAGTTTGGGGGTGGGCAGTCTCTTCAACAAATGGTGCTGGGAAAACTGGAGAGCTATATGTAGAAGAATGAAACTTGACCATTCTCTTACACCGTACACAAAGATAAACTCGAAACAAATAAAAGACCTCAATGTGACACAGGAATCCGCCAGAATTATAGAGGAGAACATAGGCAGTAACCTCTTCAGTATCAGCCACAGCAAATTCTTTCAAGATATGTCTCCAAAGGCAAAGGAAATAAAAGCAAAAGTGAATTTTGGGGACCTCAACAAGATCAAAAGCTTCTGCACAGCAAAGGAAAGAGTCAACAAAACAAAGAGGCAACCCATGAAATGGGAGAAAATATTAGCAAATGACAGTACAGACAAAAGGCTGATATCCAGGATCTATAAAGAACTTCTCAAACTCAAAACACACAAAACAGGTAATCATGTCAAAAAATGGGCAGAAGACATGAACGGACACTTCTCCAATGAAGACATATCAGACACATGAAAAAATGTTCATCATCACTAGCCATCAGGAAGATTCAAATTAAAACCACATTGAGATAACACCTTACACCAGTTAGAATGGCCAAAATTAACAAGACAGGAAACAACATGTGTTGGAGAGGATGTGGAGAAAGGGGAACCCTCTTATACTGTTGGTGGGAATGCAACTTGGTGCAGTCAACTTGGAAAACAGTGTGGAGATTCCTTAAGAATTTAAAAATAGAGCTTCCCTATGACCCTGCAATTGCACTACTGGGTATTTACCCCAAAGATACAGATGTAGTGAAAAGAAGGGCCATCCGTACCCCTATGTCCATAGCAGCAATTGCCATGGTCGCCACACTGTGGAAAGAACCAAGATTCCCTTCAGTGGATGAATGGATAAGGAAGATGTGGTCCATATACACGATGCAGTATTATGCCTCCATCAGAAAGGATGAATACCCAGCTTTTGCATCAGCATGGACGGGACTGGAAGAGATTATGCTGAGTGAAATGAGTCAAGCAGAGAAAGTCAATTATCATATGGTTTCACTTATTTCTGGAGCATAAGAAATAACACGGAGGACATGGGGAGATGGAGAGAAGGGAGTTGAGGGAAATTGGAGGTGGAGACAACCATGAGAAACTATGGACTCTGAAAAACAATCTGAGGGTTTTGAAGGGGTAGGGGGTGGGAGGTTGGGTGAGCCTGGTGGTGGGTATTATGGAGAGCATGTATTGCATGGATCACTAGGTGTGGTGCATAAACAATGAATTCTGGTACACCGAAAAGAAATTAAAAAAAATTAAAAATTAAAAAAACAAAAACAAAAACAAACTACCTTAAAATTGCTGACGTACAGTATTGGGAGTCACATGGATTTATCAGTGACTATTTCTGATGTCCCAGGAATGTAGCCATTGCTCTCCCTCCTGGGGTGATAGAAGACGGATATCTCCAGAGAAAACTCTGCACAGACTTTCCTCTTCCTGATCCTTTCTAGGACATTACAGTGAGAGCCCTGGACCCTCATCGCCTTCCTTGATGTACCCAGGGCCTCCCTCCCTGGCCTCTGCTGAGAGCCTTGCCAGGGTGGAGTTGAACATGACAGTTCTTCAGAAACTCCTCTCCGAGGAGCAACAGGGCATTCCTTTTCTCCCATCTGGGCTAGGTCCTCAAAGGAACAGGACTCAGCAGAGGGACAGAGTAATCACCTAGAAGCAACAGGAATCTGGAGGAATAGAAGTGTAATGTAGACAGGTATGGTCAAGGCAATCAACAAAGGCGTCTCATGGGAAGAAACATGGCTCACTGAAGAGAGGGACTGTAGGAAAGCTTTTTCCTGCAAGTTGTATTAAGCAACGCTGTTTGATGCAACTTATAGTTGCAAAAGATTCACCTTAGCCATGTTCAGCCTTCCAGAACATTATTCCATATGGGATACAACGGACAAGCTGAGGAGAGAGGCAGGAGGAGAAGAAAGAGAAGGAAAAAAGAAGAAATAACTAATTTGAGATAAGAGAAAAACAGAGAGGAGAGAATAGAGAGGACAATTGATCCTTGGGAGGATGAGGTCATACTTTTTGTACAGAATAGCAGTTAAGCTGTATCCATCATTCTTAGAAAACAAAGTGTGGTAGCACAAACCATTTATTCCCCCTGCATCCCTTTCCCCCAACTTCAGCAATGTTTGAAGGACTCCCGAGTCCCATCAAGTCTCTGTGATCTCAGTCTATGCTCCTCCAAAATATAATAGAGAGGAAAAAAAGCATATATACATGTGTGCATGCTTGTGTTTTGTGTGTGTGAGTGTACACATTATTTGTGCACACAGGAGCTGCTTGTGTTCATGCGTGTGTGTGTGTGTGTGTGTGCATGAATAACGTTTGCATGCATCTGAGGGCACTCACACATGTCTTGTTTGTGCGATTGTGAGTGTCTGTGTGCATCTAAGCTGGGGCTGAGGCAGAGCTGTTCCCTTCCCAGGGTCTGGGCACATTTTGCTGCAGGATCCTGTCCAGTAGGGAGGCTGAGACAGCAAGCCCAGCTCGGATTTCATGAGGCTTCATCCTGTCTGAAGGCTGGTCATAGAGCAAAGTCGGGTGTATTTCAGAGGCTGATTAAAGCTCTCACAAATGCCAACTTACATCATTTCAATGACTATTAATTTAAAGAAAATATTTGCCTGGAAATAAAGAAAAACATTGCAAACCATTCCTGTTTTATCACCAAGGGTCCTTACTCTCAGTCGATCCTTTTCTCTGTCACGAAGTGGGCAAGTGTGACCTGGGCAAAGTTATCAAGGTAGAGCAATTATAGAAATATGGGCCAGATTCTTCCAATTAGGTGAGTGTGCATAGACCTTTGCCATGGTAATGGCAAAAAAGAAAAGGAAAAAAAAAAAAACTACTGTTCCGTCCCCCATTCCCACTGTTCAAGTGATAAATGACCCCCAGCCTGCTCTCCCCAGAGCTGAGGGAGCCCTGTCTCTGGACAAAGGCCAGGGAAAACATAACAAGATTTATAAGAGCCAAAGGCAGGGTGAAGAAGAGCCGCGGGGCACAGGGGGAGAGACCACATGAGAAAATGTGGCACGTTTTAGTAGCTGCATGTTACTTTATGATGACGGGGTGGGAGAAGAAGGTGGGGGGCTGGCAAAGGATAAGTGGCCACAGTCAAATAGCCTGGAGTATCTGGAGGGCCAGGGGGCTTCTCCTCAGTTGACTCAGCTCTCTGGAAAGAGGCAGCGCTGGCCCTGAAATCCTGCTCTTGCTCCTTCATTCACCCCAGCTCCTTTTACAACAGACACCGTTAAAGAAATGTATTTAAAACTAAGGAGACAAATGGAGACAGGGAAAGAGTGGTCCTGTGCTGCTGAGATTAGAAGGCATGACGGTACAATTAAAGATATTTACCAGAGAAATTTGAACCCCATTACACGCTGGCGTACAGTATGCAAGGAAGAGCTGTTTTATATCATTAAAGACAAAAACCAGGTCTATAGGTAAGCTTTAAGAACAATAAACATCCTGAATTCAAGAATAAGTCTGTCAAATGAAGGGATATTGATTTTGGAACAAGGAATATTATGTCAAACAACATTAGTTTAATTGATCTGAATTTAGTTTAAGTACTAAAAGCATTTATATACAAACAGCAAATGAAAATTAACTGCAGCTGAGCCCCACTGCTGGTTCTCAGGGGCTTCTCAGGACGCAGACGAGAACCTGGCACCCGACAGGCCTGGCTGGAGTCACGCGCACACAGCGGAGTTGGGCTTTCCTCCCCTGCAGGACGATGGGTAAGGCAATGTGCTTTCTCTCAGAGCACAGGAACATTGAACACTGGCCTCTGACTTTTCAAAATACACAAATGCCGTTTCTTGCTCTGAAGAAATTCAGGAGAAACACGGGGTGGGCCCGCCACAAAACATCGAGGTGGTACCCAAGTCAGTGAAATGCTTCTGGTCCAGAAGTGAATGAGACAAGGCCCTGGTCTGCCTCGGACCACTTGGCCCCCGCCGAACCGATGCCTGACTAACGCTGCCTGTGCTCTGCACAGAGCTGCCCCTTTCAGCTGCTGCCAGGCCCTGGGAGCTCGGGCACCTGGATGTGGAGCCTGGGGCCGGACAGGTTGTCAATGAACAGTACAAGAATCAGTCCCTCCACAGTGACAAAATGGAGTGAGACTTCAAAAGTGTCCAAACCCATTTTCCTGCCTTGCGCCCTTGTCTCCTCCTGAAAAAGAACACCCACCGACCTCTTTTTCCTTCTTTTTTTTTTTTCCATTTTATTTATTTTTTCAGTGTAACAGTATTCATTCTTTTTGCACAACACCCAGTGCTCCATGCAAAACGTGCCCTCCCTATTACCCACCACCTGTTCCCCCAACCTCCCACCCCTGACCCTTCAAAACCCTCAGGTTGCCCCAACCTCCCACCCCTGACCCTTCAAAACCCTCAGGTTGTTTTTCAGAGTCCATAGTCTCTTATGGTTCGCCTCGCCTCCCCAGTGTCCATCTGGCTGCGACATCTGTCACCCCATTGATCGCCAGGGTTGATTCGGCTGATCTGGCTGGCTAGGCGGGTGTCCCCTTCCTCCCTCACCGCTCCATGTGCGTCCCTCCCGAAGCTGCGCGCTCGGTCGAAGAGGACGACCTTCCCCGATAGAGGAGAGGACCGTTCTTCGGTCAAGGATATACGAGTAGCTGCGCTCCCCTGCTAGAACCTCCAAACAAGCTCTCAAGGTCCTCTTTTTCCTTCTTAACCCCCACCCACAGCTGTCCCATAGCATCCACTCCAGAGCGGGAGGATGCACAGGAAATGCACAGTGCAAAAGTCAGGGTAGAGATGCACATTCCTCTTTAGTTACCGAAGTCTTGTGTGTGAGAACAATCGTGATTCTAGTGAAAGAGTCTTCAAGGGACCTCTAGCACAGCCCTCTGGGTGTGCAGTGGTCCTGGGGACTGCCCTAAGTCTACTCGCTGAGGGCGTATCCTCCAGCTGCCACAGAACCCCGTGAACGGGTGAAGGTGTGAACCACTCCGTTATGTGTCAGACTCGTTATTTAAGGTCTGGTCAGCTCAGGAGCCAAGCATGTTTCCACTTTGTTTTCAGAAGGCCTGGCAAAGGCCCCAGGATGTTGTTTTGTTTACATCTTGCCACCTGCAGGACTCTGTCCCTGAAAGCCAAATCTCCATTCAGAGATCAAAGGGCAGTTAAGTGGCACTGCAAGAAAGACCTCTCCACCCCAGCCCTGAGCTTTGACTCCAACCCAGAGAGCTGCATGTTGTCAGATTTATAGTTTCATGTGTGAACACAGTCACAAAAACCAACAAAAATAGCCCCACATCGTGGTTTTCTAGCTATTCAGACCCTTTGACAAACACCAGAGGGTTAGTCTCAGGCTACCTGTGAAGGGACATTTCTATGAACTCTCAAGATACTGGTTATCCTATCTGTCTCGATTTTTCCTTCTTGAAACATTTTTTTTTCTATTCCATACATTTGAAACATTTTCTATCAAAATAGTTTTCCCTCTGATTCCCAGCCAACATAATCAGTAGGGGACAGAGTGACTGAGAACCAGGGGAGAGGTGTTCTGGAATGACAGATGTCACTTGCTGAGGACAGTACAATAAGAAAGAGGCCTTGGGTCAAGGCCTTGGGTGACGGAACATTCTGGGAATGTCCATTATGGGCAGTAGCTTCTCGTAGAGCCCAACGAGCTAATATTTCTGGACTAACATTATATTTGTTAATCAAGAACATATTGAATACCTCCAGTGTTCCAGGTTTCACACAGAGATTGCATGAATGCTTGAATACTATTTCTACCTTAGTCAAGGAGAACCAATGATCCTAGCACAATCTGACTCATGTCTGCCAAAACAGAGGTATAAATGACCCACTAGAAAACCCTTGTAGACAGAAGCAATGTTCTTTCAAGAAAGAAGGCTGCTATGGTTTGGATGTATGTGCTTCTAAAGTTTAGGTGTTGAAATCCTAAATCTTAAGGTGATGTTAGTAAGAAGTAGAATCTGGCACTGAGGTCATGAGAGCAGAGGTCTCTCAAATGGGATTAATATCTTTATAAAAGAGGTTCCAGAGAGATCTGCATCCCTTTCACTATCTTGAGGACACAGCAAGAAGTTCTCTGTTTTCAGTGTGGTGGAGGAGCTACACGTGGACAGGCCAGTGCCCTGATCTTGGACTTCTACCCTCTAGAATACAGCCTGAATGGACGAAGGCAGGGGCATGGCAAGAAAAGTGCTTGGAAAGTCCTAACTCAAGAGTCTGTCAGACAAAACGGGTGAATGGGAAGACAAGAGATTCCAAGAAGAGGGAACCATAAAAACAAAAGCACAGAGGGTACAGTTGATATCCAGACAATGCTGCCTAGTGTGGTATCACTGGATGACAAGGGATTGTGGTGAGGACCTGAAAAGAATCGTAAACAAGAGCACTCATGGCTTCCTAATTTGTTACTGTCCTTTTCCCTGGAGAAGCTGTAATGGACTGAGACGCAGAGGGTCTTTGGTTTGAATCAGTCTCCTCGGCTTCTTAGGCATGTGACTTGGGACAAGTCACTTAACCTTTCCAGACCTCAGCCTCCTCCTCTGAAATATGCAGAAAATAAGTTACCACCAGAGAAAAGCAGAGGTGAGGCTCAAATGGAGACAACGTGTGAGAAAGCCCTTCCACACAGTAGAGGGCTAGGTCTATCAAAGTCCCCAGTCATATGATCCAGGAGAACCCACACATTATAATGAAAGGGAGTCAGGCTTTCACTGTCCTGAATATATAAAAACCCCCAGTAGTTCCACCCATATGATTCTGAGCACACCCCACATTTCCCCCGGCCTTATTTTCCCCATCTATAAAACAGGAGTGGAAAGGCCAGGATTGATTTCTAAGGTCTCTTCCGGTTTAGATTTCCAAGGACAGAGTTTAAAACTCACTGGGCAAAAAGCTTCAGATTCCTGAAGACCTTGTTTAAATCCACCTCCTGGAGTGGAACTGTTATATGTCTGAACATTACAAATTATGAAATATGAAATAAATATATGCATATATACATAAACACATGTGAATATATATAGACATGCATGTATATATGTAACTCAATTGTTCCAACCAGGGACATTGGTCCAATGCCTGGAGTTTCTCTTTTTCTTTCAGGATTCAACATTTGGCTCCATTCCAATGTATTCCCGAGTTTCTGAATCTTGTTCCTACAAAGATCTGTCTTCTCTCTCTGGTTAAAAGAAATGTATGCTGGGCATTCTGCCAAGCACTTGGGGGCCTTGTAACATTCTGCTGTGACCCCTGGGGTGTGCCCCTTCCCTGTTATTGATTGTGGGAGTGAAGGAAGGCCTTCCATGGCCCTGCTGGAGGTAGGCATTGAATACTGAGGCATGAAAGTCTTACCCAGGCCCAAAAGGGGACTATCCAGATCTGTGTCTCAAGGATCCCAGCCAACTCTGTTCTGATGCACTAGTGCCTTATGGAGTGGCCCTCAAGAAGAGAGGCCCATCTGCTCTTCTAGGGCCTCCATCGCTAATACTACCTCTCACACTCAAACAGCTTATAGTTTACAAAACATAGTTGTGTCCTTAACCTGAGGTAAGTTAAAGCAGATCATTAGCATGCAAATAAGTACTCAATTTATAATTCACGTGCACATGGAATCCTAGGGGTTATCTTCTGAGGAAATGTCCTTCTACCAGCCTCTAGTTGTCCTAGAAGGGTCTGGATATACCCTGCCTAAGGGTGGGGTATTCTTAAAGGATGGAAGGGACAGGGGGTGGCTTTTGGCAAAATGGAGAAAAACTAAAAGATGGGAGACTCTATTCTCCCTTTTCATGCTCTGTCTTCATCAAAGTATCTTTTCTACTTCTCACACAGCCTTCCTCTTCCTCCTGGAAACAATTGCTTTCATGACCAAATTTACTAGTTGTCTCTAAAGGCCCTTAAAATTCTGACATTTTATGGTTCTATTTGAATTTCATCCAATTTCTTTTCATGAGATGAAGCTTTGGTATTAAGGAGTTTCAGAAATGCTGGGGTCATTTGGGAGGGTTAGGGGTTTCCCTACCTAAGCAGATTTTATGGTGGATGTCCTCATGGAAATGGGAGGCATCATAGAGCCTGGTCATAGAACCTGACAGGGTCTGATTGTATATAATAAAAGGTTGTCCAGGCCAGGAGAAAGTCCCAAGAAACAGAGCCTCCTTCTGGACAGACACAGCCCTTCTACTGATGAACTTCAGTGCAGCAAAACAGATACAACACTGAGTCTATGGGCAGGAATATGAAGATAACTACTCCATGTCTCTTGGATTTAAGGGGTTCACTCTCCACTAGTGGAAATATACACATGAATAGATAATTTTAATAAAATATTCCAAGTGATAAAACAGATGTAAGCAAGAGTATTGTGAGAGTACAGAGAAGACCATTCGGCCAATCTAGGAATTCAGAAAATATTTCTTGGCAGGAATGAAATCTGTTCACGTTCCATTTTAAGTGGGCCTTTTGTTTTTTACAGCATTCTTCTGTCCTTTCTCACAATATCCCTACTCCATTACTGTGAGGGAATCAGGGAACAGAGCATTACAATTGATGGATGAGGAAACTGGGGGAAGGTCAAACAAACAAACAAACAAACAAAAACAAGTTTGAGCAGATAGTTAATGGCAGAGAAAAAGAAACTGTATGTGTCTATGCTCTTGAGTGAACTGCCAATTAGCCAGAGACTGGATGGATAAATGGTGAGATCTCTAGGGTATTTAGGGCTTAGAGCAAGGAAAAATAAAGAAGATATAGTTTGATTGATTTGCTTCAACCAAAGCTATCCTTTCTAGAAATGCATACTCTATAATTCAAAAACACTATCCATGAGCGGTGGGAGAAATGGGTGAAGGAGTTAAAAAGATAAAAACAAAATAAACAAAACAAAAAAAAACCCCATAATGCCATTTACAATTGTTCTAAAGAAAATAAAATACTTATTAATCTCATAACGACCTCGGGGCTGCAATACTAAATGCTCAGGAGAGAAATCAAAGAAGACCTACATAAATGGAAAGACATATTATATTCAGGGATTGGAAGTCTCAGCATAGTAAGGATGTCAATTCTTTCCACATCAGTTTATAATTTAATGTGTTTTCCCTACCTTTTGCCTACAGGGCATATTCTTGTACATTCTTGAGAACAAAACTCAAACATCACTGGGCTGTGTTCCCTAGGGCCCTGGTTCACACACCCCTTGGATCTCCTTCTCAGATAATTACTTGCTCTTTTGCCTGATTGTTTCTTTTCCCTACCAGATAGTGTAGTTCATGAGAACAAGGATGTTACTCTATTTCTGTCTCAGAATTCTAATTATTCTAATTATGTCCCAGAATCCAAGTGGTAACTGCTTAGTAAATGAACAAATGAGTGGATGAATAGAGAAATGAACAATAGTTAGGAGTTGGTCTTAAAAAACAGTGTCAGTGGGTTGCTTCCAGCCTCAGCTCCAGGATGTAAAGAACTGGGACAAAGCAGCATTCCCACACTGATAATGAAAAAGAGCAGACTATCTTCAGGTTTACAGCATTTTTCAAACCCATCAGAGGATGGAGGTTGCAGAGCGCAGGCTCAGAATCTAAGGAAAGATAGATGTGAAAGGAAAGAGAAGGTGTGAACACGTACTCACCTGGGATAGACTGGGACTAGATAGGAAAAAAAACAATTCAGCTAGAAGATCTAACAAGTTGTTAAAGGACAAGTGGGAGCTGGTGGGACAAAGAACACCTCTGGGTGGGGGATGGGCACAGAAATTAAGTATCTATTATGTGTGTTCGCCATGAACCTCCAGGGGTCCACATAAAAGATCAAAAGGCTCTATCATGGTGTAGGTCTAAATGAGAGAAATGGTAGCCATGCAAGATGATAGGAACCTCTGCTGGAACCTTTCCCTATGCCTTTGGAGACATATCTTGAAAGAAGTTGCTGTGACTGATGTCGAAGAGGTTACTGCCTATGTTCTCCTCTAGGATTCTGATGGATTCCTGTCTCATGTTAAGGTCTTTTATCCATTTCGAGTTTATCTTTATGTAGGGTGTTAGAGAATGGTCGAGTTTCATTCTTCTACATATAGCTGTCCAGTTTTCGCAGCACCATTCATTGAAGAGACTGTCTTTTTTCCACTGTATATCCTTTCCCTATATCCCCTATATCTAGCTCTACTATGGAACACTGAGGGATTAGGGAAACACCACCAGCCTTAGGGCACAGGTGACCATACACTGAAGCTGGGGAAAGGGAACAGTGGGAAGAAAATCCTAGTCCTGGGAGAAGAACAGAATTATGTGTCAAGCTCACAGTGCAGCCAGGGGAGGGAAGGGCACCATGCTAAACCCCACGGACATGGTATATACCTACCTGGTTTACCTGGAACAACAGGGACCACACTCCACCACCACCAGCAGCAAGCTAAGAAGCTTAGAATAAAGAGCAAGAGGAGAACACTGCTAAAGAGGGACAGAAGAACAAAAGCTCACAAAGAAACCCTCTCTGGGGTATAGCACACATGGGAGATCTAAAGCTTGAATCATACAGATATTGCTCTGGGGAACCACACACCACCCTAGCAGAAAGCATCTCTGGAGGGATGTGAAGAATGTGGTGGCCTGATTGAAAGCAAAGCAAATACTGTAGCTAGCACTCAGAAACAGTCAAATATATTTTCTATTCTAGAGTAGATAGAATATTCACCATGCTAAGTATAAAGAGTTCAACTGGCAAATTCTACCAAAATTGAAGGAAGAAAAAACAGCCATTCTGCACAACTTTTTCACAACATAAAAGCAGAAGGAACACTCTCCAACTCATCTTATGAGGCCAGGATTATCTTACTACAGAAGCCAAATAAAGGGATTACAAGAGAAGAAAGCTATAGAAAAATATCCCCCATTAATATAGAACCAAAATCCACAAAAGAAAAAAATATAACACCTCTGACATGCTTAAATAGAAAGATGATAGATAGATAGAGAAAAGGGACATTTTCTAGAGTCTCAGTGAATAAATATAGAAAGAATGCTGGAAATATAAAATTAACATTTGGCAAACAGGGAGTAATAATTAATTAAAGGAAATGCAACTATTACATGGCACAGAAGATTCTTTATCATTCTGAGACCATAACTTGTATTAACCTTCAGCTTAATTTCAAATGTTGTATATTTAATACAATATGCCAAATATTAGTATCTATTTAAGAGGTGCTACTTTTATTCATATGTCTATAAATATTTGTCTATGGTGAGTGCTGTGAATTGCATAAGACTGATAATTCATAGACCTGTACCCCTGAAGCAAATAATACATTATATCTTTATTTTTTTTAACATTTTATTTATTCATTTGACAGACAGAGATCACAAGCAGGCAGAGAGGCAGGCAGAGAAAGGAAGGGAAGCAGGCTCCCTGCTAAGCAGAGAGCCCAATGCGGGGCTCTATACCAGGACTCTGGGATCTTGATCTGAGCCGAAAGCAGAGGCTTTAACCCACTGAGCAACCCAGGTGCCCCAATACATTATATCTTAATTAAAACAAATAAAAAATAGAAGTCCTAAAATTTTTTTTTCAAAAAAATAAGCCCAGAGTTTGGAGATACTCTTGAAAGCTGTTGAAATGTGTGTTTCCATAAAGAAATCAAAACAGGAAAATAAGTATTTTTGAAAATAATGACAAGAAAACATTTTAGTAAATACTTAAATTGATAGAACTCATATTTGATGCATTGATTTTGCGATAGTTCCTTTTTAAAAAAGTTGTATGAAGTATGGAGGAAACACAAACAATAAAAACACTATTGATATGGTAATTCAACAAAAGAGTTATGGAGTGCGGATTTTACTACACATAGATTTCAGTGATCTGAAGATCTAGAAATCTTTACATTATTAGAAGAGCAGCTATCTTAAATGAATACTTACTATGTGCTTTTCACGGCTTTAAATAGTCTATGTATGTTGTTCTCATTTAATAATTACAACTCAAGTTCATTCATCTCCAATTTGGAGTGAGGAAACCACAGCTTAGGAAAGTTCATTATCTTGCCCAAAGCTACCCATCTTGCATGTGGCCAAACCAGTATTTGTAACCAGATCTGTCCAGCCCAAAGCCTTTGCTCAAAAACAAAAAAGAAAAAAGAAAATCCAACACAACCACATGCTAAAGTTTCACCAGCAATGTTAAAGCATCAGTCATGCAGCCTATTCCTGTAGAACCATCATAAAAATTATAAAAGCAGTAATCTTTACTTAAGAACTCATAATTATAGCAGTAGGAAATTACACATAAAGTTTGAGCCAAATCTGGACTTTATTAAGGGAATGTGTCATCAGAGAAGCTAATATTCCCCTCCACAACCAAGCTGTCTTTATGTTTAGTAGAGAAATGCTCAACAAGAGAACAAGTCAGAGTCTCACTGTTTATGGTTCTTCAAATGAATTCCCTGCATTTTTCTGCCGTGTGACAAAGTCATGAAAATAGAGTGTTATGATTCAGTTAGGAAATGGATGCTATCTCTACTGTCTGTTTTCCTTCCTGTCCATCTTTTTGGATTCAAATGAAACAACAGCCGCATGTCTGTAGCCCAAATGTGTGAAAACAATGGTCAAGGTGAGTGAAACTTCCTGGTGCTGAAAATATCACAAAGGAAAGCAAATAGAGAAAGCCATGGATGCAGAGATGACATAAAAGGTCACCCAGCCTGGTCCATCTGTGTCATCTTCAGGTGGAGTGTGCAGCAGCCCAAAGATTTCAATGGCAAGTGCTTGCAAAGAGGATATCCGGATGAATGAATGTGAAGCCTGGAAATTTCCACAAAGGAGATGAGAAGACTTTATATCCAGCCAGCTGAGGCTTCTATTTGACCTCACTCACTCTGACTTCCAACAGTGTGGCCTATTTGGTTTGCAGAGTTATTTGTTGATTGTGGATCTGAAATATAACTTGCTCTAGAGTTGGAAGGAAACACATAGGAAACCGAGGTCAGCGTACTGTCTCTCTCCCTAGATTTATTTGTCTGGATCTCAGTCAATGGCAGCTAACAACTGGGCCATGGAGAGAAGTTTTGACAAGGCAGAGAACACCATGAGAAATTCGTCATGCAGATGGTGGGTACAATTTTAAAGGTTTTTCAGCAGAAGTTAAAAATGACTTTATAACTTTAGCAAATGATATATGTTGTTCTATTTGTTTTCCATTCATTAAATCCTTTGCTATGCATTATTCTATGTAAAAGATACCAGGATTACAATCATCATATCTTCCTTCAGTGCCTTAAGAAAGATGACCAAGAGAATATTTCAACTTATGTTCATTTTAACCACAAATAAATCATGAAATTGAAATCTGAACAGGTAGCATTGATGTTCAAAAAGGCAGTACAAGTTTTCACTACTGCACCCTGGCATGACTGCAGGCCCTAACAAGTCCTAAATTTCACTCACATTGTATTAATAATTACACTCCCCTATGGAGAGAAACACATCAAATTCTTTGTATGATAATGGCGGCAGTTAAATCTTTGCAAAAGGCATTTGATAAAGAACCACTATAGATCCTAGTGGCTTAGTGGAGTTTAAAAGACGTCAAAACATTTGATTTTTCTCACAAGACATTACTTTTCAAGGGAACGGGTATGTGGCTGACACCATGCGTTTATTTTTAATTAACATTTTCTCTCATTTCCTTTACCACCTTTCCGGCTCCACTCTTCACCTGAGCCAAGGGGGTAAATACAGGCTAATGACTCCCGTTCGCTTTGTCTTTACAAACATCAAATTGATGAGCAGACACCCCAAATCCTTCATTAGGTGGGTCATAAACTGAAAGAGCTCTTTGATTATAATATGATGAAAGATTTATTAACAAACATGTATTCAGCTAAATCATAGTATTGGCAGGTTTATGAGATTGTCTCTCCCCAGCTGACAGGTGGGGACTGCAGGCTGCTGTGGGAATGAAAACACTAAATCTGTTAGTGTACTACATAATGATCTAATTACTGCCTGACGGAGGGCCGCACAAGGGTCTAGAAGTTCAGAAAGTTTCTTTGGGTTTGCTAAGACCTAACACACAAGAAAGAAACATGAACCATCGTTTAGGGCACAAAACTAAAATATATTAAATAAAATGGAATAAACGAGGGTTTCACAGAAGGCATGTAGTCAAGTGACTTATCTAAATATAGTAAGAAAGGAAAGAAGGCAGGAGGGGCTGTAGAAAATGCCAAGTCACTTGCAAACAGTCTTGATTCTCCATGATTCTCTAGCAGAGATATCTTGAGAATCTCTGGATATGTAATGATTATTAGGAATTTAAAATATGTAATAAATATGTCCAACATACACATAAGTCATATCATATGATGAAATAAATAATAGAAGTGTTAAATTATTAGCTCATTGAAAATTAAATACTTGTACATTTCTTGAAAAAAATCATAGACAAAAGTCATATTTATAATACCTTATACCACTGGACCAGAATAAGTTTCTTCCCCGCAACTGGACATTCACTCAGAATTTTAGGATGTTAGCATAATGTCATATATATACGTATAGAAGTATATGCCTACAAAATGGTGTCTGGGAAATTCTGAAAATGGTCATCAAATTACCATTACATTGTCTATCTTACTCCCCAGAATGCTGGAATGTTTTGTACAGTGAAGGATAGCCAACTATTGTGAATTATCACAATAATTTTTATAGGCTCAGATTTTTACAAGATGTATTTTCCTTAAGGAGATTTTTTTTTAATCCAAAAAATTATTTTCTTTTTCTCATCGTATACTTTGAACCATACATTCCTTTTCCCACTTGCTCTCTATTGACTCTTGCATTGTCAAACACAAACACATTTTCTAAACTAGTAATTACAGATGAAATTAACAATAAATGCCTTAGCTTGAAAAGAGGATTTAGCCATAACATATGTTATTTAAAGAAAATTTATATGCTTCTGGGTAGATGTTAAAACTGAAGAGTGATATGTAGCATAAAGGGGATTATGTTCTTAACCCCTATATTTAATGATTGAAAGGGGAACGAAAATTTCTGAGACTCTTAGGAATGAAAGGGACTTTAACTATCTTCTCTTCTAAAACTCTCACTCTAGATATAGTTAGATACATTCAGATAACTTCTTCCAACATAGTATCCATAAACATAGCATTCATTTTTTTTTTTCATATGTACACAGATGTGAAACCACAAAAGCCTCTTAAGGAAGTATCAGTCTTCTAATGTTAATAAAGATCTCTGTCATCATAACCTTCTACAGGAAAGTGAGCCCCTAAAGTAGTACTTGACATCATATAATATAAAGATATTATTTAGAGTGTGTTTGTGCATGTAACAAAAAAGTCATTTTCAAGTATAAATGCAATCATAATAGCTTTCATGTTTTGAGTACCAGTCACTATACTAAGTAGTGTGCTGGGTACTTTTTATACAACAGTATGACATGTTAAAAGGATATATATTGCTATAAAAATTTAAAAACAAGATGCATTTAATTAGCCATTTCAGCACTTTCACCAAATCAGATTATCAGAAGGAAATATTTACAGGCATATAGATAATTCCCTAGCAGGCTTTAGTAAGAAAGCAGATGTACTCTGCACCCTGCCTGCCCTCAATTTATCATCAAAATATTAATTTTAATAATTATATTAGTATTACAGGGTTTCTCTGAAGGTAACTGTATGAAGGTTAATCCCTAGGTTCTAAGGATTAAAAGATGAAAATAAGCAACCTACAGTATAGTAAGGAATAGATAAAATTTGAAAATGCCACACAATATAATCAACCTACAGTCAAATAGGGAATAGATGAAATTTGAAAATGCAGTATAATAAAAAAAATCACAATATAATCAAAATGCCACACTGAAAAAAACTGGGGTTTCCATGGAAATGTGAAGGAGGATACTATCCTGAGGCATGAGAAGAAGGCTCCCTGAGCCTTACCCAGAATAAGGCAAAGGCATGCAGCAAGAATGATCTAAGCAAAAGGAAGACCTTAGGATGAACAGTGAGAGACATTTTAATAAATTAAGAAAAGGAAAGAAGATTGTGTCTTGCTATGGCTAGAGCAGTGTACCAGGGGAGAGAGAATAAGAGATGAAATTAATGCATGGTCTTAGGAAATACATTAAGGAGTCTGGACCTCATCTAGAAAACAATGGAAAATTAACTGAAAAGCTGTTAGTAAGAGAATGACACAATCAGCTTGAATTTCATAAAGATCACTTGGCTTGCAGTGAGAAGAGTGGCTGGAGGGGTCCGAAGAGGAGGCATAAAAAAGTTGGAGACTATTGGTAACCATCCATGGGAATCCTCTTACATTGTTGGGGAGAATGCAAACTGGCGCAGCCACTCTGGAAAATCGAATGCGGATTCCTCAAAAAGTTAAAAATAGAACTACCCTATGATCCAACAATTGTACTACTAGGTATTTACCCCAAAGATACAAAAATACAGATTTAAAGGAGCATATGTACCCAGATCTGTATAGCAGCATTATTTTTTTTTAAGATTTTATTTATTTATTTGACAGAGAGAGATCACAAGTAGGCAGAGAGGCAGGCAGAGAGAGAGAGGAGGAAGCAGGCTCCCTGCCAAGGAGAGAGCCTGATGCGGGGCTCGATCCCAGGAACCTGGGATCATGACCTGAGCCAAAGGCAGAGGCTTTAACCCACTGAGCCACCCAGGCGCCCCTGTATAGCAGCATTATTAAAGAAACAGCCAAATTATGGAAGGAGCCCAAAAGCGCATCAATTGATGAATAAAGAAATTATGAGTGTGTATATATATATACACACATATATGTGTGTATATATGTATGTATATGTATATATTATATATATTATATATATAACATATTATATATGTGTGTATATATATGTATGTATATATACATATATGTGTATATATATATATAATGGAATAGTACTATCCATCAACAAGAATGAAATCTTGCCATTTGCAATGATGTGGATGGAGCTAGAGTATAGTATGTTAAGTAAAATAAGTCAGAGAAAAAGAAATACCATATGATTTCACTTACATATGGAATTTAAGAAACAGAACAGATTAATATACAGTAAGGGAAAAGAAAAAAAGAGAGGCTCTTAACTATAGAAAACAAACTGAGAGATGATGGAGGGAGGTAGACAGGGGATGGGTAAAATGGGTTCATGGGCATTAAGGAGGGTTCTTACGATGAGCATCGGGTATTACATGTAACTGATGAATCACTAAATTCTACTCCTGAAACCAATATTATAGTATATGTTATCTAAATGGAATTTAAATAAAACCTTGAAACAAATACATAAGGTAAATAAAAAAAAAACTAAACTAAAATCAGGGAGATCATATGATAGTTGTCTTTCTCCGATTGACTTATTTCACTAAGCATGGAGAAGCAACATGGGGGGGTAGGGGGATAGGAGAAGAATAAATGAAACAAGATGGGATTGGGAGGGAGACAAACCATAAATCACTCTTAATCTCACAAAACAAACTGGGGGTTGCTGGGGGGAGGTGGGATTGGGAGAGGGGGAGCGGGCTATGGACATTGGGGAGGGGAGGCGAACCATAAGAGACTATGGACTCTGAAAAACAACCTGAGGGTTTTGAAGGGTCAGGGGTGGGAGGTTGGGGCAACCTGAGGGTTTTGAAGGGTCAGGGGTGGAAGGTTGGGGGAACAGGTGGTGGGTAATGGGGAGGGCACATTTTGCATGGAGCACTGGGTGTTGTGCAAAAAGAATGAATACTGTTATGCTGAAAAAATAAATAAAATGGAAAAAAAAAACTAAACTAAAAAAAATAAATAAAATCCATGGGAGTGTTTATAACAGTCTAAACTGGAATAATGGGAATAAGGGTGACTACAAGAGGACATCATAGCCATCTATATATCTATATCATAATTACCATCATCTAGATCTAGATAGGTTGGTAGATAGATAGAAACAGTTCTATTTAATTGTTTAAGTTTAGATATTTATTTAGTTCTTATGTCTGACTGGATATGGGGAAAGAATAATCAAGGATGATGGCAGGCTATGAATTTAAGAAGCTGATTATGATAGTACCGTCATCTGAGTTTAGCAGCCGAGGCAGATTTAAGAGTAAAAATAATGGCTTCAAGTGAAACATGTTGACTCTACAATGTTTGTGGGATGACAAGCTGTGTCCATCCATCAGACAACTGAAAATATGGATCACAAGTATGCAATGGAAAGATGGCCTGAACATGGAAATTTTGAAATGATCAATATCTAGGAAGTAATTAAGTATTTGACAGTGGAAAGAATAAACTGAGAAATTTAACAATTAAGTAAATGAGATAGGAATAGATCCCCACAAGGGAGAATGTGGAAACCTGGACAAAAATGAGGGCAGTATCATGTCATAAAAAGCAAGGAAAAGGGAGATTTTAAAGAACATGGTAGTTAATTACATCAAATGTCACTGAGAAGTCAAGACAAACACTAAAACGTTTGTGTTCACTGGATTTGATAGCAAGGAGATAGATCGTAACTCTAATGGGGACAATTTCATGAGCTGATGAGAAAGGCGGTGGTGGGAAGGAGCTGGGCATTTTACAAAGGTGGGGAGACCTGACATGCTGCATTTGAAGAATGAATGGACCTTTTTCTGGAAGGAAAATAGTAGAGGCTTCTGGAAGAAACAAGAGCTAAGGTAGGGGTTGTGCATGGTTAGTGAGGTGTCTGATGTGGTCTGAGCATAGCATTCCTGGAGAGATGATAGATAGACCAATTTAGGGACCATCATTTTAGACTTTGAATATGCCAGACTCAGACATTTGGACTTGTTCTGTGGGGCACTAGGGAGCCACTGACAGGCTACAAAGAGGCAGGTGTCAAGTTCAGAAGTGAATTTAAAACATATCCTAGGCATAGAATAAACAATGAATTTGGAGAATACTTACTATTACTCAATGAGTGATAAAAACTAATAGCACTATCCTTTTCTCACTACTGAAGCTGAATAATGTCAATACAGTTGCTCTAATCATCCATCTATAATAAACCATAACTCGACAGAGCTATGGCCTTCAATGCTTATGACTTCATGAAATGCCTGCATATATGGTAAGGATATATTAAGGGACTTTTACTCCAATTGTTTGCTTTGATACATTACTTTAAAGCAAGACTACTGCGGGTACAGGGGTGGCTCAGCAGGTTAAACATCCGACTCTTGATTTCAACTAAGGTCATGATTTCAGGGTTGTGGGATGGAGCCCAGCATGGGACTCCACACTCAGTGGGGAGTCTGCTTGAGATTCTCTCTCTCCCTCCCCCACCCCCACCACTCTCATGTGTGCTCTCTCTCTCTCAAATAAATAAATCTTAAACAAAATATTTAGGGGCATCTGGGTGGCTCAGTTGGTTAAGAAACTGCCTTTGGCTTAGGTCATGATCCTGAAGTCCCAGGTTTGAGTCCTGCATCCGGCTCCCTGCTCAGTGGGGAGTCTGCTTCCCTGCTCTGACCTCTCCCCTTTCATTCTCTCTCTCTCTCTCAAATGAATGAATAAAGTCTTTAAAATTTTAAATTAAATTTAATTAAAATATTTTTAAAAAGTAAAACAAGACTATTGAATTTCTAATAAATAGTCTGACATCCTATATCCAAATGAATGTAGAAAGCATTCCCTCTTATTCTTATATACTTATTCGACTTTGGAAAGTGCCATGAGAACTAGCTTGCAAATCATTCAAGATAATCTGATTTTTTTCCCTTTTTTTGAAAGTTGCATTTCTTTTTGCCAAGAATGATTATTTGGCAACAATTATCACCATACCCACTAGTCTGGATTCTTGGCAACTCAAACTGCCTCTAAAAGTCAATTTCAGGTGCCAAGTTGGAAACACTGCCTTTTATAAAACTTAAAAAAAAATATTTCCCCCAAATTTGCAAGTATATCTAAAAAGACAATGAAAAAATATTCGGTACAACAGTAGCCTGGTTTGAGATGTGTCGGCCTTACTTTGCTCCACAGTTACAACTCTCACTTGCCTAGAAAGGAAAAAGGCTGTGAGGCGTAGTTCCTCTGGCGTGACTTTTAAGTCCCTAAACTAGCTAGGGTCCTATTAACCAATTAACACAGTTGGGTGCCACTTAACAGCCTCTACTCTTACTCAGGACCTACATCCTCTATTTGACCTTAGAACAACTACCATCCTCCATCAAATGCTTGATTCCAACAATTCAGGCATGGGGACACTGATAAGGGAACAGAAGGGTTTTCATTTCTGAAAGCAGGACGCCTGAGTCAATTTGTCCCAATTGTATCTGCACAAGGCCTATTATATGGACTGTGATTTCCAGGGATGAAAGCTGTGAACTCCCAGGTCACTTGTAAACTGATCACTCCCCAGTCTTTCCTCCTCCTGCTTTTAAGTGGTTTGAGGCTGGTAAATTGAAACCTGAAGAAACACAGAGCTCTGATCCCTGGGACCTCCAGAGCAAACCTGGACTTTGGCTGATTTGCTGTAGGAAGTAACTGCTTACTTACCTCATAATTAACACCACAAGCTGATCCTTGGGAGATAAAGTACAGAGGGTCAGACGAGAGATCATCCAGCAAAGGATTTCACTAAAGCACTGCTTTCAGTCGCTCTTGTGGCTACTTCACTCAAGAAACAATTGGGTGTAATTTCTAAAAACATTGCTGTTCATAGTGATGGAGGAAGGGTGAATTACACTTCACTGACTATGAGCTCAGCAAATCCCCCCTTGATTAATGAAGCCAAAGCACACATCAACCCGATACCGTATGGAGATGTAAAACATGCAGTTTGTTCAGGGGCAAGTTAAACAATTGTAACTATATTTCATTGTTCTATATACAAGATGACCTTTCCTCCCTGGTTGGAAGTATTTACTGGCTTACCACCCTTCACCAAATGAAGTCCCCTTTTGGCCTAGGTGACTGGCAGACTTCGGTAGCAGCCCTACTCTCATCCTCACACCACCCTCGCTTACCCCTGTAGTCTGACGAATGCGGTCGGGTTCCCTGCCTCTGTACTTCTGCACAGAACACCCCTGCTCTTGGGATGCTGCCTTGTGTATGAGTCAGAGCATCTCTTCCTCAAGAACCAGCTAAAGAACCACTTGTCCCCAAAGCCTCCTCCAGCTGTATCTGCAATCCTCCTTCTCTCAGTATATTGTAGCCTATAGACACTGCATTGCTATCATGGAAAATATCAGTCCCTCCTCTAATTGGTTTATCTGTGGGTACCAAAATGATAGGAACTGAATGAAGAGCTATGCTAATAGAATAAATTGATTTCTAATACCTTTGCTTCCCCAATAATTTGTAATCAAGGTCTAGCCTCGCCCATGTTGATCAGTATCTGGGCATCAATGAAATTGGAGGCAGACCAAGTTTTTTAATGAAGCAGAGACCATTAAAGTTCAACCCAGCTCAAATGCAATAACTATTCATTCTGACTTAGAATTCAGGTAAAGATATCTTAGCTGGGAATCAAGAGGCTTAGATTTCAGCCGTGGCACTGGCATGACCCATGGGGAAGCTCCTCCCTTCCTCATTAATATTGTCCCATTTGCAGAATATAGAAGTTTAGAATGTTTCTAAGGATATTTTTCAGCTCCAAGAATTTAAGATTCTATGAAATATTTAGGTAGACTGTGTAACTCCAATGTACATTTATAAAGTCCATACTCGGGGCGCCTGGGTGGCTCAGTGGTTTAAGCCTCTGCCTTCGGCTCAGGTCATGATCCCAGGGTCCTGGGATCGAGTCCCGCATCGGGCTCTCTGCTTGGCGGGGAGCCTGCTTCCTCCTCTCTCTCTCTCTCTCTCTCTCTGCCTGCCTCTCTGCCTACTTGTGATCTCTCTCTGTCAAATAAATAAATAAAATCTTTAAAAAATATATTATAAAGTCCATACTCTAACAGTATAGATAACTAACCTCACTAGCTTAATTTTTTTAAGTCCTATGTTAATATACTCAAAGTTTATGGCCTGTATGGGCAAGTTAGCACGATCAAGGCAAAAACTTTTGCTTCCTCAGTGAAGAACTATATTTTCTAGCTCAGTGTCACAATGTATTCTACTGGTCCCAGGGGAGCCAAGATTGAGAGTTCTCATATCATATTCAACAAGATGATTCAGAAGACACTGGTAGCATGTATCTTGTGCTGACCCCAGGTCAACATCATTACCCTCATACACAAATGTTTATCCCCTTTCACTCACTGCTTCTATTTTTGGACATCTATTATAACAAAACAATCCCTAAAATTTGACATAACTTTAAGTTCAACAATATTCTTTGCAGCATTATACATATTATTAAAAAAAAGGAAAATAAGCTAAATATCCAAAAATAAGGACACTGATAGATTGGTTGATAGAAGAACAATAAACTATTACAAATCCATTAGAGTTGTTAATAAGGATATATATATCATGGAGA
This sequence comes from Meles meles, assembly GCF_922984935.1. Taxonomy (NCBI): domain Eukaryota; kingdom Metazoa; phylum Chordata; class Mammalia; order Carnivora; family Mustelidae; genus Meles; species Meles meles. The sequence continues at coordinate 14,011,265 of NC_060080.1, read as the reverse complement.
TACATTAAATGTTAGGTTAAAAAAATAAAATTTGTCTCATATAAAAGTCACATTAACATGCAGAGAAAACAATAAATGGAAACCTATACTAAAATAATGTGTTGTATAATTGTAATGAGACTGCATGACCTATGAATCTTCTGTCCAATTTTCAATATTTTCTTAAATTTGTATAATGAATGTGTATTAATTAAAGAGCAGACAAAATTTAAATGTGTTTTAAAGGGCAGCATTTAAGAATACATTTATAATTCAACAAATAAAAACTTATAAACAATATTAAATATACTGGTCAAATTTAAAAAGTATTCTATTTGTGCAATAAACTGAAAGAAAAAAAAAACCAGCCTCACCAGGAAATCTAAATGTAATTTCATCAAATTAATAAACAAACATGATAAAGTTCAAATGAATTACAGGAAACATTTTAAAACAAGTCTCAGGGAGCACTTGGATGGTTCAGTCAGTGAAGTGCCTACCTTCAGCTGAGGTCATGATCTTCCAGTCCTGGGATCCAGCCCTCCATCTGGCTTATCAGGGAATCTGCTTCTCTCTCTCTCTCTCTCTCTCCATCCCTCCTCACTGCTCATTCTCTCTCTCTCTCAAATAAACAAATAAAATATTTTTAAAAGATAAAAATCCATGATGTATATATATTTATAATATAAATAGAAAGCACTTTCAAATAATTGAATTTACAGGGAGTTAGGTAATTAAAAGTGAAAGGAAGAGTCATCTGCACCCCAATGTTCATAGCAGCAATGGCCACGGTCGCCAAACTGTGGAAAGAACCAAGATGCCCTTCAACGGATGAATGGATAAGGAAGATGTGGTCCATATACATGATGGAGTATTATGCCTCCATCAGAAAGGATGGATACCCAACTTTTGTAGCAACATGGACGGGACTGGAAGAGATTATGCTGAGCGAAATAAGTCAAGCAGAGAGAGTCAAGTATCACATGGTTTCACTTATTTGTGGAGCATAACAAAGAACATGGAGGACATGGGGAGATGGAGAGGAGAGGGAGTTGTGGGAAATTGGAAGGGGAGATGAACCATGAGAGACTATGGACTCTGAAAAACAACCTGAGGGTTTTGAAGGGACAGGGGGTGGGAGGTTGGGGAACCAGGAGGTGGGTAATAGGGAGGGCATGTATTGCATGGAGCACTGGGTGTGGTGCAAAAACAATGAATACTGTTATGCTGAAAATAAATAAATAAATAAATAAATTTTTTTTAAAAGTGCATGCAAGGCACTGTCTAGTGATGTGGATGCACAAGTACTTTCCTTTTCGAAAACTCAAAATCATCAAAATCATGGCACTACCTAAGATAACCCACACATTTCTATCTGCTCCAAAATGCTGGTTTTCTAAGGGCTGTCATTCAGCAGATGGAAATGAAAGGGTAAAAGGTGCCTTAGAGATGTGCCCAGGAAAAAAATTTAACTTTGAAGCAGGCAAAAATATCCAAAAAGGAAAGGAATTTAAAAGAAAGAAAAAGAAAGGAAGGAAGGAAGGAAGGAAGGGCAAAGAGAAAAGAAGGAAGGTAGGAAGGGAGGGAGGAAGAAAAATGAAAGCGGTCAAGCGGGAGAAGGCAGCAGATGGGAGGGAGAGAGAGCCATCAAAGAAAGAATATTTTATGTGAGGAAAGCATTAGTGAAATATGTCTTAGGATGTCCCATGGTGAGAAAGAAAGTTTATGAGATTCACGTCCATGTGGCAACCTGAAGGGCCGCACAGTGTCATACTCATTCCTACTCTGAGGCAGCTCAGTAAATGGCGTGTCACTTTTTATCCACTACATCAAACCTTGAGGCCCCAACATTAACCATGGAATAGAAAGAAACTAGGGACCACTATACACAAGGTGAGTAAATAGGTCATTGGATTCAGATAAGAGAGAATATTCGAACCGTATGAGCCATACCTCCAAGGTGAATCTCCCTTGGTGATCCAAAGAACCCTCAGCCTCAATAGTACCAAACTGGACCTTATCTTCATGATCCACACTTGCTTCTTCTCCCAGAAACTTCACTTCAAGGACTGGTATCTCTTTATGCTTAGACTGTAAAGCCAGATATCTGAGTATCACCCTAGATGCTCTTTATAACTTATACTTAACTTCTCATGAATGTTCAATGTAGTCATTCGTCTTTAAATAACTTTGGAATCAATTTCTTACCAGCCCCCCTCAAGTCTGGTTTATACCAGCAGGTTTCTAATTGGTGTTTCCTTCAATATCACTTCTCAAAGAGCATATACCTGCCCCACTGCTCCTGTGTATCTTTCTAAAATGGAACTCAATACCATCTCATACCTTAAATATTTAACCAGTTACCTTGATGATATTTTTTCCAATATTGACCCAAACACATTAGAGTGGCATAAAAAACTGACCAGAATCTGGCCTTTCCTGCCTTCTCTGGACTCTGTATCATGATAAGTCACCCAAGGTCCTCCACAGGTGGTGTCTCTGAATGTGCTCTCTTCCTTATTCTTCAGCAGATACCTCAGAAGTCACTTTCTCTGAGAAACTTCCCTGACTGACCTAGACAATGCTTCCTTCCTCTGTGCCCACATCGATCTTAATGCTTTCCTGCATTGATACTTCCCTAGCGCTGATCACACTGTATTGTGATTATTTGTGTTTATATCTATTCTCTTACTGAAAATGTGAATCCTTGTGAACAAGAGTCTGAGTTGTAGAAGTCCGAGTATCTCTTGTATTTGTCCATCTTGCAAATAATCAATAATCAGTAAATAGCTGCTGAATTAGTTAAGTGAATAAAAGGATATCCTCTAAGGATATATGGATACAAATTTAGCAATTAGAAATCAATGAGTAATGGGGCACCTGGGTGGCACAGTGGATTAAACATCTGACTCTTGGTTTCCACTCAGGTCATGCTCTGCTCTGAGTCATGAGATCTAGCCCTGCACAGGGCTCTGTGCTCAGTGCAGTGTCTGCTTGAGGCTCTCTCTCCTCTCCTTCCTTCTCCTTTTGCCTCTACCCTCTGCTCTCTCTCTCCCTCTCAAATAAATAAATAAATAAATAAATATTTAAAAAAAGGAAATCAACAAGTAATATGTGTTGTTATTGCAATAGTTTTATAAACCTTTAATCTAAAAAATTGACTGTACTGCATATGCCCCTCCATTTTCTGGGTCAAGGTTAGTCATTTGTACTATACAAGAAGTTGTGTCAGGGCACTGGGTGGGTCAGTTGGTAAAGCAGCTGCTTTTAGCTCAGGTCATGATCTTAGGGTCCTGGGATTGAGCCCCTCATCAGGCTTCCTGCTCTGCGGGGATCCTGCTTCTCCCTCTCCCTCTGCTTGCCTCTCCACCAGCTTGTGTACTCTCTCTCTCTATTAAATCAATCAATCAATCAATCAATCAATCTTAAAAAAAACATAAGAAGTTGAGTATACATAAATCATTTGATGGTATTTGGCAAAATGTACATGTGGTTCCTTGAGGAAATAAACTAGACTTTGAGTTGCTGGGCATGCAAAGTCAGTCTTAAGAAGCCATGATAATATTAAAATTATTGGAAGTAATGCATAAACTTTGAAATTTTGACCTAGATTAATTTAATCAAGACTTGAACAGAAGGGAAATAAACATAATCAAATACCTCTAGGTGTTTTCTTTGACCCTATTCTCTCGTTTTTTAAAATGTTTTTAACCACCATCTCTATGTAACAAACACTGGGTATAAACATATTCTTCTATCACCAGCTCTAACATATTCTTTCCAGTCTCTTAGAAATCTCTACCTGAAGCAGGAAAACTCAAATCCAGCATTACTAGACTGTACTCATTATTTCAATAATCTCTGTCAACTAACTCCTTTTATTTTTTTCCTTAATTCTATAAATGGCACTACTACCCACCCAGTCACTCAGGGTTTTAGAGTATCTACTCCCTTCACTTCATTTCTAGCAGGTGATTAATTAAGATTAGTAGGATTGATAAATAACTGATTAATAATTAATAATGATCAAAATTAGTAGGATCCTCTGTGTGTGTCTAACATGCGTCAGTGTCTCCTCAGGTCTCCCCACACTGCCATTCCTCTAGTTCGCTGCCAGTTACATTTTACCTGGATTACTTTGAGAACATATGATCAGTTACACTGCTTCTTTCCCATATCCCCATCTCTGCTCCTCAAACTCCACAAATTCTCCTTTATATGGGTGTCAGAGCCCAAAATCTAGGGTAATAGTGTCTAGTAGAAATTCCAGAGTGGATAGACATATTTTTAACTGCCCTACATGGTAGGCATTAGGCTACCATATCAAGCTCAAGAGCACTTAGAATACATCTAGTGAAGCTGGGGAACTGAGTTTCAAGTTATTTTAATTAATTTGATTTTAAGCAACTATGTCTGTCTAGTAGCTTCCATATTATACAATGCATTTCTAGATCTAAACATCCAGCCCGATTTGAAAATTTTTAGTAACGCAACTGTGTCTTAAGGGTGAGAGTGAAATAAACTGAAAACTCATCAATTTCCCATTTGAGATTCTTCAGGACCTGGTTAAATCTAATGTTCATTTGTGTATCGCACTGTACCTTACCATGGACCCCGTGATATAAACCCATGGAACCCCCATGATTTTTTAAAGTCCCTTGGATCCCCGTTTTGGGTCTTCATGAAATCTTTTTTGCTTGGAAGCCCCATCATGTTCATTTTATGGAAGCCTGTCCATTTTTTGGTACCTGGGAGGCTTTAAAGTGCTATCTCCTCATTGATAAACTGCCCAGCACCTCGCATTTCAGAGACTTCACAGATTCAACAATACATCATTCTAATGACACTGTTTGCCTGTATTTATGCTATTTTGTTTTTTTTTTTTCTTATTTCTTATTAGAATCTTCTCCACTGGATTCTAAGGTCCTTACAGTTATGTTGTATCTGATTCAAGTTTGTAAATCCATGACATTCCACAGGATGTCTCATTTTAATAAGCATCTATTGAATGAGATATTATAATTCTGCAGACCAGAGACTATCTTTCCTGGTAATCTTTAGTAATTGGGTCTTTGGAACAATTGCCCCCAAGTGAGGTTTGTTTTAGACAACTGAAACGGGGTATATCCGTATCAGTGTAACTACAAATGTGACACTAATCAGAAAACACTTGAGATACATTTCATATTAAGAACCATAAACTAGGGGCGCCTGGGTGGCTCAGTGGGTTAAAGCCTCTGCCTTCGACTCAGGTCATGATCCCAGGGTCCTGGGATCGAGCCCTGCATCAGGCTCTCTGCTCTGCGGGGAGCCTGTTGCCTCCTCTCTCTCTGCCTGCCTCTCTGCCAACTTGTGATCTCTGTCTGTCAAATAAATAAATAAAATCTTAAAAAAAAAAAGAACCACAAACTAAACAAAGTTCATAAGACTTTTGCATTTACAACTTAACTAGAAATTCATGTCCCAGAACGGTGCTTATTTCTCTAAAGAGAAGAGGCTCCTGTAAACAGGAATTGAACATGCACTGAGAATTCACGCTACAAAATTCACTAAATATTCACTTCATGGTCATTCCTAAGCTAAGTGTTGAAAGGGAGTAAAAAAGCATAATAAATTATTTCTACCTCAGGTGCTAAGAACAAAGCTGGGCTCAAATGGCATGCATGTAACAAAGTAAAGGGCAACACAGAAAAATCTAGTAGATGTGGTCCTGCTGCTCCAGTGAATGAGATACTTATTTAGATCTGATGGTCTGTGAATATCTGGAATGGGCCATGAAGGACAAGTTTAACTAATTTGGACAAAAAAAAAAAAAGAGGGAAGCATAAACAAAAACTAGAACCTGCAAATAGTTACAGAAGACAAATGAACCCACCTGTATGAAATTAAGGTGCTTTGAAATGTGGAATATTGTAGATAAATAAGGGAAAAAAATGCAGAAACTGGGTTCTAAAAAGCACCATCTCCTAGAATAAATAATGTGGAATCAAGGCAGTGGGGAATTTTTGGCAGCATCTGGGTAGGAGAAAGATGGAATAAAAATTAAAAGTACACAGAAGTGATTCCTCTCATGTAGCTTTAACTTTAAAAACAATTTTTTTCAGGACTTCCAGAATGACAGAATGAGGAGCTCAGCACACACCCCCACCCCAAATCCAAACATCTTAAATGGTGAAAATTATTATTTTTTTAAGAATCATTTCAAGTATGCCACAATTTTCCTAAGGGCATATAGGAAATGAAGAAACTGTTCATTCGAGAAAATCTACAAAATGGTAGCTACAGTTGTGGCGCATACAGCATAATGTATAGAATTGTTGAATCACCATGTGTACACCTGAAAATAATGTAACATTGTATGCCAACTGTTATTAAAAAAAAAGAGAAAATCTACTTAATTTTAATAAAAATGCTCAAAGTCTGGCATTTAACGACAGTCTATACCATTAATCCCTTTTTCTTCCACAATTAGGTATTACAGAAGTCCCCCAGTTCCCCATCTGACAAGAAAGTACTTACACAATCAACAGAGACACTGTTGCACAGACAGTGCATTTTCAGTGAGGGAAAGGGTACCCCTTGTCTGGGTGTGTGTGGGACAGGGAGGCAGGCACAGTGAAGATGGGCCTTTACCACTCCTTTTGGGTTTTCTCTGTTCCCACCCAGCCTATCCTAAATCTGTCAAGTTTGAAGGAGTGAGGCTAGAAATGTAAACATCACTCTGGCATCAAGGAAGTTCCAGGCAAAAAGACAATAAGCGTTTTAGTCTGTTTGGCTATGTGGTGGCTGTAAGTACCCTGCTCATTAAAGTCCTGTGTATCTCCAAACTGCCTCAAATGTGAAGCTGTTGATGAACTCAGTGGATGTTACCCCTCTGCACCTCCAGGAGTCAGTGACTGTTTCTTTTACATTGCAGCTGACTCACATTTTCAAAGAAACTGTGATACCTGCAAAATTCAAAAATCTCCCTAGGAAAATGACTTTCTGTACAACAAGAAGTCATAAAATGTACATCATTCTTCCTTTCTTATGCTAATATTTGGTTATCTAAACAGGGTCCAATAGTTGAAGTTTGAATAGGAACCAACAGTTGGTTATCTAGTGTCCAATAATTGAAGCATTCCTATATGAATGCATGTAGACATGCATTTTCATATATATAAACTTATGTAAATTATTGTGAAATACATATACTTATAGAGGTTAACATTAAGACTAAACCACAGAACTCCGTGAAATTAAAGTGTAAAACAAATGTCTGCCCTACATGATATTTTTTTTTTAAACTGGGTGCATTCCAACTATTTTATTTATTTATTTAATATGTATTTTTTAGATATTTACTGTGTGCTTGGCACATCCTAGACACTTTGTGAACACAATAAGCAAACAATATCAATGCACTCATGGAACATATGCTATTAGAAGAACAATCAACAGACTGCAGAAAGTGCTACACTCAGAAATAAAATATGATGATATGATAAAGAGATCCTGGGCTACTCTTAGTATCACCTTGTCAGGAAATGTCCACTGAGAAAATGCCATTTACACTGACACTCAGATCTGATTGACAAGAAAACACCCATGATGAGCAAGATGGGCAGGGAGAGGAGGCAGCATTCCAGACCCAGAGAACAGCCATTGCCAACATCTGGAGACAGGAAATGTCTTAGCATGTCCCAGGATCAAGAAGGACAGTGTGGCAACAGCAGAGGGAATAATGAGGAGAGTGACAGAAGATAAGGTCAGCCAAGTTAAGTAGCTTGGATTTTAGTTGCATTTTAATGCATTATTGCTGACATTGTAGTCTGAGAATCAAAATTTGAGTGGATTTTGAACAATGTCCTGCCATTAACTTACTGTATGACTCCGGAAAACTTATATCCTTTCTCTTGGCCTCAGAGCGACCTCAACTGTGAAACAAAGAGATTGAGCTAGAAAGTAGATGATCTATGAATTCCCCTTGAGTGCTAACATTCTATGATTCTAATCTTTGCCCTCAAAAACGAAGTTGAACACTCCCTTTTCTTAAAAGTACTGAGGCCCTTCCATGAACTAGAGAAGTATAGCTCAGGGCATGCTGGTCATTTGCCCTGAATTATAAAACTGCCAAGACTTAAGATAGGATGGGGAGCCAAAAATTGCATTTCCCCTGTGTTGTTGACATTTCTTATAAGACGTATTTGCTGTGAGTTTTTATATTTTGCTCTTGTCTTCATTACTCTCCCAGTTTCTTTGGAGTGCCTGACTAAGACTCCCTCAATTCTCTACCTTCCTTCTCAACAATTTAAAAGAGAGAGAAAGAGAGATGGAGAGAAGTGAATGAATACGAATGTGGAAGTCATTAACCCCTTCCCCATGTCCACGGGCATACTGGTTTCCCATACTTTCCTTTGGGAATAAGATCAAGTGCGAAAGACTGGCTCGCTTCTCTCTGAAGACAGGTTCTTGAAGAGGTAACACTGATGTAAGCTTGATCACTTTGTAGAAATTCCCAATATAATCAATCAGGGTAGTGGTTCCCAGAACATGAAATTCACTGTGACCAAAGATTATTGGCTCTCACCATAAATAATTTAGAAAGACCACTAAACAAACACATTAATAGTTTCACAGGTTTGCTAAATAAACAAGTAGTACGTGCACAAGATAAACCTTTTAAAGGAACAGTTAAGAGATTTGGACTTTTAAACAATATTTACCTTGGAACTGAGATAAAACCCAAGACTAAGTTTAAAGAGACAGAACACAGAATGCAGGCCCTCTTCTTGTGAATCAAAAAAAAAAAAAAGAAGAAACCCTGTTTCTGATTTGGGGTATTTTAAGTTTCCGGGCTGCATCGATACCATGACCTCTTTCTCAGAGTCACGCATGCTTTAGTAGGAAAAAACAAAACACTTTTAAACAACATAGATATTCATGAGTTTGCTATGTTGTGTGATTTTTATCAAGCTTTAGAGGCCAAAATACATCAATTGGAAAGTAACTCTATTTTATTATGAAAAATAATATCTGACATACAGAAAATTTACTTGCAAGACAAAATGCATTCTATAAAGTGATTTTCAGCTACACTGAACAAACAGTTCAGAAAAAAATGTTTTTTTTTAATTGTTATCAATATGAGTCATTGGAAAAGTATTTTATTATGTACAAGGAAGAGTACATTTGATGACTAGGTTTTCACACTGCCTCTTTAGTAATTAGCAATGTAAGCTTGGATAAGTTACTCAGCTTCTCTGAGTATCACCTGTATCTGCCAAATAAGGCAATTGGATTAAATGTTTTCAAACTGTAACTCAATGCTGAAATGCTGGAAATGTATTTTTAACACCACATATTGTGTTTACATGCTACACATGGTAAGTATTTAATCAGTTCACCGACAATTTAGTGAAAACATGAAACAGTGAGACAGTGTTTTGCTAATTAGAAAGGGCATCATTTATGTTGGTAATGCAATATCTTGGTAATGTGGAGTCCTGCAGTTGTTATCGCCAAACTTGGTTCTCTCTCCTACTGACCATAAAGGACCTTTGGGAAGATCATATGAACTCTCTAGAGTACCATTTCCTCATCTGTGTACTGTCTTCTCCTAACTGTTGGGAATAATTATGAATACAGGTGCTGAATCAGACTGTTGCATTTTAAAATCTGGCTCTGCCAAGTATGACTTGTGTGGTTTGGAAAAGTGTGTTTCAACTCTGAGTGCCTCAATTTTCCCATCTGTAAGATGGAGTGATAGCAGTACCTAATTGAAAGAATTGTTGTAAAGATGAGGTATGAGATCATGTATATATAGCAATTAGAATAGTGCTCAGGATTCAGTAAATGTTAGTGTTCACTATATCATTATTATTATTTTTATTATTATTATTACTCCTATAAATAGTAGTAGTTGGAACTTCCACAGCAGTGGCACATGAAAACCCAAGTAGTAAGTTGAGAGAAAGCAAAACTTTTTTTTTTTTAAAGATTTTATTTATTTATTTGACAGAGAGAGATCACAAGTAGACAGAGAGAGAGAGAGGGAAGCAGGCTCCTGCTGAGCAGAGAGCCCGATGCGGGACTCTATCCCAGGACCCTGAGATCATGACCTGAGCCGAAGGCAGCGGCTTAACCCACTGAGCCACCCAGGAGCCCCGAGAAAGCAAAACTTTTTAAGGGCAAAGATAATAAACTATTTCTGTAGGCTGGAGCTATTAAGGAAGGCTTAAGGATGCAGCCACAGTGAGCACTGGGCCTCTCTGAAAAGAAAGAAGGTCAAGAGAAAGATGTTACAACCCGAGAATAGAGATGGAAGCAAAAAACCTCAGTTAGCTTTCCAAGTGAAGGCAGTAAAATAAACACAGGCATGTACTCTTGTTTCTTCCTGAAACCTCAAAAAAAACAAACAAACAAAAAACAAACAAAAACACTAATAACATTATGGAAACTTTTTTTTAAGATTTTATTTTTATTTATTTGACAGAAAGATCACAAGTAGGCTGAGAGGCAAAGCAGAGAGAGAGGAGGAAGCAGGCTCCCGGATGAGCAGAGAGCCTGATGCGGGGCTTGATTCCAGGACCCTGAGATCATAACCTGAGCCTAAGGCAGAGGCTTAACCCACTGAGCCACCCAGGTGCCCCTGGAAACATTTTTAAATCATAAAGCTATAAGAAAAAATTATAGAAGAGAAAACACCAATCGACATTTGGAATCTGGTTAGTGTTGGACGAATGCTAAATGGTTTAGGAAACTTGACAAATCTGAGTTCCAAGCTGGCAGTAGGAAAAGCTAAAATGTGACCACATTTATGGCCACCAAATTCAAGGATATCCAGAATCAGGCACCTCTAAGAGTGTAAGTGAGGATAGGACTAAATTAAAATGAAGGATTCCTTAAAAGTTTGTTTAAGAAACACCATAATCTGTAACAATTTATTAGACACGTTGGTGGAGGGAAGGGAAACAAAAGCAAACTTGAACAATCAGGACTTTATCAAGATAAAAAGTTTCTGCACAGTGAAGGAAAAAATCAACAAAACTAAGCAGCCCAAAGAATGGGAGAAGTTATTTGCAAATGAAATATTTGATAAAGGGTTAATATCCAAAATCTATAAAGAACTTACCAAACTCAACACCTAAAAAACAAATAATCCAGTTAAGAAATGGGCGGAAGACATGAATAGATACTTTTCCAAAGAAGACATCCAGATGGCAAACAGACACATGGAAAGATGCTCAACATCACTCACCATCAGGGAAATACAAATCAAAACCATGGTGAGATACCACTTCACATCTGTCAGAATGGCTAAAATTAATGACACAAGAAACAGGAGGTGTTGGTGAAGATGCAGAGAAAGGGGAATCCTCTTACATTGTTGGTGGGAATGCAAACTAGAGCAGCTAGTCTGGAGAACAGTATGGAGGTTCCTCAAAAAGTTAAAACTAGAACTATCCTATGGTCCAGCAACTGCACTACTAGCTATTTACCCAAAGGATACAACAATATAAATCTGAAGGAGCACATGCACCCAAATGTTTATAGCAGCATTACCAATAATACCCAAATTACAGAGAGAGCTCTAATGTCCATCGACTGATATATATATATATATTTCAGCCATCAAAAAAATTAAATCTTGCCATTTGCAATGTTGTGGATGCAGCTAGAGAATACCACGCTAAGTGAAATAAGTCAGCCAGAGAAAGACAAACACCATATGATCTCACTCATGTGTGGAATTTAAGAAAGAAAACATATAAACACATGGGAAGAGAGAAAAGAAAAAAAAGAGAGAGAGGGAAATAAGGTATAAGTGATTCTTAATGATAGAGAACAATGTGAAGGTTGATGGAAGGACATGGGTGGGGGATGGGCTAGGTAGGTGATGGGTATTAAGGGGCACATTTGTCATGAGCACAGGGTGTTGTAAGTGATAAATCAGCGAATTCTCCTTCAGAAACCAATATTGTATTGTATGTTAACTAACAAAAGTAAAAAAAAAAAAAAAAAAAAATCCTCCTCCCCCCAAAAAAGGAAAGAAATACTTAAATCTTTGGTGGGCACCTGGGTGGCTCAATTGGTTGGGCGACTGCCTTCGGCTCAGGTCATGATCCTGGAGTCCCAGGATCGAGTCCCAGATCCATGGGGAGTCTGCTTCTCCCTCTGACCTTCTCCCCTCTCATGCTCTCTCTCTCTCTCAAATAAATAAATAAAATCTTCTAAAAAAAATACTTAGATCTTTGGACTTTCTCCCCAGAAGGCCCTCACACAGGGGGAAACAAACAGAGTTGAGGCTGATATTATCTTCCCGAAGTTAGAGAGACTATGTATACATTTATACGTTGAATGCTGTGAGCCACCTTATTCTCCTATTACTAGTCTTCTATCATTGATGGACTCTAGAACACCAAAAATCAAATCTATATTCTACAAGGAAAAGACTGGAAAATTGTCTCTGGGAATCTGACTAGCCCACAGGGCAAGATACAAAGGTACTGGCACTGAGATTTCCTCCACAAAGAAGCCCACCCAGATTGCCTTTCTACTTTGAAGATTCTGGTTGACAAATTCCACCAAAGCACTCAGAATTTCACACCAGCCTTTAAGAGAATCACTCTAAAAAAATCAGATCATTCAGAAAATATGCTAACATGAAAGAGATTTGAATGCAAGTGAAAAAAATAAAAGTAACTTGGAGATAATAAGAAAGTACAAGATAAAAACTTGAACAAAAATGTTATTCATGTATTACATTCATAAAAGAGGAACTGGATGCATTTTACAATAACAGATATTCTGACAATTTTAAAAGGGTCTTGGAAATAAATATGACAGAAATGAAATCATCAATAGAAGGACAGTAAAACTGAATTAGAGAAATTTCTGAAAATGCAGGACAAAATGTCTAGGAGATAGAAAATGAGAGAACACAAGGAAAACTTAAAATCAGCACAGAATGTCTGATATTCAAATCTTAGGAGATCCAGGGAGAAAGCACTGATTAAAAAAAGGAAGAAAGGAAGTTGTCAGTGAAGAAATATACCAAAAATGTTCAGAACTGGAGATATGAATTGCCAAATGCCTGGCACAGCAAATAAAAGCAGACACATACCAATATATATCATCTAGAAACTTCAAAGAAGACTATACACATTTCCAAGAAACAGTCACAGATAAAAGACAAGGAATCAAAACTAGCTTTGGATTTCATAACAACAGAGGTAGAAGATAGAACACAGTGAAGCAGAACCTTCAAATTTTGAGGAAAAATGATTTACAACCTAAGATTCTATACCCAACCAAACACTCAATCAAAAAAAATCAAGAAATTTTATTTCAATCAAAATCAAGAAATTTTCTTAAAGATTTCATTTATTTATTTGAGAGAGAGAGAGAGCAAGCACTGGCAGGGAGAGGGACAGAGGGAGAAGGAGAAGCAGACTCCCCCACTAAGCAAGGAGCCAGATGCAGGGCTTGATCCCAGGACCCAGAGATTATGAGCTGAGCCAAAGGCACATACTTAACTGATAGAGCTACCCAGCTGCCCCTAGAATAAAGACATTTTAAAGCATGCCATGATCTTTAACAATATTTACTTCCCATTATTCCTTTTTTGTGAACCTACTGGCTGATGAGGTCTGCAAAACAAGTAAGTGATCAAAAGAGAAGGCATGACTATAGTAAAAGGCAGTCCACCACTGGAAATAGGAAGAAAATCCCCAAGAAAATTAAGGATAAATGAGGGAATTGAAGGTAATCAAATCCATGAAGAGCAGATGACTAGGATTTTGATGAGATTTTTTTTTTTTCCCAGAATACAAAATTTAAAGAATACTTGAAGATACTGACGATCAGTAAAGAATCTGGGCTGAATTAATAAGTACATAAGAAGTTAAACAGGGGCACCTGGGTGGCTCAGTGGGTTAAGTCTCTGCCTTAGGCTCAGGTCATGATCTCAGGGTCCTGGGATCAAGCCCCGCATTGGGTTCTCTGCTCAGCAGGGAGCCTGCTTCCTCCTCTCTCTCTGTCTGCCTCTCTGCCTACTTGTGGTCTCTCTCTCTGTCAAATAAATAAAAATTAAAAAAAATAAGTACATAAGAAGCTAAACAAAGGGGAAAAGATCAAGATAAATATTCACTGAAAAGAAAAGGCACACTGCAGAAAAAGAGAAGAAATTATGATTTATTGCATGGTTCAGGATTTGTGTGGTCAAAGGAAACACTGAATATTTATACACTCAAAATCATGAGAATTATTTTGGAAAGGTGGGAGAAATAGGAAATGTGTGTGTGTGTGTGTGTGTGTGTGTGTGTGTGTGTGTGTGTGACTGGATAATGCCTGAACTGAAACATCTGGTAAATAGCACTATATTTTAGTGCTTGTTCAGCTTATGTCATGGGTGGGCACGCACACACACACACACACACATTTACAGGTACACAGGAATAAACAGAAAAGACTGCTTAAGATTGGAAGCAAGACGACAGGGGCTCAGGCCACCCCACCTGTTCTCCTTGAGGACAGAAAGGATCATCATCTCCCCATACCTGTAATCTACTTGCTGTTTACTGTTTGAGCTCTGATTTAGAGACAGGGAAGTAAATACCAAAAAACCAACCTAAATGAATTGAAAGTTATTTCCTCCAGAGAGGGGATTTGGTTCAGAATGAGGAGACATGCGAGGGGCAGGGACATACCATTTTTCATAATAAACCTTGTAGAGCTTCACTGAATTTTAAACCATAACCACATACTACTTTAACTTTAAAAATAAAATGGAATCAATAAAAACCTAAACTATACTATGAGCATGATGCCTGGTAAATATGAAGCTAACATTTATTGAGTCCATTTTAAATGCCAGGCATTCACTAATTTCCCAATTTGAGCCTCATGACAACCAAATGACAAGCAATAACTATTGCTATTATACACATTTCAAAGATAAAGAAACATACATTAAAAGAAATTAGGTACGCTGCCTGTGTTTCTACAGTTAATAAATACCAAAATTGAAATCTACTGAAAAGTCCACCACCTACCAGAGCCCAGTCTCCTGAACACCCTGCTGTGTTGTCTCCCAGGTGAGGTCAGTGTTGGTGGTACCACACTCTGGAAGGTCTTGTATATCAGTCCAGAGGAAGCCCTCCTACTTAGGCACTTTGGGAAATGGGATCTTCCAAAATCTCTTCACACATCAGGAATGGGGGCCATATCGACCTTTTCAAGTCTAAAAGTAGAGTATTAAAAAAACTAACTCTGCCATCTGCCAGACCCTCCTTGCAGACCCTTGACCATGATCCCACTGCTACCCTGTGCTTTATGAAAATAGTGCTGCGCAGCCCATGGTCTGCACGTAAGCAAGCTTCCTGTTATTTAGAGGTTCCTGCTGCTCTTCCAGGGGCTTCAGCACTCTGCTGCTTTAATATGAAGGTCAAAATGCCGGAGCAAACCTCACAGGATGTTTATGGTTGTTTCCAACATCACCATTTAATTATTTTAACAAGGTCACTATTGGTTAATGTGTTTGCTAATATGGACTCGACTTTCTCATAAATGTCTTTTAGGTACGTGCAAGCATCATATTCCAACCTGAAACTTTGGGGGGAAAAAAAACTTTAAAAAGATTGATGGACACTTGAATTTAATAGGAGAAGCGACCCTTATCTCAGCAACCAATACTATTAGGAGATTTCCTGGCATTTAAAAAAATCAAAGTTATTCTGAATATTTACATTGAGAAAAGCTTCAGTACACATAAACATACATGCACACACACATACATGTGTGCACATGCACACAGATGGAGAAAGAGAAATGGACACAGAGAGAAGGTGGGGAAAGAAGAAATTTTAAAAGGACAGTAACAAAGAGCCCTGTCAAAATAATATTTTAATCATAGGAACATACTGGATGATTTATGTTGAACAGATCAATGGAATTCAACTGACTGGGTATGATCATTTAGGGCACCTGGGTGGCCCAGTTGGTTGGGTATCTGCCTTTGGCTCAAGTCATAATCCCGGAGTTCCGGGATTAAGTCCCCAATCAGGCTCCCTTCTCAGCAGGGAGTCTGCTTCTCCCTCTGCCTTTCACCTCACTCTCTCTCATTCTCTGTCTCTCAAATAAATAAATAAAACCTTAAGAGAGAGAGAGAGAGAGAGAGAATGAATCATCTGGTTTTCTTTTCTTAAATAGAAGCATTTTATTATGTAAATATATTGGTTCCTGATTTCAACTTGCTCCATAGGGCATACTGCTCCCTTCCCAGGCTGCACAAATGCCGTCCAGGGCACTGGCTGCCTTGTAGATGGATTACCTAATACATGTATCCCTTCAATCAAAAAGGATTTTGTGTATGCCTACTGAATCCAGCAGGCATGGAATACAGGTGAAAAATTAAGCATTTTCTCTACTGGGATCAGCGCTAAAAGGTAGAAGACGTGACTTCCTGGAATGCTCCCTGGAAGAGGGGCACACGGAACCCAGACTCCTCATGGGTGAAGTGGAGAGGACAGGTGTGTGAGTGTGCGGAGGGAGTTCTACTTCAAGGGAGAAGAGTCTCCCGACAGAGAAGATTGTTTTCTCAAAGAAAATATTGAGGAAATAGAAGAAGGTCATTATCTCGAAGCACAGAAGGAAAAGAGGGGAGTCGGAGTTCGCTGGTGAGGCACGGAACAGCAGATGTGGGCAGGTTCAACCATGAAGAGCCTTGTAAGCTCACTTGGGCAGTAATAACACACTGGAGTTTTTAAAAGCTCAGTAACATGATCAGATTTGCATTTTCAGAATTTCACTCCTTCCCAGCATCGGCTGGATGCTTAGGAGATCGAGTCTATACTTTAAAAAGCAAGTGCGCCCTTATGAGGGCAACTCTATCAGTATTTAATTTGTTAGTAGTTGTCTAATAGTTGTACAACATGTGGAGATCACTAAGTACTTCCAAACAAATTTTCGCATTTTATCATCATAATTAACTACAGGGCCCCTGTGATGATCCTCACGGTTACCAAAGAAGAAACCAAGACTCAGAAAAATAAAGTGGGGTCCTGGGACAGGCTCTGGATTCAAGGGACCTTCATCCTACCACTATTAGCCAACTGACAGTTCCCTGATGGAGGGAAGGTCCTTGTGCTCATGTGGGCAGCCTGTAACCCACAACATAAACAGGTAAAAAGCACAGAATGCCAGTTGCGGTGGATTGAAATTTATGACCTATAAGATGGCCCAGTAAAAAATGAAAAGGCATGAATCTGAAAACCAGAAGACTTTTAGAGCATTAGCAAAGATCAAATGTGACGGTGAGGAAATGGTGTGGGAACTACTAGGGGCTCTCTTAGCTTAACTCCTCTCTATTTATGTAAAATGATCTCTGATGAAGTTGTTTTTAAAAAAACATAAGCTAAGACAGAGATGTGCATGTATTATGGTGCTATATGTACACACATTCCTGTATTAACATAGACTACCTCTGAAATGACAAACGAGAAACAGATTATCGGAGACAGCCTCCGGGGAGAACTGGGGACTGGAGGGGTGACAGACATTAGTTTTCACTGTGTATCTCTTAGTGCTGCCTTAAATGTTGCACTGTCCTGCATCATACTTTAAAATACAGTTTAAAAATGAAAAAAAAAAGGATATTTGGAAGAAAATGCTCATTCTAATACAGAGGATGTGTTTTAAAATATAAGTGCAGAAAAGGCAGGCAGAACTTCACGGGCACTCCCGCAGTATCTGACACATTCTGGAGCTGGCTTTCTAAGGCAGAGCGATGCTCTTTGGAATTATGTAACTCCTAGGGAAATAAAAATTGCTCTAAAAATAGCCATTTTATGTATTATCGTCCTAGGGCTGTGCCAAGGCACTCTAGCCCACGGAGCTTCATGTTCTTCAGGCTCTGCTTACCCCCGAGAAGGGCCACCCAGCCTCGTCACTATGAAAACACACGATGTCAATGACTCAGCATTTGATCCTGAAACTCCCCTGACTGAGCTCAAGTTCTTCAAACATTATATTTGGAGGGATAAGGGCAGAAAGGTGGGAGTAGCCATTCTATTTAATGCCCTTATTCACTGCCTTTAAAACCGATCTTCTGTGATATTAATAGCTGATTCACAAGGGAAAGGAAATGTCTGTCAGATGCAATTGACAATGGAAAATGCCATTTTCTCCTCTTCCTCTTCCAATGTGGACTGGGGCACGGTGCGCATTAGCACATGGTCCTTGGCAATTAATACACATGCTCTTTTTCAAGGCAGGACTTTTAACATTTTCAGGACACCATTATTATATGGGAACACCACTGGGGCAATGCTGCCATGAGCTCCTTGGTAGATCTTTGTAGCGACAGTCCCCAGTTCATCACCGTCCTACTACCCACGTCTTTGTACATTCCTCTTCCATCTCCATTCCGAGTTTGGTCTCACGGTCCATTTTGTCCAGTGAGACACCAGCAAAAAACAAGCAGAAGTTTGATAAGGGTCTACACACTGGGGACCTGCCCTTTTGGATCTCTGCCCTGAGATCTTCAAGGTGGGAAGAAGTCTGGAGTAAAAGCCAAGCAGACAGAATGAGAGGCCCAGCCATGGTGGCTGAGAAGGTGAGCCTGGCCTCCAGCCAACTAGCAGATGGATGTGGTTGCGTGAGCGAGCCCATGAGAGTGCAGCAAAACTTCTCAAGCAGACGCAGAACTGTGAGGAATAGCAAATTGTTATTGTTTTAAGCCACTGAATTTTGGGGTGTTCTGCCACACAGCAAACAGGTAACGGATACACACAGTTATATTTCAAAGTGTAGCGGGGGACCAAGAATCAGGACCCTTGACCTCTATTCAGAGCTCTGTTTTCTGCCTCAGTTTCCTAATATGTAGAAAGAGGAAGTTAGACAAGATAATGTCTAAGGGGTGTTTTAGCTTGAATACTGTGTTAAATGCAAAAGGAATGTGGTCCACGTACATGTACTATTATTTTGGCACCCATTTGACCCCACATGACAGGGCGTGAGCTCAACATATATCTTGCAGGTGAAAAAAGAGAGCGCCACTTGAGAATTGGCAAATCTGGCCCCCAGTCCCCTAGGCGGACTTCGCCCATTTGTTAGAATGGAAGTATCTGAGTCTGGAGTGTGATTCTTTGCAAAATAAAAGGTGAGGCAATGGCCCATGGGTCACAGACTCTCGGCCTCCTCACTTTTCCGGGCTCAATGGATCTGTCAGCGGCAGCATGACCCTGAGCTTTCTGAGCGACAGGGTTTGTGTTTACAGTGCATGGGACAGAAGAGCAACAAAAACCACCCCCATTCCCAGCCAAGCTTGCTTGCTGTCCAGGAGGAACAGGAGTGTGGGATCACACTTTGTTTATTTGTGGTTCTTTTAAGTGATGTCCAGAGACCCACATTTCATGCTTGTTTGAAAGTGTATATGTAACTGGGGAAGCTGTTAAACAGCAGTTTGCTTTCACTCCAGTTCTTCACTTAGTTATATGCCAGCATGAAGTTCATTGAGCCATAATTCTTCACTGTGCCCGAAGTTGGCCAGCCCTTGAGGCTGTCAAGAGAGAAATCTGCATCTCAAATTGATAAATATTTTCCAGGACATTATATTTGGCTGCTTATATTTCAATTACCGTGGGCTTTTTGTTTGTTTGTTCAAAAGCTTTCTTTGATTGGTAATATGACTTACAAAAAAAAAAAAAAAAAGAGGGGAAAAAATATCTATTTCAGAGGGAGGAAAAAAATACAAGTCATCCCAAAATAAACTGAACCAAATTCCTTGAAAGTGCTGAAAACTGCTTTAGGATGTACAGATTCTAAAAAGTGGGAGAAAAGTAGTAATTCATAATCATTGCAAAGGTTTAATGTAATGCAGAAAAGTTTAGCTTAATTAGGAGAGAAAAATCAAATAAGCTTAATAAAAAACACGTTTTTGCTATTTTGCATGGTGTATTTGGCAACAGCCAAAAAAAAAAAGAAAGAAAGAAAGAAATCTTTCATAAAGATAAATACAACTCTAAATCGAGTGAAAACAAACCAGAGAGCTAGATGAAGATGACACCTCAAAGAAATGTTGCCTTCGCCACTCTTCTAAGACAACTGACAACTGCAATCTACGAGCAACATTTTCTGGCTTGCAAAATGTTCCAAAATGTGCAGGCAGGCAGCGCAAGTGGTCTAACTCCTGGCACAACACCCACCAGGCATTCACTCAGAGATGAGGTCTTTTCCTTTGACTTCCTGGAGTCTTTCTGGGCAACACAATGAAGGCAAAAGCAGGATGATTTTGGAGGCCTTATGTGGCAGGAAACTGCTGGCTTGAAACCTATCTTTTCACTCATCTCTCCTGTTCAGCTCTGTGTTCTGTAATTGGCAAAAGGGGTGGGGGTGGGGGCTGGTACAAGAAAAGCCAAGTGGTGGGGAACGCTCCTTCTTTTGGTCCATGAGAAAGCTGAGTTATGCTCAGGACCCAGAGCCACCTCCCCCTTGCTCCCAGGAAAATGCCCACCAAACACAGTCTCAAAAATCTGGAAAGGTATGGTCACTTCCTTGGCCACATTCTCATGTTCATTTTTGTAACCATCACTAGTAATCAGTCTTAAGAGATAAAAGTTTATTTAGAAACTCAGTCAACAAGTTAACTGTGGTTTAAAGTGAATGGCTCCCTCTTCTCTCATTTTAGCCAGAGATTTACACCCCTTCCAAGCAGGCCCGGGTCTTATTTCTGTAACTGCACTAGAGAGTGGCTTGAGGTTGCCTCTTACAATAACAAACTCTATTTATACCTTGTAGGGCTGGGCCCAGGCAGTTAAAGCAACTTAGATCGAAAGAGGCACCTAGAAAGCAGGAGCCGGCAGCATGGAGCAGCTTTAACTAAGACTCTCCCTCCTTTAAATAAGACAGCTTGGGCATTCTGATCATTCAGACCTCAGAACTAATCTGTAATCCCACAGGACCTCCACATACTCTGGGTTCTGAGTTGTTTTAGGCATGAAGTTTCTTGAAATGTGGGCACAATCTTATTACAAAGCATCTACTGTTAGGGACGCAAGAAACAGACAGAAATGCGTTTTCTGTTGTTGCTTCTGATCCTGATAGAAACAGGCATTATAACATATACCTTGGTGTCGGTCTTTATTCAAAGAAATCCCTCCCCCAATTCCAGATGTTGTACTGGAATGTGAATGTTGTACACACATTGTTGTCCACATACATAATACATATTAATATATTTTAACAGCATAGGGGTTATCAACCATTATTCCTTTTCCTTATCAACATTCTTAGCTCACCTAAATCCAGAACGTAGAAGAATAATTAATACAATGCATTACATTTACAATGGAGCTTAGATAAGGTATCCTTGGCTTCATTCTCAATTAAAATGTCAAAGGTTAAGTAAATTGACATCTCCAGAGGAAGATGAACTACATTTCAATTTCATCTAGAATTGTAATACCATCTCTTTCTATAAAGCAGCAGTTACAAAAACTTTTTCTCCACAAGCTGTTAAATGGCGCCCCCTTCCTGTCAGTGGTGAATTGACAAAAAAGAATTACATTGCATTTTAGCATCTCAAATTATTAGGGTCATATGGATTCCTCAGACACAATTTCATGTAGGATCCTTCATCAGACATGCAAAATAGATTGAGATCAAGGCAACAAAAGAATCTTGTCACTTTAGTGAAGTTGTTAAAAATATTTCCAGTAAATACTGTGTTAATCATGGGAGATAAACTATGGTCCTGACTCTTAAGGAACTCAAAATCTCATAAGGAAGACTATAAGTAAACCAAGTAATACAATACAGGTCAACAAGTACTATATTTGATATGTGTACCAAGTACTGTGATAAAAATAATAAGTTTGCCAGCGTAATTTAATGGGGGCTTCTTGGAGAAGGTAACAAATAAGGTAGGTAAGGGGAGATGTTAACTGTTGACAAAGCATACAAAGCAGGAAGAGAATGGATTCTGAGCAACTCAAATGGAATTTTAAACTCTTGACAGTCTGAAAGGGTGTCTTAGAATGAGGACTGGGGACTTCAGGATGGCAGCTGTATAAGAACAATGGGTAATAGGGAGGGCACGTACTGCATGGAGCACTGGGTGTGATGCCAAAACAATGAACACTGTTATGCTGTAAATAAGCAAATAAAAATAAATAAATTAATTTAAAAAAAAGAACAATGTGGATAAGTCAAAGAAGAAGGAATTAGGGATACATTCTAAAGATCTGATATGCCAAGCTGTGAAGTTTAGACTTCAGTCTAAAGGGGACAGGAGCCACAAAAAAGCTGTTAAACAGTGTAGCATGCACTGTTATATTTCACCTCACCCCTTTGATAACCTGGTCAATTACATATCTGTAGAACAATATTCATTGGGTTCTAATTCTATGTTAAACCTTCCAGTATTTCAGAGGGATATTCTTTGCTCTACTTAGCCACCATATGAAAATGTTACAAATCCACAGCAAGAACAAAGCAGAAATAGTAGGATATGATCTATTATTCCAGTGAGTCTTTGTACAAAAAAAAATAGTGAAAAGAGTATATATCATGGGATCTTTTGTGTAAAAAAAGAAGAGAAATTAGAAAACATATAAAAATATTATTATTACTGTATAAGGAAACATGGAGCAATTAAAATAAACAATAAAATCTTTTACCTGCCATGGGGGCAACAGGAATGGAGGCGTAGTAATACTCCTCTGAGTACTTTGTAGTACTTTGTAGAGTCTAAATTTTGGAAGCATAGTAAATGTTCTATATTTTCAAAAATAAAATTCAGGAAGATGGTGGGAAAAACTGCAAACTCAATGCATAAAGAAACAAATAAATCCACTCTATTTAAAAACAAATAATCACTGAAGGAAAACAAAACAAAACAAAAAACACAAAACTAATGCTAGTGGCCATAGAAGACAGTGCTATAAATACAGAACTTCAGTCTGGAGGAAATGAAACTGCAAATAAACCTTGAACTCTCCTGAGCAGGATTTTTTTGTTTTTGTTTTTGCTTTTGGTGTTTTTTTTGTTTGTTTGTTTGTTTGATTTTTTTTTACCATAGTATTTTGGGTCCAAAAATTCTAAAACTAATTTTTATGCACTGTAAAATTGAGTAAATATGTTGATGTAATTTGGAAATCAAGGTCCTCGTAGTGGGAAGAAGGAAGGTAGAAACACAAAAAGGGGGGCGCCTGGGTGGCTCAGTGGGTTAAAGCCTCTGCCTTCAGCTCCGGTCATGATCCCAGGGTCCTGGAATCAAGACCTGTATTGGGATCTCTGCTCAGCAGGGAGCCTGCTTCCTCCTCTCTCTCTCTCTCTACCTGCCTCTCTGCCTACTTGTGATCTCTGTCTGTCAAATAATAAAATAAAATCTTTAAAAAAAGGAAGAAGAAACACAAAAAGGGGGAAGACAAGAAAGAATCATGTGGAGGTGGATTGGAATTTGGAAGTACCGGTATGAATTAGTGATTTCTAAAGGAAGATGTACATATAATGTCTTCTCCCAGGTCTGTCTGGTGAAAGTGTTTAGAAGCAGTGACACAACAGTAGCAAGGGGCCCGCCTACAACCCAGATCTTTGTTTCCCAGTGTTATTTCTTGCTAAAGGGAAAAGGGGATCATTGGAGAAATGGCAGATTCTAGGACTGGAACAGTAAAAGTACCAGATGAACACTGAATACCTTAGTGTACCAGAAAGCAAAGACCTTCTGAAAAGAAACCTGGGAGAATGTCAAAAAGAAAAAGGAGCAAGTTTGAAGAGGCTTTCACCGGCATCGAAATATTTAAATAAGAACACTAATGCATTATAAGCCACTGACTAAAATAGATGATAGATAGACAGATAGATAGATAGATGATAGATAGATAGATAGATAGATAGATAGATGATAGATAGATAGATAGATAGATAGATGATAGATAGATAGATAGATGATAGATAGATAGATAGATAGATAGATGATAGATAGATAGATGATAGATAGATAGATAGATAGATGATAGATAGATAGAAAATGAAATGGTGCTTTTCCTTATAATAAAATGCCACTTGCTAAATGTGAATGAAGTGGTATAATCGTCATAGTAAATACTGATTTGGGCAAGGATCACTAAAGGGTGCTAAATCTGAGAGAGAAAGCTTATGAATTGCAGAGGGACATCATAACTGTAAGGAGAGAAACAGAACAACAAACATTTCTACCAGGCAAATGAGCCGATAAACATTGTGGCTTCTGGATGTGCTCTCCTAAGAAGGACACAAACTCACTTTTGTACGATTCCCCACCAGGGATGTGTAACCAGAATGTAATCATGAGGAAAAAAGAGACAAATCCTGATTATGGAACACCTTTTATAAAATAATTATACTGTAGTCTTCAAAAAATGTCAATTACATGAAAGTGTTAGCAAGGCTGAGGAACTGTTACAGATTAAAGAATACTAAAGAGACATGACAACTGAACGTAGTATGGGACCCTGCATTGAACCTGCATTCAACAGAGGTGAAAATGCTATTAAGGCTATGACAGGACAACAGACAAAGTTGGAATATGCAATTCTGGGTCAATAAAAATTTTATATCACTGATACATTCCCTGAATTTGGTAACTGTACATTGGTTACATAGGGAATACCATTTTTCTTAGAAAATACATACAAAAGTCTTAAGGGGAAAGGAGCATGATGTATATAAACTATTCTCAAATCGTCAAAAAATTACAAAATACAGGGCTCCTGGCTGGTTCAGTCAGTAGAGCAATGTGACTCTTAATCTTGGGCTTTTGAGTTCCAGCCCCACACTGGGTGTACAAATTACTTAAAAAATAAAATATTTTTAAAAAGAACAATTATAAAATATGCGTACACACATATAGAGTGAAGATTGTGATTAAAACAATATGGCAAAATGTTAAAAATTGGTGGGGTTGTCTGGGTGGCACAGTCAGTTAAGTGCCCGACTCTTGGTTTGGGCTCAGTCTTGATCTCAGTGTCTCCAGATCAAGCCCCATGTTGGGCTCCATACTCATTGCAGAGTCTGCTTAGGACTCTCTCTCTCCCTCTCTCTCTGCCCTTCCTCCCTGCTCTCTCTCTCTCTAAAATAAAATAAATAAGTCCTTTAAAAAGTTGGTGAATCTTGGCAAATGGTATACAGAAGTTTTACTATTACTTTTAGCATGAAGTTATTTCAAAATGAAAAGTTAAAAATAAACAGAGCATACAAGATATATGCCCAAGTAATGATGGGTGTAACTTGTCCCAGTTATTTTAATTAATGATGCAGCAAACAGCCAGAAGTGTCTGAGAGCCCCTTCTAGGAAAGCACATAAAAATATCTGTGTACTTCATAAGACCTACTTTAATTCAATTCCAGAAGTATTCCCCCAGGGGTGCCTGGGTGGTTTGGTCTGTTAAGTATCTGACACTTGAACCCAGTTCAGGTCTTGATCTCATGGTTGTAAGGTTTTTTTGTTTCTTTGTTTGTTTGTTTTTTGTTTTGTTTCTTTTGTTTAAAAGGATGGACTTGGTAACTATAATGCACAGTCCCTGTGGGGGCCCTGTCAACATCAGAGGCATCCCATATATCTTGAAGTTCAAGGCTCTAATAATGACCTCTCAAAATCCTTAAGCCAGGTGATCCCTAGACAGCTTCCTCATAGCCTTAAGAGTGAGATCTCTTCCTCCACAGTCATCAGACTCTACATTACTGAATGCACTATGAGACCATGGAGAGCAGAGACAATCAAGAGATGGTGCTATAGTTTTGCAGGCTGTATTCACAGAAGGAATTATTTTAATAATTTTTTGAAAAAAACTAGAGTCCACATGTTAAGCTAGATAGAGTTCTGGGCTTCAAGTTCAAGCACATTTGAAGTGTTGTGACTGAGAGTGTCACTAATGTTGAATATCTTGAATATTTTTCAAGATACTTTTATTCACTGCTAAATGGCTCACTTTCACACAACACTTTGCAATTTGCAAATTTCAGGCATTCTCTGTCCACAGTTATCATACTGTCTATAGTAACAATAATTATTATTTATGAAGCACTTCATCTGCAGTGAGCAATCCATTAAGTGATTGGCATATACCTAATATAATCATTCAGATAGCTCCATGAAGTAATTTTTATTATTCTGATTTTACAAGAAGCCCATGTGAGTTAAATAACTTTCTTTTTTTTAACTTTTAAAACAGCTTTATTATCACTGGCATATAAAAATGTATATATTTAAGGTATACAACTTGAAGTTGTGACAAACATATACATTGTGAAATCATCACCAAAATCCAGCTAGTTAACACATCCATCACTTTTACACGGTTACTATTGTATGTGTATGTATGTGTGTGTTGAAAAGATTTAAGACATACCCTCTTTTTTGTTGTTATGCTCAATTAGCCAAGAATAGTACATCATTAGTTTTTTTTTAAATTAATTTATTTATTTTCGGCATAACAGTACTCATTGTTTTTGCACCACACCCAGTGTTCCATGCAATACGTGCCCTCTCTATTATCACCACCTGGTTCCCCAACCTCCTGCCTCCCGCCCCTTCAAAACCCTCTGGTTGTTTTTCAGAGTCCATAGTCTCTCATGGTTCATCTCCCCTTCCAATTTCCCACAACTCCCTTCTCCTCTCCATCTCCCCATGTCCTCCATGTTCTTTGTTATGCTCCACAAATAAGTGAAACCATGTGATACTTGACTCTCTCTGCTTGACTTATTTCACTCAGCATAATCTCTTCCAGTCCCGTCCATGTTGCTACAAAAGTTGGGTATTCGTCCTTTCTGATGGAGGCATAATACTCCATTGTGTATATGGACCACATCTTCCTTATCCATTCGTCCGTTGCATCTCAGTTCTTTCCACAATTTGGCAACCGTGGCCATTGGGGTACAGATGGCTCTTCTTTTCACTCCATCTGTATCTTTGGGGTAAATACCTAGCAGTGCAATTGCAGGGTCATAGGGAAGCTCTATTTTTAATTTCTTGAGGAATCTCCACACTGTTCTCCAGAGTGGCTGCACCAACTTGCACTCCCACCAACAGTGTAAGAGGGTTCCCCTTTCTCCACAACCTCTCCAACACACGTTGTTTCCTGTCTTGCTAATTTTGGCCATTCTAACTGGTGTAAGGTGATATCTCAATGAGGTTTTAATTTGAATCTCCCTGATGGCTAGTGATGATGAGCATTTTTTCATGTGTCTGATAGCCATTTGTATGTCCTCATTGGAGAAGTGTCTGTTCATATCTTCTGCCTGTTTTTTTGATATGATTATCTGTTTTGTGTGTGTTGTGCAAATGACAGTACAGACAAAATGTTGATATCCAGGATTTACATCATTAGTTTTTGATGTAGAGTTCAAGTGCTCATGCTTATAACACCCAGGGCCCTCCTTAATTAGTACTCATCACTTGGTCAGTAATTTTCTGATAAAAAGAGTAAGAAGAAGATCTAGAAAACAAGACTGACATTAAAATCCATAATCTTAATCACAGTTATACCCATCATACCTCAGGATCATTCCCATTACTCAAATAAAGGAATTGAGGTCCTGAAAGTTAAAGGATTTACCTAAGTTTGGAACAGCCCAGTTCAGGTCATGTGACTGTAAATTTGGCATCATCCCTACTTTGGATGCTACAAGGAACACATAAAACAGTGGGCAGAAAGTGCTTTGTAAATTGAGGAATTTGTGAATACCTGAAGATTAAATCTCCTTATTACCTTTAGAAACTTTCCTAATGCATCATGAGAGCAAGAAGCAGCTGGAATTAAAAGGCGGGGGGGGGGGGTTGAGATACTTTGGAAAACAATTTGGCCATTTCTTATAAAGTTAAACATATACTTACCACCTGACCTATTGATCCCACTCCTAGGTATTTACCCAAGAGAAATGAAAATATATGTTCACATAAAAATCTAGATGGCAAAGTTTATGCAACTTTATTAATAATTGCCCAGAATTGGAAACAACCCAAATATCCTTCAACTAGTGAATGGGTAAGCAAACTGGAACATCCATGGAATGGAATAGTATTCAGCAATAAAAGAAAATGAATTACTGATGGATGTAACAATGTGGTGGGTCACAAATGCATTATGTTAAATGAAAGAAGCCATATTCAAAAAAGCTGCACACTGTATGGTTCCATTTATATGATATTTTAGAAAAGGCAAAACTATAAGGACATACAACAGAGCACTGGTAGCCAGGGGCTGAGTATAGAGAAAGTATATAGATTGCAGAAGAGTAGGAGGTAACTTTTTCAGGTGATATAATTATTTACTGTCTTCATTGTGCTGATGGTTACATGATTATATGCATTTATTAAAATTATAGGAGTCTACTCAGAAAAAGTTGATTTTATTGGATATGAGTTATACTCCAATAAATCTGACTTAAATTTTTTTTTTTAAATTTTTATTTATTTACTTGAGAGAGAGAAAGTCAGAAAGAGTATGATATGGGAGAAGGACAGAGGGAGAAGCAGACTCCTCATGGAGCTGGGAGCCTGTTGTGGGACTCAATCCAGAGACTCCGGGATCATGACCTAAGCTGAAGGCAGTTGCCCAACCAGCTGAGCCACCCAGGAGCCCCTGACTTAAATTTTTTTAAAGAGAAGAAGCTGAGATTCTCTAAGTGTGTTCCAAAAAGGTGAATGGATATAGCACCTGGCATCCCTTCTGGATCTTTGAGAGCATTTTTCAAGAAGATATCAATGCCCTAGACATACTGCATCAAGATAACCCCAGGAAAACCCATGTACATTAAAATCTTACACAGATTCATTTCCAGATAGGATTTTTGCTATTATATGACTTACTTTCACTTCTCAACTTAATTCGCTTGCACGATTTATTTTTTTTGCTTGCATAATTTAGCACTATTCAAAACATGTGCACGTTGAGTCACTCACCAGGAATGGGCCTGAGTAGAGCTCACCTGCATTATTCTTCTCTTGGAAAACCACTCTGTGCCTCCACCCTATTACCAGTTCCCCCTTCTCTCTCTAGATCCTCTTCAAGTCTTGAGACTCAAAATTAGCTCTGCCTCCCTGACCACCTCAGGCCACTTAAGTCTACAAATGTTCTTACCATACGGTATTGTTTGTGACTGCCTACAGCCTCTTGCTCAGACTCTCAAATATAGATATAGCATTGTAGACCTTACTAGATATCACTTTGTCTTCTTGTTTCTGGATAGAAGGTAGAATTTACTTTCTAGATGCCTTCACATTTAAGTGGAGCCATGTGACAGTGGCCAAGATGCTATGAGAATTGATGTATGTTACTTGTAAAAGAGAAAACCTGACATATCGATGGATTTGTTTCCCAGCTTCCAAATATGGAAGTCACAAGTTAATATGATAAAGATCAGAATATTCTGGGTCATGGAGTTACCATATAGAAGACAGCTTTTGTAGAATCATCTGGACCTTCAGTGAACTTTGTGTGATGACAAAACAAGCTTCCTTGTGATAAGCTGTTGAGACATGGGGGTTGTTTGTTAGCTCACTATAACTGAAGCTGTCCTAATAGAAGTTGATAGCTTAGAAACACATCTGGATGGAATGAATCCAGATGGAAACCAACCAGAGAAAGGGATAAGTAAATACCTCCACAACTCCAGGGTTTAACATGTTGTTTGAAATGTCCCCAGAAGATTTTCAATAAATACCTATTGAACTAACATTTGCTTTTGTCACATAGCTAGTCCATGTGAAGCAAGGACCCCCATTTAAATACACTAATTGGTACTGAACACACTATTCTCAACAGTACTGGACAATACTAATTTGAGATCTCTGAGATCATTCTTACTTTAACTTTTAATCTACATCTCCTGAAATAATAGAAACATACCCCAAAGGAATGCTGCTTGGAAATCATATATTTTTGTTTGTTTTTATTTAAATACCAGCTAATTAACATACAATTCAATATTAGTTTCAGGTGTATAATATAGTGATTCAATACTTGATACAACACCTGGTGCTCATCACAAGTGCACTCTTTAAATCCTTTCATGTATTTAACCCATCCCCCCACCCACCTCCCCTCTGGTAACTATCAGTTTGTTCTCTATAGTTAAGAGTCTGTTTCATGGTTTGCCTCTCTCTCTCTTTGTTCCCATTTGTTTATTTGCTTTGTTTTTTAAATTCCACATATGAGTGAAATCATATGGTATTTGTCTTTCTTTTGCTGACTTATTTCACTTAGTGTAATACTCTCTAGTTCTACCCATGTCATTGCAAATAGCAAGATTTCATTCTTTTTACATTTTTTACAGCTGTGTAATATTCCATTTTATACATATATATAAAATCTATAAAAATCTTATATATATTATATATATAATAACTAAAAATATAATATAAAAACATAATAACTAAAAATCTTCTGGGTATGTTTGAAATATACCCAGAAGGTTTTTAGTAATTGCCTAATAAACTAACATTTGCTCTGTGTGTGTTTGTGTGTGTGTGTGTATGATACCATATTATATAATATATACCATTCTTCTTTGCCCACTCATCAGTCAACTGAGGCTTGGGCTGTTTCTATAATTTGGCTATTGTAGATAATGTAGATAATGCTGCTATAAACATCAGGGTGCATGTATTCTTTTGTTAGTATTTTTCTATTTAGTATTTAGTATTTTAGTATTTTTCTATTCTATGATTTAGTATTTTTCGGTGAATACCTACTAGTGTAACTGCTGTATCATAGGGTAGTTCTATTTTTAACGTTTTGAGGAAACTCTATACTGTTTTCCAGAGTGGCTGCATCAGTTTTCATTCCCACCAACAGTGCAAGAGGCTTACTCTTTCTTCACATCCTCACCAACACCTTTTGTTTCTTGTGTTGCTGATTTAGCCCTTTGTTAAAATAAAAAGCTTCTGCACAGTGAAGGAAAACAATAAAAGGCAACCTATGGACTGGGAGAAGATATTTGCAAATGACAAATCTGATAAAGGGTTAGTATCCTAAATATAAATATAAATATCCTAAATACAAAAATATAAATATAAATATAAATATGCTAAATATAAAAATAACTTATACAACTCAACACCCCAAAAAACAAATAATCCAATCAAAAAATGGGTAGAAGACATGAATAGACATATTTTTCCAAAGAAGATATATGAAAAGATGCTCAACATCACTGATCATTAGGTAAATGCAAATCAAAACTATAATGAGATATCACCTCGTATCTGTCAGATATTCTTTTTAATCCTATTTCCTTTCAAGCAGATATTTACAAATCTATTTAAGTGCCTATTTACTCAAAAATGATGCTAGAGGTCATAAGTTGCCTAAAGGCCAAATCATGTTAAATGTATCCTAAACACACAAGCACATACTCACACAGACACGTGCATACACACAGGTAATATTTTGTGCGTATAAATAAGCATTTTAGGCACACCTTGCTGGCTAAGTCAATAGAGCATCCAAGTTTTGATTTTGGAGTCCAGAGTTCAAGCCCTTCATTGGGTGTCAAAATTACTTAAAAAATAATAAAATAAAATAAAATAAGCATTTCATTGTATTTTATCCTAGGAAAATCCTGGACTTAGGCACCTAGGTTAAAAAAAAAAAAAGTCACTCAGCAGGAAAGAAGATTCCATTTGATGTCAGAATATTGGGGTGAGAACCCAGCTCTGCAGATCCCACATGTTTGGTCGTGGATATTCCAATTCCTCCCTCTGCAAAATGGACATAACATCTATACTCTCCTTACTTTACAGAATTGTTGTAAGATATGAATTTTTTTTTATGATCAATATCATTTAAAATTAGTACATTCCAGGGGGAAAAACCTAGGTTTAGTTCTCCTCTCTCAATAAAAGCAAATATTCTACTTTAAGCAAACAAATAGATTTCATCACAGCAGCATTTTATGTTCTTTTAGGAGTTCTACATTTGCTTACTGCTCATCTCAGATGGTGGGGAAAAAAAAAAAAAGACCCACCACATTTTTCATGTATTTCTTCATCAATGTTCCTACTCCCAGGATAACTTCAGCTCATCACTCCGTTCACAGGCTTTGGAGTTTTCTCTTCTTATCCAGGTGTTGTCTCTGCTCCTGACCCTGCTCCTTCTCTCAAACCCATATGGGTTTTCAACAGCCAATGCCAGAGTCAGGTGGGTTTGCCCTTGCTGTGGACAGAACACTGGGGGGTTCCAAGAGCCTTGCAGACACAGGGAGAGATGTGAAGGAAGTTGGGGAGTGTCAGGTGAGTGCATGTTGATAGCACTGTAGGTGGGAAAGCTGGTCTGGGAATTGTTCCCCCTCAGTCTGGATAATGTCCACAATATCCCTGTCCTCCTGACATCGCTGGACTTCTTTCTATGCCACTTGGTGGGAAACGATTTTGTTCAGATCCCCCTTCATTCAGCACATCACTTTTCTGAAGCCTTCTGGATTGCAGTTCCCGACTCCAGCTTTCTGCCAGGACTGCGTACCTCAGTAGCTATTTCTCCACCATTCTGGAGCTCCCAATTAAGTTGTAGTGAAGGCCCTCATGGCATAAATTAGGAACAGAAAATCCAGTTTTAACTCACGGCTCTGGAAAACAACCAGTAGAGCCATGAGGCCTGCTTTGGCAAAGGCTCCTTCTCAGCCCGGGTGGAGTGGCGGGGGAGGACAGCCCAGGCAATCAGTCAGCTGTGCGTTTTCTGGCCCACAGAAGCAAAGCTCCTGGTAGGCACAGGGCTGCCTGTTGGCAATGGCTCTCCTCCAACCTATGGCAGCATCCTTGCTGTGTTTTTGGCGAAATCAGGAGCTGGAGACTGCTGATGTTAGCATTCTGATGGGGAGGCTAACTGCTTTCCTTCCGAATTTACTGCTCCCAAGGCCTGAGGGGCAGGCAGCCTAGGTCCTGGCAACTCATGGGATGGTTTTGTGTTACTTTTTGGAAACTTCCTATTGTGTTCTGATGTAAGGGGTCTGAGGGAGTCCCTCCTTGAGATAACCCATTATCTAGTATGAAGGGAGACACTGACCTTTTCTGTTCCCTTCCTTGCATGCACAGAAGCAAAGCCAGCACGCCTAGGTCTGACATGGCGCATCAGTCATAAAAACGCGACACCAACCTTAGGGCTGGGGGGTGGGGGGGGCAGCGGCAGCAGTGTTCCTGCTCCTCTTGCTCTCAGGCCTGTGCTCTGCGCTGCACACAAATCCACAGCTCCGTTTTCCTTTCTTGGCCCTGGGCCCCTTCTTTCCGGCACTCTGTTTCAAAAACATCACAAGCCACGCAGGTGGTTTTTGTTGCACCACAGCTCGTATTCTTGACAGATCCTACATCTGCACATTAATACTCCTTGATGCTTCCAGCCTGAAACTTTCCCAGACACACTGGCCTAACAGCCTCAGAAGCCATGCATGAGGGAGACTAACAATGCAGGAATTCCTCACTGAGTCTGAGGGTTGGGGGGTCATGGTATTTTAAACAGGAGAAGCTTCATGGTCACTTAGCTCTGAACTTCAAGGCATTTGACTCCATTAGAAACTCGCCCTCCCTTCAGAGCAATGAGTGCTTTAGCCAGGGCTCTGGGGCAACTCCAAGTTACTGTAATCATGAGATATTACCATTGCCACAATTGCAATCATACGATTCATATTTATTAGGGAATAAACACATGACAACAATAATAACAGCTAACATTTTTTGGGTCCTTCCTATTTTGTAAGGCACTGGTCTTGTTTAGACAATTACTCTTAACACTCACGACCACTATACACGGTAGGTAATAATTTACACACTTTGCAGATAAGAAAATTAACAAAAATTAATAAATAAATAAACTGACCAAGGCCAGACTGTTGAATTAATGGCAGAATAGGGAATCAAACCTAGATCACGGCTCCCAAAACTATGCTAGCAAATTCCATTTAATTATGCTGAGTTTGACTAAAAAGTGGGGATCAGGAAGCACAACAAAGAGATTAAGGGCCTTCAAAACAAACTGCCAGGAACTGATTTTTGTACTGGGGCCTGTCATCCAAGGAGCCATTGGAACACTTCACTGGCCAGAAGAAACACTTTTCTCATTTTACTAGTATGCAGTGAAAAAGAATGGGGTACGGTGGTTTGGACTGAGTGAAGAAGAATTTTCCCAGATTCAACAAGAAATAAAAATTAGGGGAAAAAAAAAGAGAAGAGATTCATCTCCCAGGAAGGCTGGAAAGAAGAGAACAGCATCATCCCTGAGGATACTAAATAGATTAGTGGAATGGCCATGAATAAATCAGAGATTTTAGAGATGGCAGCCAATAAAAAGAAACAGTATAGAAGTTGTCTTTGAGTGCTTGTTCCCTCCCTTCCTTCTGAAATAACATGAATTGTGAGTAACACTACAGACATTATCTACAATTACTCCAAAATGTTTCTTTAAATCTAGAATTTTTATTTTAAGGCTAACCCTGAGAAATTTGACAGTTATAAAAGATATCAGGATAGAGGAAGGGGGAGAGGTTCAGGAAATATGGTGGGTCAGTACAAGGATCAAGCCATCCATTGGGGCCTGAAATCAAGCTTGAGAAGAGTTAGCAGACCCACTGATTGTCTGTTGGAGAAAAGTGACAGATGGCCTGAGCCAGAGAGCTTCTCAGAGAGGGAGGCTGGAGTGCTGCCTAGGTCCCAAGTGCATGACTAACTCATGACTTATGGAGAGCCTGACAGGTTTGACCTTGGAATGGTGAAGAATCACACTGGAACTGACCACAACCCCTTCACCGGGCTTCATCTCGTGCCCTGACGAGGGCCTCCATCATTCTCGCATTATGATTTGGGTATGAACAATATCTGTGGTCTCAACCACAGGGACAGGTCTGGGAACAGTCTCAAAACACACATCTTAAATCTCTTCCACTTGATTATCTACTTTTGATTCCATCCACTGTCCATGTAGATGGCTGAGACTAGAAAATCAGAGGGAGGTTTGATTCTGGAAAGAATAACATTCTCAAACACATAATCATGAAACTGAATTTGATTTCTTCAGAATTAATTGAAGGTTCCTGAATATAAGAAATAATCAAGCTAGGACTTACATATTATTAGCTAAATTCAAGATTTCTGCTGATTTATTTTCATATACAGATTAGTCATAATGTTGGTATTAATGTTATTAGTTGAATTCCTCATTGTACATTCAATGAAAAGCTGCTATGTGCAAAAAAGAAGGCATAAACTATGCAGGAAGGCTGTGACAAAGCAAACTTAAGATCTTCACACCTCATTTTACTAGCAGTTTCAATCTAGTTAAGAACAGACCGAAATGAATTTTACTATGTTGTAGTCTTCTCCTGATGACCTTGAGATAGAAGTACAAAGTAGTCTTATATGATTGTGTAATGGGTAGAAAGTAAGTGCTTTGAACATATAATTGACCTCCCTCACCTGCCCACACTGGCTGAACAAGGCGCTGAAGGAAAGAGGAAGGAAGACAAATTTGTTCAACTTCTAGGACACAAAGAGTTCTTTTACCCTAGATATGTTGAGATAACATCATAAAAAGTGCACAGGGTTGAGAGGGTAGGATAAAATGGTGAGAGGCTGCTTCCAGTTGGGTATTCTGTCAGGAGACCCCATAAAGCTAGAGTCCCAATGGGTTAGAGTCCCAATGGGCTATACCCTTTGTAAAAGGTTGAACGAGAAACAAATTCTATACCAAAAATAGAAGATGAAGAAAATTTTCCAATCTCTGAATTGGTACCAGTGTAGGAGGTAGGCAGAAGATTTTATAACCACAACAGACCCCTTCACAAGATTGCCATCCAAATTTATGCCACCTGTGAGGTCTGAAAAATCTCAAATGGGCAATTTAATTTAAAGTGGTCCTAGGTCAAAGGTGCCCCCAGGAAACTGGCAGAAGAAAACACACATCATTTCTGGAGGAGTACTAATTGAACACAGGCATCAAAGAACTCCCACAGATAAAGTTCCAAAGAAAATGAACAACTCACTGGAGAAAAAGAAAAACACAAACAGACAAGGCACCTTGAATTAAATTCTAGACAATCCATTCCTTAATATATCAGACATTGTAATTCCCAGAGAATATATAACAACCATATTACTTTGTTTGAAGAAATAAGAGAAGCATGAAAATATAAATGATAATCAGTATTTTTAAATGTAACAATATTTTAAAAGATGCAAATAAAATATTAGAAATGAAAAATTTTATTTAAATTAAAAATAAAATGGATAGGTTAATGGAAGATTAAAGTTGACAAGAATTAGTAACTTAGAATATAGACCCTAAAGCATTAAATATTCAACTTTTCAGAAAGACAGAGATAGAAAATATGAAAGAGAAATTAGGAGCCAGAGCATTGAGTGTGAGAGCCAACAAACGTCCAATTGCAATTATAAAAGAAACAAGAATGAGAATAAGCCAATATTTAATGACATTAAGTCTGAGAATTTTCCAGACCCATTGAAGAACACCTATTCCCAGATCCAAGAAGTCTAGTATATTCCAAAAAGAATAAATAAAAAATAACTTCACACAAAGATAGAATCATAGTGAAACATGAACATCAAATTAGTCCTTAAGTACATACAGAGAAAGGATAGATCACCTGAATATCAAATAGAGAGATGTCTCATTTCATAGTAGTATGTATGGAGATCAGAAGACAATGCAATATTTTGGAATGCTTTGCCCACTAAAACTGTTTTTCAACAAGGAGGAGAAAATAAAGACAGTTTTGTATAATGAAACACAGAGGTTATTATCAACATATCTTCACTGAAGAAATCCTAAAAGAAATAAAATGAAATACAAGAGCAGTAAGCAAAGAAATTGTGAGTTAATCTAACCAAATACTATGTAAGAATAATAATGTTTAATTTGTGGAGGAATAAAACCAAGAAATGGAACAACAGTAAAATATGAGTTTGAAGATGAGTAAACCAAGGTTAAGTATTTCAAGACTTTGGCTGCTCTAAAGCACCGTCCAAGTACTGGTAGTATTGGCATCACCCAAGAATTTTATTAGAAATGCAGAACTTCAGGCCCCAACTCAAGCTGTCTGTATTTTAACAAGATCCTCAGATGATTTGACTATACACTAAAATTTGAGAAGCTACTTGAAATATTTAGAATTTATTTATTATGAATTATTTAAAAAAACTTATTAGAGGACCACTAAAATCATCAATATAGAGCATCATTTACAAATAGTAGACAGAAAAATGATGGAATGAGAAAAAAAACTGAATCTATTGGTCAGTCTGTATAGTTAAGAATTCTGTACTAAAAATGCTCATATATCATAAACTTAAAAAACAACAGATAATTTCTCATTCATGTTGCACATCCTTTGTGCATTAAATTGGTAACCCAGAAAACTAGGGTGAAGTAATTTCTTATATATTTGAGTCTGCATCAATAACCTGACAATTTGTTTTCTGATTATTTCTTTTGGCATGGATCTATTAACAACAAATTCTCTTCTTGATTTTCTTTTTCCTTATTTTCTTTCACATTTGGAGTATATTTATTTGGATATAAAATTTTAGGTTTTCATTTATTTTCTTTAAGCACTTTCAAGATGTTAGTCCATCATCTTCTAGTTTCCATCATTATTTCTGATGAGAATTTAAATGTTAGTCTTATTGTTGGTCATTTGAAGGTACAATATCTTTTTTTTTTTCCTGACTGCTTTTAAGATTATCTTTTTGTTATTGGTAGTTTTACCATGCTATATATATATTTTTAATTAAATTAAATTATTTCTCCAATTTAGGGTTTGTAATTTTTCTTGAATTTTGTGTCTCAATGGTTTTCATCTCTTTAAATTTTGCTTCTCTCATAATCCTTTTCCCTCTTCTTCTAAGACTTCAATTATACATATGTCAGATTTTTTCACCATATCCCATATGCCTTTAGTGCATTTTTAGCTATCATTTTTAAAAATTTTTATTTATTTATTTGACAGAGAGAGAGCACAAGTAGTCAGAGCCAGAGGCAGAGGGAGAGGGAGAAGCAGGATCCCCTATGAGCAGGGACCCCTCCTCCCCCCACCCCCAGTCCCCCATGCAGGGCTCCATCCCACGTCCCTGGGATCATGTCTTGAGCTGAAGGCAGATGCTCAACTGACAGAGCTACCCAGTTGTCCCATATTTTTAGCTGTCTTACATCTTTTTCTTTGCATGAGTTTGGATATTTGATAATAATTTATCTTTTAATTCATTTATCCTCTCTTCTGTGATGAATCTGTATGAATCTGATTAATTTAATCTGTATTTTCAGTTCTTAATTTTCTTTTATGTACTTTTCAGTTCTAGAATTTCCATTATTTTATTTTATTTATTTTTTTATTAAATTTATTTTTTCAGCGTAACAGTATTCATTGTTTTTGCACAACACCCAGTGTTCCATGCAATAGGTGCCCTCCCTATTACCACCACCTGGTTCCTCAACCTCCCACCCTGCCCCTTCAAAACCCTCAGGCTGTTTTTCAGAGTCCATAGTCTCTTATGGTTCACCTCCCCTTCCAATTTCCCTCAACTTCCTTCTCCTCTCCATCTCCCAATGTCCTCCATATCATTTGTTATGCTCCACAAATAAGTGAAACCATATGATATTTGATTCTCTCTGCTTGACTTATTTCACTCAGCATAATCACTTCCAGTCCCGTCATGTTGCTACAAAAGTTGGGTATTCATCCTTTCTTTCTTTCTTTTTTTTTTTTTTAATAAACATATAATGTATTTTTATCCCCAGGGGTACAGGTCTGTGAATCACTAGGTTTACACACTTCATAGCACTCACGATAGCACATACCCTCCCCAATGTCCATAACCCCCTCCCCCTCTCCCAACCCCACCTCCCCCCCAGCAACCCCCAGTTTGTTTTGTGAGATTAAGAGTCATTTATGGTTTGTCTCCCTCCCAATCCCATCTTGTTTCATTTATTCTTCTCCTACCCCCCTAACCCCCCATGTTGCATCTCCACGTCCTCATATCAGGGAGATCATATGATAGTTGTCTTTCTCTGATTGACTTATTTCACTAAGCATGATACCCTTTAGTTCCATCCACGTCGTCGCAAATGGCAAGATTTCATTTCTTTTGATGGCTGCATAGTATTCTATTGTGTATATATATCACCTCTTCTTTATCCATTCATCTGTTGGTGGACATCTAGGTTCTTTCCATAGTTTGGCTATTGTAGACATTGCTGCTATAAACATTCGGGTACACATGCCCCTTCGGATCACTATGTTTGTATCTTTAGGATAAATACCCAATAGTGCTATTGCTGGGTCATAGGGTAGTTCTATTTTCAACATTTTGAGGAACCTCCATGCTGTTTTCCAGAGTGGTTGCACCAGCTTGCATTCCCACCAACAGTGTAGGAGGGTTCCCCTTTTTCCACCTCCTCGCCAGCATCTCTCATTTCCTGACTTGTTAATTTTAGCCATTCTGACTGGTGTGAGGTGATATCTCATTGTGGTTTTGATTTGTACTTCCCTGATGCCGAGTGATGTGGAGCACTTTTTCATGTGTCTGTTGGCCATCTGGATGTCTTCTTTGCAGAAATGTCTGTTCATGTCCTCTGCCCATTTCTTGATTGGATTGTTTGTTCTTTGGGTGTTGAGTTTGCTAAGTTCCTTATAGATTTTGGATACTAGCCCTTTATCTGATATGTCGTTTGCAAATATCTTCTCCCATTCTGTCAGTTGTCTTTTGGTTTTGTTAACTGTTTCCTTTGCTGTGCAAAAACTTTTGATCTTGATGAAATCCCAATAGTTCATTTTTGCCCTTGCTTCCCTTGCCTTTGCCGATGTTCCTAGGAAGATGTTGCTGTGGTTGAGGTCAAAGAGGTTTCTGCCTGTGTTCTCCTCAAGGATTTTGATGGATTCCTTTCTCACATTGAGGTCCTTCATCCATTTTGAGTCTATTTCCATTATTTTATATATCCTAGTTCCCAAGGGAAATTCTTACTCTTGACATCTTTTTTTTTTAACACAGTAAACACTGTAATATAAAAGTAAATGTCAAATAATAAATAGATCACCCATTGGTCTGATTCTATTATCTGTATTTCTTCTTGGGTTTAGTTGTTTGGTCCTATTTCCTGACATACTTGGTTATTTTTATTTAATGACAGATACTGTGAATGAAAAAATATGTAGAAATAATTTGAGATTTGGGTCTTATCTTCCTCCAATGAAGACAGAGTTTTATTCTCTAGTAGGCATTTAGAATAGGTACAAATCACCATAACAATGCCATGTCTGGCATTGACAAAGCTCAATACCTGTGTGTGTGTGTGTGTGCGTGCACATGCACACGCATGTGTGTAATGATTTATTTCCAGTTTGCTTTTACTCCTAGTGTGTACTCCATTTAGGGGTCCTAACTGGCTGTATGAGACTTTTACCATGGGCGCATTTCCTTGATATATTGAATCCAGTTTTATCTCCTCAGTTCCATGAGATTGCCAAATGTTTTGCTCAATTAGCTGCCACTTCCTGCGCAACTTTAAGGCTATTGGTCCCATGCCACGAACAGCACATATCTTGAGTAGAAAGAAATGCAAAATTTAGGGTTCACTTCAATGCACTTAACTTCTTTCCAGATTCTAGCCCATCTGGTCAGTCCTGGCTGTCATACTGACTCTTCAGTGCCTATAAGGATATTTTTTCCCCACCTTGTCTAGATGTTTTTGGTGGGAATGTTGGTCTGCAATAAGCTACTCCATCATTAATTGGAAACAGAACTCCAAATTCCAACTTTGAATTTGGAATCTTATAAGCACTCCCTTATGAGAGAAGAGGAAAATAAAAATGTATTTTGTACATAGAACATTAAATGCCCCAATATTTTTAAGAATAAATAAATGAATAAAATACTCTTTCAAAACTAAAAAAGGGGGGGAAACAACAAAGTGGTGCCCTACTATGTGCTGTCATGTACTTATTATTATTATTAATAAACTATGAGTGATATTATTATTACCTCTATCTCATGATAAGATAAATATGATATAGAAAATCTAAATCACTTGCATAAGGTCACATAAACCATGGAACCTGTGAGCTGAATACCAGTACTGTATATCTTCTCAATTTAAAAAATATAAAAAAATTAGTGTGACTGGAAGAAATAAACAGAAGAAACCTGGAAGAAATTAAGAACACCCATTAAACACTGATACATCATTGATACATCATTGATACATTGAAGCATCTTTTTTTAAAGGATAGTTTTAGTGACAAAAATATACAACTGTTTCTAGGAGTCCAATCATGCTATTTGATTCTACCATTAAGAATATTTAAGTAACCATTATATTGTAGATTCTGTTCCTTAGATTTCAGATTTTAGAATCAACCTCTTGACAAAGTGTATTATTGTTACAGAACCATATGTAACATTGATTTAGTATTTTCTGATTGTTAGGCACAGTGCTAAGCACTTTATATAGATTGAACAATTTAGTCCTCACAGTTACTTATGAAAGAGTTACCATTATTACCCCAATTACACATGTGGAATTTGAAGTTTTGACAGGCAAAGTATCTTTTTCAAGATTACATAGCTAATAGGTAAATAAGTGATGAAATGCAGTTTGAACTCTGGGAAATAGGTTCCTCCCACAGCATGGTCCTCCCTCCCAAAAATAAAGTTAAAAACAAGACAATGCCTAATAAAAAAAATAGGAAGGTGAAGAGAAAAGAGGAGGTAGGAAGTAGTATGGGTGTGCAAAGTACCTCATCTTTTATGGAAGATCATCAATAGGTGCTGTATAAAGATAATCTTAGAAGTAGAAATAGAAGTGTTTATTTAACATTATAACAGCCAAGGAAAATAAAAATGGAAATGGAAACTATTAAAATTGGTTACCATTGGAGTGCAGGATGGGGGGAAATGGTAGATAAATGGGGGAAAAACTTTATCTTCTCATTCTATACCTTTCTCATTTGTTTTCATCATATACATGTAATACAAATAGAATCTAAGATATATATAAAAAGATAAATTATAGCATAATAATGTTAGAGGGGGTATATTCCACTGAAAGCACATGTTCTTGATTGCTCTTGGCCACATGGCAAGCAAGTTTCCCCTGGAGAAGGCCTGTGATACATGGAAGAGGAAGAATAAGTCTTTCTAATTCTAGGCCAGTGTTAAAAAGCCCATATGCCCCAATAAAGAAGTCATATTGAACCATAGCTGCCTTATACATCATAAAGGTTGTATTTTGGCTTTGAAATTTTCACTCTTTCTGTTCTTATTTCTAACTGGTTCAGAACATGAATGGAAAGAAGAAGTGTGCTTTTGCTCTGGGTACCTAGGCAAACTACAACAAATTAAACAAGAAAAATAGCATAAAGTCGACATAGAGGAACAGCAGTAAATCATTTTATAATTTTCTTATCTAAATTTCATATCTAAAATACTATAGGATGCCTGGAACCATTTGACACCTTTCCTGGACTCAGATATAACAGTTTTAGGTGAAGTAAAAGCAAATTTGGAATTTAAAAAATGATTAAGATTGTATTTCAATCTTTTTTCATCATTCCATATCACTCAATTTAAATTGTGATTGGATAAATGTAGAAAATGTTTCATGCACTTTTACGCAAAGTATAACCTTCCACCGTGAAGGTTGCAGGATTATCACACTAAATAAACCCTGTTTTGGGAGAGCCCTTCCAAAAAGGGTTTGCAAAAAGCCAAACTTCTCATTTCTTTTGAGAAGTTTGCTGCTTCTTCACATCCTCAATCACAGCTTCATTCATCCTCCTGTCACAGAAGCAATTCTTCTTCATTTTCATGGGCTGCTTCCCAGAAGTACAAAAGGGGTGAGGAACCACCTTGAAATCCCATAGGTGCCAAAGCAAAGAGAACCTGGGGCTCCTGTTGTTTTTCATGAATATGTGCTTCTCTTTCCACATTTCCTACTCTTTGCCAAGGTGCTGAGAAATGGTAAAGCTGGGACCGGCTGGCTCCAAGCAATCTGGCCTGACAGCCCAGAACCTACTCTTAGGATGTGCATTTTACCCAACAGCTGTTTCTGCTTCACTCTAATTTGTTCAGGATTTGGTTGGGACCCTAGAGTTCACCTTCTGCAAAATATTTGTTAATTTTTGTTTTTAGCTGAGAAAATACCTTTTCCCCTCCCAAAATGAGAACAATTTGCTCTGGGATTGAAGATGGATTTGTATTATAGTTGCAGTGGAGATTTGTTCAATTGCTTCATAGCCACATACCCAACACTCACTAATTCCTTTTAACAAGAAAATGGTAAACAGGTGGAGTTGAAATCATGGATAAAGAAAGAGTCCTCTCCAGTACGTTCAGTTGGGTCTTTGTAAAAGGAATTCTGCCCAGCTGGCAAAGCACACGCTTATACAAATGGAATATTTTTTAAGAAACAGCATTGAGAATGGTAGACATGATAACATGCTCATGAAATCACTGGGTGGACAGGACTTCAAAACAATCAGTATCATTTTGCTAATTGCCAAAACTCCTTTACAGATATGACCACCTTCACTTAGAAACCAATTTTTTTTTCCCATTAGACCATCTCAATCTATTTGCTTTGGTCTTAAAACAAAACCCTTAAGATTGTCGGTAGCAATGATCATAGGCTTGTATATTTTAATATAGTAATTAATTTTTCCCAATGAGAGTAATGGCCTTTGCAAGCCTAACAAACAAAGCCATGTATCTGACACCACACTTCTCTAAAAGATAGAGATTTTCCTCTCCTAAAAAGTATTTATTTTTCAATTTTCTGAAGAAAATATAGCTAGGCTATTTATTAAGAAGATCCTATACAGCTTATCAGTCCTAAAAAATATCCAGTGAGTCCCACAGAGCCATGAAACCAAATAACAAGACATTTAATTTGCTCTATCAGTACATTAAGTGCCAGATTGTTATTTGTAAAGAATAATCTAATTGTTCTTCTATATTGAGTAATATTTTATAAATAGAAGCAAACACATTCACACATACACATAAATTCACAATCACAAATAAAGCACACTATAGCTGCTTTCTTCTTTGTCTAGTGTTTAGCCCTAGTAGGGTTTTGTTATATTTGTTTGTTTTAACTCTAGTCCTTGAAATAGTGTTTTTATTATTTATTTATTTTTTAAATATTAAATTAATTATTTTTTATTTTATTTTTATTTTTATTTAATTTAATTTTAGTAAATTAAATATTTTTATTTTTATTTTTAAAGATTTTTATTTATTTATTTGAGAGAGAGAGAGAGATCACAAGTAGGCAGAGAGGCAGGCAGAGAGAGAGGGGAAGTAGGGTCCCCGCTGAGCAGGCAGCCTGATGTGGGGCTCGATCCCATGACCCCAGGATCACAACCTGACCCGAAGGCAGAGGTTTTAACCCACTGAGCCACCCAGGCGTCCCTCCTTGAATATTTTTTAAAATTACCTAGGGCAAGATTGAATTTTTTAATACTAAAACAATTTAATTAAAGCTTTTATAAAATAAAGAACATGCTATAATGAAATCTTCATTGTCCTATTAACATAAAAAAATTCAAATGTCTCCCTAGTTTGTTTCCAGCAGAACTTTAGAACATAGATATGTACTTTATATTTTACTCTCCGCTCAAAACCGAAACCAAAGTTTTAT
Source organism: Meles meles (assembly GCF_922984935.1). Taxonomy (NCBI): domain Eukaryota; kingdom Metazoa; phylum Chordata; class Mammalia; order Carnivora; family Mustelidae; genus Meles; species Meles meles. Next base: position 13,966,632 of record NC_060080.1, on the reverse strand, counting down.
GAAATCCTATGTCTCTTTGCTGTCTGTAATATCATTCTGATCTTTTGTATACCAAATAATTCTGGCCTACTTTTATGTTGTTGTTTTTAAATGCTGGTAAGAACCTGCAGTTTAAAAAATCCTGCCGGGTAGAAACTTATCTTTGCTTCTACATCCCCTAGATTGAATATTTAAGTCACCTTACCTATCTCAATCTATTCTCTCACCAGAACCTAAAGGACTCTCTGCCAAAGCCACTGGGCTAAGAGGCATGATTTTGGGGGGCCTCACTGTCTCCTTAACATCAAAATTCTAAATTGGTGTCCTGAAGCCAGTTATGTCCATCTTTAGTCCCGTTTAGCATTATCAGGCCCTACCCATTCTACCTTACATTGATCATGTGATATCTGTATTCCCTGCTGAATCATAATTTCCCTTGAGTAAGAAACTGTACCTAATTTTGGTCTAAATTTTCCTCTCCTTCCCTCTCACCACTCTTCTAACATTATCGTATTCATCCAGGAGGCACTATGTATGCTAAAATTTAAAGATACATCAGGAAACTTTAAAAATGGCACCAATGCATCTCAAATATATCAGTGTATCTCTAAATTATATCTTCAACTGAATAATATCTAATTCAGTCTGTTCCCACAAATCCAATTTGATAAACAATTTGCAAGATTTCATTTCCAGATCTATTGAATCTCCAACAAAACAGACCTGGTTTCACTTGAATTAATGCTTCCAAACCCCCAGCTCTGTCTCTTCCTAGACAGGAACTTCCTAGACAGACAGGTGTAAGACTAGGACACCCTGAGTCCTACATCAAACCATTGTACAGAACTTGCTGGCCCAGTGCTGACACAACTCAAAAGAAGATTCTGGGCTTTATGTTCCATGTTACTTTGTTTCCTTATGTCCCAAACTTGTCCTTAGCTCATTTCCATCTTTTTTAAATCTTTTATTTTTTAAATTAAAATTGTATATATTTAACATGTGAAACATGGTGATTTGAAATTTGATCAAATCATATGGTGAAATAATTATTTTAATCAAGTCAATTAACACATCTACCCATATAATTACAATTTTGTGTTTGCATGCATGTGTGTATGGGTGTGTGACTGTGTGTTAGGATAAGACCAGAAATCTACTCTCTTAGCAAATTTCCAGTATTTGATATGGTACTATTAACTATACTCATCATGATGTACATGAAATCTCTAGATTTATTCATTCTACATAATTGTAACTTTGTACCCATTTCTCCTATCTCCTCACTGCTGGTAATCACCATTCTACTTCATGTAGTCAAACTTTTTTAGATTCTACATAAAAGCGAGATCATGCAACATTTTTCTTTCTTTATCTGGCTTATTTCACAGAGCATATCCTCCAGGTTCATCCATGTTGCTGCAAATGGCAAGATCTCCTTTTCAAAGGCTGAATAATACTCCATTACATACATATAAACCACAGTTTCTTCATTCATTCATTCACTGATGGATACTTAGGTTGTTTGCACATATTGGCTATTACAAATAACAATGAAAATGGAAGCACAGATAGCTCTTCAAGATATTGATTTAATTTCCTTTAATTACATACTCAGCAAAGGGATTGCTGGATCATATGGAGTTCTGTTTTTAGTTTTTGAGGTACTCCGTACTCTCTTCTATAAGAGCTGCACCAATTTATATTCCCACCAATAGTGTATAAGGGCTATCTTTTCTTCAAATCCTCAAAAACACTTGTTATTTTTTTTATAATAGCCATTTGAACAGATAATTCAACAGATAATTCAAAGATAATTTGATTTGTCTTTCCCTGATGACTAGTGATGTTGAGCACTTTTCATTTCCCTATTGGCCATTTGTATGCCTTCTTTGGAAAAATGTCCATTTGGGTCCTTTTCCCACTTTTGAATTTTGTTGTTATTGTTGCTCTTGGGTTGTGTAAGTTCCTAATATATTTTGGATACTAACTGCTTATCAGGTAAACAGTTTGCAAATATTTTCTCCTTATCTGTTATGTTGCCTTTTCATTTTCCTAATGGTTTCCTTTACCATGAAAAAGTTTTTTTTAATTGACAAGGTCCCTATTGTTTCTTTTTGCTTTTGTTGCTTGAACTTTTGCTGCCATACCCAAAAAAGGAGCTTTTCCCTTCTTTTTTCTAGGAATATTATGGTTTCAGATCTTATGTTTAAATATTTAATCCATTTTGAATTTATTTTTATGTTTAGTATAAGATAAGGGTCAAATTTCATTCATTGCATGCGGCTATACCCAGTTTTCCTAGAATCATTTAATAAAGTGGCTATTGTTTCCCCATTCCTGGTTCCTGCTTTCCTTGTAGAAAATTAATTGACCCCTGGTGCCTGCATGGTTTTCTTTTCAGTCAGTGAGGCTTCTGACTCTTAATTTCTGCTCAGATCATCATGATCTCAGACTCATGAGATCAAGCCTCACATTGGTTGTGGAGTCTGCATAAGGTTCTCTCTCTCTCTCTCTCTGCCTCTGCCCCTCCTCCCACTCAAGCTCTTTCTCTCTCTCTCTCCCAAATAAATAAATAAAATCTTTAAAAAAGAAGATTAGTTGACAATATATGCACAGGTTTATTTCTGGGCTCTCAATTCTGTTCCATTGGTCCATGTGTCTATATGCCAGTACCATACTGTTTGATTGATATAGTTTTGTAATATAATTTGAAATCAAGAAGTGTGATGGTTCCAACTCTTCTTGCTCAAGATTATTTTAGCTATTCAGGATTCTGTTATTTCATATAAATTTTAGAATTGTTTTTTATCTTTTTATGTGAAAATGGCATTGGGATTTTGATAGGGATTACAATGAATCTGTAAATCACTTTGGGTAGTATGGGCATTTTAACAATATCTAGTTCTTCCAATCCATGAACATATCTTTCTATTTATGTGTGTCTTTTTCATTATCTTTCATCACTGTTTTATAGTTTTCAGTATGTGGATCTTTTACTTTCTGGTTACATTTATTCCTAAGTACTTTATCCTTTTTTGGTGCTATTGTAAGGAGGATTGTTTTCTTGATTTAATTTTTGGATAAATAATTGTTGATGTAGAGAAATGCAACTGATTTTTTATGTTGATTTTGTATCCTGCAACTTTGCTAAATTCCTTCTTTCATAGTTCTTTTTTCTTTTTTTTTTTCCTGCAAAGTTTTAGGGTTTTCTACAATTAGCATCATGTCATCTGCAGAGATAATTTTATTTTTTTCCTTTCTGATCTTTCTGATTTGGATGCCTTTTATTTACTTTTCTTATCTTATCATTTCCAGTACTATGCTGAATAGAAGCAGTAAGTGTGGGCATTCATACCTTGTGCTGCATCTTAGAGGAAAAGCTTTCAGTTTTTCTCTATTGATTGTGGTGTTATTTGTGGGCTGCTTTTCATAAATAGTCTTTATTGTGTTGAGGAAATTTTCTTTTATACCTATTTTATTGAGAGTTTTTATCATGAATGGATGTTAAAATTTGTCAAATAATTTTCTGACATGGAGATGATTATGCAGTTTTTATCATGCATTCTGTTAATGTGGTATCTCACATTGACTTATTTGTATATATTTAACCAAGCTTGCATCCCAGGGATAAATACCACTTGATCATGGTATTTACTCTTTTTGATATGTTGTTGAATTCAGATTGCTAGTGTTTAATTGAGGATTTTTGCATCAGAGATATTAGCTTGTGGTTTTTTCTTGTGTCATCTTTGGCTTTGGTATCATGGTGATTCTGGCCTCACAAAATGAGTTTGATGGTATATTCCCTCTACTTCTATTTTTTGGAAGAGTTTGAGGGTTTGAGAAGTGTTCTTATTAATTCCTCTTTGTATATTTGGTGGAATTCAGCCATGAAGTCATCTAGTCCTGGGGTTTTCTTTATTGGGAGATTTTTGATTACTATTTCAATATCCTCATTTGTTATTGATTTGTTCAGCTTTTCTATTCCTACTTGATTCAGGCCTGGTAGGTTGTATGATTCCAGGATTTCGTTTTGTCTAGGTTATCCAATTTGTCCACATACAATTACTTATAATAGTCTGTTATGATCCTTTTCATTTCTGAGGCATCTGTCGTAATGTCTCCTCTTTCATTTATGATTTCACATATTTAAGTCTCTCTTTTTTTTCCTCAGTCTAGCTAAGTGTTTGCCAGTTTTATTAAAAAAAAACACCTCTATTTTTTGTTGATTTTTTTCTATTGTGTTTCTCTTTTCCATTTATCTTTGCTTTGATCTTCCTTTATTATTTCCTTTCTTCTGCTAATTTTGAATTTAGTTCATTCTTATTTTCCTAGTTCCTTGAGTTATAAAATTAAGTTTCTTTCTTGCTTTTTAGTGTTGGTATTTATCATTATATTCTTAGCATATTGAACTTTTAATTTCCATGCTTTGCCTCCTACTTTCCTTTTTTCTCTCCTTGCAGATGACCCCATCTATCCCCCCATATTCTCCTGTGGAAGTCGTGGTCACTTTCTTCATGAAGCCTTCCTTGATTTTCGTCCCCATTGCCAATATGTGCCCTCATATATACACTCTCACTTAAATTTTTTTAGTGTTTTTTGGAAACTTATTGTACATTTCTCTCCATCCCTGTGGTATAATTTACTAACTAGTCTTTTTTCCCTCAATCTCCTCCCATTGATATATCACATACCCCTAAGGTTTCCCTAAGATAAAGTATTTCATAGATATTTTGTTTTCCCAGAATGCTTTAAAAAGTTGTGGTAAAATATGCATAAAAATTTACTATCATAACTATTCTTAAGTATACAGTTAGGTGATATTAAGTACATTAATATTGTGAAAACATCACAACCCTTCTCCAGAACTTTTATTTTGAAAAACCCACTAAATAACAACTCCTATCCCTCTCCCTATTAACTTTTGGCAACCACCATTCTACTTTCTGCTTCTATGAATTTGACTACTCTAAGATGTCTCATTTAAGTGGAATCATCAAGTAATTGTCTTTTTGTTCCTGACTTATTTCACCTAGCATAATGTCCTCCAGGTTCATCCATATTATAACATGTATCAGAATTTCCTTTCTTTTCAATGCTGAAAAACATCCCACCAAATGTATATACCACATTTTGTTAATTCAGTCATTCATCAATGGACAATTATGTTAGGTAATTTTGAATAAGGCTGCCATAAACATTGGTATACAAATATCTGTTCAAGTATCTGATTTGAATTATTTTGAGTATATACAAAGAAGTGAGATTGCTGGATTATATAGTAATTGCATATTTTTTTGAGTTTTGTTGTTCAGAGCTGCCATACTGTTATCTAAAGTGGTTTTCTAAAGTGGCCACTTCGTATTCTTCCAGAGCCTTCTGAATTATGCCTGTCATTGATTGAGGCTCAGTCAGTGTTCATTAAATTTTATCAAACTGAACCATTACTCATCCAAATTAAGGTTGAAATGTACTGCCTATGTCATTTTGAACTGTTTGATAAGTCTTAAAGTTTAAAAATCTATGTCGGTATTTGTGACTTGTTTGCCTATAGTCATCTATCTGACTGGGGGTCATTTTTATGTTTTCAAAATTACAAAAGTCAGAAGGCACAACATGGGGAAATTATTATTTCTAAAGACATCTTATTGTATGCATATCCAGTGAATCATCTATGTTAATCAAATGGTAGTGAATAAAGACTAGATCTAGAAAATATGAAATGACTATTTCAATCCAGAATGATCAGAGGCCTGGCTTACACAGTCCCAAGCATGACCTAATACTGACCTCCATGCTTGGAAAAAACCCTTATTCTGCTATTTATTAATTTCTGCCAAACATTGGAGGAAAGTCTAGGTAAATTATGTTATATTTGCATCATAAAATATTAATTTCTGCCAAACAATGGAGGAAAGTCTAGGTAAATTATGTTATATTTGAATCATAAAACAGTTTGTGGTTTTTTGAAATAGCATTTGCAATGGCATTTAATGATATGGGAAGTTGCTTATACTAATTATATTAGGTGAAAAGTCAAAATACTTTATTTTTCATACAGTATGATCTGAATAGTGCGAAAGAAAAAATTGACATAAGAAATAACTGGAATGAAATATACTAAATGTTAATGAGTAATTTTATTTTGTTTATTTATACCTTATGGGTAGCCCTGATTTTCTTCAAATGAGTGCACTTTGCTTTTCTAGTCCTATAAAAATATATATTTGAGAAAAAAAATCCATGTGTAAGATTCACTGGAGCTGTGAAAAAATGGCTAAATATCCATCCATAGACCTTCATTGTTCAGCCTGTTATTCCTAAGGGGATGGCAGTAGTTATAATCCATGTTTTCAGGCAATAGGCAGCATTAGAGAGCCCTGAGAAAAATGGGCTAGGGGTAGAGACAGGGCTTGTTGATGGTTGGCTGCAATTTAGAGGGGCAGGAGGAAAAAGCCTTATCTGCTTAGACTGCCCCATGGTTGTAACTCTTCTACTACATCATGGGCTCTCTCACTTCCCCAACCTTTATTCATACATAGGCAGTACATATGAAATCCAACTTTTTGACTCACCTGAACCTACATAATGAAGGTCAGAAGACATAATTGTGGGGGTCAGTATTCAACTTATTGAAAAGTCTGCTATGTGCCAGACATCCACCAAGATGAAAGAATCAATAAAACTCCCTGAAAGAACTCTCTGTTCCAGGAGCTGGGGACACACCAGAAAAAAAAACAAGGCACCTGCTGTCAAGAGGCTTGCACTACATCAGTCTCAACCCTGTGAGGGCTACTCTCATTAATATGTGAGCTTCAGTTTAGGTTTTGGTAAAGCAAAGTTGTAATTTTATTCTTACAGTTTGATTATATATAAGCAGTGGTCATGGTTAAATGAGATTAGCTAATTTGATAGAGAAGGAAAACCACAATTTTTATGGAATGATCATAATGTAGTGTAAGGGAAGCTTTTAAACTTACACTAATACTCCTTTGGTCATGGCTGGAGAAGCCAAAGTTCAAGATTGAGAAGCATCTGAAGTGTTTTTCTAGGCAGTCAATCTGTTTAAGAGACTTCTCGTAGTCATTAAAGTAAACATCAGATTCTCCATACCACACCCTTGAAACTGGCAAAGAACCCCAAGCCAGACCCAGCAGGGCTTGACCTCTGAAAATGATGCTGTTTAAACTGTATGATATAAAAAATACCTCTCAGGCCAGACTCATTTGCCAGATCTTTCAACATAGGCATACTTAACCTATGGTTTTACTTATATAAACTATTTCATCCAAGAAGCCAAACTAAATGGAAACAGGCATGTTCTGTCTGTGTTTGTGCATGTGTTGTGTGCACGTGTATGTGGAATGTGTGTGTGTGTGTGTGTGTGTGTGTGTGTGTGTGTAGAATGTCTGAATATGTGGGTGTGTGCAGAGTCAGGACCTAACTCATACTTATCCACGGCTCCATGTCTATCTGTGACAGGCCTATGGGTACTGCCATAACTAATGAAGTAACTCCCAATTCCATAAGATAGCCAATCAGGGAAAAAAAAAAGTCTCAGCAGGCCAAGAAAAACAGCTAGAGGAGAGGAGAGATGAACTTTAAGAGCAGTTAGTGGTACAGGAGGGAGTAGAGGGAAAGAAGATGCTGTGGTTCCTAAGATTAAGTCAACCCACTTCCCTCACCAGTAGGCATTTTTCTTTAGCAACCCTGCATTTTGGCCAGAACTGTCAGAAGCTACAGAAAAAGGGTAAATAGCCAAAACGCTTTACTCCATTGTACTAAACAGAGTCTGAAATGCCCTGAATTTTCTGTCTTTTTGTTCTATTGATACTTCTTACATCTGTCTTCTGAATTTTGGTGTTCTCACTGGGCTAAAGCATGGAGAAAGCAGGGCCAGGATCTCATTAATCATTTCAGCTACTGTATAGTGGTTTTGAGGGATTAACATATGCCAGGCCCTCTGCTAAGAACATATTATCTTGTGTTTTAGGTACTATCACTGTGCACATGTGGGCATGAAAATGCACAGTGTGGGTGGTTAATAAGTGGGTGAATGCTATCTAAAAACATGAGATGGTAAGGGACCCATTTGCTTCACATTCTAAATTGTACACGCTGAGGGTAGGTCAGTGCCCACTGGGATCCCAGCAGAACAGAGTGTACGTGACTCCTGGCAGGAACACTGCACTAGCACCAGGAGGCCTGGGGTTTGGATCTGGTTTCTGGTCCAGCCACTGGTTCTCTGTGTGGCTTGGCAAAAGCCAATTTACATTTTAGGGCTTCCATTTTCTTCTCATCTATCAAACAAAAGAAACTCCACTTCACCCCATAAGTCTGTGAGGAGGACCAGAGGAGATAAATACAAGTGAAAGTGCTTCATGTAACTCACTCGAGAAGGAGCATCAGTGAGGAACGTGTCTTGACATTGGAGCTGTCCTTATGATTGTTCTTTGTTTTCTGCCATTGAGGAGCTCAAACAACACTACTATTATTTTAAGTAAAATACAACATACTCATCGGATGTGCGGGGGGTGGGGGGAAATGTGCCAATGAAATACTGGCAGGCCAGACGGAAAGTAGATCTCTGACTCACCAATCCTTTCAGAAGAATCTCCAAATGCTCTTGCCCAGCATCCAGGGCCTCTCCCAGCGCTCCTCCATTGACTTCATGCTCCAGTAATAACACATGACATGTAATCGCTCCAACAGAGCTAGCTGTCTCAGACCTCTGATCCCTTTCACTTGTTCACTCAGAACACTGATGTCCCATCTACTTCAGTGCTTTGAAATTCAGTCTATGCATCACTACTGTCAGCAAACTTCTCTTCTCCTTCCTCAGTCCTCAACATCACTCATACCATTACACCACTCCTGAGAATCCTTATCTCTGTTACTAATAACTTCTTCCAAAGACAAGCATGCCTCTTTCATCTGGTTATTCCCAGTGCCTGGCCTAGGACATGGAACTCCATAGGCATATGATGAATTTTTAGTCAATTGAGCTAAACTAATATACGTTCACAGTACCTTGTATGGTTAGGAGAACATAGAGGTTAATGAGTTTGATGTTGAGTAAATGTCCTCAAGCATAAAGTTTCATAAAGCATAAAGTTTGCTTTTATGATCTCTTACATTCACCTTGTAATTAGCCCAAAGGATCTCAATAATATTATTAATTGGGATTCCTTCACTACATTGTGAGTTTTTCCAAAATGGAAACCATATTTTATTAACTTGCCTCAGTAATGTTTATTCACTGATTGCCCGACTTAATGAATGAATGGATAGATTTATTGTACCCATTTTTAGATCAGCTCACAGAGACTAAGATGATGTTTGGGACATATATTCTTGATTTCTAAATGAATGAGTGAACAAATGAATGTCTTTTTCACGTTTTTTTTTTTTGTTGTTGTTTTTTGTTTTTTGTTTTTAGCTCCCATGACTAACAAAGGATGTGGCATATGGCTCTTCAAAATCCTTATTTGAAAAAAAAAAATCCTTATTTGATGTATGAAAGAATTTAAAGATTCAAGGACTATCAAGTGGGAATCTGGCTACTTTTAGTTAAATATGAATATATCTGCTGAAAGTTCACATTTCTAAGTAGAAATCTGCTAGGAAAAACATCATGAAAAGTAGCACTTAATGGTTGGTTAATCTCAAGATTGTCATGATTATATGTGAGGTGACAGGCACCTGGGTGGCTCAGTCAGTTAAGCATCTGCCTTCAGATCAGGTAATGATCCCGGGGTCCTGGGATTGACTTCTGCATTGGTCTCCCTGATCAACATGGAGTCTGCTTCTCCCTCACCTCTCCCTCTGCCCCATCCTTCTGCTCAAGCTCTCTCTCCTTCACTCTCTCTCTCTCTCAAAATAAATACATAAAATATTTTTAAATGTGAGGTGACATATTATTCAACTATGAGCATAGTAGATTTCTTATGCTGATGCATTTAACAAACAATATATTTAGATTTAGAATAATTGTTAGAGAAATGACTGAAATATTGCATTATGTTAAATTACGCCACCTATTATGCTATGTATTCTAAAAGCATCCCTTCCAACCAATCTCCCTTTCTCCAAGAGCTTAATTGGTTCTCATTAGAGTTGTTTCCCATTAGAGACATGGAATCTTCTCTGTAATGCTTCCCATATAAAAAGATTAGGCCTTGGGGCGCCTGGGTGGCTCAGTGGGTTAAAGCCTCTGCCTTCGGCTCAGGTCATGATCTCAGGGTCCTGGGATCGAGCCCCACATCAGGCTCTCTGCGCCGTGGGGAGCCTGCTTCCTCCTCTCTCTCGGCCTGCCTCTCTGTCTAGTTGTGATTTCTGTCAAAAAAAAAAAAAAAAAAAAAAAAAAAAAAAAAAGATTAGGCCTTAAAGACCAAGTAGAGTCAGGCAAATTTACCTCACCATGGCATTTTCCTGACCAAACAGTCAAACTAGCTCTCTCTTCCAAGAAACTCATGATTAGCTTTTGTTTGGAGAAAGACAGGCTCTTTCAGGCTAAGCCTACTTGGCTGAACAGTGCCTCACTCTCCCTCTGGGAATCATGAGCTGAAATAAATAGTAAATTGGGTCTTCGAGGAACCCAGGTTCATAGGTGAAGCCAAGGCAGGGCTCAGTGCATAGATATAATTAGACCCAAAATTGTTAAGCCACATGATTTCTCAGAATAAACACATCTGGGTCCCAAAACCAAAGGTGCATGGTCCAGAATCTCAGAATCCTTATTTGAATTAAAAAAATAATAATAAACACAGATAAAACTTTATCACCCTGTAAACTTATACATAGCTTGGATAAAAACCAAATGAAATAAATAAAATATTAAAAATGAGTAAAGCATTCTCTATTCACCTAATTTGATCCTCAATTCTGATTTATACCAATCATAATTTATAAAATAAAGAGGCACTGCTCACTAACAATGAATGACTAATAAGCTAACAAAATGGCTATGACTATTACAAAAGTTAGTAAATAATTTAAAAAGATGAGTAGGCAATGTGATCAAATGAATGGAATCAAAGAGAAATGGACCATTTATATTGCTGGTACACCCTCTCAGTATGCACAAATAAGATGAAAGCAAATACAAGATCATATAAAGGGGACGACAGAAATTACCCTAGATTCATCATCAGAAATAAAAACAAATGTCCAAACAGTAGGTACTCAATAAATTATTTATATTAACTAATCTTCCCCAGCATCACCTCCTTTCCTTTTTCTTCCTTTCCTCTGCCTATTTCACCTTCATCATCATTATCATCATCATTACTAATAAACAGCAGGTGGAAATCCTCTGGGTCTATTTATAGTGAAATCACTACCTGTGAGAAATTCAAATATGGTTATTAAGGGATAGAGAGACTTTTGGAAATTATGAGGCACATGATTGTCATGCCATATTGTGCTGTTTCTTTAGTGTTTGCTAATATGGTTTCCCTATTGTTTTCTTTTATTTAACCTTGTATCTCACAAAATCTCTCTCTCTGTATGTCACTCACATTCACATTCATACACAATAAATCCTACAGTCTCTTTATCCCATTCCCAATAAGTTCAGTTTTACTAAAAAAAGATAATTTTACAAAAGTAAAATGAAGGTTGTTTAAAATAATGGTATCAATTATTATTTTAAAATCTGATATTTTAAAAATCTTGCTTAAAGGACCATGCTGGCTAACACATCATCATTATATTCAGGAAGAGAGTGAGACAGAAGAGTAGAGAAAGCAGGAGAAGAGGGAAGAGAACTGCTACACAAGACGTGTGAATAGCCAGTGTGGACTAGGTGTTTTACATATATTATTTTGGGTAGTTCCCATGTTAAGGAGAAGGGAATGGATATTCAAGAAGATTAAGTGACCATCTAGAAAGCAACAGAGTTAGGGACTGAATGATTCTCTTTATGACACCAAAGCCTATGTTCTTTGTAACTTTATCTCTTCTGTTTATTCTCTTCTAGGACTCTTTTGCATGTATGTAAAGCAAAACATAAAAATAATTGTGTACACTAAAATATTACATCAATATTATGATAGAAAAAATCTAGAATTGGAAAACAAGTTAAAGGAATAACAATGAGAAAATCAATCATGGCACAACTCTAAAGTGAGCAACCATGAACAGAAATAATTCTGTAGAATTTATAATAATATGAACAATGCTTAAACTGAAATGACATGGAACATTATTGTAATGGTATGGCAATGGTTAAGCAGAGAAGTGAAGACATAAATCAATTCATGAGAAAAATATGGTCATATCTCTTATGAATTTAAACACAAAAATTCTCGACAAAAATGTCAGCAAATCAAATCCAACAATGAATCAAAAGAATTGCACACCATGTCCAAATGGTATCTATTCCAGTTGTGAAAGGATGGTTCAATATTAAAAAGTCAGTCAATGGGGGCGCCTGGGTGGCTCAGTGGATTAAGCCGCTGCCTTTGGCTCAGGTCATGATCTCAGGGTCCTGGGATCGAGCCCCAGGTCGGGCTCTCTGCTCCGCAGGGAGCCTGCTTCCTCCTCTCTCTCTGCCTACCTCTCTGCCTACCTGTGATCTCTCTCTCTCTGTCAAATAAATAAAATTAAATTAAAAATTTAAGCCTCTGCCTTCGGCTCAGGTCATGATCTCAGGGTCCTGGGATCGAGCCCCGCATCGGGCTCTCTGCTCTGTGGGGAGCCTGCTTCCCTCTCTCTCTGCCTGCCTCTCTGCCTACTTGTGACCTCTCTCTCTGTCAAATAAATAAATAAAATATTTAAAAAAAAAATCATAGAATGAATTAGTGAGTTTAGCAAGGTTACAGAAATCAAGCTTATGACATATCTCTCTATATTAACAGTGACTTTGTGGAAACAATTTTTAAAAACACAATGCCATTTACTATCCTCTAAAGAAAATGAAATACTTAGGTATAAATGTAACAAAACCTGTATAGTACCTATATACTGAAAATTACAAAATGCTAATGAAAGAAAGTTTTTAAAGACCTAAATAAATGGAAATGTATACTGCGCTCATTTATAGGAAGACTTAGAGTAGTAAAGATGCCAGTTTTCCTGAATTTAGCTAAAGATCTAATATAATTCCTACCAAAATCCCTTCAAGGTACTTTGTAGACATATAAAAGCTTATTCTAAAATTTATTTGAAAACACAGTGACTATAATACATAAAAAATCCAAAAAAAGAAGAATGTGGAATTAATCACTCTATATTCAATACTAAGTTACTATACAGCTATAATATTGAAGACAGTGTGGTATTAGAGGAATAAACACATAGATCAATGGGACATAGATCGATAGATCCAATTAATTCCTGATAAACTGCAAAAGCAATTCAATGCAGGATGGGTGGCCTTTTCAAGAAATAAGGTTGGAACAATTAGATATCCAAGTGAAAAAAAAAATACACACATACCATCAAAACCAAAACCAAACAAAACCAAAATCCTCTCACACTTGATATAAAATTTCCTTCAAAATGGATCATGGACTTAAATATAAAGCATAAAAAATGTATGAGAAAATCTTCAGGATAAAGGGCTACTCATAACCCAATAGCTCAATACCAAAAACATGATACACAAAGGAAATGGTGATGAATGGGATTTAAACAAAACTAAAAATGTTTGTTCTTTGAAAGACCCTATTAAGAGGATGAAAGGAAAAGCTATAGGCTAGAGAAAATATGCAAACCTTATTATCTGCCAAAGAATTAGTGTCATTATATATATATATATATGTAGAGAGAGAGAGAGTTTATATATATATAAACTTAATAGGAAAGTAACAAACAATCCAACTATGAAATGGGCAAAAGACATGGATTGTTTTACTGAAGGAGACATAGAGAAGGCAAATGAAAAGCCCATTAGCAAAAGTCATTTTACAATAAGTATTATTCTTCAGAAATAATAACTAAGCAACTTCAGTACATATTTTCATATATATATAGTACTTTTCATGTTTCCAACACAACAAAACATGAAAATAGCAATTGAGGTCCCTTTTGACCTTTCCGCATTCACTCCAATAGTCAAAAACCAAAGTAGAATGTCCATAGAAGTATTTCCAAATGATTATTCTTAAAATTTAATTGGTGTACTCAAGGGGCTTCCCAGGGTGAAAAATTACCAATATATATTTTTAATTATTTGGAAAAAATTCATTTTTATACTGAATGCGTCTGTAATATTTGCATCTAAATATCACCAACTTTTTAAGTTGAAGTCATATGCTTAAGCCCCTCTGATTAAACCCCTCAAAGACACTGAGCCCCTAATAGACATGAAATGTAATAGGACTTGCCCAAGGAGCCAGTCTTTTCCAATGAGGAAAGGAACAATGGCTAAGAAAGTTTTTAGAGCAGTCCAGAGCTCTAAGACAAAGACTTGTTCTTCCTGTGGGGTCCTTGGATTGCTTTCCATCACTCCCTGGGTATTCCTTTTGGATGATATTCTTGGAAAAAATTCACATTGATCTTTGGTTTATTCCATTGCTTCTCTAAGAAGCCAAAGTTAAAAACTGACCTTGAGCTCAAGTAACTTCTAATGTGTCACATATGGAGGCAGGGAGATAAAGCTCTGTCTGTGGTTGAGAAAGAATAATTTTGCCAAAGCAGTGTTCTCAATAGCACTGATGATAATAATAACAATAACTCCACATATTATTAAAGTGCTTTATATTTACCAAGTGTTTTCACATATATTATAGCACTGGATTCTCATGAAAATGCTCTGAGGTAGGTGAGCAGATACTATTTATATTATCTTCAGATGGAAATAATAACTGTGCCTTATCTAAATTAATCAACTAGCGAGTTTTGCAAGCAGCACTTGAACTTCAAATCTCATTTATAACATTAAAGAAATTTTTAAAGATTAAAAATAGATCATCCCAGCAGCCTATAGTGATTGATAGAAATGTTGTAATTGGTTAAGATTTGGTCTATGGGCATTTGTGTTTTACATACCAATCAGAATTACAGTATTCTGCATTTATATATTTATTATATAATAATCTGTTCAAGTCATGGCATAGTTTTTATAATCATGCTGCTATTCTATGGTGTGGGGAATTATTATTTATTTCACATTCTACTCTACATGATTTTCTTTTTTAATCATTGACTTAGAATAAATTTTTAGGTCTATGAGCTGTTGTCAAAGAGTTTGAAGATTCCACATCATTAGTGCTACTAGTTCATATTCTCAAGTAAAATATAAAAATTTGCATTGAGACTAGCTGTGTTTACAAATACAACACAAGCTTATCACTAACTCCAAGAATTACCATTTTTAATTTGGAATAAGTATAAAGGTAACTTCATTTATTCATTTATTCACTTACTCAATAGCAAATTGAATCTTTTCCATAATTAGCTAATTCCATTTCCTATCATATATATTTTTTTCATTCATCTATTAAGGTCTTGATGTTTTTTCTTATATATTGAATAAGATACTTTAAGATAAAAATCAACATTTTTAAAAGATTTTATTTATTTATTTGACATACAGAGATCACAAGGAGGCAGAGAGGCAGGCAGAGAGAGAGGGGGAAGCAGGCTCCCTGCCGAGCAGAGAGCCTGATGCGGTGCTCAATCCCAGGACCCTGAGATCATGACCCGAGCCGAATGCAGAGACTCAACCCAGTGAGCCACCCAGGTGCCCCAAAATCAATATTTTTCATATTCAATATTTCAATACTGAAAAATCAGTATTTTTCAGATTTTTTTCTCTTTGTTTTATTTTTTAATTACAGAGTTATTTTCCTCTCTGGTTGCTTCCGTAGCCTCAAAGCAGAGGAAGTTTTCCCCTTACTCTACTATTTTTAGTACCATTTTCTGTTTCACTCTGACTAAACTTTAAAATCACAGCTCTGTTTCTAATCCATATGGAATATTTTTATAAGAAATTTGAATATAACTTTTTAAAAATATAGTTTCTTTTGTTTTTGTATAGTTTATGCATGCATATAATTTAAACAATTACATATATTATATATATATAAATATATCTGAGAGACTTATCATAAAATAAGGGTTTCTTACTGCTACACCTACTGCTACACCATGAATATTCCCCTTCCTCAATCCTTTCTACTTTCCACATCTCTAGAGATATGTATAAACATGTTTATAACATGTTTATAACATGTTTATACATATATGCAGAGTACTTAAATTGTTAATTTTTTATTTTTTAGTTTTAGGCATAGATACTATCTTCTCAAGAGATAATATATGGGCTTAAATCTCCTTTCACAGACTACATTACTATGTACACACACACCTTCAGACTTCCATCCCCCCAATAAAGACACTTTTATGTTGCTCAGGACAATCCATTAAGGTTACCTAAATGTTATTTATAACTGAAGCATGCAGCAAGCTTTAATTACTTTTCATATCTTGCATAAACTTTGTTCTCTTTGGATTCAATGGCTGTTTTATTTACTTTTGTTTTCTTCGTTGCCTGTGTTATTATGACTAATTCACCCCCAAACTTTTCCCCAGTGTTCAAATACATCCAGTTTTCTATCAGTTTCATCTTCTTGGAAAACTTTTATTCCAGAGCCTCTGACTTGCTCCAATCTGGACTACTTACTCTCTAAGCCTGTTATCCAGCTTTTATCCTAGCATTTCTTTTCAGCATCCCTAGTAGTTTAGGGTAGGCTGCAATAACAGATTCTCAGACCAGGAACTTCTTTCTTGTTCATGTAACAATTCAAGATGGCAGCCCATGGTTAATGGGTGTCTTCTCCTCTGTGTGGTCAGGTTGAAATCCAGGGTTTTTTGGTTTTGTTTTGTGTTTTTTTTTTTTTTTTTTTCATCTTGTAAATTTACCATCTACTGGGACCTTGAATCTTCAAGGTCACCTCAAGGGGAGTTAGAAGAGACACTTCTTTCACTTCTTGAAATCAGTGGCTTAGAAGTAACAAAGACAAGTTTATCTACAGCACTTGGTCCTGAGGCCACATTTAAAGGCAAAGGATTTGATAGATACAGTCTAATTATGTGCCTGAAAGGACAAGAAAAGAGATTTTTACTACTAGAAACTACTAAAACCTCTGCCAATTATTATCAAGGGTATTCCTTTTGCCACTTGCTTGAACTGAGATCTCATTTCCCAGATCCTCTTTTCTTCTCTTACTTTTACTTTCCTAGTTGGTAGAGTACATGCTAAAGTAGCTTTTTGAGAAAGAGTGAGTAGAAGGTATATTTTTAGTGATATTGGTATCCCAAAATATCTTTATTCTACTTTCATGTTTAATGGCTGTTTTAGTGGAGTACAGAATTCTAGGTTGGAAAACATTTTCTCTGAAAATTTGGAAGGGTTTTCCATAAAAGTTTCAAAGGTATTGTTCTGTTTCTATAGAGTTTAAAGTCATTCTATTCATAATCTTTGGTATATTTCATTTTATTTTTCCTTTCTGGGAGCCTGAAGATCTTCTCTTGGCCACAACATCCATTTGATCCATTTTGTTGAGTATTTGCTATATATTTTATTATATAACTCATCTTCCTCAATTTTGGGAGATACTTGATTTATTTCTTGATGATTTTTCTCTTCCATTTCCTCTGTGTTTTTTTCTTTTTCTTTTTTTAAAGATTTTATTTCTTTATTTGACAGACAGAGATCACAAGTAGGCAGAGAGGCAGGCAGAGAGAGGGAGGGGGAAGCAGGCTCCTTGCTGAGCAGAGAACCTGATGCATGAGCCCGATAGGATCATGACCTGAGCTGAAGGCAAAGGCTTTAACCCACTGAGCCACACGGGTGCCCGTTTGTTTTTTGTTGTTGTTGTTGTTTCTTATTTAAAATTATAATTTTGGATATTGATTCTCCTGAGATGATATTCTAATAGTCTTATTTTTTTTCCTATCTTCGATCTCTATTAGTTTTATTGATTCTCCTGAGATGATATTCTAATAGTCTTATTTTTTTTCCTATCTTCGATCTCTATTAGTTTTACTTTCTGAGAGAATGCCTCACCATCAGTTCCTAAAGCTTCTAACCACTTCATCACATTTTATAATTTTAATTTTCAAGACCTTTTTCTTAGAGTCATAATATCCCTTTTTGTGGCATACTATTCTTGTTTCACTGATATAATGTCTTTCAACTATTTTCAATACAGAGATACTTTTAATATCATCTCCCTTTATAATCTGTTCCTTTCATATTGTTGCTTTATACTTATTCATTTTAGTCTCTATCTTTTCAATTAGGCACTTTGCTCAAATACTTTGGGATCTTTGGATGTCTGCCCACGTTTATGAGTGGATCTCTAAAGGCTAGTGGAAACCATTGAACATTCTATTTGCTTGTCAACTGTGGGCTTCATTTTACAGAGTGATGTGACCAGTCTATTTCATTGAAAGCAGCATTGGTGTGTATCTTCAGGTATTTTCTTGTTGACCATTCAAATTCTGCATAAAAATGAATCACCAGTCTCTTAAAGAAATACAAGCCAAGAAGTACAAACCGGGCTCCTAGGGATCTAAGAGCACAGTAGGAAGAGTGATGTAGGACACCCAACATTCAGTGCACAAACTGATGAAATCTCTCAATTTGTAGTAAGATTTCCCTTCCTTCAACTATACCTAATATTCTCAGTCCAGAGATATGTAGCTTTACCTCTCTAGAGACTAAATGTCCAGTCTTCTGCCAAGGTGGGAGAGGAGTAGTTTTCCAGCTGACCAAAGGAGGGAGTAAAACTGGTGGCTTAACTGTATCCTGAAGCAGAATTTAATCCAACCTCCTGTTTTCAACAACTTCTTTATACACTTCATCCTCCCTGCTTGCAGAGGTACCCAGTGCTGACAATTTCTGAGCCTCTTGGGAGATTTGTGGTGTAGATTGAGTAGCTGCTCAGCTTTCTCTACTGCTGACTTAGGATTCCGTTTTTGTTTTTTTTGTTTTTTTTCTTCAAGTCAGCTAAGTGGTTTAGCACCAATCTTGTTGCTATTGCCATTTCTCAGTTTCTCTGTGCTTTTGTACATGTATGCTTAGAAAATCTTTTAGTGCCATTTTAGTGAGGTTTCTAGGAACAGTGGAAGTAAAGACACTCAATCCTTCATCTTCAACCTAGAAATCCTTAATATAACATTTCATTTTCCAAATTGTTTTCCTATCAGAGCACCAATTAATAAATAATCACTATGTTCTCCTTGTTTTGAGTTTAGTTTGACATATACCAAGTTAGTTTTTTTTTTTTAAAGATTTTATTTATTTATTTGACAGAGAGAAATCACAAGTAGGCAGAGAGGCAGGTGGAGAGAAAGAGGAGAAAGCAGGCTCCCCTCCAAGCAGAGAGCCCAATGCGGGACTCAATCCCAGGACCCTGAGATCATGACCTGAGCCAAAAGCAGAGGCTTAACCCACTGAGCCACCCAGGCACCCCTACCAAGTTAGTTTTATTTCTAGAAATCATACTCTAATCAAATGATCCATTTTTACACAAGTAACATACATTTTTTTTCTTTTCTAGAATATATTATCATATATAATACTTGCTCAGTACAAGCTAGTTCTGTTATTGCTTCATTTATTCAGGTAACTCATGTGGAAAGAGAACTCTGTTAAGAATCATTATGCAACCAGTTTGCCAATAATACCACATGCTGACTTTGTTGTTTTTTTGTTTTGTTTTGTTTTTAAAGATAGACGTGTCCTTAAAATTAGTTCCAATTCTATTAATCATCCCTCTTCCAGTATATGTCAGCCAAGGCTGTTTATATTCCAGGTCTAAAAATTAAAAATCCCCTGGGTTGACAGTTTACCATAGAAGATGACCCATCCATTTAGCCTAATCTCCCCTAACCAGAAACACACAAAGAGACACATATAGCCACACACATACCTTCCTAAGCCATGTGTATCTCACTTTGATTTCTGGCCCTTTGATGCTCAGTGACATTTTATGCTTCAGAATATCAAGATATTTTGCCAGACATGAGCTTTAGCAATCTCAGTAATCTTTAATCTTACCATATTAAAGATTAAAAGGGGGAATCAGTTTTGTAATTTACCAGGAAAAAAGGCCTATGTGGAGTCATTTCTGATCTTCTAATCCAAGATTCTCTTGCATGTGCATTCCTAAATATTTTTCCTCCTACTTGACCTTTCTTATTGCTAATGTGGATTATAAAATGATCTATGTATGCCATTCTTCACTTTCTAATGCAAATATCTATTACCAAGTTTAAATGACATTTACATGTTCAGAACGAGTCTTTTTTCTCCCATATAGATTTATCCTGGGGGGGTGGATTTACTTTTACTATAATTCTAGTCTCATCATAGCTGGCAAATAATTATTAATCAAATAATAATCTTTGAGTTATACCTAATATAACTATCCTCATTACATCATGTTGCTGCTTTACTTTTCTAATTGTTCCTCAATGCTAAAATTTATTATCTGTAGCCATTAGAATAACCAAAATATATAGACCAGAAGGGCTGCTGGCTACATGAGGGAAAAGCCTACATGTTTCAAGGTCAAGGTAGTGGTAAGAAAGATCAATAATAAATATGGGAAAAAAGCATGAGAAACAATAATTTCATATTTATAAGAAACATTACCCTATATATGGCACTCCTGGGAAAGATAATTTAGTTATTTATAAAAGAATTGTATATCAGTTTTAAACTATTTTGTTTCTTATTCTAGGTCTTATTCATCTTAGAGGTTGATTGTGTGATTTTTGGCTTATTCTTGTGATCACTCAGAGACATTAAAACAATGGTGTGAACTCACTGGAACATTCTCCACCTAATCTCACTGGAAAAGTATAAAGTATTTAATGGCCTATTTATGGTTCTCAAAAACTTGATTTAGGGTGGGAAATATTGGACTAATCTACTTTTTTGCAATCAAAAGCACATACCAAAGAGAAGATAGTCTCTCAAATTAGGAACTCAGGGTCCAAAAATAAAATGCAATCCAAATGTTTGCTAAGAAGAGACTAGGAAGAGACAAGATTCTCAGTCCACCCCACCCACTCCCACTTCCACCAAAAAAGAGATCCTCAAAGAGGCATTTGCAAATGCTTTAATGCTCAGACTCATGAAAAGAGTCATCTTAATAAGGCAGTTAAAATAAAGCGGCTAAAGTAAAAACCAAGGGGACAGGCAAGACCAAGCCTGATCTTTTCCCCACCACAAATAGAACTTCTCTCAACTCTGAATTTGTTGACTTTGAAGACAATCATTAGAGGCTGAGTAACACCCAACATTTCCATTCTGAGGTCTCTCAGAATTCTTTCCTTTTGGCCTTCACATCCAAGAATAATACACATCCCAATTACCCCCTGGGCTGAGGGGCCAAATCTACACAGTATTTCATTTCAGGAAATGAACATCTCAGGGTCTTTCCTCTGTTTTTGCTCCTGCTTAGGCATGTTTACCTGATTATAAGAGAAGATAAAACCATTTACATATGTTTATGGGTGTTTTTCATACAAAGAAAAACTAGTTTACTTGATCAAAAAACAAAGTGCCAATCATAACTGGGTTTTCCTTGCCCTGGTCATTTTCCCCAGATTCTACATCAAAGCCTGCACAGGTATTTCTGGCAATGTCTAAGTGAGTTAACATAGCCATTTGGTACAACCAAATAAAGAGAATTAGGACCAGCTCATTTTAAACAGAATAAATCTCAACGTTGTGCTAAATTCTCCCTTACAAAACAATTGCCAAAAAATAATGTGATTTATCCCTTAGGAAAGACTGGTTGAGAAGTATGTGTGAGGGGTGGGGAGAAGCGGGTAATGAGGAAGAAGAGAGAAGGGTGCACATGACTCAATTTTTGGAAAAGCCTGAATAAATAATAATCAAGCTAATGGCAACTAGAAGGAAACACCCTAATGATTCTGGATCAGTAATGCTTTAGAACAAACATAGTTTGAATTTTAAGATTTCAGCCTTAGAGCTAACCTTCTAAACTAAACACGCACACACACACACACACACACACACAGTCATTTATGATACGATTCAGTTGATAGAGTTATCAGTCACAATATAGAAAAAAGAAACAATAAATCCACAGAAGACAGAGTTAAATGAGAGAGAGAGAGAGAGAGAGAGAGAGAGAGACCCAGATCTCTAACCAGATCTCTTTAGTAGTGAGGTTTAGGGAAAATGACAGTCTTCAAAAAGCCAGTCTCTGTCATAATACCTATTAGCACAAGTCTTGGGAAAATCATTTAATTTAATTTCCTGATTCCTTAGGTTCCTTTTATGTAAAATGGGAATAATATTAAACTTCACTGATTTCTTGGAGGACTAAATGAGATATGATATGAGAGGGCATTCTATAAATGTAAAAAACATGTAATAAATATTAGCAAAATGTGAAAGCATTTATACACTTCATATTCATACATCATTTGTGGGAATAAAATGCATTACTAGAATAAACCTTCTAAAAGGCAATGGACTTTTTCATATCACTGATCCACACATTTATATATGGGACTCTATTCTAAGAAAATAATCAGAGATTTGGACAAAACATTATTCCCAAACATGTTCATTGCAGGGTTACTTAAGATAGCCAATCAAGTGGACTCAGCCTTAATGTCCAAATGAAGAACAGTACATCTAAATGATTCTCTATTAAGACTATCTCTGCAAAATAACTTTAAATAATACAGTGAGTCACTGTTTCCTGAATTTCCATTTCCTTCATTTATATTTCAGTCAGTGGTGTAGGAATAGAGCATTCTGGTAGATGGTCTCTTTATAGCTTAGTGTTTATAACCCACAGTTTTTTGTATTTGTATTTGCAGATACAAATACAAATATACATCAAATACAAATATACATCAACCACTGTCTATTGACTGAATAAATAATATGGATTGGACATACATGAAAAATTATTTTTTTCAAAATATGCAAATGTAATTGTGTTTATTAACTACAAATCCATTTTAAATGATTACCAGCTTCATAGCAAAGACTTTTTTAATAGCATGTAGTGCTATCCACTAATAGTGTAAGTGCTCTTTTATTTTTTTTTTAAGATTTTATTTATTTATTTGACAGAGAGATAAAGACAGCAAGAGAGGGAACACAAGCAGGGGAAACAGGAGAGGGAGAAGCAGGGTTCCTGCAGAGCAGGGAGCCCAACGCAGGGCTCCATGGGATCCCAGGACTCTGGGATCATGACCAGAGCCAAAGGCAGATGCTTACCAACTGAGCCACCCAGGCACCCTCAATAATTCATTTTCAAATGAGCCAGCCTTGCATACCTGGATAAATTCCCCTTAGTCACGATTTATAATTCTTTTCATACTTTTTTGGATTCAGTTTGCTAACATTTTGTTGAGAATCTTTGCATCTATATTCATGAGGGATATTGGTCTGTGGTTTTCTTGTAATATCTTTGTCTGGCTTTGGTATTAGAGTAATGCTGGCCTCATAGAATGAGTTAGAAAATATTCCTTCTGCTTCTATCTTCTGAAAGAGTGTAGAGAGCTGATACAATTTCTTCCCTAAATGTTTGGTAGAATTCACCAATGAACCCATATGGGCCTAGTGCTTTCTGTTTTTGAACTATAATAATTATTGTTTCAATTTCTCTAATATAGGCCTATTTGGATCATCTATTTCTTCTTGTGAGACCTTTGGCAGAATGTATCTTTCAAGGAATTGGTATGTTTCATCTAGGTTTCATCTAGTGTGTGGGTATAGGGTTGTTCAGTAGTATTCCTTTCTCAAAATTTTAATTTTCAGGGGTTCTAGTGATGTGCATGCCATCTTTCATTTCTGATATTAGTAATTTGTGTCCTCTCAATGTTATTGATCTTTTCAATAAACCAGCTTTTGGTTTTGTCGATTTTCTCTAGTGATTTCTTATTTTCAATTTCATTGATTTATGCTTTGATTCTATTTCTTTTCTTCTCTCACTTTGGATTTAATTTGCTCTTCATTTTCTAGTTTCCCAAGGTAAAAACTTAGATTGTTGATTTTAGATTTTTCTTATTTTCTAATCTATGCATTTGATGCTATAAATTTCCATATAAGCACTGTTTTTGTTGCAGAGCACAAATTTTAATAAGCTGTGTTTTCATTTTTGCTCAGTTTTCCAAAATACTTTAAAATGTATTTTCTTTGATATATGTATTATTTAATCTCCACACATTGTCTAGTTATTTCTCTCTTCTTGATTTCTAGTTTAATTCCATTGTAGTCTAAAACCAACCATTTCTATTCTTTTAAGTGTGTTGTTTTTATGGCCCCTAATTTGGTCTATCTATCTTCATGAATATTCCATGTGAGATTGAGGGGAAAAAATGATATTCTGTTTTTATTGGATAAAGTAGTCAATAGATGTCGATTGGACCCTGTTCGTTAATGGTATTGTTTAGTCTGATTATATGCTTACAGATTTTCTGCCTGCTAGATCTGTCCAATTTTGTGAGGGAGCTGTTGAAGCCTTCAACTATGATAGTCAATTCATGTATTTCTCCTTGCAATTTTATCAGTTTTTTTGGTCACATACTTTGATGCACTGTTGTTAGGCATATACACAATAAGAACTAGTAAGTCATCTTGGAGAACTGATGCATTTATCATATGTAGTGCCCATTGTTATACATGATAACTTTCCTTACTTTGAAGTCTTTTCTATTGGAAATTAATATAGGTACAAGTATATGTACTCCTGCCTTCTTTTAATTAGTGTTAGCATGGTGTATTTTTCTCTATCCATTTGTTTTTAATTTTTATGTGCCTTTATATCTAAAATGGGTTTCCTGTAGACTGTATACAGTTGGGTCACATTTTTTATTTACTCTGACATCTGTCTTTTAACTGGTACATGTAGAGCATTGACATTCAAAGTGAACATTAATATAGGTAGATTCATACCTACCATATTTGTTAGTGTTTTCTTGTTTCTTGTTTCCTTGTCCTAGTTTTGTCTTCCACTCTTTTCTTATTTTTTTATGGTTTTATTTACACATTTTATTATTCCATTCTCTCTCCTTTGCTAGCATAATGGTTATACTCTTTCCTCCTTTTTTTAGTAGGTTGCCCTAGTGTTTTCAACATACATTTACAACTAATCCAAGTCCACTTTCAAATAACACTATAGCAATTCACGGATAGTATGAGTACCTTAAAGAAACAAATTAACCCTAGTTCTTTCCTCCCATCCCTTCTATCATTGCTGTCATTCATTTCGTTTATACATAAGCATACATAAGCATAGATATGATATATACATAAACATACAAAATCAAATACATTGTTACCATTATTATTTTTAACAAACTGCTACATCAGATCTATTAAGAGTAAGAAAAATAAAAGTTTCTATTTCACTTTCACTTATTCCTTCTTCAATGCTCTTTCTTTCTACATGTAGATCTGACTTTCTGATTTATATTATCTTCCTTATCTCTAAAGAACTTCTTTTAACAGGTATCCTGGCAAACATTCTCTCATTTTTTCTTTGTTTAACAAAGTATTTATTTCTCCTTCACTTTGAAGGATAATTTTTCTGGGTACAGAATTCTAGATTGATGATTTTTTTCACTCAATGCTTTAAATATTTCACCTCACTCTCTTCTTGTTTGTGTTATTTCTGAAGAGAAGTTGGATGTAATTCTTATTTCTATTCTTTTATAGGTAAGGGTCTCCCCCTCAAGCCTAGCTTCAGTTTTGTTTTGTTTTCTTTTCTTTTCTTTTTTCTTTTCTTTCTCTTTGGTTTTCTATGCTTTGGAAATTATATACCTGGTTATAGTGATTTTTGCTTGTTTGTCTGCATTTACAATGCTTGATGTTCTCTCTGATCTTTCTGGATCTATGGCTTGGTATCTGACATTAATTGGGGAGAAATTCCCAGTCATTATTGTTTCAAATATTTATTCTATTCCTTTATCTTTTTCTCCTCTGGTATTCCCATTATGTGTATTTTACATCTTTTGTAGTAAACCCTGTCTTTGAATATTCTGTTTTAGTGTGTGTGTGTGTGTGTGTGTGTGTGTGTGTGTGTGTGTGTTTGGTTGTTGTTTTATTGTTGTTTTGTTTTTTAGTTTCAGCCTTGGCTTTCTTTGTTACTCAGTTTTTGAGATTCTATTAATAAATCTTCTTGCTTAGAGATTCTTTTCTCAGCCATGTACAGTCTACTAATAGAACCATCAAAGGCATTCCTCACTTCTGATTCAATGTTTTTATTTTTGTTTTGTTTTGTTTTGTTTTGTTATCTCTAACATCTCTTTTTGGTTGTATCTCAGGGTTTCCATCTCTCCATTTATATTGCCCATCTGTTGTTACATGTTGTTTGTTTTATCCATTAGCGCCCTTAGCATATTAATCATAGATAATTTAAAGCTTTCATAATCAAAACAGTATGGTACTGGCACAAAAATAAACACACAGATCAATAGAACACAATAGAGAGCCCAGAAATAAGTCCATACTCATTGTCATTTAATACCAAAAAAGAAGGGGAAAATACACAATGGGGGAAAGCACAGTCACCAGTGAAACTGGACCATATTTTTATACCATATACAAAAATAAACTAAAAATGGATTTAAGACCTCAATGTGAAACATGAAACCATAAAACTCACAGGGAAAACATAGGCATTAATCTCTTTGACACTGGCTTTAACAACATTTTTCTAGATTGTATCCTCCGGCAAGGGAAACAAAAACAAAAGTAAACTTTTGGGACTATACCAAAATTAAAGTCTTTTTCACAGCAAAGGAAACCATCAACAAAATGAAAAGGCAATCTACTAAATGGGAGAGGATATTTGCAAATTATATATCTAATAAGGGATTAATAACCAAAATATATAAAGAACTTACACAACCCAACACACACACACACACACACACACACAGACCTACAGGTAATCTGATTAAAAATTGGCAGAGGACCTGAATAGGCATTTTTTCCTAAAAAGACATGCAGATGGCCAATAGACACAAGAAAAGATGCTCAACATCACTAATTTTCAAGGAACTGCAAGTCAAAACCCCAACTAGATAACACCTTATGTTTGTCAGAATAAGTAGTACAAAAAGGACAAGAAATAAGAACTACTGGCAATGTGGAGATAAAGGAACCCTATTCATATTATTGGTGGGAATGTAAATTTGTGCAACCACAGTGGAAAACAATATGGAGGTTCCTCAAAATGTGAAAAATAGAAATATTATACAATTTATTAATTCCATTATGATATTTGCCCAAAGAAACAAAAAAGAGTAATATGAAAAGATTTATACTCCCCCATGTTTATGGTAGCATTATTTATAATAGCCAAATTATAGATGCAACTTAAATGTCCATCACTGGTTAAATGGATAAAGAGGATGTGTTGCAGGAATATTACTCAGCCAAAAAAAAAAAAAAGAATAAGAAATTGCCATTTACAACAACATGTATGGTCCTAGAGGGTATTGTACTAAGTGAAATAAGTCAGTCAGAGACAAATACCATATGATTTCACTTATATGTGAAATCCAAAAACCAAAACAAATTAATTGATAGAAAAAGCAGAAACAGATCCATAAATATAGAGGACAAGCTGGTAGATGCGAGAGGGAAGGGGTTGAGGGACAGGAAAAAAAGGCTCAGTGGGAAATGCAGGCTTCTAGTTATGGAATGAATAAGTCACAGGACTGAAAGGACAGCACGGGGGATATAGTTAGCAGCACTGTAATGGCGCTGTATGGTGGCAATAGTAGCTACACTTGGGGTAAGCATATCATAACGTGTAGAGTTGTCAAATCACTATGTTGTATACCTGAAACAGATATAACATTGTATGTCAACTATACCTCAATTTTTAAAATTACAGTTGTTTTCAATTCCGGGTCTGATAATGACAAAATCCCTGTCATGTGTCGTTCTGATATTCACCTTATCTCTTCAAATTGTGGGTTGTTTTTTTTTTTTAATTTGGTATGTCATCACTTTTCCTTCACAGCTAGACATGACATACTGTGTTAAAGAAACTGCTGTAACTAGGCCTTTAGTCCTATGTTGGTGAGGTGAGGTGGCGGGGAGAGCATTCTGTAGTCCTGTGACTAGGTCTGTCCTTCAGTGATCCTATGTCTCTAGGCTATAAGCTTCACAAATATTTTTCAGTTTTCCTCCCCCCACCCCTTTTTTAGGTGGGACAAGATGCCTAGACTTAGCTGAATTGGGCTTTACCTTTCTCCCAGGTGGAAGGGTAGAGCTGACTGGAGTTGGCTCTTCTACTTCCTTAGATCAGTTAGGTTCTGATAATACACCGGGAGATCAGGATCTCATTAGCCAGTTCCTCTGAGGGCAGGTTTTGTTAAGAAGAATTGCTTGCTCTGGCCAAATTCAAAATGGTTCCTTTCCCTCTCCCCCTGCTGGAAGCCTGAGGGAATTTTCCTCTGATATTTATTATAGGAATCTGGTTTTGCTGCTTGAGACAGATCTCACAATGTTGTGGGGACACCCCACACCTGGATCCCCCTGGAGTTTTTAACTTTCAGAGTTATCCACACTGAGCCTAATGATGTATAAATCATCATTCAGTTTTTCCTAACCCTGCCCTGGTCCTCTTGTGAGTATCTGCTCTGGTAAACTTGACTCCCTATATTCGCCTGTCTCTCCAATCCTGTGTCTTCCCCTCTTTATGGATCCAAGAAGAGTTGTTGATTTTTCTGTTTGTTCAGCTTCGTACGTTGTTAGGATGTTAGGATGAAATGGCAGCTTCCAAACTCCTTACATGTGGAACCAGAAAACAGAAGTCTAATTTTACTATTTTCCCTTGCAAAAGATGCAGATGCAATTAAGCTCACTGATCAATTGGTCATAAAATAGGAAAATTATGTAAGTGGGCCTGACCTAATCAAATGAACTCTTTATTTTTATTTTTTTTTAAGATTTTATTTATTTATTTGACAGAGAGAGATCACAAGTAGACAGAGAGGCAGGCAGAGAGAGAGAGGAGGAACTCGATCCCAGAACCCTGAGATCATGACCTGAGCCGAAGGCAGCGGCTTAACCCACTGAGCCACCCAGGTGCCCTCAAATGAACTCTTTAAAAGCAAAGAATTTTCTTTCACTGGTGTCCTCAGAAGAGGCTGTCAGTGAGATTGGAAGCATGAGAGGGATTCAAAACAAGGGAGGTTCTCTGATACTGAGAAGGTTGGGGGCCTCACGGAAAGACCTCAGAGTCCTAGAGAACTCTAGGACTTACCAACGATCCCAAGGCAATGGGCGTCAAGAAGACAGAGAAGAATTCTACCAATAACTGAATGACTGTGGACGTGGATTCCTCCCCAGAGTTTCCAGATGAGAGCTCAACCTGGCAGGTATCCTGATTTCAGTTTAGTGATACTCTGAGCTGAAAAACCACAGTGCACTAGACTTCTGACCTACAGAGCTGTGAGCTAATAGGTGGGTGTTGTCTTAAATGATTAAATCCATCACACTTTGTTATACAGCGGTAGAAGCTAATATAAGGATCAATGGCTGCTAACACACCCAACAACAAGAAATCAGATATTGTGATGATAAAAGAGACAAAATCAAAATATGAAGAAAATAAGACATAAAGAAATCTCACAAAACACATGGAGATCAAAAAAGTTCTGATTAAGCCTCTGGATTCAGAAATCAATTTGCAGGAAGACAGAGGGCAGAGGAACCTGTTGAATTATACCATGTCTGTGCAGTTGCAAATAAAGAAATGAATGAATGAATGAATATGTGTCACATGACAGACTGTGGGAAAAGATAGTGCTGGAGGGAGACCTTATAGACTAAAAGACACTTACAAGCTATATTTAAAAAAATGTTTTAAAGAGAAAGACTAAACAAGAATATCTAGAAATATGTGTGTGTGAATTTTAAACTATAAAGTAATACAAAAAATGGGTTATCCTAAAAATCAGATGAATACTTAGTTTGTTTAGGGCCATGGGGGAAAGAGTTGAGATAGGAATAGAAATAGGAAAGATTTCTGCACACTGGCTGGCAACACTCTATTTCTTGACTAGGATTTTGGAAAACCTCTCCTGAAGTTACATGCAATGAGTATTTGTTGGGTACATTAATGAATGCATTAACAAAGTATAAAAAGAGACTTTGTCTTCATTATTTTACCTGACAGCATATAAAGTTGCTTAAAAATTCAAACAACATGATATTCATCATGGGGTAAGAGTTCTGTCTGTGATATTTAATCAGGTGACTCCCAAATTCATCAGGGAAAAAGAGACCACTTTGCCATTCCCTTAGGAACACCTTTTCAGCCCAAGTTTTTACAAAATAGGTCGGAAGGACAGTCCTGCTCAACAAACTAAGTGTTTACAGAGTCCATGCAGGAACCTAAATGCCAGTGTTGTCTAAGAAGAGGTGATAGGACTTCTGTTTGGGGAAAAGCAGGGAGTTCAAGGGATTATGGAAAACTGGAAGTCCCTGGGCTTCTCTAAAAGAGGGCAAAAACTGCTGTTTTATAGCCTTTGTATGGTATGGGGAGAGCTCAGGGCCAAGTGTTGCCTAAGTATTTTTCAAGGGAGTTTGGAAATTCTTACATTTATGTGAAATTCCTCCCCCATTTTTGTCATTTAATCATGCAAATGTAGAATATTGTGTGGGTCCCTGCTGTACCAGCCAAGCTAAACACCCTGAGGCCAGATCCAGCCTGCAGCCTGCCAGTCTGCTACTTCTGCCTGGCTCAGAAGGAGGACTTGCACATTTCTGCTGTGCCACCCCCTTGCTGTGACCCCCGCAGCTTCCACTATGCAGGTGTGTGCCCAACAGCTTGTATGCTGATTCTTGTGCTACAGAAGGTGACTCCCTGGGCCATCCTCCTGAATAGAACCTTGCCACAACTTATCTGAAAGATCGTCAACTAGGGCAGCTCTTTTCCTCAAGTTAAATCGCTATTAAATGTGTTGTGTTCTGAAGGGGGGCAAGAAGGGATCAACTGGGTGAGGAATGAAAGGTTCTCCCAGGCAGAGGAAAAGTAAGGTCAATCTCTGTCCACAATGGTAAAGTCTGGACAATTCCTCAAACTGCCTGAACCTCCCAGCCTAAATGTTCAAGTCACATGGGTAGGAAAGTCACCTTCCTTCTGATTTGAAATTGGGAATATCTATGAAGCTCAGGGGCGCTGCGATATAGTGATGAACAAAGCTTATGCAGAAGTGGAACGTTGCCAAGCCTCGACTACCATTAGCACTGGGGCTTCATATTATTACACTGCTGTCTACTGAGGAACTCCATAAGTACAATTACACAGCTGGTACCATTCATCACTGTACCCTTGAGTGTGAAAAAAGAATTTGAAATTATAGTCTGAAATGGGCACAAAACTCCTACCGTAAAATAATATTATTACTTCCAGAAATCCCAAATTGTTATAATTTGGCTTTCACCCCAAAGGGAAAAAAAAAACAAACCCTAAGATGGTAGGGGTCCAAAATTTCCAGCTATATTCCAGATGTCTCAGAAGAAAAAGCAATAAATACTGTACTTTGGATAGAAGGTCTTTCCAAAGATATATTTTTTTTCTGGAGATTCATTAAAATAAACAAACAAATCCATATCAGTATGCTAAGTAGAACTTTGTTAGAACATTCCATAAGCCCTGGGGTCCCAGAGATAGATATCAGTGTGATCAAATTTCCCCAGTACACTCTGTGGGCTTATTGAAAGAGTATCAACCAGAGGTTCTGGGCATTTCTAAGCATTTATACAACCCAACTGGAATGTTGGGTGCCTTTTGTAGGATTCCACAGGTGAGTAAGGCTTGCTAGAGAATTGGAAAAATATTTTGTGTGGGGTTTATTGATACATATTCATCTTAACACTTTCCTGAGATACCAAGCATGTAGCATCAAGCTGCATGTACTTGAGGACGTATCATCTCAGGCATTCATGCCTGCTAGGGCTGTAAAGGAGACTAAGGGATAGCCTCCGGTTTTAAAGGGCTCACCATCTAGTTACAGCTCCTTTCTGAGCCTCAGTTTCCTTTTTAGTAAATGAGGGGACTAGATTAATGATTTATGAAGTTCCTTTCAGTAATTCTATAACGTGGTTTCCAAGAACCTGACAGATGCACTCACAGTGGCATCTGTTTTCTCTTTTTCAGGTGAAATGTGGAGTACAGAACACAGGCAGAACATCCAGAAGAGGATGGCATAATTCTCAGGTCAGAGCTTAGGTTGGTATACATGATGTGCTCCATTATAGACAAGGATGTGACTTTCCCCTTTGAATTCATCACCTAATTTCTGTGCCCAGAAGAGCAACCTGCCTATACAATTGTAGGCTTGTGATTGCTTAGTACAGGTTATGACATATGTTTGTAATATTTTGAAACTGGGAGTAATGTTTCCTTTCATAGGAAATCGAGTTGGCATTACATGCTCCATGATACACATGCCACCGTAAAAGAGAGTGTGAAACAAGAAATAGAAAGAATAGAATACTGTGTAGCAAATGAAATAATCAAAAGAATGAAAAACAAGCCTACATATTGGGAAAAAATGTAGTTGCAAACCATGTACCTGATAAAGAGTTAATATTCAAAATACATAAGAAACTCCTACAACTCAATAACAATAACAACAAAACAATTTAAAAACTGACACAGGACCCAAAGAGACATTCTTCCAAAGAAGGCATACAAAAGGCCAGTAGTTACTTGAAAAGGTAATCAACATCACTGATCATCAGAGAAGCGCAATTCAAAACCACAATGGATATCATCTCACACTGTTAGGATGACTATTATCAAAAAAAGAAGAGATGACAAATGCTGGCAAGGATGTAGAGAAAAGAGAACTTTTGTATATGGTCATTGGGAATGTAAATTGGTAAGCCAAAATGGAGAATGGTATGGATGTTCCTCAAGAAACAGAACTACCATATGAGCTAGAAATTTTTCTTCTGCATATCTACTCATAGGAAATGAAATTGATATCTTGAAGGGGCAGCTCCCATGTTCATTGCAAAATTATTTGCAATAGCCAAGATATGGAAACAATGTAGGTGTTCATCAATGGATGTAAAAAGAAATTGTGGCTTCCAAATACACTAGAACATTATTCAGCTTTATAAAAGGAGATCCTGCCATTTGCAACAATATGAATGAACACGGAGTACAGTATGAAATAAGTCAGACACAGACCAGAAAACGGCATGATCCTCATATATCCACATGTATGTGGAATTTTAAAAAGTCAAATACATAGAAGAATCAAGAAGTCAAATACATAGAAAGTAGAAGTGTGGTTTCCAGGGGCAGGGGTGGGAGAGACAGGGAGATGTTGGTCAAAGGGTAAGGAGTCACAGTGATATAAGATGGTAAATCTGGAGATCTAATGTACAGTATGAAGACCATATTGAATCCTGGCACAATTTACTAAGAGAATCAATTTCACATGCTCTCATAACATACACATGCATACGCACATACACACACACACACACAATATGCTAACTGTGAGAGGAGATGTGTTCATTAGCCTGACCATAGTAATCATTTCACCATGTACATGCATATTAAACCATCAAGTTATACACCTTGACCATATACAATTTTTACTAAAAAGAAAGAATAGAACAAACTTGGATTTTAGAATCATCTGTGAAGTGGGAAGACTACTTCAGGAGATTATTGTAAATGAAATAATGTATTTAGCATGGCTGGCGGATAAGTTCTCAGCAAACTATGACTACTGCTACTATTAAAGTAAATGAAGCAACACCCAGCACATTAAACATGCTCAGAAAATGTTTCTCTCTCTTTCCATGCCTTCCCAGTAGGTACCGGTCCCTTCTCACAATCACAGCTACCTCTTTTTCTCCTTTATATTGTACTTCATATAATAGTACCACCATTTACAGGTTGTTTTGATCCTGCCAACCCTAGAATCTCTCTCCATAGCTTCACAGAAAGCACACCAGACCCAGGGACCCACTTAGCAAGCTGTGGAACTGCTTTCCAGCAGAGGAAAAGACCTCCCCTATCAGCCCAACCTTACCACCATTTGTTTCAAAGTCTTTAGCTGACTCACAATGTATGTTAAAGGATGAAATTGATCCCTTGGGTACAAAGATAGTCACTGTGCCTGCCATGCCTCTCCCTGAATCCAGCTGCTCTTTAGGCTCCACAAGCTATAGAATGCCAAAACACTGCTCCTGACACATCGCACCTGCTTCCCAGGGCACATCTCACCCCACACCAGCCAGGCTACAGCCATGGGCCACATTTAATGATTCTACGGTGCTCAGATTAACTCTTTTGCTTGGCTGGCTTTTATGGATGTAGTGAATTCCATTTGGTTTTGTTTTAATAACATCCCAATAAAAGAGCTGGGAAATTAGATGCTAGGAATGACATTTAAATCCTCCATTTCCCTTTACTGCAATAATAGCCTTCTTGATAATAAAGTAGATAAATTTTCTTAAATTATATGAAGTTTTTCCATTTGAAAGCAATTAAAAAATGCTTTCAGTTCTGAATTACAAAACGATTCACTTCAGATTTGATGCTGACATTTTTATTGGTAATCTGAGTTATAACATGTTCAACTCTATGCCCATTCATTGGCCCCTGATACTTCTGCCAACTTTTTATGGTTTTATGTGAAAGTACAGTATTTAAGCCTCCTCTAAATTCATAAGCTTCCCGTGCTTCTGAAAAAGGCTCTCTCAGTGTCTTAACGCACAACCAGGGCTGATGTTTATTTAAAAACATCTGCTCCCTCCTTTGTGGTAGACCATACCAAAGTAGCCTGACATTTTAAATACTTTTTTCTTTATCCTCTATGTCAAACAATGAGAGAACGTAACTACTATCATGATGAAAAACTCTTCAGAGCAATTATAAGATGATACAGTAAGTGGACTAAATGATACCCAAAGTAATCAAAAGAAAACACTGGGATTAACCCAAATGCTGCAAAAGGCCACTTTGAGGGAGATTCCTAGTTCCCTAAATATCTCCATGATTAGGCTTTACATATTAGTGTTCCCTAATTGATAATAAAAATAGCCCCTTGTCATCTTTTTTTTTTTTAAGGTAAGAACGTGAATTACTATTTTGGTGGTGTTGTTTTTGATAAACCAGGAAGAGACCATCTTTATGTCATTGCTATTTCCACCCTGAAGCCTCCATTGGCCAGAAATTCTTCTAGTGCTGCTGACCATTGACTCACTTGAAACCATTTTTCATGGCCATTCTTACCAATATCCAGTGCAGAAATGAATTAAGAATGAAAGGAAATGCAGTTTTAAAATTATTGTGCACGTGAATCATTTAAGTATCATAACAATGCCCTATAGAGTCCCTGCTCAGCCTATTGTAATGATAAAATAGCTATTTCTACAAAAACAAGTGCTTCTAATATTTGCAAGGACAATTTTTATCAATCCAAATATACTTCCAGCATTCTCCCAACACACACACAACACCTGTTTTCTGATACAGATTGAGTAAAAGTAAAGTTTGGTTTAGACTCTGTTGATAATAGCATTACAAATCCCTTTAATCAGCAGAACACCATGTGACTGAAGGCACTTGAACATTCTTTTGGATATGATAAGTGAAGCAAAGGAGACATTGAAAGAAGATGAAAGTCAAACAGGGCTAAATTTCCTGAGGAACGATCTGATAGTCACAGTATACCCAAAGTAGAAGAGAACAGAGCTCTGTTTATTAGTGAGGGCTGGAAAGGAAAACTGATTTCTCACTATTGTTGAAAATCTATCTTGTAAGCACAGAACCACAGTGCTAGAAGGAAGTCTTAGAACATTCCAGCAGGAAGGGGCACTGTCCTGCTAGCTTGGCAGGGATTCCTGCTCAGGAAGATTCAAAGCTAGTTCTCCTTGTGAAACTCTTAACACCCTCCTTCAATGCCTACACCTGTAATCCACCACCCCATGGGGTAGGAATCATGGTTTGCCACAACTGCTCACAAACGAATTCCCTAAAAGAAACCAGAAATAGAGGGCCTTAGGATATATAGAAAGTAGATATAATAGGGAAATGTTATTTGTGACCTTTTAATATTGTGGCTCACTGTGGTACATAAATCTCTTTTCTGATCGTACTAACTTACCTTGTGAACACACAGGCCTTTGATTGCCTCTTTATTAGTTTAGCAAATGGAGTGATGGGTGAGATTCTGTCATGGTGCTGACTCTGTTACAAAGTGTAAAGGGAATTCCCATCCACCCATGGACCAAGAGGAGCCCAAATGCCAAAATACATCTGTTTTATTGGACATTCAATAGGAATATTTTTTCAAAAAGCACAATTATAAAATCTCTACCTGCTGCCATACTCTCCTGAACCCTTTCAGTCACCATATAAGATAAAAAGCATCCCCCTTAATAAAAAGAAAAAAATTGAGGGCAGGTGGCTGGTTAAGTCGGTTATGCGTCCTACTCTCGATTTTGGCTCAGGTCATGACCTCAGGGTCCTGGGATTGAGCCCTACTTTGGGTCCCTTCTCAGCAGGGAATCTGCTTGAAGATTTCTCTCCCTCTCCCTCTCCCTCTCCCACTCCTCACTTGTGCTCTCTCTCTATATATATAATAAATAAATCTTTAAAATCTTTATTTAAAAATAAAATAAATTTTAAAAGAACCAAACACATCCTTTGTCCCATGTCCTCCTCCAGCTATAGCCAGATTTCTGTCCTTCTCTTTATAGCAAAACCCTTGGGAGAAAATTAGTTGTAATCTGTGTCTCTATTTCCTCTCCCCCAATTTTCCCTTAAATCATTCCAGTCAGGCTGCTGTCCCCACAATCAACCAAAACAGCTATTTTTTTTTAATATTTTATTTATTTATTTTGACAGAGAGAGAGGTCACAAGTAGGCAGAGAGGCAGGCAGAGAGAGAGGGAGAAACAGGCTCCCCACTGAGCAGAGAGCCCGATGCGGGGCTCAATCCCAGGACCCTGAGATCATGACCTGAGCCGAAGGCAGAGGCCTAAACTACTGAGCCACCAGGCACCCCTAAAAAAGCTATTTTTAATGTCACCAAAAATCTCCTTACTTGCTCACTGGGTGAGTCTTCTTCAGTCTCCTTTATTTATCCATCCCCACATCCCCAATTTCTAAATACCAAAGTGTCTGAAATTTCAGTCTTCAGACCCCATCTCTTTTCATTTATTCTCTTACTCGACAGCTCTGTCCAGACACACAGGATTCAATTCTACCTATGTGTGGATGATTTCCAAAGTGTATCTCCACTGAGGACTTCTCCACTGAACTCCAGACCCCAGCTGCTTCCCCAACACCCTCACTGGATGTCCAAGAGAAATATCAAGCTTAGCCTGTCCATTCCATACAGCCCAGTTCCTCCTGAAGTCTTCACCAACTTAGTGAATGACAATTCCATTCTCCAGGCAATTCCAGCTCACCTCATCCCCCATCCCTCATAAAACTAAAGTCATCCTGACTACTCCCTTTTTTTGGTGCCTTATGTCCAGTCTGCCAGAAAATTATTTTATTTCTAGTATCTAATTACTTGTAGCCACTCTAATTCCAGCTATTAGCGTCATGCACCCAGGATACTGCCAAAGCCTCCTAGGAGAGTTCCTTGCTTCTACCTTGACTCCAAACATATACTTTCCACAAAATGAGCAAAGAGATCCTTTGAAATGTATATTTAAAATTTGTCTTTTAAATTATTCTGCAGTAAAATCAATTATTTGGTGTACAGTATCATGACCCTGATACTCCTTGATTAAAACCCTCCAATGGCTTCCTAGAGTCCTTGCTGTGGCCTTAAAAACCTAAGCAATGTGAGCACCACCTACTTCTCTCCACTCTTTTGTCTGCTTCACACAGCATGCCTTGCCGCTTCTTAAACTCAACAACCACTCTCTTTTCTTTGCCTCCCCTCTGTCAGCAGTGTTCATCTCCTGAATATATGCAGAGCTTAATACTTTACTTCCTCCCGGCCATGCACTTTATTGGACATTCAACAGGAATGTTCAGATGTGCAATGGCATCTTATCAGAAACATTTTCTCTGACCATCCTATCTAAAAAAGAAACCCCAACTCTCTATGCTCCATACTGTGTTTTTCTTCTCTCTGCAGCAGAAAATCTAACCTAGTATTTCTATTATCTGGCCTAATATTTCTAATATCTGTGTATTTGTCTGTGTGTTTGTTCATATGCTTATTATCCATCTCCCCTTACTGGTATGCAAGCTTAATGAGGGAGAACATTTGTTGTTCACGACTACACTCCTTTGCTAAAATAGTATAATTCATGCAATACTACCCAAAATATGTGAAATCATTGAATCAACACATCAAAGAATGTTAGGTGCTAGAGAGGACCATAGAGAATATCAAATTAAATTGAGTTTATCATATATCCCTTACCCAGAAGAAAAAGTCAGACATTCTATAAGCCAGTAGAGGAGCAATGACTTCCAAGTTATTTGCAAATCCTTTACTTGGTGAAGTTAAAAATAAGGTAGGTTTTGTTTTTTTTTTTCCCAATTTAGGAACTTTGAAAGACATTTAAGTAAGGAGGATGGAGCAGAAAATTCTACAAACGAAAGGAAACCTTAACTGGTTATTATTTTCCACGTTCATGCACATACACACATGTATGATTATCTTGGAGAAGAAATAAAAGCTGGGAAAGCTTTTATGGGGAAGCTACAACCACATATGACAACAATAAGAGAAAAGGAGGGAGGTGCAGGGAACGGTAGTCTGTTTATATATGCTTGGCTGATTAGCTCACTGGATGAGAAAGCAGGATTCCAGGAAAGTAAACAAAATTTACCATGCATGGTGGACAATCATTTTCCTGTGTAGAGAATCTGTGATAAGTATTTATTTTAAAGAAATCAATTTTCTTTAAACGAGATGTGTGGTCCAGATTCTCCTCCAAGCCGCAGTAAATACCACTCCAATCACAATCCTATGAAAGACTCCATTCATACCAGCGTAAGCCTTAGGAAAACAGAACCAAATGGGACAATGTGCATTTTGGTGAGAACACTAAATCTTACATAAACAGATGCATGCACATAAACACACCTAATTTCCACCCCACTTCTTTCCATTTCCATAAGAATTCTCTTCTGGATTAATGTTCTACACCTAGTACTGATGTTGCAAAATAAGAAAATACACCATTGTACCTTTTATAAGTGGTACTAATAAAACTTCCATATAAAGCCAGGTCAAATGTGACCATGCCAGCAGCAGATTTTAGAAGAAAGAATAGCAGTTTTGAGGCCTAGGAGAAGCCACTGAGGTTCTATTTTAAATGTCCACTACTTTTTTAGTGCTCTGATTTTTGGATTCAAACAGTCTTCAATTCAAATCATGGATCTGAAGACCACCAGCAGTGTGATCTTGAGCAGTATTCTTAGCCCTTAGAACCTTGTTTCCTTTCTTCAAAAGGTGAGCACTCCCCACTGCCCCATAAAAACAAGGTCATCATGAGACTGAACTAAGATAATGTTGGTAAAGTGCCTAGCACAGTGTTTAGTATATAAAAAAGATTCTCTCTTACATGAAACCTGCACTGTATGCAATTCGGTATCAATCTCCTCAAGCCAGTAACACTGAAAGTGGAAAGTATGATGTGTTCTTTGCTCTCCAGTGAAGAAGTGAAAATTTTTAGTGTGTGTTTGTTGAATACTCAGGTCCCTAAACTTGATCCCACTTGATTTTATTTTTGTTCTAAAATGTTATGAATTTGCTCCCTGCCACCTGATCCTGATACTGGAGTCACTTCATCCAGTCCCTTGCACCAAGGACATCTCCTAATCTACCAGTTCACCTTGCCAACTTCATTCTGCACCATGTACTCCTCTTACAAATCCTCGCTTTCAACAATCAAGTTAAATCCTGCCAGATACCACCCCTTCTACCTCCTTGCCCTCGTTATGCCAACAAAGATCCCCACACAACTCCCTTCCTCTCTCATAGAGAAACAGAGAACTGTCCATGGATTTTTTCCAATTATTCACTTTTCACAATGCCCTACAGAGAAGACCATAAAAAGGGCAAACTGATTTTTATGGAATATAGCTTCTAACCCCAAGAGATATATATTTAAATATTAAATAATATGCATTTCTGTCTTGGTGCCCCTGGGTGGCTCAGCCAGTTAAGCATCCAACTCTTTATTCCAGGTCAGGGTCATGATCTCAGAGTTGTGGGATCAAGCCCCACGTCAGGCTCTGTGCTCAGAGGGGAGTCTGCTTGAGATTCTCTCTCTCCTTCTCCCTGTGCCCTGTTCCCCCCTCCTTCTCTAAATGAATAAAATCTTAAATATATATATATATATATATGCATATGTGTGCATATACACACACACACACACACATTTCTGTCTCCATCTATCTGCCTCACTCAAGGGTGATGACAACAAAGAAATGTTAGATATCCAATTCTGCTAAGAATATAAAATGTGCTTTATAAATAAAATAGTGTCCTAGTGTTAAGAACTTTATATAATACATATTATTTTCATAAAACTAATTTTATAGCAAAAGGCAAACTGGAATAAATGGAAAAGTCTATACTTTATATTTTTGGTTTTTCCTTTTACACAGTTACCCAATTAGAATAAAAATATGCAGACTCCAAAGCACATTTTGGTTTTTAAATAAATGACAAATTAACTGTGCAAATCTTTTCATTCAAGAATGAGACAAACCTTTCCTATGAAAACTTTAGCCTTATGGTTGGAACATAGTTGTGAATTTCAGACAAATCCAGCTTCTTTTTTTTTTTTAAATCACATTTCTGGTCAAAAGAAAGCAAGAACATGAAATTCTGGGTTTGGTAGCCCAGAAAAATGGTCACAAAGTATAACTATTTGTCAGATGGGTTTTCCAGATATGAACAAAACAAAGAAAAGAAGTGTCTTAAAAAAAAAAAAAAAAGAGCACCTCTTAAATGCTACGCACTGTGCTAACCAATGTAATGTCAGACCATCTTATCAATTATCTCAATAATGGGAAAGCACATAGACATGCTATCATTTGTCATTGTTAAACCACTTTAGAATTTATAAGAGACTTTCACAACCTATTAGTTCATTAAAAGTCTTTATAGCAAGTACAATGAAAGGCATTTTGATTTGGTTGCCTCAAAAGCAAAAGAAGATGGATTATATTTTGTTCCTAGATGTGTCCTTTGTAGAGCTTTCCCATCGTCATTTTAAAGCTCTGAATTGTCTTACGAAGAAACCAACAATATTGTAAAAATGGGGTCAGAACAAAATGGTCATTCTTTATATGTTGTGTCTGAAGTTGTGTCTGAAGTTGTGTCTGAAGTTGTGTCTGAAAGTAATTTTTTAGAAGTTAAGTAAAAATGAGGAAAACCAAATCACTCATCCAGATGGAAGAAGCACATGAACCACCCTTTAAATTATGATAACATTTATTTTTTATTCTAAGCTTAAATCAATAGGTGATATGATTCCAGGCCTTTAAAAAGATATAAATCAAATTCATAAGGGTGTCCAAGATAATTTGACCTTAGCACACTGAGACAGAAAATTAGCTCAAGTGGACAGCATGTTTGATTTCTGGCCTCAGACAGGCACGTGCAGGACTCAGTGGGAATAGCATGGGTGTTAGTGAGGGAAGAATTGGCTTGGAATAATGAGGGAGACTTTTACAAACTTGAGTAAAATATTTCATTAAATGTTTGGTTTCTACCAACAAGTACAACTACCCCCCAAAATCTTGACTCCACTCTGTTTTTATTTTGCTGAATGGATAGATGTCAAATAGAATATCTTTCATGGTCTACTAAATGTATTCTTTTTTTTTTTTTTTAGTGTCTTGTTTCAACCAACAGTAAATATTATCAAAAGTAAGCAGTTAGTAAATTGGATATTGATAATTTACAAAAAAATAGCCTCTCCTATTTTTCAATTTTTTTGTACATAAATATTTGAGTATTAACTAGATACTTGAGTGATTTATTTACTTTGGTAACAGTCCAGGAAAAAATATTTAAATTATACTCTTGGAAGTAAAAATTATCTAATCATTCACAAGCTGTTATAATAAAACATTTATCATGAGTCATTAATCCATTAGGACTTATTTTCCGTCCCATCCTTTCACTAGCACCTTGCTTTGAACATGGTCAAGTTTGGCTGTAATTTTCCCTTTTATCATATATCATAGTTACAGGATGGGATGCACCAAAGCTGGATTCCAAAAACCCTGCACTCTGCTTGAACTTGGCACACAGAAACTCAACTAGTGATTCTAGGGCTGAAATTCATCCAGGCTCAAGGCCTGATATCATGCTTGGATCATGGGGTACCAAAAGTTTAGGGTTAGGAGACAGCAGGGGAAAAAAATGTCTAGATGCAACACTCTCTCACAGAGGTTTAAAAGAAGGCTTTAAAATCGCAGGGTACCATTCTTGTGGCCATCAGAGCTGTCTCTGCATATGTTTCTTTCACCCACAATCCCGCAGCTCTTCCACAACCCAATCCACAACGCTTCAACCTTCTGCTTTGCCCTGTTCTGGCCCAGTAACCCTAACTTGACATCCCACTTCACTCCACGAGAAGCCCTTTGAATGTTTCTTGGACGTAAATAATACCAACACATGTGGGTATCTTCCTGTTCAACAGCAAACTACATTTACTCAGAAATCACTAATAGTGAAAGAATGTGACATAAATAGGTAACAGTATCAAATCTGGCTTCTGGTGACCCAAAAAGGTAGTGGATCTTGCACTAAGAAAGGTAGAGGGAGTTAGCGCCTTTTCATCTTTCAATTATGAAAGTTATTATTGCTCTGTTTGTCTCGCAGGACTGTTATAAAACTTAAGGAAGCTAGCGTTTAAGAAAATATTCTGTAAACTACAAAGTAGCAAGTTTATTTGCAATCATTGTGATACTCTCTGGTGATACTCCTCAGCTGCAATATTTTGGGCACCACACCTGGATTTATGCCGGCACCCGGAGAAGTAATTGATGAGTGGAACATATAGATCAGATCTAAACTTAGTATATATTATAGTGAAATAAACTTACTGTATAGTATAGCGATTTTATAGATGAGGATTCTGAGGCTCAAAGAGATCACCGACTTGACCAAAGCCATGCAGCTACCAGGTTGCAAGGGCTGACATTAAGGCTGTCATCTGCTTTTACAGGAGTCATTCCTTCTTGGGTCTACACCACTGGGATGCACCATCTCTAAGCTCAAGTTCTCTATTAGATTAATAGATCAGCCTCCAGGGGTTCTGCTTAAAAGAAACCAAGTGGAATGAGTTCCTGCAGAAGCACAGAGGGAAAAGCACAGGACTTTTTCATCATGGAGGATGAGCATTTGAGGAAATGTCATATATAATAATTAGAACAAGCTATGATGTGCCACAGATAGCCATTTTTCCTTGATTCTTTTCGATTTCGAAGGCACACTTTTTTTTTTTTTTTTCACGTTTGCTGTTTTCCAAAACTGGGACACAGCTTACGCTGACTGCCAAAAGCAACTTGTCATCAACTGGACAGAGAAGCAATTGTGAGGTTGTTGTCATTGCTTACTCATCCATGAACATGACTCACACACAGGGTATCTGTAAATCAACAATCACCTTTGGTTAATAATTTTCATTGGTAACATCACACATAGCTTGAAACTCAGATTTACAACATCAGTTGCTGCTTAAAATGTTTCAAGATTGTCCTCTCCAAGCAACACTGACAATGAGTTTTTTATGTAAGCAGATTGCTTGTCACATGCCAGGCAATTCAAATAAAGTCAGTAAAAGTTGAAAATTTCTCAAAATTAACAAAGAGTTTCAAGCTCAGAAGGCAGCAGCGATACAGCAGCAATTAGGGCCAAAGCCATGATAACGGAGAGATAAACAAACCAACTATCAATATTGTCCATATCCTCTCAGACACGAGGTACTGTCTTTCAAGCATTAGAAAATTGTCAAAAGACTCTGGCTTCTCTCAAAAGAAGTTTTGAACTTCCAGTGAGAGTTAATTCAATTAAGGAGGAAAAAAAGGAAACTCTGTGGTCTTCTTTGACAAACCTCAAATTATACTGTCAGTCTTAAGGGCGCTATGTCAAGATAACAAGCCTGAGTGAAGAAAGGTAGAGTGTCACCGTGATGGTCTCTGTAATCCCTAATGGCCAAAATCGATTCAGAAAAAAACCCCACAGACTCTGTATTTGCAGGATTAGCCTCAAATATTGATGCTGAACCTAAAGCAAAATGTAACATGTACCATATGGATTAATGTATTCTAATGGTTGTCAGTTAAAAATTAATTCAAAGAACACACTTAAGCTATTTCCCCCCAAAATGTTAGCATTAAATCCACTGACCACTGACCACTTCATTGTTGGTATCACAGATTTGGTGACGTGTGATCAAAACCATAAAACAGAGTAATCACTGGGTATTTACCAGACATTGTATGAAGCTTCTAGATTTACTACCTCCTTAAATCTCACATCGGGCCTAGATGAGAGGTATATTCGTTCCATTTTACAGGTAAGAAAGCTGAAATTCAGACAGTGATGAAATCCATTTTCATCATGCAGCTGTGAGGGGATTAAGCCAGAATGTGAGCCCAGG
The DNA here is from genome assembly GCF_922984935.1 of Meles meles. Lineage (NCBI taxonomy): Eukaryota > Metazoa > Chordata > Mammalia > Carnivora > Mustelidae > Meles > Meles meles. The sequence continues at coordinate 13,922,049 of NC_060080.1, read as the reverse complement.
TCCCTCTTATGTCTGGGTCCATTGCCCAATGACCACATTATAGGAGTTAATGTGTCACGGGAAGAGCACAGAAGTCAGGCACCTAACAGAATTCCAGAGCTAACTAAGACCACACCTGTCCCTCCCGTGGCCACGAATGATTCAGAGGACACTGCAAAGGCTGGGCTTTGGCAAGCTTTTCATTTCTAAATATTTGTTTGCTATCCTATTGATTAAACTGCTCTCTGTAGGCCTCGTGTTAAAAGTACATATAGGGCTTTCCTGTGTATTTTCCCAGATACGCTAGGAGAGATTCTTGCCAAATGCAATGTGATATTCCCAGAGAAGCATCTCAGGCTTTTGACAGAGGCTTCTTAGGCACATGGGTTATGTCACTTTTGTTATCTATAACTCTTCTCTCCCACGAGTCCTGATAATACAAAGTAGACAATAAAACAATTAAAGTGGAACTATTTTTCAACTACCTCTCATCAGTAACAGATCATTCACTCCTAACCTGGCGAGACTGTACGATCGCACACTCCAGTATCAGCTTATCTGTACAGCAGAGAGCGCCACACTCTGATCCCCTCCCTCACTTTAATTCACTGGTCTTTTAATGATATCACAACCAGACATGTCCCAATGTCTCCGTTCCCTGACACACTGCAGATGTCCTGCTTCTGGATTCCGAGGAAAGTAGCAATACAAAAATGTAAGGCATGCCCAATTCTTTTCTACTCGCGGTAAGCTTTCTCTGCCTGTTACACATGTGTGTGTTTATTCAGCCAAACCACGTATGCACTCACCACATAGACACCAAATGCCCTATGCACGCGCTTGCGTGTGTGTGTGTGTGTGTGAGAGAGAGAGAGCCCATCCACCTTACCCTTGACTTATGGAGAGATGAAGCTTGTTGTAGTGACAGGCCTCTAACATCATAAAATTAACCTAACATCGTAAAGTTCCCCTGCCTGATTTCTTCACCAAGGAGCTAAGTTTTTAAATAATGCATCATACAAATTCAGCCTACAATGTCTAGTTTCTGTGTCAGCTAGTGAAAGATCAAGCTATGGAGACATTCCTTTCATTCACCAAATACCCTTTGAAGCACTCCTCGATTCAAGACCCAGTCTATCACCCCACAAAAAGAAAATGCACAAAAAAAAAAAAAAGAAAAAAAAGAGTCAATATGATGTTTCCATTTGGCACAATAGGAGTCTCCTTACTCCCCAAAGCTTCAGTTTTTCTGACTCACAGCAGCAAGATAAGGTCAGAGAGAGGGCTGGTACTGCAATTTCATTTTTTTTTTTTAGCCCTATTAGTTTCCTATTAGTCCCATACTTACCTTACCAAGCTTTATTTTTTTTTCCCTGTGAACATGAAAAACATTGCTGTTAAATTACAGTTCCCTGGAAATACTCTAAATATCAGTGCAAAGAACTAGGTGGGTTGCTTGTCTTTCTAAAATCTACCACATATTCAGAGAGGTTCAGGGCATATCCTAGGGATCCAAAGTTTTAAAACCCACTATTTGTATTACACATGTCAGGTATGCATTAACATATTTTCATGAATTTGTTTACTCCCCATTGAAAAAATAACTCAAGTATTGTTGTGTGTAAACAAAGTCGATTTACTCAAAAATTTAAAATCCTATCTGGCTTTAGATCACTGGGAGCAACAGTGAATGAGGAAATATTCCTCATATCTCTATCTTACTAAATTACTTTAAATTATTTTCAGAGGCAATGGCTTTGGTTTGGTGGTTTCAGTGCTGAGGTGAGCCCAGGCTTCCCAGAAGAGGGCACATCTACATGTGTATGGGCCACCCAGGAGCAAACAGAAAATGTGTCAGGGGTCTTTGTCTCCTGATCTCCCAGGATAAAAGTCTAGGAGTTGACAGCATGTTCTCCTCTCTTCAGGGAGACTTTTAAGGGCACTGAAGGAATATCCAAGTAGCTTCAGAAATTTCCTTCTGGATCTCCACGTAGGAATTCCCTAGAGCCTCTGGAGAGGACCTACACTTCCTCCCACCCTGTCAGAGTCTATAAACAAGAGAATGGTACTATTTCAGCCTATGCTTTAATGAAGCAGAGTGCAGAATCTAATAACAAAAATGGAACCTACGGCTTTGAGTCAAGGAAAACCTAAGTCCGTGGAAGCAGATACCAATATGCCTCAGCTGACAGGGCTCCAAAAGTCAGAGAAAAAATAAAATAAAATAAAATGAAGAAAATAAATTTAAAATACATTCTCTCTCTCTTTCCCTTTGTTACAAACTGTCATAGCTGTCTTTTCTGTCCCTTATTCACTCCCACCCCCACTCCTCAACCACGAATATACTGAAAGTGCCTTGAAGAGAAGGACCAATTTCCACTGAAATGACTAAGAGTCACTGCTCAACAAAAACAGATTCAAATAATGTAGTCAATAGAAAGGAAAACTTGTTCAAATTGTTTTGGACAAGAGCACCACCAGCACCTCAGGAACCACGAAATTTGAGTCCCTGTTCTTGGTCTCCTTTGGGAACAGGTGACCTTGAGGCTAGCCTGTCTTTATCATTGATTAGCCAGGAGATTTTGGGTAAGTCATTTTACTGCACCAAGTCCAGAAAGCTTGATAATGTCTCCAACCTCTCAGCCTGGAGGAGGCAGATCCATAAAAAGTTCTCAAGTCGAAAGAGTCAGAGGACTTTTCAGATCTTCTGGATAGAATTCAGATTAAAAGTTAAATTGATGGGGAGATGGAGAGGAGAAGGGAGTTGAGGGAAATTGGAAGGGGAGATGAACCATGAGAGACTATGGACTCTGAAAAACAACCTGAGGGTTTTGAAGGGGCAGGGGGTGGGAGGTTGAGAAACCAGGTGGTGGGTAACAGGGAGGGCACGTATTGCATGGAGCACTGAGTGTGGTGCAAAAAATTAATACTGTTATGCTGAAAAGAAATTTTAAAAAGTGAAAAAAAGTTAAATTGATGAGATAATACATGTTTGATTTAAAAAAAGGATATTCAGTAAGTTAAAATATATTCAGGGGAATTGTTAGAAATAAGAATCATCATTTACTGGCATTCATTTTGTGCCAGACACGCCTTTAAGCACTTCACATATTACAACCTATTTGTGGCTCATTACATCCCCTCCCTGCTTTGCTCAGGCTGCTCTCTCTGTGTAAATTTCCTTATCCTCCTGTCTACCCGAAGAATACTCAATTTCAAGACTTAGCACAAATTTCACCTCTAAACGTCCCCTCCCCTCCGTTGTAGCTTCATTCTTTCAAATACGGAATTCTAAGGAGCAATAACAAAAACTGTGGTTCATTTATTTGTGTATACATTTGACTACGAGCTCTGGAGGGCAAGATACACATCCAGTTTACTTCTATGTACTCAGAGCTAAGCCTAAAAAACTGTTTGCTAAATAATAAACAGATGCTGCTAGACAAATTAATGATTGAGAGCATTTCTGTTTTTATTGCAGATTTACCGTATTTCAGATGACTAAGCGTAATACAGCAATCTCTTACTAGCTGCAAACAATAACAACAAAAAATAAATAAATAAAATCTCAGCCTGTAGAAACCCAAATGCACTGAGCCAAAATTACTAGACCGCTGTATGCCATCCCAGAGAATACGTAAGGCAGCAATCCAGAAGGAAACTCAAAAATCAACAATCCCCTCTGAGTTTGGGAGAAGAGAATAAACCTCAGCTCTATCATCTTCCCAGGCTAACAGCAATTTCTAAACCAGAAAAAGGCAGAGGAAGAGAGACAAAGAGTGATAATTGGCAATGTGGTCCACAGAGAAGCCTTGGGGCGGGGGTGGGGGGTGGTGAGGGCTGAGCCCCCCTCTGTGACCATGACACACATGTTAGAAGATTCGGAGGGTTTCATATTTTGTTTATCACCACTCCTGGACTTCATTTTCCTTTAGGAACTAACACAATGTAGAAGTGTTTATATCATTCTCTTTCTTCTCATTAAAAATTAAAAATCGGCATATATTTGAATCTCTATAAATAGAGAAAAAATATATAGCTCTTTCTTGGGGTTGAGTTCATTGGGCCCCCGGATAAGACGTTAAAGGAAAGGCGATAATAGCCTGCACTGATGACTTTGTTTATAACCGTTCTGTCCCTAGAAGAAGACCACCTGCATTCTTCTTGTATCAACACCCAGAGCCAGCCTAGTGCGGGGAGGCTCCTGACCCGGAGCTGCAAATCTTTATCCGGTTACCAGCATTTTTTTCAGGCTAGGCCATGTTCTGAAGCCTTTATTTGGCTCGTTGCAAAAACCCAAAAATAAAAGCTATGATGAAATCCTTCCAAAGACACATTTTTGCATAGCATATAAAGCCTTTAATAATCCTTTCTTCCCTCCAAGATTAGAAGTATGTGAATCCCTGAGCGTGGCAGGAGACCCGTCCAGGAAGTGGAAGGCATCCTCCACGCAGCTACAGAGGTCCTCCGCTGAGAGGCCTAAGCTGGCTACATTGTTTGACATGAGGGTTACTTTTCAGATAGTGAAATTTTAGTTGCCAGGTGCCAGAGGTAATTTATCAGACGCTCATAAAATAAAGATCAGAAAGCCCATCCGTCTCCTGGTGCATCTGGGATCTAGGAAGGAACACTCAAGGCCCTGGATCCTTTAAACAGCTCTCACTTAAAGAGCTTGATGTTTATAATAACAAAAAAAGGAGAAAGGGGTCAGGTCAAATTCTGCTGAATAGCAGGTGTTGTTGTAAGTGTTTTGTTCTCTCTCTCTCTCTCTCTCTTTCTCTCTCTCTCTTTTTTTTTTTCCCTGAAAAAGCAATCTGAAAGCATATTGAACTATTTGCAGTAGATGCCCTCCACAGGCATTTATTTATTTACTTACTTATTTATTTATGTTTCAACAGAAAAACGTGACCTGAAAACTAGAAAATAAAAGACTTTGGCAAAAAAAAAAAAAAGTTTTGAAAGTTTTTTCATGAAAACACCAATTACTAAATGAATTAAAGGGAATCCAAGTAGAATGGTGTCATGTGAGGATTACAATACACGTGCAACATAATGATTTTGAGTCACACTAATTAAAAACAACTAGTAGTAATGCTTGCACATATAGAAGAATGTTTTCCTTCATTATCCCCTTGAAGAGCAAAAACAGGAGGAAACTCATCTGCAATCACATGAGGTGTAAGTGACAGAAACACTTGGACCCTGGTCTTGGGACCCCAGGCCTTGGCTGTCACCACGGGGCCTTCCTGAAGCAGAGCTCTGGGCGCAGCTTTACACTGAGTGCCCAACCAGCACTGTTCTTTCCCACTGAATTGAAATTAATAGACCTAAATTTCTGCCCATTTAAGGGCAGTTACTTAAGATTTCTTTACCTTACCTTAATTCTGAACCTTTATTATTTTCTTATTTTGTTAAGCAGATGGTATGATATTATGTTAGGGATAATGTACATTTTGCAAATAGTCCTTTTTGTGTTCACTAGACCAAAATTCAAAGCTGAAAATAGTTCCCACTAATATTACAGTTTGCATTTCTTGGTAATGTCTTCTTTCCTCTTCCCTTCTTCCCATCTTCCCACTTTGTGCTTCTTTTTCCTTCCCCTTATGTCTCTGTCTCTTTGTTTCCTTACTTCTCCTCCTCCCTCTTTTCCTTCCTTCTTCTCCTCCTCCTTTTGTTTCTTATTCTTTTTGCCTTCTTTAAATCTGGTGATGCACCTTTAATTTTTCTTCATTGTGGAAGAGATGGGAAAGGAAGGAAGGAAGGAAAGAAAGAAGGAAAGAAGGAAGGAAGGAAGGAAGGAAGGAAGGAAGAGAAAGAAAGAAAGAAAGAAAGAAAGAAAGAAAGAGAAGTGAGAGAAACAGGAGGAAAGGGGGCAGAGAGAACACGGGGATAAAAAAAGTAAAGATATGATGATGGGAAAAATAAATAAAACACCATGAAAATGAAAATCTAGCAGGGTATACATGTGTTAATCACGAGTAAAAGTTCAAAAATTATGAGAATAAAGGGGGGAAATGGGGAAACTGAAGCTCATGGAAAAATTGTTTATTATTTCTGGAAAAGAATCTACTATTATTCTTATTTTTAGTTCTAATTTTGTTCATTAAATATTTTAGTTCATTAAAATTTTTTATATAGCCAAAGAACTAACATATTATTGCAGACCGATATAAATATAGATTTTAGAGCCTAGAAAGGGCTTTACTATAATCACAAGATTGCAGAAATGAGCAGAGGGAAACAACGAAAGTTACAGGAATCCTCAATGGAAAGAAGGCAGCTTTATGTTATGCCTTGATAAAGTGTTGACCTGGAAGTTAGATCTCTGGACAACATTTCAGATATGTATATGAGAGAAGAAAACAGTAGGTATTTGGTAATCTTAGACATTCATTGGTAGGACTAAATTACAAATTAGCCAACAACAAAATATTATTTTCCAAGCATATTGGACACAAGAGAAAATAAATCGAAGATGGTTTGTCAGAATCATCATAGCCTGGCTCTGAAAATCACACAGGGGATCAGTAATTCATGTGTTTGGGGAGAGAGAAAACTTAGAGGTTCTTAGGAAAGATGTTTTTCTTAGCCCAAAGCCCTTTCTAAATTGTCACAGTTCTTTGGCATCCTTGTGGAGGTTGTATATCTTGGGGACTTTGGAAACTACTTCCCAAAGTTCACACTTGCAAGGGAAATGGCAATTTAAACTCCAATTTAAGGCATGAGGATGATGGGTTTAAGATCAAAGAATTTCCTCTCAGTAGTTCAGAAATGAACTACTTCTTGGTACAGAAATGTGTTGTGTGCAGCCTTAGGGCCTAGTTCTTGCTGGTAGGGCCAAATTACAGGTGAAGCAGATCTGAGCTTTCTGAAGGACAAACACAGCCAGGTCACAGGAATAATAAGTAAATCACTCCTAGCTGATTATCTGCTCCATGACCTGATGGACACAAGATGAGTAGCCATTCTAAAAATGGGTCATTTTCAAGTTCCCTGGAACTTTAAGATTCTTTAACAGCCCTAGGCAACCACCATCTCCAAAGACAGAAGAATTCAATTTTTTTTCTGTGGCAATTCAACACTCATTTAGGAATGCCAACCATCTCCAAAAATTGGAAAACTCAGATTACTTTGGCAATCTATGACTCTGAGAGTATCTAAAATACTGGTTTTTTAAAAGATTATTTATTTATTCCTTTGGCAGAGAGAGCACAAGCGGAGGGAGAGGGAGATGGAGGATCCCTGCTGAGCAGGGAGCCTGATGAAGGCCTAGATTCCAGGACCGCAGAGATCAGGACCTCAGTCGAAGGCAGATGCTTAAAGCATTTAGCCACCCAAGTGCCCAATACTCTCTGACTATTGATTTCTAGAAGCAATTGGCATATTGAGAAATCAGGGTGAACCTGAACAAATCAGTCACTCATAGTCTTACTTTTCATAATCCTGCTCATCATTATCAGTAACATTAACTTCAATACTTTATATTTGTACAGCTCCCCATAGACTATCGTTGGTGCAATGGTGTTTCCCAAAAAGATTTATTGAAATATTAATGCCCAGTACCCCAGAGTGTGATATTATTGAAGATGCAATCAAGTTAAGATGGGGTCTTATTATGGTGGCTCCTAAATCCAATTAACAGCTGTCCTTATAAGAAGAACATCTGGAGACATGGGAACTTTGATACACATGAAAGGACGATAACCATATGAACACAGAAGCAGAATTTGAGTAATGTAGCTGTAAGCCAAGATATGACAAAGATTTCCAGCAGCCATCAGAAGCTAGGAGTTAGGCGTGCAACAGATTCTACCTCAGAGTCTTCAGAAGAGACCAACTCTGCCAATACACAGATTTTAGACTTTTAGCCTCTAGAATCATGAGAATAAATTTTTGTTGCTTTAAGCGACCCAATTTGTGGCATTATGTTAAATAGCATCTCAAGGATACTAACGTGCTGTACAGACCAAGGAACATACTGCATGTGAACATCTGATGTGATGTTTTCTTATGGAAAAGTCTTGGAATAAGTAGAGTCACAGATATCACCATTGTCATGACCCTGAACGCAGTAACTACAGAATGACTGTGTGCTAGGTATTGAGCACCCCATATTTCTAAACGAATTCTTGCTACAACCAAATAAGAAAGGTATTATCAGTCCTATTTTATATAAATTGGAATGGCTCAGTAATGTAGCTAAGATCTTAGCCCTAATAAGTTGTGGAGCCAGAATGTGAATACACTTTCTAAGTCAGAACCACCAGCCCTTAAACATTATAGAATACTCCATATTAACAACCCGCAAGTGAAAAGGAAATTTAACAGATTATTTTATTTAAGCCTCCTTAAATAAAATATCTATTAACCCACTTAACAGATGAAGAAACAAATTTTATCCACAAGATGAATTTTACTTAGAGACACACAAGATGCTCCATGATGTTAACACAGGTCTTTGGTCCCTCCTCCCAGTATACCATGTCAAGTACATGCATTCCTGCAGCATTAATGCCCTTCAGTGAACCCTTTATACTATTTTATGCATGCTGTATTTATTGGGAGGTTAGGGCGAATGTAAAGCAACACCAAATAGGGAAATCCTTGGGTCTATGCTTCTCAGACAGAACTAGACATAGGGCATATGGTGATTAAATCTGGAAAGTTTACACTGGTCAACTAGCTTCCCTGGGCTAATAGTTCTTTCCTCACTTTCTGACTCACTGTCTGTGCTCCAGAGTTGTGCCCATGCCTGGCTTAAAACAGCAGCCACCACTGCTTTTTAGAGGAGTTACAAACAGATGAAGGGCATGTAGGGATCAAAACGGCATCATGGTTCTATGCCGTGAGAGTGAGGTATTCCTGGCCCATCGAGTTTCTTGGTGTGACCTAACAGCATTGCCCACCTTCTTCTCTGAGCTATTCCTATCAAGGAGATGTGTTAGAACAACTTGAAGGCCAGGACGGTCTACGTTGCTGAGTTGCCCTAGTGTTCTTCCTACACAGCACATACTCAGAACTCTCCTTGGGTAGCACAGTAAGGCACACATGCCAACTAGTGTTGCAAATTTGTGAAACTAGTGATGCAAAGCTTTGACCACTATAGCAAGATATCTTGTCTACCTACCTGTAGCACATTCAGTGTTTTTTAAGAACCTTAAAAAATTTTTCTAGGTTCTGAATTTAAAACATTATTAATCCCACTCTGGAAAATAAGTAAAAATATAGCGTAATGGATAAGGACACAGGCTTTAGTCTCAGAGAGTATTTGCATTCACTTACTGGCTGTGCAGTCCTGGACAGGCTACTTAGTCTTTCAGAATATCCATTTCTTCATTTGTAAAATGGGGCTAGTAATCTGTTCAGAGGGATATTATGAGAGTTTATTACAATTACCCATGTAAGGTATTACTGATGTAATTAAAATAACAAATATAAATGGGTTATTATTATGATTATTATTATCACTATTACTAAGGAAATTTGATAAAGCAAGCAAAGCTTTGTACGAGAAGATATTCATTGCATTGTTACATATAGCAAAGCTGGAGAAAAGGGAAATAATCTAATGGCTCAAAGTAAGGGTTCAAAGCATTTTGTACCAGGACACATTTTTTGCTTGGGACACAGGATTATAAGAAGCATTGCTCTTGCACTTGAAAATCTCAGAGTCTGGGGCGCCTGAGTGAGTTAGTTAATCATCTAACTCTTGGTTTCAGCTCTGGTCATGATCTCAGAGTCCTGAGATCAAGCCCTGTCTTGGGCTCCACACTCAGTACAAAGTCTGCTTGAGATTCTATCTCCCTCTCCCTGCTCCTCCTGCTTGCTGTCCCTCTCTCTCTCTTTCTACTTCTCTCTCTAAAAATAAATAAATAAATATTTTTTAAAAAAGGAAGACAATCTCAGTCTGGTTGAGAAGATATAAATATATCATATATATATATATATATATGTATAAATAAACATATAAATAGACAAATTCAATACAGTGGAATCATTCCAGGGAGGGAGGTATAAACAGCGAGCTATGGGAATCCAGCTGGTTGGATCTTAGCCCAAGGATGAAGAGATAGGAATAGACGGTAGGGTCAGTATCTTAGAGCACAGTCCATGCTTAGTCAGTACCTGACTGCTGAATGAAATTTTAAAAAAATGTATTTAGTGACTCAGAATTACTTCATTTTGTTGTTTTGTTTTGAATCAGAGACATTTCCAATTATAAGCTCTGCAGAGCAGCTTTATCCAAATAAAATAATTTCAAAATTTTCCTAATTTTACAATCAAATACTTAATATGATATCTTTCCATGCAATCTCTAAAAGGAAACATATTTGCATTGCACCTAAAGAATATCTCAGTCAAAGAAATTTCCTTAGCTATAATCTCTAGCATAGCTAACAGGAAAAAAAAAAATAACACACTCAAATAAATGAATCTCATTTTTCATCCAATTTTATGTCACATTCAATGCTTGTGGTATCAAAATATAAAAAGGACACCACATTAATAGCAATTTGTAGGATCAAGACCATTTATATAATACAATAATCAAGTAGATTTATTATAAATTTTACTAAGTTTCTGTTTGGGTTTGATGCCAGGGAAGTTCCCCTCTCTTATTCAATGTAGACAGTTTAACTTCAGTGAACATACTAAAACTGATAGTATCCGCTCTTGAGATATAAGCTAGCACTATGTCTGCAGAATTGATAAGGAAATTATTTTCTCCAAAACAAAGCAAGGGTAAAAGATAAAAAAGGAAATGGCGCACTTTATTCTTCATGTTTTTAGATGACAATTAAAGTACTTGGGATTAATTGTCTACCATTTGAGTGACCTCATTTTTTACAAAACAAAGTTATCTTAGGAATTTCCCATTCTAAAACTGAGATTATGGCCTCATTTTAAAGTGTAAAATCTGTGTTTAAACCACACACGCTTTTTCAAGGCAGTAGTTATAAACCAGCAGCATGCTTAAAAGCAGAGACAGAAATTAATTACTAAATATTTTACCAGTCTCTGGGACTTTGCTTTGATGTTGCAAACCAGTATCAGGAAAAGGAGAATAAACACCTTTTTCTGCCTTTTTTTTTTTCACTTTGAGTATTTAGGGGTTTAGGAAGTCAAATAGGCAAGGACACACACACGCACGCACACACACACACACAAATATATAATCTGATCTATGAACCCACACACCACTCCAGAATGCCAAACGTAATGCTTTCCAGAGCTCTAGCAGTCTCTCCCTATACCCCATCAAAATGTTTGTCCCCAGGATGGATGACCAGGAAGCCAGTATGAAAATTCTAACTTCATAGCAGTAAGGAAAAGGGTAGTAAAAAGTTGTATTTGTGTCATGGGCCAAATTCCAGCATCTGATACCAGGAGACAATACCATCTACTACACAGTTCCTCAAAGAAAAAACTTTGTGAAATATATATTTAATTTCCAAGATTTACTCCTATTTTTATTGAAATGCAAAGATTCCAATTTCACAAAAATCACCCTGAGACAGAAACAAGGGCTTAGTAAGCTGGATGTGTTTTTAAAAGAACATTATGAAAGCTAATAAACACTTAAGAATCCTAACTCCACAAAACTAAAACTTCCTATTATTTAATCTTGAACATTTTTTGTTTATTTTTCATCTCATTTATTTACTAGTGGTGGTATTTTTCTATAAAGAGATGGGTTTTGGTTTTTTTGTTTTGTTTTTTTCTGTTCAACTCTATAAATAATTACTAGTGGCCTGTTATGTCCCAAACATGCCCTGGTCACTACAGACAGAAATGCATATAAGCCAATGACCCTTCTTCAAGGAACTCAGCCTGGTCAAAAAGACAGACAAGCCAATAGGCATATATAATTCATGTTTTATGCATTTGCCTCCAATATCATCACCCAAAACAAAAGCCCAGAGAGGGAATTAGAACTTCTCCTTCTCTTGGCTTCTGCCTTATTGATTCAATTAGCTTAAAAATTTGCTGAAACACTTAGCTCCTTCTCCATATTTTCTTAAGCATAATGGAATAATCTAGGCCTCACTCTATAAAAGGTTGTACAAGATCTGGTTTACTCCTGAGGAAAGTAAGGCCCAGCCACCCAGCAGGAATGCTTTCAGGATTGGATCATGTTTTTATTCTTGCAATGCACCATTTAAGAGCTACTGTGGTTTTTCTGAAGTTCCATTTGTGGGGCATTAAATATGTAGGCATTCCTTTGTATATTACATTACACTACATAATACTACTAGATTCCAAAGTTTTTACCTTTTCCTCACTAAAATAAAAAGCATCTAGGCTTTGGGGTAAAATGTTCATGGCACTCTTTTTTAATGCCCTACTCTTCTCAAGATGAAGCAAAATAACCTCACAACCATACAGAAACGAGCCAACATTCCACCACAAAATTTACTGTAAATACCCGATTTGGGTAAAGAATTCCTAATATCACTGTTTGATTTAATAACTACAGGATACTACTTCCTCTGCACAGATTTCCAAAACTTAAATAAACCTAGCATTCCTATCAACTGTTTACAAAAATATTTGACATTTTTTTCTCCTTGGTAGACTTAAAGACTTTAGAATTGCACTTGCAGGGAAGGAATGGTTTGCTATGTCTGACATTTCATATCATTCATATCAATAGAGAATCATTTGATATAATATATTATAATGATATGTTATATCATTATATATTATATACTATGATGATATAATATATAATATGATGATATTATAATGATTAATATATCATTATATAATATGATATATTATAATATATCAAATGATATAAGTTGAACACACGCTTCATCGGAAAGTCAAGAAGAAATGCAAAGTTTCACCCATTTTCATATTCTTAATGTTTTGAAAACTATAAGCAAAATGTTTCTGTAGAGCAACAATAAAAATTAGAGCTAGAAGGAAACTCGGCAATCAAGAACTAGATCACTTTACAAATGCTTGAACTAGAGTTCAAACAGGTTACGTAACGGGTCCATGCTAGATCTTCCTTGAGCCAGGACAAAAATCCAGGACAATGACTCTCAGTCCAATCATACTAATGGGTACTGGAGCACAATGACCAAGTTACAGTTATAACACAGTATCCGTCCAGGTTTCCTCTGCAGCTAGTCAGCAGAACACACAGTCAGGGTTTCCATCTACAACTTTTTCCTGCAGCACCTCTCAGAATCATGTACAATCAATCCCTAATGTCCATGATTTCCTTCTCTGTTGTAAAAAGGAGTCATTAAGTCCAGAAACAAAATGAGAACTCTCTGGAGGATATAGGCAGGGAGAGGACTAGCTTACCCCAGGACGGATGTTCTGGAACAGGACTGAAGGAAAGCCAGGCACCCTCTCTAGCCTGACACGTTGCTTGACCTTTTCACCAGTAGAGAATCTTTCTTTTGGACTAGAGGTCTCTTCAGTTTTCCTAGAATCTACTCTGGTTTAAAATAACCTTATGCCCAAATGCACCATGGGATGGCAGCTGGAAAAGATGGAATGGAATAGGAAGTAGTGTTTAAGTACATAAAGCAGTGTTGATGTACATCAGGTTTTATTTAGTATATGGCATATTCTAAATTGGCACTAGAGTAAACTTAGCTTTATAAAAACAAATATATTTTTTTGAAGATTTTATTTATGTTCAAATTATTTTATTTATCTGAGAGACAGAGAGAGCGTGCACAGAGGGACAGGGATAGGGACAAGCAGACTCCCGGTTAATTATTGAGCAGGACTGGATCCCAGGACTCCAAGATCATGAACTTGACTGAAGGCAGACACATCCAAATGAACCACCCAAGTGCCAGAACATTCTTTTAATCATGATCCGCCTTCCCATGCCACACTCCCCACCAAACATCCTTCATTCCAGCTACTCAGACTGCTCCTCATTCTGCAGACAGAGTCTATATAGTCCTATCTCCATACTTCTCTTCATGGCATGTTTTTCTAGAATGACTATCCCTTGTCTATATTCGTTTACCAAAATTCACACTTGCAACAAAATCCTTCTTTTCCCCCCATATCTCTCTTCTTCCATGTGTCTTTCCCAATCTCTAAATCTAATTTAATCTCTAGGTTTTGTTCCTATAGAATTTTTCTTTGTGCCTCTATATTGCATTTAATGTTGCTTTTTGTTGGTTTGGTTTGGGTGGTGGTAACAATTTTGGCAGGATAATCTCCCAACTAGACCATTCAGGGCTGAATTTGATACATCTTTCTAACTTGTCCTTAGCTGGCACAGTGGTTGGCACATGGGGCACACTTAAAACACACTGGCTGAGTTTAACCTAGTTAGTGTATACACTAGAATTACAGAAGACTTAGTATGATTAATTGCTGATGTAAATCTTAGTACTTCTGGTGCAGCAGCAGTTCCACTTGCTCCTCCTCTTCTTCTTCTCCTCTTTGAATCCTGTTGTTGTTGTTGCCATTAGTATTCATATCATCATTATCTTGATCAAGAACTCAGAAATATATAGTGCCTGTAAGACTTGTCAACATATATGGACATACTTGGCTGCTGTATGAAGTCTATAGGTCTTGGCTCCATTTGGTACAGCACAAGATAGCATCTCCTCTCTTAAATCAACCAAGAGTCTGAGCAGCAGAGAAAGCCTCTGGTCATGCTTCTTTTTGCCCTGGCATATATAAATTATCCCTGACCATTAAGGCATAAAATAAAGTAACCTTAAAAAATGCAGGAAGCTATAAATTTCCCTGAAAATGTTTTAATCTCTCACTATCAGCTCTTCTTTGGATCACAATCAAAGTGTATCCCATTTAAAGAAGCCCTTATGGGTTTCTTCTCCAGCAGAATGCTTTGCTTCAAATTAATGTCTGGGATGGAGGAAAAGCCATTTATGTTTTGTTATAATGTCTCAAAAGGATATATTTTATATTTTCAATTAAGCCGTGAGCCGCCCCCCCCCCCCGAATTCATGTTTTGTTTCCAAATAAAAGAACTTTGAGAAACAATGGGCATTTTACATACCAAATTTTTATCACAAAATATTACTGTGTAAAATTGTCCAAACAACCCTGCTAAAACAGCTGTTTGAACATCTGGATGACTCCCTTACAAAAACCTCTCTCCCTGTGAGTACCCCCCACCCCCGTCCGCCCACAAGAGGCATCTCCTACACCAAGGTCTTTGTGACAAGTGATGACAGTAGGCACTCCAGTTTTCCAAGTCAACATCACTAGGCTCCTCATCACTGCAATGAACCAAAGGTTGCTTCAATAGAATCCTGTTGGGAAAATGCTGTTTGTAATAATAAAATTTATTTGTCCACAAAGTAAGTAAATTATTTAGAAAAAATTCATAACTTACAAAATTAACTCTGCAATGTATCTATATGTATATGTTTATGTATAGACATTTATATATATTTATCTATATATTTTGCATAGATCCACTTCCCAACATTCAGACTATCTGTCAGCAGTCTCTTAATTCTTTGCAACCTATATGTGAACTCCACCATAGAATGAATGATCACGTTTATATTTGGGTTCATAAACTGTTCATAAAATATTTTTAGTACCTTATAAAGTACTTGGCTTATGTTATTATAAAAGGGAGAAATGTGTAAGTTATACATCTTACTAAAATTCAGGTTTCAAAATATTGCAAATACACATATTTCCTCAAAGTCATCAGAAGTGGGCCTGGAGCATTCTGAACAGAGCACAAAAGAGTTTCTGGGTCTACTTAGGTCTGTATCCCCAGTACTTAGTCCAGTACTCAGCACACAGTTGGTATTTAATAAATATCTATAAGCTAAATAAACAAAGTAAAAATTAAATCTTATAGGAGGCAGTAAGGTATGATGAGAAGAGCAAATTTTGAGTCCTAACTTCAATGTCTCCTGGATTCAAAATTTGAGGTCACTGTTGATGTCTCTCAGACCCCAAGCTTCTGCCAAAACACAGTCATCTTCAGGGTGTGGTTGTGAGAATCAAATGAGAACACATGTGAAAGTCTTCTTATAACAATAATACTACCATCTATTCAGCGCCAACTACATTCAAAGCAATTTCTATGATCTAAATTCTAATTCCTGTAACAATTTTTCCAGCAGGTACTAGTATCTCTGAATTTCAGAAAAAAATTATATGCCCAAGTTCCCTACTTCTGTTGGTTTCAATTTTTTACCTTAACAGGCGGGAGTGGCTCCTCCCCTGACAACATTGTAGTCACTCAGTCACAGGCAAGCACCTGGACAGAAAATAGGTAAGCCAGGTTTTGAAGTCAAATCAAAATGTGGGTGAAAGTGCTCTGCAAACATATGAAAGTACACGAGTGGAATATACTATTTTTATTATTTTTTTAAATATTTCATTTATTTATTTGACAGAGAGATCACAAGTAGGCAGAGAGGCAGGCAGAGAGAGAGAAGGAAGCAGCATCCCTGCCAAGCAGAGAGCCCGATGCGGGACTCGATTCCAGGACCCTGAGATCATGACCTGAGTCGAAGGCAGAGGCTTTAACCCACTGAGCCACCCAGGCACCCCTGCAATGACTATTCTAATTCCTCCGAACAAGATATAAAATTATGTTAATAATAGTATCTTCCGGGCGCCTGGGTGGCTCAGTGGGTTAAGCCTCTGCCTTCAACTCAGGTCATGATCCCAGGGTTCTGGGATGGAGCCCCACATCAGGCTCTCTGCTCAGCAGGGAGCGTGCTTCCTCCTCTCTCTCTCTCTCTGCCTGCCTCTCTGCCTACTTGTGATCTCTGTCTGTCAAATAAATAAATAAAATCTTAAAAAAAAAAAGAATAGTCATTGCACACATTTCCTGAACCTGGAGCCTTGTGTGATATTCAGGTTTCAATTACAGCATGTTACAAAGCATGGCAGGACAATAAAGTGGTGGTAAGAAGCCCAAATAATATGAAATCAGTCTCTTCTACAGTCCTGGGAATAAAGGAGAAAAGGAAACTCAAGAACTTGAAGATTGTGCCAGAAATTCCATTTTGGAAGGAGGATGCTGTCTTCAAAGCAGCTAGTGCCTCCCACTTCTCTGTGTTTTGATATACAGCCCGTCACCAGCTTTGGTGAAACTATTTCTCATCCTCTAAAAAACCTAAGGATCACATCCCAACTACTTCTGGGGAAATGCCACATCTCCTAGGGCAAGTGAGAAAAGAACATTTCAATTTTATGGCAGCATGAGCAAAAATGTCATCTAAAGGAGCCTGGAGGAAAAAGAGAAGTAAAATATTATAAATGAACATTCCTTCTTCCTCAGTGGAGGGAAGAAGGAAAGAATTTAAGGCCGGATAAGGAACCCAAGCCAGAGATACTATAGCATTTTACAGTCTGAGGTCACCAGAAGGGGGACAGGAGGAGGCCAGGATAGAGGAGTAGAGCAAGTGCTAGGCCAAGAAATGTTGGGGAAATGTGTGGAGTTAGTCCTTGGAGGCTGCCGGGTGAGAACAGGGAAAGAGAAATGGGGAGGCAGCCAGTGAAGGTGTTTGGGGCTGCTTGAGAATATCAAATTTCTTTCTGAGAATAATGGGTCAACAGGCACAGTGACAGATTCTAAATCAAGAATAAACTAAAAACACTAGGATAGCCCGAGGGAGATTGCTACCAAGAGTCTTCCCTCTCTAGGCAAGATAGGTTAGTTATGTCAGATTGCTCCATTCCTGGAATGAAATACATGTGCAAACTCAGCAAATATAAAACAAAGAATATAGTAATTCTAAGTTTGGGAACTGATTGAAGAGCAGAAAACTGCAAATTTCAAGACTTGAAAGTGGTGGGGGATGACATGAGTGGTTGTGAAATTTTAACTGAAGAGTTATACCATTTATTCAGGAGTTGGTGAAAATTCCCAGAAGGGAACATGTGGCAAAGTTGGCTGTGATGAGTCAGAACTGTACTCACCATTCTCCACAAGCATAAGAGGAATTCGGAAAATTCCAGGAGAAAGCATAATGAGGCTACAAACTGGGGCCAGGGGACTCCATCAGACTCACATCTTTCACTAAACATTCAAGGCATTGGAAAGCTTTGAGTCTGTTTTTCTCATCTACCTGAGAAAGCTGAATTGTAGCATGACAGCTTTGCTCTTGGGTTGAAGAGAATAAATATTTCTTTCTCTCCAGCTCCTAGAAATCAGGAAGTCTCTCCAGTACTTGCAGTGACAAATTCTAGGGTATCTTTGTTGTTTACTTTCTAACTTGTTAGCTTATTAAAATGGACACTCTCTTCTCAAAGAAAAGTCTGTATCTCTTTCCCACTTCTGGTGCCCCAATCACAAATCCCTTAACCATAAAGCTGTACATAGTTGCTGCCAGTCTGCATGTTAGTATCTTTGAGCATGTCTATCCCAGAGTTGTAGAGATGGCTAGCTTCCTGAGGAGCACAATAACTATAATCAAAATACCGATAAGCTAGTATGTATTGAGTGTAAGATGTCATTCTAACATATTACTGCATCTTCCCTCACAACAATCCTAAGAGGTAGATAAATACAGTCATTACCCATACTTTACGAATGAAGAAACTGAAGCACAGGGAGAGTCAAAGAGCTGGCCAAGATTTGCACTCAAACAGATTGACTCAATGCTGTCAACTATTGTGTGAAACTTACTGAAGTCCAAGTGCAAAAAAAAAAAAAAAAAAAAAAAAAGGTAGGGGGGTTCTCGGCACTTTGGAATAGAATGTACTCTATACTACCGAAGGTGAAGTTTCACTTGATTTTGTAGGCATTTTTTTCCGAGCTTCCATAGTAAAACCCATTCATCTAAATTCTCCTATAGCACACTGCTACAATTATTCGCTTAAACATCTGTGTCTCTGCTTAGGGTATGACAGGTTTAAAAGCAGTGACTATATGCTTTGTTTAGCATCCTCAGTGTCTAGTATAAGACTGGAATATCATTGGCACTCTATAAATTTTGTTAAAGGAGTAAATAAATTAAAGTCAAATTATTTTTTTCATTCTTTCATTATTCTTTTCATTAATTTACTATGGGCCTATTATGGGCCAGATCCCATGTTAAGCACTGTGAACAACAAAATGAATTGGTCATAGTTCCTGCCTTCAATATGTTCCCAATCTAATCAGAAAGCTAGATGAATAAATGGGAAAATTCAATAGAGAGTAAAACATTCTTTGACAGAATGAAGGATGTGGTATTACAGGAACATAAAGAAATAGCACAAACCTAGCCTGAGGTTGTCAGTCAGAGCTCCTTAAAAGAGGTTTTGAAACACCCTCTGGGAATTAGCTAGATACCGTGGACATAGGCCAGTAAAAACATGGGGGTATTTGGGCACTTTCATGTGGTTGATGTAGTACAGATTACAAGAAGTCCATTGGGAAAGAGTACTGAAAATGCAACTAGAGGTAAGATTTAAAGAGCTAAAAAGGTTAAACACTGAATTTCCTCCCCAAAGATCATGGGGAGTCATGGGTATACGGCAAACAAGCAATAGAGTAGTACTAAAAAAGACCTTAGTTCCACCTCAGGTGAGTCATCGACTAGAAAGCTGGCACTGAGATATGGGGAGAAAAAGAAAGCATAGGGCTTGTCAGGAATGGAGGGTAAGTTACAGCTCAATTGTTGGATGTGAAAAAGCAGAGGAGCAGAAGGTAGCACAGAGCGGCCAAGCAGAGTAGTTTTGGATTCATACAGACTGCACTCAAATCTCATCTCTTGAGGATGTGCTTGTGTAACCCTGGGCAACATATGTCATGCTCTGTGCCTCAGTTTTTCTTTCTATACCCTGAGAATAAAGTCACTAACCATGTAAGATTGATCTAAAGATTAAAGGGGGGTAACATGTAAAATCCTCAACTGGAAAGGAAAGTAAGGATTTCTCTGTATTATGTTAACAACACTTTGCCAAAAGCACAGACATTCTTCAGAGAAGCCTTTACCTTCTTCCCCATGTAAGCATTTTACGGATTATTTGCTCTTCATTCCAATCTTACATGGTCAATGTTGTTGTCAGAGAACTCAGGATACAACCAAGAGGAGCACTCTGACGTTTTTCAGAAGTATTTTTTTCTCTGTACTTGCCAGACTCATGTCACATTCAACATCTTCACCCCTCCACTCTACCATTTCCTAAATCCTATGCTATTATTACCAATACCGGCTGCCCCATTCAAATTTCTCTTTGCTTGGTATGAAACTCCCTTCTGGGATCCAACCACTGACAGGCTTTGAGAGCTCAGCTGGTTAGGAGACCCATGTGGCCTACATGCACATCAAAATACAGATCATCACTCACAGCTTATACCAGACTTAGGATTCTCACTTCAAGCAGCCTATTGCCAATCATGTGGATGAACTGGACAGATATCAACCATACCAGCAAGAAACCTTCAGAAGTATCAGTCCTATTAAATCACCATTCCTTAGAACACTTACCCAGGCTGTCACTGTATTTATTTTAATGTTTTTATTTCAATTGCTCTAAAGATAACAATGAACCTGAGTGGTTCTATTGTTTCCTCACTCTGGGTGATGAGTTCATCTGTCTCAAGTCATACAATTGCCTACATTTACCCTTAGGCACATATTATGCCAACTGATGGGCTAGGATGTGGTGGTGCCCCTGGCTTAGAGACCTGCAAGGAGGAAAGGCTCCACTTAATCTCAAATCTGTTCAGGAAAGTGAACTTGACTTCCCATGGATGATGGCTGGGAAGAGAGGAGCACTTGGGCAAAGAGATGATTAGATTCCAATCTGTGGCCTTTCCATCCAATCAAGGGCATTCCCTTTAGTCAGGCCTACAACCAACAAAATTTGTACCCAGAACACTAACTCAGTACACAGTAAGTTCTAAAGATGCATAAATATAATAGGAGAAATCCGAGCCCTCAGAGAAAGCATAGACATTTTTACAAAATGCAGTTCGAAATGCTAAAAGGGACTGCAATAAAAGAATGTCCAAACATCACAGAAACGCCAAGGAGAGTTCAAGTATAACACAGGTAAATAACTTCCTTAAATAATAAATTATTACATTAAATGCTTTACTCCATTATCTTATTTAATCATTATAACAATATTATTACATGGACACTATTGTTATCCTCATTTTACATATAATGAAATTGAGACTCAGAGCTTAAGGCTGTACGTTAACCATGCACTGAAGGAAAGAGTAAAGTACAGATTGTTGAATCTATACATCACCTCAATGGGCATTAGGAAGAATCCAGCAATACCTCGCTTACACACAATCATCTAAATCTCCCCAAAAGAAGCCAGAATAGAACCTAGCAGACTCAGAGATAAGTTTTCCATCACATGTCACCAAATGCCTCAGATGACTGTGGTCTGAGAAGTCCCAGACTCTAGAGAGATCCTCTTCAAAATGAATTTCTACTTCCATCTTCTCCCTCTTGATATCTACTGCCTTGGTTCATGAACTCATTTGCTTTCGCCTGAAATATTGCAGCACTCTCTCTGGGGGCCTGATTGACTCCACTCAGGTGTTATACTTTCTTATTATTTTACTGAGGTATAACATACACATAACAAAATATAATAACAAGTACCAAGTTTAAGTATATTTGATGAACTTTGAAAATTGTATATTTCCCTCTAACTAAAACCTAAAACAATGTGTAAAATATATTTGTCTTTACCTTAGGTTTTCAACAGTTTGACTATGATATGCCTAGGTATGGTTTTTGTTTTTGTTCTCTTTGGTGTTCAAAGATCTTCTTGGATATGTGGGTTGATATCTTTCATCAGTTTTGGAACATTCTTAAGTTGTATCTCCAACCATTTTCCTTTACCATCTCACATTCCTCTTCTCGCACTTTAATCACACCTATTTTATGTCATTTGTTATTATTCCACCTATTCTAGATACCACATTCCATTTCTTCAATCATTTTTCTTTTCATGTTTCAGTCTTGATAACTTCTATTGGTCTCTCAAATTTACTACTCTTTTTATTCTACTGAACTTAGTCTATTATTAAGGCCAGTGAATAAATTATTCAATTCTGGTATGCTATTTCTAGTATTTCCCTTTTAAAAATAATTTCCACTAAGCTCCCTACATACATATGCACGATGTTCACTTTTTCCTCTAGATCTGTAAATATATTTATCATAGCTCATCTAAAGAAATTTTATGACAATCCATCCAGGTCCTCTTCATTTGTGTATAACTCTATGACTACTCTTATTTTGATTATATTTCCATGTTTCTTTGTATTTTGTATAGCCTTTTTTATTGTATGGCACAAATTGTGACAATAGGAGTTGGGGTCAAAAATATTTACCCCAGAAAAGTGTATACTCTTCCTCTAGCATAAGCCTGTTTATGCATGTGAGCATGGGGTCAGGAGGGGCAGAGATGAGGTTGAGTCCATCTAAACTGGGTTTTGTTACAGATCTGGTTACGCAGTTTACCACTGGCTTTGAGATGATCTGAGGCCAAGATCAGGACTTTCTCTTCAAAGTGACTTAGGATCTGAGTATGGCAAGACTCAGAAGGATGTATTAAGCTCACTAGACCAGCCTTCAGATTTCTAAACCAGGAAGGTCTCTCCCTATTTTATACCTCAGTCTCTAGCTTTCTAAGTCACTTAGGAGTTATCTTTGCATTCTGGGCTTCTGCTCTGGGTTTTGGTGCCTCAGCATATCCCCTCTCCCCTGCTTCCCTTCCCTCAGTCTTTAGTGGGCTTTTGCAGCACCTTCAAGGAAAACCTGTTGCACAGCAAAAATATTTCCCTCAGCTCCCCTATTCTAGCCATAGTTTTCTGCAAGACCCTAGTTTGCAGTAAGTGAAAGTTCTGTGTGCTCTGGATGAATCTCACAGTTCTATTCTACCCCTTGTCTTCCATAAATTTTGCATATGAGGAATGGATTTTGTGCCTCAGAAGCATTTTATTCAGTTCTTCTGCCCTGCCTTAGCGTTCAGCCTACCATGTATCTGCTCTCCATGAACACCCAGAGGAAAATGTTGATGGATGGGTAGAGATTTATTCCACAACTGGGGTGCCTCAGTATTCAAATCCTCATCCAGCCCACATGTGGCTATTAGGAGTTTATTGAAATGTCAGGCTGTTTTTCTTTACTCCTACATATGGTGTTTTCATGGCTCCTTGTTCCACCAAGGTTGAAAGCCACCATAAGTCCCTTCTTTTCTAGGAAAGGCTTGCCTCTTTCTGGAATTCAGCTCATTTAAGTTTCTTTGCATCCTTAGCTCTTTTCTGGACTTATAAATAACTATGATTTTGCAGCCTATCTGGCTTTTTTCTGATTTTTAGGGTAAACGTGGTTGTCTCACACAAATTTCTGCACCCTAACCAAAGTTGAAAGTCTCCTCCATTAATATTTGACTCCTCAAACTCATCATCCATACATCCTCAGAAGTGATCTTTTAAAATATGTCTTATCATGCTATGCCTGATTAACCACTCAATGGCTTCTTATTGCTCATGCCCTCCTCAGCATGGTTGGCAAGACCTTCCATAAATGAGATTTTGCTCCTTTTTTCAGCTTTTTTTACTGACTTACATTTTGCAGCCCAATTATATTGAACAATTTTTAGAATACACTTATTCACCAGGCTTTTCTAAGCTTGGAATATCCTTTACCTCATATTTTGCACTGGGTTAACTCTTAATCATTGCTTAATACCCAGATCAGGCATCACCCTTACCAGGAGAAACTCCTAGCACACTACCTCCTCTTTCCTCCCTCTCCCCCCAAAAGTTTAGATGTGCCTCTTCTGTGCTTTCACAACCATAGCCCCATGTATATACTGTACCCATAATATCTAATATGGGCTCATCTGATTTTGTTTTACTAGAAGAGACTTCCATTTAGCCAAAGGACTGACTCCTAGTATGTGTTCCACATACAATAATTTCATTGTAAACTTACTGAAATCATGAATGAAAAGAAGGAGAAACATCAGATTTTCATCCTAAAACTATTTTAATGCCTATGAAGAAATATCCTGGGTACTGGATGTACAAAGTGAACACAGGAGACAAAAATCCCTATTCTCACATTTTTTTTAGGTAGCTTCTAGTTATAATACAGGAAAGAATTAAGAATACTGATTATTAGGAGTTCTGAGTTATGCCACTGATTTGACAGGATGCAATAAAAACTAGACAATTTTAGGAGTCAAAAAATTAAATTAAACATCATTCAATGACGTTTTTCCCTACAGGATGAAATCCATGGTCTGTTCTCAGATTTCTCTTTCCTCAGAAGCCTACTCTCCCAGTCCACCATGGGCTCATTCACTAGCCATACTAAGTCACTCTTCATTTTTTCCATGTTTGTCTGTGTTGACTGTACATTATATGTTCATTTTTCAGGTTTTTTCTTCACCTAACAAACCACTATGTTTTAAGATCACCCCTCTCAAGCATTACTTCCTCTGACTGCCATCTTCCAAGTACAGGTAATCCTTAGACCATTCAACTGATACCATTTTATTATAGATATCTGAATGTTAAAATGGAAATTTCAGCTCAGATCTTAAAATAATCGATATTAGACATTAAGTGGAAAAAAATATAATGGACAGGAGAGGTGGGAAAGTCTTTCTGGAAAGGTCACATTTAACCTTAAATCAGAATTTTAGAAAAAGCATTATGATGCAAAAATCTGGAAGAAATAATTCTCGGCAACAGAAACAAGTGTCAAAGAAATAAGCTTGGTGAAGTTGAGGAATAGAAAGAGCAAAATGATGCAAGATGAGATCAAAGGGAACTGTTAGATCATAAAGAAATATTGGAAATAGCAAGGAGATTGAATTTTATTCAAATGTTTTTGGATGCCATTGAAGGGTTTTAAATAGGAATATAAAATAAGTTCAAACTTACTACTAATCTGGGGAATGTGTGTTAAAACAAGATGCCACTTTATAACCATCAAACTGACAAATCTTAATAAGCTGGACAACACTAGGGTGCCTGGGTGGCTCAGTTGGTTAAGTATCTGACTTCAGCTCAGGTCAGGATCTCAGGGTCCTGATATCCAGCCCCACATGGGGCTCCATGCTCAGTGGAGAATCTGTTTGTCCCTTTCTGTCTGTCCCTCTCTCAACTCATCCTCACATGCTCTCTCTCTCTCTCAAATAAATAAATAAAAGATTTAAAGAGAATACATTGGACAATACCAAGAATAAGTGAATAAATAGAAATGTAAATTATTACAAATTATTACTTATAGAGGCATTTGGCAACTCCTGTAAAGTTAA
Organism: Meles meles; assembly: GCF_922984935.1. Taxonomy (NCBI): domain Eukaryota; kingdom Metazoa; phylum Chordata; class Mammalia; order Carnivora; family Mustelidae; genus Meles; species Meles meles. The sequence goes on along the minus strand of NC_060080.1, from coordinate 13,896,843 downwards.
AGACATATATACCCAGCAATTCTATTTCTAATGTATGAAATAGAAAAATCGTTCTCAAACTGGGGGTATTGACCCATTAATAGAACATAAAACCAGTGCTGTAGATAAGGAGTAACACTTCTATAAATTAGAATCACATAGCATAATGTAATCACATAGCATAGTGAAGAATAGGAAATAATCAGAAATTATCAGAAAGTAAACAAGGTTAAGTATTATTTTACAAAATTTCAACTTCAATCATATAAATACATAGAAATATGAAAGACAAAGCTTATATGCCTCACTGCATTAAAAATGTTTTAAAAATCACTATCTTAGAGAAATTCTTCCACATGTGCCCAGGAAGGTTTTCAAAAAGGTCAGTTACAGCATTTTTTAATATATAGTAAAAAATTGAAAACAATTTCAATGTTGATCGACACAGAGAGGAATAAATAAACTTGTGAAACAAGTTTAAACAACCATATGGTATAATACTATACAGAAGTGAAACTTAAAAACTAGACCCAAGTAGGTGAATCTCAAAAATAAATCTGAGAGAAATACTACTTGATTCGATTAATACAATATAGTACATACAGTAAAAAACATGCAAAAATTTCTATATCTTCAGTAGCAATACATATAGCAAAAACATCAATGCATTCATGGAAAAGACATTCACTAAAGTGAAAATAATGTTTACCTTTGAGAGCAAAGGAGAAAGGGTTGATGAGCAGGACATTCAGGAAGTTCTCTTCACTTTCATTGTTCAGTTCTAAAATTGAGTGATAGATACATAATTATCCATTATATTATTCTCCACAATTTTTGTATGTTCAAATATTTCATATTAAAAAAATAATTCCGCTTGCCATTTTATTTAAAAAAATAAGTCCGCTTGGGACTATGTGGGGATGAATGTAGTCAGAGCAATAAATAGCCCACAAGAGGTGTTGGAAGTGGTCTAGAAGAGAGAAAATGGAGATTCAGGGTTCATAGAGTCAGTATGCAAGATGGGGAGAAGAAATGTTGGATATATTTTGGAGGTGGACTAAAAGGCCTCGGTTGTGAATTAGATGTGAAAGGGATTGGTGAGAAAAAAGATGAAAATTAAGATTGCTTCCTGGTTTTCTCCTTTTGTAACTGTCGGGATGGTGTTATTGGCACAGGGAAGACAGAGAGAAACAGCTTTGGAAGGAAAAATCAGAAAGTTTAGTTTGGGTTTGTCCAGTCTGAATTATCAGCATCTAGCAGAGGTGTCAAATAACAATTGAATATAGACGTTTAGAAGCCAGGAAGTTGCTAGGTTCTGCTCTTTCGCGTGCATCAGTATCCTTGAGGCACTAGGTTCTTCCACTTGTTGCAAGAAGACACTCCATGTACTTTGCAATTTGTTATTGTCTTGAGCCTTAGGATTAAAAATTGCTTTTTATCTTTAATCTTTCATCTCAAAGCTTCCAAACATATTTGAAGAATTTACCCACTGATAAACCTACTTCTAAAGGAGTCCAGCAGTCAACAGCAACACTAAGCTAAACAGCCACGACTGGGCCCTCCTTCACTGTCACAAACATTTATGGAGCATGAGCAAATTCTATACACAAGCACCTGCAGGATACCTTCGGGAATGAAGTTTTCACCCAAACCGTCTCTGCCCTGAGGACATGAAATATAATGGAAACCAGAAGATAAATAGAACAATCATCCCATAATACCCAATTTCCTTTAAATATTTTGGAGTGCATAGTATGTATCAGCACTGCCCTAGATCTGGGGATTTTAACAGTGAGCTTGACACTTACGCTGGTTAGAGCAAAAAAGCAAATGAAAATAAAGTTACATCTCTAATAGCAAACGGGAAGTAAACAAAAATAAGGAGTCTAATAATTAAAATAATTGAATATCCTCTAGATTAAGGGTCAGCACCCTTTTTCTGTAAAGGTTCAGATAGTTAATAATTTAGGCTTAATGGGGCATATAGTTTCTGTTGCAACTACTCAATTATGCCATAGTACCACAAAAGCAGCCACAGACAACATGGAAAACAAGCAAACATGGCTGTGTACCAAAAATATATTTTTATGGACACTAAAATTTGAATTTCATGTCACTTTCACACTCACAGAACACTAGTCTTTTGATTTTTTTTTTCCAACTACTTAAAATGTAAAAACTATTCATCAGTCACAGACCATATAAAAATAGGAGGTAGGCTGCATTTAACTATGGCCCATTGGTTGCATACCCTTGTTCTAGATCAACTTCCATGTCAGCCATAAGGTTAGTTACATAATTTGCAGGGCCCACTGCAAAATTAAAGTGTGTGGAGATCAAACATTATTCAGAATTTCAAGACAGCTATGGCATAGCATTAAATCAAGTGTGGGGCCCTTCTGAGTACGGAGCCCTGTGTGACTGTGCAGCTCACAGGCCCATGAAGCTGGGCTGTCATGTATTTATATCTTCATTGCATTTCTATTTTACTAGGTGTAAATTGACTGTCGTAGACAGTATTTTAATTATGTGCCCTTGGCATCAAGTATTTATTTTAATTCTGTACCGCTGGAACCTAACATAGTACATGGCACAGAGCAGGTGTTCAAACCAAACTTAGTAGGATGAAGGCAGAATGCAAGAATGACTACAGTTAGAAGTTCTGTATATTTTGTTTCTTGAACTACATAGAAAAAATGATACTCCATTGTCCCGGAATGTTATAGTTCCTTGAAAACCTACCCAGAGGTCTAGAGATACGCATTTCTGGAATTTGAGTTATAAAATCAGCTTGATTTTTCCTTGCGACATTGAGCTCTCTTTCTCTAGTCTCATCTCATCTCTCCTCCCATCTGGTACTCACTCTCCAGGAAGAAGCATCCACTTCAGTTTCAAACGGGCCAAGTCCTCTCAGCTCCTGGAGTTTTTGCGTGTTTCTTCTTCTTCCTGGAAAGACTTTTACCATCTCCCCTTGGATAAGCCTCAGTTTCCTTCACAGCTTTATTTGTCATCTTGATGCAGAAGCCTGTCTTCTCACACTGTTCCCTACAAGCTGCACTGGGTGCCACTCCTGCCATCTCCCAGACTTCCTGTCCCTGTGTCAGAGCGCTAATGGGGAAGCTTGGAGACTTTTTCCCCTGCTCCTCCAGTAGAGCTGGGCCAGCTTGTCAGAGGCAGGGATCATAGGGGCACTCATCTTTGTCTCTTAAGCACGTGGCACACAATAGATGTTCAATAAATGTTTGATAATTCGATGAATGAATGAGTGTATTGAAAAGCAGCCAGTAAATGTAGTCTGCCTAGGTCTTTTATTCATTTATTTATTTTTTAAGATTTTATTTATTCATTTGACAGAGAGAGAATGACACAAGCAGGAGGAGTGGCAAGAAGAGGGAGAGGGAGGAGCAGGCTCCCTGTAGAGCAGGGAGCCAGATTTGCAGCTGGATTCCAGGACCCTCAGATCATGACCTGAATGGAAGGCAAACACTTAACCAACTGAGCCACCCACGCACGCCTGCCTTGGTCTTTTAAAGGCTTATTTCCCTTGGGAAATCAGAACTAAAACAACAGCCTGAAGCACCCCCAACCCTCCAGAAGAACAACAGCTCACAAAGTTCACAAAACTCTGGAACAGTATCTCCTTGGAGGAGTGTGGCCCACTGTGGATGGTGAAGGCAGCTGTGGCCACCCAGTGGTCACTATTACAGTTCTCAGCAAAGCCTCAGCAAGTCTGAAGGGAAGGTTCTGCATTTGCCTTTCTCTTGTTTCACTGATTCATTCATGAGGCAAATATTTATTAGGTCCTAGGCACTGTTCTAGCATGGGGATGTGTCTATGAACCGAAACAGTCCCCTTTCTCATGAAACAGACTCTCTAGTGGTGAAAATAGACAATAGACAAATAAACACACAATAAATGTCAGATGATAATAAGAGTTATGAAACACAAGAAAAGCACAGTGAGGGACCTGGGGGTGGGTGGTCAGGGAAGCCTGCTCTGATTAGGTGAAAATTGAGCAGGGACCTGAAAGAAGTGTGGGAGTGTGTCAGCAACAGTCCCTGTGGGGTGGAGGGAAGGATGCCAGAGCCCTGGGGCAGGAAGGAACAGCAACTGGTCAGTGTGTCTGGAGTGTGGGAGGAAGGGGACCAGGGACAGTGAGAGAAAATCTGTCAAAATCTAGTCAAGGCAAGATCAGAAGGCTTTCAAAGGCCATGATGAGGACTTTGGGATGATTCTTCATTTATTCAATTCTATTATTTTCCTTTTTAAAAGAATGATAATAATAATAATACAGAGTAGATTTGGAGATTCTCCTGAATCTAGACACACTTTTCAGATTTTCACAATTTTTATTTTATTTATTTATATTTTAAAGATTTTATTCGTTCATTTGAGAAAGCAAGAAAGAGACTGAGAGAGAGAGAGAGAGCACGAGCAGGACAGAGGGAGCGGGACAAGCAGATTCATGCTGATCAGGGAGCCTGATGCAGGGCTCAATCCCAGGACCTTGGGATCATGACCTGAGCCAAAGACAGATGCCCAGCCAACCAATCCACCCAGGTGCACCAAGATTTTCATAATTTTTAAAGTGCCAATATGAACCAAGTAGAAGAAAGCATTTGGTTTTACCCAAGATTCTCCTGGAGAACCTCAGCTAAGAAATGACAAGTAAGCTTTTGGCATATCTTCAAGTAGCATCCATAATAGAGCTCATTATCATATGACCATTATCAAATGACCATGATATGATCATATCATATGACCATTATGCAAATGGCCAAATCATAGCCTTCAAAATTTGCTTCCATGGAGTATATTTCAGATATCGGTTAGTCTTTTGTTGATGTTGTTTTTTTGTTTGTTTGTTTGTTTGTTTGTTTTTTAAGATTTTATTTATTTGAGAGAGAGCAAAAGTCAGAGAGAATGGATGTGGGGAGGGGCCAAGGGAGAGGGAAAAGCAGACTTCCTGTTGAGCAGAGAGCCAGATGCAAGACAGGATGCCAGGACCCTGGGATCATGACCTGAGCTGAAGACAGATGCTTAACCAGCTGAGCCACTCCAGGCACCCCTCAGTTACTCTTTTTTGTGACCAGCATTAAGGAAAGGTCCTGGAAAAAAATCTTGCTGCTCATTGTTGTTCCCCAAAATGATGAACATTTATATTGTACATTTATGTTTGAGCAGTTCTGTATTCAAATGCTCATCCTGCTAAGGATCCAACCTCTGTCTCATTGTGTTGTCAATGAGAACTGAAACAGAAATCACAAAGGGCATCTCTCACTCTGCAAGCGGAAGATCTGGGTTCAAATCCTAGCTCTAGGACCTCCCTGCTTTGTATCCTCAGGCAAGTGTCCTAATCTTTCCTCTTCAGTTGTGTCATCTGTAGAGTGAGGATGCTAATAATAGCACCCACTTGCCTGGGTGACTGGGAGTTTAATGTGCCTAGATTGTAGTAGGCATTACATATATGTTTGGTATCATTAATGTTTATAATAACATATGATTGTATATTGGGTTCTGAAAATACTATTTTTTATAAAAATCAAAAAGGATTTATTTATTTTCAAACTTAAGTTAATTCCACTTTAAAAATTTTCTAATTTCCAAACAACAAAGCCAATGTAATCATCAACTGCTCTAGGAGACTATTTCTCTACACAAAAATGAATAGTCTTAGAATGAATGAAAACTAAGTACTTTTAAATCAACAATTTTATAACTTCATTGATTAATCAAGGCATTTGTGTCCTCTTTAGTCCATATGATTTGGTGGGATGGTGGCTGGGTAGACAGTTTCGACTGTTCCTGTGTGTCCATATGCCCCATATTCCTCTGAGGAGGAAGGGGAGGATAAGGAAAGGGCTGAACTGTGTGGTCATAGGAGATCCAGTGCAGTTTGAAAATCTGACCATTACAAAATCTGAGATCCTATGGTTACATCTTTTCCTATAGCTTTTCAACTCATAGAGGGCTCAAAAACAGATTCTGAAAAATATAGTTAGAAAATTAATTTTAATCCATTTGATATTTCTTCCTTACATACTGACCTAAATAGAGGTTGGAACCAGGGACTTTTTAAATGAGTGCAAGAGACATTACAAAAGCTGGGTAGAGAGAGTAGAGTAGTTGCAATGAAAGACTGTATGGCTCTAAAATAGTATTTGGTCCTATATAGAAAGAGTTTTTCAATCTCAGTTCTAAAACAGTGTCTGGCATATAGTATGTACTTAAGAAATTTGCTGGAGGGATGGATGGATGGATGGATGGATGTATGGATGGATGGATGAATGAATTTTACCTTCATGAAAACTTAATTTCATAAAAGTTTTAAATGGTAGAGTTGAGATTTGAACTGAGTTCAGTGACTCCAAAGTCATGTCTATTCCACTGTATCATATTGCCTTCCTAACGTAACTCCCATATGTTTAACACTTTACGACTTAAAAGACATTACTATTCTATTCCTTTTTGGCATTAGTGACAATCTCCTCAGAAGTTTTGTCATTATCATCCCATTTTTTTAGATGGGGAATCAGGCTCAGAGAGGCAAAGTAATTTGTCCAGCAACACTCAGCTAGTAGGAGTCTGGACTGGGAACCAGGAATCCCCTTTGCCTTTACCATGTTTAAAAGTCTGCTTATCTTCATTTATCATCTGTGCTTCTGAAGAGTATGAACTTATCTTATTTATCTTTATATCCTCAATACCTAGCATAGTTTGAGGCTCATGGTGAATGTCCCATAAATGGCTGCTGAATGAATGGTGATAACTCAATCATGCAACATTAACCTGTACAAGTGACATAAGGATAATCAGTGTGAGGTTCACTGGCCAAGCTCAAAACCTGGCTGTTCACAGGTTGTTCTAATTCACAGATTTCAACCTTCATAGGTTCTCCTCCCTAATTCCATGCTTATTATTTATAAAAGACAAAATGTCTAAGTAAGGAGATTACTTTCCAATTAAAAAATACTCAAATCTAACATACCTCTCCTTACTAAGGTCAAATGACTTCTCTTTGGGACACACGTGTATCATCTACTTCCTTTTTAAAATCTACACACCGATAGATGTACACTGTTCTTAAACTAGGCCGCGCCTTCCTTGAAGAAGCATGAGACATTCTTTAAACATTAAGATGATGGTAAGAGATGAAATGTTTGTATAATTTTCCTTTTTGACAACTATCATAGAGTTTACGGGAAATATGATTAATAGTATAAAAATTGTTTCTATCTTTGGCTAACCAGTATCCAGTAATGAATCAACTCATCACAACTGAAGATAACGTGTACTCTGCTCAGATTTCTTAAATATGACATGATTGCAAGTGGAAATATTCCAAACCATGAAATATTTACACAGCAATGAAAACAGTTAAGACACAATAGGCATGTAGGAACATTGTTCTGGATAGAAAGACGAAAGAAATGTGTGCTGACAGATGAACAGATATATGGACCTTTTATAAGAGCCTAGGACATCTCTCAGGATAGGCACGTCTTCTTTAGGAGTTAGTGATTCAGAGCTCTTTCTATTTTTGAGATGCAGCAGTCACAGGATATTTGCTTTCAGTTTTGGGTTATAGGATAAAAGCTAAAGTGAGAAATAGCTGCTCTAGACTTTGGCCAAGAATCATTTCTCTCAATCTATCAATCCCTCTCTCCCTCTCCCACCCATCTCCCATCATCCCGATCCCTCCTCCTCTTATTTCCTCCACTTCTTTCTCCTCCTTCTTTTTCCTTCTTCTCTCTCTCTTTCATTATTTCTACCTCTATGTCTCTCCTTTTTCTCCTCCTCCTCCTACTCTTCCTACTCCCCCTCATCCTTCTCTTCCCCTTGACCCCTGCCCTCTTTTTCTGTCTCATTTTCCCTGAACTTGTGTAGCTTTAATGACTCAGGGTGAAAAACTGTATTATCAGCACATAATATTCAGGGATTCTTTTAAATATTGTTAAATATAGAAGAAATTAATGATCAAATAATACCAAATTTCTACATATCCATTATTAACATGTGAACAATGTATTGTTACAGCACCTAAACAATTTAGAGTCTGGGAACTTACTTCAAGATTCCACATTAAATTAATCTACAAAATTTGCACTGACCCAAGTTTCCCTTCAGTGCATCCTCTCTCCCTTCTAGATTCCATTATCACTAGGATAAAATAATCAAACTCATATTTTATAATAATAATCCTAATCTCTCACCAACATAGCAAGTAAACAGAGTATTTGTAAACAGATATCAGAAAGCTGTTATTTGTATAAAATTTACCTCCAAAAGTACTGGATTATCTTTGGCATAAGATGAGCTGTGAAACTTATTATTTTAAAGAACCTTTTCGTTTTGAAAGTGCATAGCCTACATTTGTAGGATGCCAGGTATCGTTTGTCTTGAATTCAAGAATGGATTACTTAATATTTCTCCCACTGTTCTATGATTCAAGAAATTCTTAATAAGAGAGAAAATAAACTATTGTATTTAATTATCCAAATAAAAAATTAGACAGCATTTCTTTTAATGGTATTTACCACTCTATTGTTAAAAAAGAAAAACAAAACAAAACAAACAAACAAACCAAAAAAATGGGCCCAAGATGGAGTCACTTATGCTAGGGCAAGTCACCAAACCAGGATTTAGTACCTAACCTAACTACAGTTTTGACCTCCTCCAGAAATGTAGTCTTAACTAGTCATTCAGGAATTTTCTGGTCAGCACCACTGAAGTAATCCATCAAGTGGACTGCCTTCCTCCCACAAAGGTTGATGAGGTAATCTACATGATAAAACCCCATGCTCTACCCCTAAGGGAAGGTGACATTGCTTGAAACAATCCATTTCCTTTGCTAATAACTCTTACCCCACCCTTCTTATAAAAACCTTCCATTTTGTAAATCTCTTCTTCTGTCTCTCTAAAGAAATTAAAAATAAATAAATAAACTCTTCTTCCAGTTCCACTCTACTTTATGGATGTGAACAGCCAGATTCATAAGAGGCTTAAAACCAGTTAGATTTACTCTGTTGAATTGCTGTTTTAACACTGCAAAACCAGGTTACTCAGCCATGGTCTTTCTTAACTGATGTACATCTGCATTCTCGTACCCTTGATATCATTAGGGGTCTTTAAGTAGGAGAATTGACAAGCAAGAACCGTCTTTAGCTTCAGGTTTATTCAGACACTTAAAGTATTACTATTACTGTCATTAATCTCTTCAGTAAAGCCTCCATAGCCTAAAGACTAACTGCACAATGTATTTACTCATATTTACTTATCCAAAGGCAAGGGAAATGTAAGTGGCTTTCCAGTGACAATAAGCACCTCTTCTTTGTTTAGACTCAGTAAGAGCCCATTCTATGGACAGGTTGTCAGCTAACCACCATCTGGGAGCTTCAGGAGCTCCTTGAATCAGTCAATGGTATGAGCAGGCTATAGGCAAGGGACAACTTGGATAAATCAAAACACAATGTGTTTATGTGGTGCTGGCTTTTGACTTTCACTAAGATATCAGGCATTGTTTTTCCATTTTATTTATTTTTTTTTCAGCGTAACAGTATTCATTCTTTTTGCACAACACCCAGTGCTCCATGCAAAACGTGCCCTCCCCATTACCCACCACCTGTTCCCCCAACCTCCCACCCCTGACCCTTCAAAACCCTCAGGTTGCCCCAGCCTCCCACCCCTGACCCTTCAAAACCCTCAGGTTGTTTTTCAGAGTCCATAGTCTCTTATGGTTCGCCTCCCCTCCCCAATGTCCATAGCCCGCTCCCCTTCTCCCAATCCCACCTCCCCCCAGCAACCCCCAGTTTGTTTTGTGAGATTAAGAATCATTTATGGTTTGTCTCCCTCCCAATCCCATCTTGTTTCATTTATTCTTCTCCTATCCCCCTACCCCCCCATGTTGCTTCTCCATGTCCTCATATCAGGGAGATCATATGATAGTTGTCTTTCTCCGATTGACTTATTTCACTAAGCATGATATGCTCTAGTTCCATCCATGTCGTCGCAAATGGCAAGATTTCATTTCTTTTGATGGCTGCATAGTATTCCATTGTGTATATATACCACATCTTCTTGATCCATTCATCTGTTGATGGACATCTAGGTTCTTTCCATAGTCTGGCTATTGTAGACATTGCTGCTATAAACATTCGGGTACACGTGCCCCTTCGGATCACTATGTTTGTATCTTTAGTGTAAATACCCAGTAGTGCAATTGCTGGGTCATAGGGTAGTTCTATTTTCAACATTTTGAGGAACCTCCATGCTGTTTTCCAGAGTGGTTGCACCAGCTTGCATTCCCACCAACAGTGGAGGAGGGTTCCCCTTTCTCTGCATCCTCTCCAGCATCTGTCATTTCCTGACTTGTTAATTTTAGCCATCCTGACTGGTGTGAGGTGATATCTCATTGTGGTTGTGATTTGTATTACCCTGATGCCGAGTGACGTGGAGCACTTTTTCATGTGTCTGTTGGCCATCTGGATGTCTTCTTTGCAGAAATGTCTGTTCATGTCCTCTGCCCATTTCTTGATTGGATTGTTTGTTCTTTGGGTGTTGAGTTTGCTAAGTTCCTTATAGATTTTGGATACTAGCCCTTTATCTGATATGTCGTTTGCAAATATCTTCTCCCATTCTGTCAGTTGTCTTTTGGTTTTGTTAACTGTTTCCTTTGCTGTGCAAAAGCTTTTGATCTTGATGAAATCCCAATAGTTGATTTTTGCCCTTGCTTCCCTTGCCTTTGCCGTTGTTCCTAGGAAGATGTTGCTGCGGCTGAGGTCGAAGAGGTTGCTGCCTGCATTCTCCTCAAGGATTTTGATGGATTCCTTTCTCACATTGAGGTCCTTCATCCATTTGGAGTCTATTTTCGTGTGTGGTGTAAGGAAGTGGTCCAATTTCATTTTTCTGCATGTGGCTGTCCAATTTTCCCAGCACCATTTATTGAAGAGGCTGTCTTTTTTCCATTGGACATTCTTTCCTGCTTTGTCGAAGATTAGTTGACCATAGAGTTGAGGGTCGATTTCTGGGCTCTCTATTCTGTTCCACTGATCTATGTGTCTGTTTTTGTGCCAGTACCATGCTGTCTTGATGATGACAGCTTTGTAATAGAGCTTGAAGTCCGGAATGGTGATGCCACCAACTTTGGCTTTGTTCTTCAATATTCCTTTGGCTATTCGAGGTCTTTTCTGGTTCCATATAAATTTTAGGATTATTTGTTACATTTCTTTGAAAAAAATGGATGGTATTTTGATAGGGATTGCATTAAATGTGTAGATTGCTTTAGGTAGCATAGACATTTTCACAATATTTATTCTTCCAATCCAGGAGCATGGAACATTTTTCCATTTCTTTGTGTCTTCCTCAATTTCTTTCATGAGTACTTTATAATTTTCTGTGTATAGATTCTTAGTCTCTTTGGTTAGGTTTATTCCTAGGTACCTTATAGTTTTGGGTACAATTGTAAATGGGATTGACTCCTTAATTTCTCTTTCTTCAGTCTTCTTGTTGGTGTACAGAAATGCAACTGATTTCTGTGCATTGATTTTATATCCTGACACTTTACTGAATTCCTGTACAAGTTCTAGCAGTTTTGGAGTGGAGTCTTTTGGGTTTTCCACATATAGTATCATATCATCTGCGACGAGTGATAGTTTGACTTCTTCTTTACCAATTTGGATGCCTTTAATTTCTTTTTGTTGTCTGATTGCTGAGGCTAGGACTTCTAGTACTATGTTGAATAGCAGTGGTGATAATGGACATCCCTGCCGTGTTCCTGACCTTAACGGAAAAGCTTTCAGTTTTTCTCCATTGAGAATGATATTTGCGGTGGGTTTTTCATAGATGGCTTTGATAATATTGAGGTATGTGCCCTCTATCCCTACACTTTGAAGAGTTTTGATCAGGAAGGGATGCTGTACTTTGTCAAATGCTTTTTCAGCATCTATTGAGAGTATCATATGGTTCTTGTTCTTTCTTTTATTAATGTGTTCTATCACATTGATTGATTTGCGGATGTTGAACCAACCCTGCAGCCCTGGAATAAATCCCACTTGATCGTGGTGAATAATCCTTTTAATGTACTGTTGAATCCTATTGGCTAGTATTTTGGCGAGAATTTTTGCGTCTGTGTTCATCAAGGATATTGGTCTGTAGTTCTCTTTTTTGGTGGGATCCTTGTCTGGTTTTGGGATCAAGGTGATGCTGGCCTCATAAAATGAGTTTGGAAGTTTTCCTTCCATTTCTATTTTTTGGAACAGTTTCAGGAGAATAGGAATGAGTTCTTCTTTAAATGTTTGGTAGAATTCCCCTGGGAAGCCGTCTGGCCCTGGGCTTTTGTTTGTTTGGAGATTTTTGATGACTGTTTCAATCTCCTTACTGGTTATGGGCCTGTTCAGGTTTTCTATTTCTTCCTGGTTCAGTTGTGGTAGTTTATATGTCTCTAGGAATGCATCCATTTCTTCCAGATTGTCAAATTTGTTGGCGTAGAGTTGCTCATAGTATGTTCTTATAATTGTCTGTATTTCTTTGGTGTTAGTTGTGATCTCTCCTCTTTCATTCATGATTTTATTGATTTGGGTCCTTTCTCTTTTCTTTTTGATGAGTCTGGCCAGGGATTTATCAATCTTATTGATTCTTTCAAAGAACCAGCTCCTAGTTTCATTGATTTTTTCTATTGTTTTTTTGGTTTCTATTTCATTGATTTCTGCTCTGATCTTTATGATTTCTCTTCTCCTGCTGGGTTTAGGGTTTCTTTCTTGTTCTTTCTCCAGCTCCTTTATGTGTAGGGTTAGGTTGTGTACTTGAGACCTTTCTTGTTTCTTGAGAAAGGCTTGTACCGCTATATATTTTCCTCTCAGGACTGCCTTTGCTGTGTCCCACAGATTTTGAACTGTTGTGTTTTCATTATCATTTGTTTCCATGAATTTTTTCAATTCTTCTTTAATTTCCTGGTTAACCCATTCATTCTTTAGAAGGATGCTGTTTAGTCTCCATGTATTTGGGTTCTTTCCAGCTTTCCTCTTGTGATTGAGTTCTAGCTTCAGAGCATTGTGGTCTGAAAATATGCAGGGAATAATCCTAATCTTTTGATACCGGTTGAGACCTGATTTGTGACCCAGGATGTGATCTATTCTGGAGAAGGTTCCATGTGCACTAGAGAAGAATGTGCATTCTGTTGCTTTGGGATGAAATGTTCTGAATATATCTGTGATGTCCATCTGGTCCAGTGTGTCATTTAAGGCCTTTATTTCCTTGTTGATCTTTGGCTTGGATGATCTGTCCATTTCAGTGAGGGGAGTGTTAAAGTCCCCTACTATTATTGTATTATTATTGATGTGTTTCTTTGATTTTGTTATTAATTGGTTGATATAGTTGGCTGCTCCCACGTTAGGGGCATAGATATTTAAAATTGTTAGATCTTTTTGTTGGACAGACCCTTTGAGTAGGATATAGTGTCCTTCCTCATCTCTTATTATAGTCTTTGGCTTAAAATCTAATTGATCTGAAATAAGGATTGCCACCCCAGCTTTCTTCTGATGCCCATTAGCATGGTAAATTGTTTTCCACCCCCTCACTTTAAATCTGGAGGTGTCTTCGCGTCTAAAATGAGTTTCTTGTAGGCAACATACTGATGGGTTTTGTTTTTTTATCCATTCTGATACCCTGTGTCTTTTGATTGGGGCATTTAGCCCATTAACATTCAGGGTAACTATTGAGAGATATGAATTTAGTGCCATTATTAGTCTGTAAGGTGACTGTTACTGTATATTGTCTCTGTACCTTTCTGATCTACTACTTTTAGGCTCTCTCTTTGCTTAGAGGACCCCTTTCAATATTTCCTATAGAGCTGGTTTGGTGTTTGCAAATTCTTTCAGTTTTTGTTTGTCCTGGAAGCTTTTTATCTCTCCTTCTATTTTCAATGATAGCCTAGCTGGATAGAGTATTCTTGGCTGCATGTTTTTCTCGTTGAATGCTCTGAATATATCATGCCAGCTCTTTCTGGCCTGCCAGGTCTCTGTGGATAAGTCTGCTGCCAATCTAATATTTTTACCATTGTATGTTACAGACTTCTTTTCTCGGGCTGCTTTCAGGATTTTCTCTTTGTCACTAAGACTTGTAAATTTTACTATTAGGTGACAGGGTGTGGACCTATTCTTGTTGACTTTGAGGGGGGTTCTCTGCATCTCCTGGATTTTGATGCTTGTTCCCTTTGCCATATTAGGGAAATTCTCTCCAATGATTCTCTCCAATAGACCTTCTGCTCCCCTCTCTGTTTCTTCTTCTTCTGGAATCCCAATTATTCTAATGTTGTTTCATCTTATGGTGTCACTTATCTCTTGAATTCTCCCCTCATGGTCCAGTAGCTGTTTGTCCCTCTTTTGCTCGGCTTCCTTATTCTCTGTCATTTGGTCTTCTATATCACTAATTCTTTCTTCTGCCTCATTGATCCTAGCAGTGAGAGCCTCCATTTTTGATTGCACCTCATTAATAGCTTTTTTGATTTCAACTTGGTTAGATTTTAGTTCTTTAATTTCTCCAGAAAGGGCTTTAATATCTCCAGAGAGGGTTTCTCTAATATCTTCCATGCCTTTTTCGAGCCCGGCTAGAATGTTCAGAATCGTCATTCTGAACTCTTGATCTGACATAGTACCCATGTCTGTGTTGATTAGGTCCCTAGCCTTCGGTACTGTCTCTTGTTCTTTTGTTTGTGGTGATTTTTTCCGCCTTGTCATTTTGTCCAGATAAGAGGATATGAAGGAGCAAATAAACTACTAAAAGGGTGGCAAAGACCCCGGAAAAATGCGCTGTAACCAAATCAGAAGAGACCCCAAATTGTGGGGGGGGGGGGGGGAGAAATGGGATAAAAACAGGTTCTGAAAAAAAAAGAAAAAAAAAAAAGAAAAAAATTTAAAAAATAAAACAAATAAAAAAATATAAAAAAGAAAGAAAAAATATATATATTTAGATGAACTAGTCAAAAAATGTTAAAAAAGAAAAGGGTAAAAGTTTTAAAAAATTTAGCAGAAGAAGAAAAAAGAAAAAAAATTGAAAAAAGAAAAAAAAATTGAAGTAGCCACAAGACTAAAGAATCATGGGGAGAAAGCCATGAGTTCCGTGCTTTGCTTTCTCCTCCTCTGGAATTGCTCTGCTGTCTTAGGAATTGAATCTGCTTTCTCCTTGATAGATGAACTTCGTCCTGGCTGGATATTTTGTTGATCTTCTGGGGGAAGGGCCTGTTGTAGTGACTCTCAAGTGTCTTTGCCCGAGGCGGGATTGCACCGCCCTTACCGGCGGCTGGACTAAGTAATCGGCTCGGGTTCGCTTTTGGGAGCTTCTGTTCCCTGAACGCTTTCCGTAGAGTTCCGGAGGACGGGAATGAAAATGGCGGCCTCCCAGTCTCCGGCCCGGAGGAGCCGAGAGCCTGGGGCCCCACTCCTCAGTGCGCCCCCAGAGGACAGCACCCAATCACTCCCGTATCCCCAGCCTCTAGCCGTGCTCCGAGCTCACCGAGCCCGCGACCAGTTCAAGGTAACCCCGAGCTGAGAGTTCAGTCCTCGGCTCTGTCTCTCCAGCCGGCTTCTCCGTTCTAATACCTGCGAGCTCTCCGACACTCCGACACCCCCGATCCTTCTGTGACCCTGCGGGGCCTGGGGCCACGCTGGCCCCGTGTGGGCTTCACCCCGGTTTAGCCCCTGGAGCAATGTCCCTCAGTGGAACAGACTTTTAAAAGTCCTGATTTTGTGCTCCGTTCCTCCGCCGCTTGCCGGGAGCTGGCCCCTCCCCCCGCGGTCTGTCTTCCTGTCGTTTTAGATTCACTTCTCCGCCAGTCCTACCTTTCAGAAAGTGGTTGATTTTCTGTTTCTAGAGTTGCTGTTCTTCTTCTCTTCGCTCTCCCGTTGGATTTGTAGGTGTTTGCAATGTTTAGATAAGCTATCGAGCTGATCTCCTGCTACCTGATGTAGTCTCAGGCTGCTACTTCTCCGCCATCTTGACTCGATGATTGCATTGTTTTTTTTGAAGATTTATTTATTTATGTATTTGTGTATTTATTTATTTGAGAGAGGGCATGAGAGAGTGGGAGCAGGGGCTGGTGGAGATAATATTTAAGCTGACTCCCCGCTGAGTGTGCAGCCCAATGGGGTTCAGTCCCAGGACCCTCAGATCATGACCTGAGCCAACACCAAGAGTTGTATGCTGAACTAACCGAACCACCCAGGTGCCCCAAGAAATCAGGCATTTTGGGTTCCACTGAGATAAATTTGCCCATGAATGGAGCAGTTGTGGTAGTTTTCACTGACTTTATCTTAATATTTTTACCACTGAGTTACCATTTATGATGTGATGACTATATGTCAGGCACTCCACTAGGTATCTTACATATATTATCTTATTCAATCCTCCCAACCACTAAACCATTATTATCATTATCCCCATTTTGCTGATAAGGACACTAAGACTTTCAGAGTTTAGATTCCAGGGCACAAAGCTAATAAATAGTAGATCATGGTCTTAAATCCAGGTCTGTTGGTGTCTATAGTTTAAGTATCCCCCCCAAACACATATACATAATTCTTTATTGGCAATCATATGTAGTATATAAATAATTATTAAAACAAATTGCATATAAAATATCTCTTTTTAATAATGTAGTTAAAATAGTCTTCCCTCTAACATCAACCTTCCTCTTGAATTTATTAGAACTCTGAAGCAAAAACACAAGGCCTTGCATCAGGAGAAATAAGTTCTGGCCTTGAATTTATCACAATTTGCTGTGTGATTTTGGAAAATTCATTTCCCTCTGTGGGCTTTAGTGTTGAGATCTACAAAATAATGGAACTGAGTTATATTATCTCTAGAGTCACTCACCATTTTGAGATTCTGTGAACTGTCCATTGGTTGAGAAATCCTTATCTTCATGAAAGGGTATATTTTATCACAACTGCAATGATCATGATTTTTCAAATAAATGGAATTTTAAGAAATGAGCTTCATCTTTAAAAATTAAGTTATGTTTGAGAAAAGTAACCATATGAACAGTCTAGCTATAAAGATGGGAAATGCCAGACATTATGCTAGTGTTTTCACTAATGCCATGTCAATTCTGAGATAGGTCCCTTTACTCTCATTTTATAAGAAGATTAAAGCTCCAAGAAGTAAAGTTACTTGTCTAAGATTATGTAGTTAGTAAGTAGTATGGTAGTGACTCAGACCCAGACCCCTTTCTGGAATCACAGGCTGTCAGTCACATAGCCTAATGTTCTGTCTAAAATTAAGTGAATACTGGGCTGCTCGATCCTATAAATAACTTTTGATCCTTTTTACTGGATATAGGTATGAAATATACTACATCTCCTGTGGTTTAGAGGTAGAGAGAGGAGACAGGAATAAAACTCATTAGAAGGGGAAGAAAAAGTGAGATCCAATGAAGTAAAGGAAAACCTAAGTTTAACACAGTGATTAGGAACTCAAGGCTTCAAGCAGACTGACCTGGGTTCAATCTTGACTCTGACATTGCATGGATATGTGAAAAGGCAAAGCATTTACTTTAAACTCAGTAACCCTCAGTGGTGTCCTCATCTGTGAAAGAGGAGTACAGTATCTACTTCACAGGCTCACTATGAAGATTAAATGGGATACTCCATGTTTAACTGCTTAGCAGAGTACCAGGCACATAGAGAAAAGTGGCCTACTGTTCTTAACTCTTTCTCAATGAGCTAAAGGGATGACATGAAACTACACCCCTTACTTAGCTCTGACCTCTAGGGCTCCAGTCTTTCTCCCTCATCCCCCACTGCCATCATAAATAAATTGCATTTCACTAAAGACAAATTGTGTTCATGGTTCAATAACTGGCCTCAATGATTTAACCAGTCATTCAGGTTGGTGTAGCAGTTGCATTAACAACGAACTCTTTAAGACGAACAAATACACAAATACCAACAACCCCATGGTAGAACTTCAGTACTCAGTACAGATCTCCGCCTGCTTGACAACATCATCACAGACCAGGTAGAAACCTATGCTACCTTTCACCAAAAAATACTTGGCAAGAACTAGGAATGTCAAAAAATGAGGAGGGAAGGCAAAGCATGAGGTAAGCACAGTACTTCAGACTCGGATATGAAAGAGATGGATGGTTAGTGATAGGGCTATGCCAGACACTGGTAGCATGGATGATTTGTCTTGCATGAGCTTGTCTGAAACAATTAATTCTTATTTACATGCAATTTTTATAGTACTTTCCTTGGAAATACTTGGAAAACTTGAAGGTTCCCAGCCCAGTACCTCAAGTTTTTCCAAGGAACAATTGAAATAAATAGTTCTCAGCTATAACAAGGTGGGCAAGGATTGAAATAGCCAGAGAACAATATGGACAGTGGGCAACAAATGGGAAAATGGCACAGAGACAATAATCTCTAACGAGTGGAAGCATAACAAGGGAGGGTAATCACACTAGTGGTGTTGACTTTTCCTCTCACTCTTGAAAGGGCCTGGTTATTTTCAGGATGTCTGCTCCAACTTTCTCTCTGTCACCTTTCCTTTTGTATGTCAAATTATGAGGGTCTGGAGGACAGGATCATATCTTTTCTCCTTGTGTATTTGACCACAAGAGCTCAGTAAATGCTTTTTTTTTCCCTGAAATCATAATTTTATTTTATTTTATTTTTTTAAAATTTCTTTTCAGCATAACAGTATTCATTGTTTTTGCACCACACCCACTGCTCCATGCAATATGTGCCCTCCCTATTACCCACCACCTGGTTCCCCAACCTCCCACCACCTGCCCCTTCAAAACCCTCAGGTTGTTTTTCAGAGTCCATAGTCTCTCATGGTTCATCTCCCCTTTCAATTTCCCTCAATTCTCTTATCCTCTCCATCTCCCCATGTCCTCCATGTTATTTGTTATGCTCCACAAATAAGTGAAACCATATGATACTTGACTCTCTCTGCTTGACTTATTTCACTCAGCATAATCTCTTCCAGTCCTGTCCATGTTGCTACAAAAGTTGAGTATTCATCCTTTCTGATGGAGGCATAATACTCCATCATGTATATGGACCACATCTCCCTTATCCATTCGTCCGCTGAAGAGAATCTTGGTTCTTTCCACAATTTGGCGACCGTGGCCATTGCTGCTATAAACATTGGGGTACAGATGGCCCTTCTTTTCACTACATCTGTATCTTTGGGGTAAATACCCAGTAGTGCAATTGCAGGGTCATAGGGAAGCTCTATTTTTAATTTCTTGAGGAAACTCCACACTGTTCTCCAAAGTGGCTGCACCAACTTGCATTCCCACCAACAGTGTAAGAGGGTTCCCCTTTCTCCACATCCTCTCCAACACACGTTGTTTCCTGTCTTGATAATTTTGGCCATTCTAACTGGTATAAGGTGATATCTCAATGTAGTTTTAATTTGAATCTCCCTGATGGCTAGCGATGATGAGCATTTTTTCATGTGTCTGATAGCCATTTGTATGTCTTCAAAGTATAGGGATAGAGGGAACATTCCTGAACTTCATAAAATCTATCTATGAAAGACCCACAGCAAATATCATCCTCAATGGGAAAAAGCTTGCAGCCTTCCCGTTGAGATCAGGAACACGACAAGGATGCCCACTCTCACCACTCTTGTTCAACATAGTATTAGAAGTTCTAGCAATGGCAATCAGACAACAAAGAGGAATAAAATGTATCCAAATTGGCAATGAAGAAGTCAAACTCTCTCTCTTCGCAGATGACATGATTCTTTATATGGAAAACCCCAAAGACTCCACCCCCAAACTGCTAGAACTCATACAGCAATTCAGTAACGTGGCAGGATACAAAGTCAATGTACAGAAATCAGTGGCTTTCTTATACACTAACAATGAAAATACAGAAAGGAAATTAGAGAATCGATTCCATTTACTATAGCACCAAGAACCATAAGATACCTGGGAATAAACCTAACCAAACAGGTAAAGAAACTACAGAACACTCATGAAAGAAATTGAAGAAGACACAAAAAGATGGAAGACTGTTCCATGCTCTTGGATCGGAAGAATAAACATTGTTAAAATGTCTATACTGGCTAGAGCAATCTATACTTTTAATGCCATTCCGATCAAAATTCCACCGGTATTTTTCAAAGAGCTGGAGCAAATAATCCTAAAATTTGTATGGAATCAGAAGAGACCCCGAATTGCTAAGGAAAAGTTGAAAAACAAAAACAAAACTGGCAGCATCATGTTACCTGATTTCAAGCTTTATTACAAAGCTGTGATCACCAAGACAGTGTGGTACTGGTGTAAAAACAACACACAGACCAGTGGAACAGAGTAGAGAGCCCATATATGGACCCTCAACTCTATGGTCAAATAATCTTCGACAAAACAGGAAAAAATATACAGTGGAAAAGAGACAGTCTCTTCAATAAATGGTGCTGGGAAAACTGGACAGCGATATGTAGAAGAATGAAACTCGACCATTCTCTTACACCGTACACAAAGATAAACTCGAAATGGATAAAAGACCTCAACGTGAGACAGGAATCCATCAGAATCCTAGAAGAGAACATAGGCAGTAACCTCTTCGATATCAGTCACAGCAACTTCTTTCAAGATATGTCTCCAAAGGCAAAGGAAACAAAAGTGAAAATGAACTTTTGGGACTTCATCAAGATCAAAAGCTTCTGCACAGCAAAGGAAACAATCAACAAAACAAAAAGGCAACCCACGGCATGGGAGAAGATATTTGCAAATGACAGTGCAGACAAAAGGTTGATATCCAGGATCTATAAAGAACTCCTCAAACTCAACATACACAAAACAGATAACCATATCAAAAAATGGGCAGAAGATATGAACAGATACTTCTCCAATGAAGACATACTAATGGCTATCAGTAAATGCTTTTTGAATAAACGGTTGAAATCAAAGTAAATTCTAACGTGTACAAGCACCTATTCTTACAACACTACATTTTCTGGCTCTTTAACTCCATAATTATGTTCTACAGTTTGGCATGGCTATGTCTCACCTTTTTTTTTCCCCCCAACTAGGACTATAAGCAACCAAACAATGTGGTCATGAATCTTGTCTACTTGTGAAGGGTGGGCGGCTATTTTATGCTGCTAATGGTCCCAGTGTCCTCTGGCTCTATATTTAGTCCTTCTAAACATCACTACAAATTAATTCAATTAACGTTTGAGAGGAAATACATGATCTTATGCCCCTTTTTATTGAAAGATTCTACTAAGACTTTGGGAATATTTGTCTGACTATTTTTAAAGCATGAAATTTACATAAAACTATATAGATGTTTGTTTGTTTTTAAAGATTTTATTTATTCATTTTTCAGAGGGAAAGAGAGAGCACAACCAGGGGGAGCAGGAGAGCAGGAGAGAGAGCCCTAATGTGGGGCTCAATCCCAGGACCCTGAGATCATGACCTGACCCAAAGGTAGATGCCTAACCAACCAAGCCACCCAGGTGCCCCAGATATGTTTTTGGATATAGGAAAGCATTCTAGCCTAGAACTTTAGATAAAAACAAATGCTATGGGCAAGGTAGCATGGTATATCAAAAATTGTTGAATGGAAATTAAAGCACCAGAGTTCTGGTTATGTCTCATCTTTAACTGTCATGTGATAATGGACACATTGTTCACCTTTTCTGGACACCTTCTTCCCATTTTGTAAGTTGAGATGGGTTAGTTCTTCATAGCCATAAAACTGAAAGAGGCTGGTAATAAATTAATATGGAGCTGAATTTATACCATGCATGGATACAGTGTTCATAAATACGAAAGCATACAATGTGTGCTATTTAAAATCTGCCACAACACTTGGTACCTGGGTGGTTCAGTTGGTTAAGCGTCTAACTGTTGGGTTTTGGCTCAAGTCATGATCTCACTGTGTGTGAGACTGAGCGCTGTATCAGGCTCCACGCTCAGGTGAAATCTGCTTCAGATACTCTCCCTTCCTCTCCCTCTGCCCCTTTCCCTGCTTACTTGCTCTCTCTCTCTCTGTCAAATAAATAAAATGTTAAAAAATAAAGAGGGGTACCTGGGTGTCTCAGTGGGTTAAACTTCTGCCTTCAGCTCCCATCATGATCCCAGGGTCCTGTGATTCCCATGTGGGCTCCCCGATCAGTGGGGAGTGGAGTATGCTTCTCCTTCTGCCCTTGCTCCCACTCATGATCTCTCTCACTCTCTCAAATAAATAAAAAATTTCTTTTTTTGAAAAAAGAAAGAAAATTTTAAAATAATAAATAAATAAATAAAATAAAATAAGCCACCATCACAAAAAAAAAGATTTAACTTATATAGCTGGGCAAAGAAATGTCTAATGAAGTAACATTATCAAGGATAAAAATGAAAATAAATTTGGATCTGAAGGAAATAAATGAGGAAAGAAAAGATTTTGATGACTTTCCAAAACTAACTTAAGTCAAATTGTTCAATAATATTTAGCAATATTTATTCAAGATAAAAACTACAGGATTGCAACAAGTTGTTCTAATTTTAATGTCAAATGAAGGATTAAAATGGAAATTAATGCACTTACTCCTATAAGATGAAGAAATTAAAAAAAATAATTTCAAGCAAAACAGTGGTAACTTTCAGAAGTATTTTAGTTATTTCTAAGAAACTAGTAGCCATAACAAATATATCAGAACTATTTCCTACAAATTAATCTGAAAAGATAAAATATACTTGATTCCCAAAAACACAAGCCATATAAACATTTAGTTCTATAACATTTTTATAAAATACACATTAAACACTGCTCTTGAATTGTCTTAAAATCTCATCAACTTTCACATAACATTGAATCCATGGGAAAATATTATAGTTTCAAAATAAAGCAGAATCGAAAGTGAATTATCTGATTATGGCCTATTATCTGATTATCTGTACTGGAAATATCAGAAGACAGTATCCTATAAATCCACTTAGGGCATACAAACCCCACTATCTTTATAATTCCTTAGGTCTCCAATCCCACACTTCTGCTCTTGCCTACAGGCACAACAGGTACAGTATAAAACAGGAAAGGCTGTACCTTTTTTTTGTTCACTGTTTTAATTCGAAAACCATTCCCTCAGATCCATTTCTTGCCGCTGACTCTACACTGCCTTCCAAGTTCTATTCGACTTGTTGCCCATTTTCATCCTCACGTTACTTATTGAATTTGTCACTTACTGCCATTTTTCTAAGTTCAACTTTGGCTTCTCTCAACAACACTGCTCCTTTTATAATACAATTTCCTTTGACAACTTAAATAAGCATCCTTAGAGAGTCCACATGGCCTCAAAACCACCTGCTCTAGTGTATTGCAGAGACCGGGTCACCAATAGTTCTGTCCAGCCTGTCGGAGAAAACAAGACCAAAATTTTTATAGTTTAATAGGTAAAGTTTATTAACTGGTTAAAATCACAATATTGACAATGCCTCATCACTGTCTGATTATTTTAAATATTCACTGACATATAGAAATAAGAGTATGTTCATTTGGTAGGATCATAGATGATTGTTCACTTGGTCAACAACAACTAAGCACCTACTATATACCAAACACTGTCAGGCATTGGGATACAGTAGTAAACAAGATCTATTCCATGACCACAGATACTTTATAGTCTAGCAGGGATGAACTTTTGACCAGTAATTGTGAGATGAAGGTTATAAAGTAGAGGTGTAAATGCTATAGAAATGCATTAAAAAATAAGGCCTACTTATTTGGGGATGTCAAAGAAATCTAGGTGAGGAAGTGAATAAGGGAAAGAACTTTATAAATTATTCTACCTAACCCCCCAGTTACAAATAAAGCTGGAAATTACAATTTCAAGTTGGAAAGAGGAAAGGACCAGTTTGCCCCATGAATTAAAGGCTGAATGGGTAGTGGCTAACTCTATACTTCTGTCTCTATCTTGCTACCTATTCTCTATATAGAACCTTTCAAAACAAGTATTGAATTAAAAAGACTACAGTAGAGAGACAGGGGTACTATAAGCAAGCAATCAAAATTGTTATGGTAAATAAATATTTAGGAACATTTAATTCAATTGAATGAAAATATTACAAGTAAAAGCAGACAGCATGAAGTAAAATAAATGTTAGTATACACCGACATCACAAGTATTCCCTTAGACAGTTTAAATTCGGCTCATCTTTATTTTTTTTTAAGATTTTATTTATTTATTTGACAGAGAGAGAGAGAGAGATCACAATTAGGCAGAGAGACAGGCAGAGAGAGAGGGGGAAGCAGGCTCCCTGCCGAGCAGAGAGCCCGATGTGGGGCTCGATCCCAGGACTCTGAGATCATCACCTGAGCTGAAGGCAGAGGCTTAACCCACTGAGCCACCCAGGCGCCCCTCGGCTCATCTTTAAAGGTCCATCCCCTTTTTATGTTCTCCAAGAAGCCTTAGTCTGGCCACAGGCAGCTCCTCAGAACTCCTGGCACACTTGACTCTCTGCACCACTCCTAAGGCATTAATGTTTATTGCATTGCCATATTTTCATTTTCACACTGGCTTAAGATTGAATACAGCAAAAACTGCATATCAAAGACTTATGCACAGCCTTTGGTGCTGAGTAGCAATCAAGAGCCTGACGTTGACTTGGATGTTGAAGGTACAGGAGCAACCAAAGCTGAAGCCATGTTTTCTCTCTTGGAGAGATCCACCAAAAGGAATGTAACTGACATAAAGGAAAACATTATTCCTTTGAGGGATTGTTGTCCTTTTGTTTTGGTTTTGAAGGGAATAATCAGGAAAAGAGGGGCAGAAACAGGGCAAGGACTTTTGTTGAAATCAAGGAATCAGTAAGTTATACAAAGAGTTGTATCTACTGGACAAGAAATACAGTCTAAAAAAGATAAATATGCAGTTCACATTTTAGCCAAAAAAAAATAACTGATGTGCAAATAATTATAGATAATCTTAACTGAAATTAATGAAGAACTTATGGATTTTTTTTCTATTTTTTAAAATGTAGTTCTACTTGTTTCATTTCCCAGTAAAGAATCAACATATTTTAGGGACACCTGGGTGGCTGTTTGTTAAGCCTCTGTCTTCAACTCAGGTGATGATCCTGGGGTCCTGGGATTGAGCCCCATGTTGGGCTCCCTGCTTACTGTGGAGTCCGCTTCTCCCTTTCCCTCTGTACATTCCCCTGCTTGTGCTCTCATTCTTTCTCTCTCAAATAAATAAATGAAATATTAAAAAAAAGAATCAACCTATTTTATATTGTTCAATCCAGTTATACATGAGAGTGATCAAATACAAGTTTTCAAAACTGGAAATACTTCATACAGCAGTTCTAAAGGATGTTTTATAAAACATAAATAGCATAAGGCAATCTATTACAGAGTTTTGTGTTAATAAAAAATGTACATCTGGGGTACCAGGGTGGTGCAGTCGGTTAAGCATCTGACTCTTGGTTTTAGCTCAAGTATAATCTCAGGGCCCTGACCTCAGGATCTTGAAATCAAACTCTGCATCGGACTCACAATGAGAGCACAGTCTGCTAAAGTTTCTCTCTCCCTTTCCCTCTGATCTTCCCTCATGCTCTCTCTCTAAAATAAGACAAATAAATATTTTTGAAAATCTACATCTAAGTCACTAAATGAGCTGTACTGTTCATTATCTGATGAAAGATTCTGAAATCAATGAGGATAGTCTAGACCTGTGGTTTCCAAACTTGGTTGTATATTTGTGTCACTGAGGGAGATTTACAAAAACACAGATAAACAGGGTTCATCCTAGGTTAACTAATTCCAATCGTGGTGTTGGGCCTAGATGCTTCTAAATTTAAATTGTCCTCAGATAAATCTGATGCATGGCTACAGTGTTGGCCTGGAACAAGTTAGTAAGACATTTACTCTAATCTTGTCTTTGTCCTTCTGTCACTGTGAACAATTAAGTAATTCCTAATAGATGTTGCTATTCATCTCCTAAGACAAGGGAGGAAAATAAGATTTTTAAAGGTTAACAGAGTCTTTTTTATTTACTGCAAATAGCAAAACCCAGTCCAGGACGATCCAGCTCCAAAGCATGTTCTTCCCACTACCCCCAAGCTTCCTTCCAGTGTTTGAGAAACCTCCTATTTCATTTAGAAATCTCTACTGCATTCAGTCAATATTTTATTACTACCTACACATTTATAACATAAACAGATGTGAAAGCACAGTCTCTGCTCTAAGAAGCTTAGAAGCTGGTTCAGGGAAAGAGATAGTAGTGAGCAAGGACAGAAAGAGAGGCAGGGAAAGAGGACAAACACCAACGTGGCTATGATAAAAGCAGCAGTTATTCTAATAAAATGCCTGAGGAGAAGGGTGGGAATAAGGCTAAGGAGTAGGACAGGGACAGGGTCTTAGTGTATCTGAATGAGGGAGAAGATAAGAAAGGGAAAGGATATTTGACCTGGTTCTTATAGGCAAATCCTTGCCTACCACTTATAGAATGGGGAGCAGTATAGTTAGAGTATATTTTCTTCGTCTTCCAGGGATGTGCCCCCTCCCCAGCCACCTGGCTGCATGGTCTAACCTCTAAAGAACAACTCACCTGGGAAGGCTCCACAAAAAGGTTATGGAAAAATGTTTGGAACATTTTAGAGGAGAATTCTGGAGTCCTAGTTACTTGGAGCATGAGGTAGAATACAGAAAAAGTTAATGTGTAGGTTCAGGAAGGACATAGAGCTTTACATCTTAATGATTTTGTATCTTACAGTGAGAAACAGGGCTAAGGAAGGCCAAAGTGGGCTCCCTAAAGCCCAGGCTGTCCAGAAAGTAATACCTCTTCAAGTCACACATTAGACAGGATTCAGGAGACAGTGCTGGAGGAGGGAGGAAGAGGCAGGAAGAAAGGGGAGTTACTGACAGAGGGAATTAACCAAAATGCTAAAAGAGGGGTAGCAAAGTGAATGGTCATGGAGTGAGTATTCAAACTATATTAGAAGCAGAAGATATCCAGTTTTCTTGCTTCCAAGAGTCTTCCCTCTTATTCTCCACCTATAACCTCTATCCCCTAAAAATCTTAACTAGTATGGGTTTTATTGTATCCCCACAAAATTTGTATGTTGAAGTTCTAACCCCTAGCAATGGAGATTGTGGTATATTTGGAAACAGGGTCATTTCAGATGTAATTAGTTACAATGAGGTCATATTGGAATAAAGTTCATCCAAACCCCATAAAGCTGGCATCCCTTGGACACAGAGACATGTGCACAGAGAAAACACAACACAAGGATGAAGGCAGAGATCGGAGAGATGCCAAAGACTGTCGCCAAACCCCAGAAGCTAGGCAAGAGAAGTAGAAGAGACTCTCCCTCACAGCACTGAGAAGGCACCAACCCTGCCAAAACCTTGATCTCAGGCTTTTAGTCTCCAGAACTGTGAGACAATGAGTAATTTCTGTTGTTTAAGCCACTCAGTTTGTGGTATTTTTTTTTTTTTATAGTAGCCCTAGCAAACTAATAAACTCTCTTGCACCCATGTGGATATCACCTTCTCCTGGCAGCTTTTCTCTTGCAGCTCCTCTGAAATCTTAATCCTCCCCTTTGGCCCCTGAGAGCACAGTCCTCTTAGAACAGGCGCTGCACTCACTTGTGCGACAGTCATGTGTAGCACTGTCTTCTCTCTGATGGACTGGAAGCTCTGGTCCAACTCATCACTGTAGTCCTGAAACTTAGCACAGTGCTTCGTGCAGGGTAGGCATTCAGACCATGTTTGTTGGATAGAAATAATTAAAGGAAAAACTTGTAAAAAACAAAGCCTATAGGAAAATTCTCATGGTCAGTGCTATATAAAAATCATTTTTCTTTCAGATGAAGAGCTACCTTGAGTCTCGGTTATTTGGCACCTGCTTTCCGGCAGGCATTGTAATAGCCCCCAGTAATATAAAGATGAATTAGATATAGCCCACAGTTAAAAGAACTTACAGGCGGTTACAGGACACATTCAAGTAAATAGTCACATTGTAATGTGTGAAGCAGTAGGTTAGAATGCAGCGCAGGGTTAATTCTATGGGAATTCCAAAGCAAAAACGTCTGACCCACCTGAGGATCAGGATGAGGGGGGAGGGGAAAGCACTGGATGGTCAGGGATAGAGACAGCTGAGCTGGGACCAGAGCTGGGCCTCCCCACTCTTTTGGACGTGATTGTGAACACACAGGACTAGATGGTGGATCTTAGTTCTCCCAGCAATGTTTATTTGAACAATTCAGCATTTCACTGAATAGCAGGTGACTGAGCATGAATTTACAGAGGAAGGATCCGCAGGTGGCACCTTCAAAAAACAGCAACCTCCTGCAGTCAGTGGTTACCTCTAGCAGGAATGGGATCTGAAAAGGCAGCAGGGGGGATGGTTACAATGAGTTTGCAACAGACTGGAATGGGAGTCAAGAAAGTGCAAGACAGAAGAGCTGCCATGGAGAAAAGTTCCCAGTTCTTCAGAAAGGGCTCCTCAGGACACATCGCTCTGCAGGTTCCTGACATTCAAAAATGACCATTCCTCTCTCCTCTTGCAATATTGGAAGCTACTCCATTTAACAGACAATCAATCACACTGTGAAGCAACGGCCCCCCTTTTGCCTCTATCCCACTGTATTAGTTTGTTAGGGGAACTATAACAAACCACAGACCAGGAACTTAAACACCAGAAATTTATTTTCTCACAGTTTCAGAAGCTGAAGTCCAAGATCAAGGTGTTGGCAGTGTTGGGCCCTTTTGAAGCCTCTCTCCTTGACTTGTCGATGGTCTTTTTCCTATGTCTTCACATTGTCTTCCCTCTGTGTTTGTCTATGTCCTAATCCGTTCTTATAAGGACAATGATTATATTGGGTTGGGGCCCACCACATGATTTCATTTTATATTAATTACGTTTCTAAAGGCCCTATCCCCAAATACAGCCTCCCTCAGATTCTGGGCTGCTAGAGGTAAGGACCTCAATGTATGAATGGAGAAGGGGGCATGATTCAGCCTATAGCATCCACTGAAATGGATTTTATTCTGTGTTAGACTAAGTTTTCTATTCATGAGGAATTTCAAAATTCTGAGTGGGGAAAATTATCTCCCTGAGGTGTGCTAGCATCCCTTTGGAAGAGGTAAATGCTCTCTCAGCTAACTAACAGAGCCTGGAAGGACAAGTCCTAAAGAAGGCAAAGACAGACTGATGAAAGTTGGATTGTCAAGGTCTGCCACTATGAGTCCTGGGAGCTATAGACTATTTAGCAGGAGAGAAAATGCATGACCACTATCAAAAGCATTTCTAGATAAGCATTTCCAAGAAACTGGCAAATAAATTTCAAGAAAAGAAATCTGGATATCCAGGTCTCCAGTAATGTGTTGTGATTGCATTTCATGTTCTCAATAAATATTTACTTTGATACTTAATTTTGTATTCACAATTTTGTATTCTTTCTCTCAAGCTTCAGCCTCCCCCTCAAAAATTTAGATCTTCCCTGCAGAAGAAGATGAAAAGGTGAAATCCTTTCTCATAGTCTGGACACTGAAATGTCCACAAATCCAGGGTAGATGGAGCTCCAGGGTTGGGGTGTTAGGTACACCATCTACTAAGGAGAGGGAGGAGAGGATTGGGAAATGAAACACTCAGGCAAAATGTGTTTTATTTCTGGAAGTCAAGAACAGTAATAAGGCAGAGTGGACAGAACCTATGCACTGGTGCTGTCTAGTCTTCATGGAACTTATCTGCCTTTGAAGTATTCAGTCTGCGCCTGATATTCAGGCTAAAAATTTCCACTGTAAAGACAAAAAGGGGGAAAAAAAAGCTTTCACTGGAAAATAGTTTAAAAAACCTATACATTGGCTCTAAAATTATTTTTTTAATATTTCTTATTTTTAAGATTTTATTTATTTATTTGACAGACAGAGATCACAAGTAGGCAGAGAGGCAGGCAGAGAGAGAGGAGGAAGCAGGTTCCCTGCCGAGCAGAGAGCCCAATGCGGGACTTGATCCCAGGACCCTGAGATCATGACCTGAGCCTAAGGCAGAGGCTTAACCCACTGAGCCACCCAGGTGCCCCTCTCTAAAATCATTTTTTAAACAAGAACTAAGAGACTCCCTTTCCCAGCAACTGAATTCCCAACTCACCCAAAACAAACCTTTGTAAAATCAGACCAAAGTGACACACAGAGGACCATATAACTCATGTTTACCAGAACTGCCCTGGCCTATACCAGGGAATAATCCCAGATGCACAATACGCTCACCATGACAACTGCCAGGCTTGAGGCCCCAAACCATAGGACCCATGCAAAGGAAGCTGTATTGACTTACATCAAGGCTACCGGGGTACAATCTCATTCTCCTCATGTTATTTTGTACTCTAAAGGCCAGTCCCTCTAAATATGGCTCCATTATTCCTGGACAATGAGCTTACATTTGGAGTTTTAACTTAAAATAATTACATCTCACCCTTCAATTTAAGTTTTGGGACTAGCTGGAAGTCAGACACGGCTGTCAGAGAGATGAAAACCAAACATCAGATGTATTACTTAAAATAACTAGATAGGAGGAGCCGAATGAGATGGAAAGGCATGGTGAACTATCTAATATTTCCTCCAAACTTCAATTTACCCATAAGCACAGTGGACAACAATAGGCATGCCCAGCCAACCAAGCTGACCGGGTAATCTGACCACAAAGCAAAGAGAAGACCCAGAGATACTGTCCTTGTTCAATTTCTCAAAGAAATTGAATCTAGGAGGAGCTGAACCAAACTGCCTGCTTCTAAACTCTTTCTCTATGAGAAGTGGTGAGTGGAGACAGGAGGGCCAAAAAAGCCCAGGTGGGTCCCTCTGGCCAGAACAATGAGCAGAGGGAGTGGAGGCTTCTATCCTATGGTACAGGCAACAAATATCTCATGTCTAAAAAAATGTTTTAATATTTAGGTCAAGTAACTGAACTTTCAAAAATATATCAAAAGAATATAATCAGTGATACAAAGAGTTACATACCAGTATCCTCATTTTAACATTAGAGCAGGATAAAAGTCAAAACAATAAGAGAAAAGAATAGCATGTGTCTATTAAAATGTTTGTACATGTTTTTAGTAAAATGAAAGACATTCATGTTGTAATGGTGAATTTTTTAAAAAGGCAACAAAATTGTACTGCAACATAATCTCAACGTTTTTCAAAAGTGTTTCCACAAAAAATATAAAATGGATAAGAAACACTATGGGTGTATTTTCCTTATATGATTACATATTTTCAAATGTTCTATAAAGAGCAAATACTAATAATATAATCAGAACAAGATTATTTCTTCAATTTGCCCCATGTATCCAATCTACAATGTTAACTATGTATACAAATTTCATATAATAAAAAGGAATTTCATATTTAAGTATCACTCTTCAATCATGAGTTATACAAAAAGAAACCTAAACCTGGGTAGCACATTGCTAGACAACAAATATCAAAAAAAGGAAAAAAATAAAAATCAACAACAAACAAAAAAAACCCAACAAAACTGCACATTGCCATAAAGACAACAACCATCCATATCTGTATGAATATCCCCATATTTCTGCAATATAAAGTAGAAAACATATATTTTATCCTACTGTTGTAATCTACCTAAAAAGGTGAGGATAAATATCTCATATACCTATTGATTCTAGCAAAACTAATCAATGATTAAATAGATTACTGTTTGCAAGCAAAAGCAATATTAACATTTTTAAAAGATTATTTTATTTTATTTTATTTTATTTCATTACATTACATTTTATTTCATTACATTTTAATTTAATTTTATTTATTTTAAATTAAATTTTAATTTAATTTATTTAGAGAAAGCAAAATAGGAAGGGCAGAGGGAGAGGTAGAGAGAGAACCTCCAGCAGACTTTGGGCTACGTGCAGCCCAATGCAGGGCTCAATCCCACAACCCCGAGATCATGACCTGAGCTGAAATTAAGAGTCAGACCCTTAGCTGACTGAACCACCCATGCGCCCGTCAACATTTATTTATTCATTTATTTATTTAACTTAAATTCAATTAATTAACATACAGTATATTATTAGTTTCAGGGGTAGAGTTCAGTATTCATCAGTCTTAAATAAAACCCAGTGCTTATTACAACACATGCGCTCCTTAATGTCCATCACCCACTTACCCTACCCATTTCCCCTCTAGGAACTCTCAGTTTGTTTCTTATGATTAGGAGTCTCTCATGGTTTGTCTCCCTCTCTGATTTCATCTTGTTTTATTTTTCCCTCAACATTTAATTATACATGATTAGGGTTGCCAGATAAAATAAAGTCTGTTTAATCAAATTTGAATTTCAAATAAATATTTTTTTTATTATAGGTATGTCCTTTGCAATATTTGAGAGTCCATGGAATATTTGGAACATACTTATACCAAGAAATTATTCATTATTTATCTAGAATAACAATTTAATTGGCCACCCTGAATTTTTATTTGCTCAATCTGGCAATGTTGTCCATGAAGTCATTTCAGAAAGCCACGTTCTCTCTCCTAAATATCCATTACACTAGTTCTAGCAAGGGTTAGAACAATTGAATTAACCAGGAAGCACTCATCAAATGAAAACTAGAGCTTTCTAATTCAGAGGAAAACACTCCTAGGAAGGACACCTGAACGGATTTCCTGCTTGTAAAACTTGCTGTGTATACTGCACTATAATTGCCTTTGCAAACCTCTCCCCATCCCCATTCCTGTTGCAAGTCTCAGATAAAACAGGAGCAGCAGGGAATCCAACCTGCTCATCTCCCAACTAAACACTAGATGGAATATGTAGGAGCCAGCAATCCTTCCCCTATCTGAGAGCCACCCCACTGCTCTGCTGCTCCATGCAACAGCTGCAGGAGGGTGGCCTGTATCAGTAGTGGTTCCTCTGCAAAGCACAGACATCAGAGAAACCAGGGATGGTGAGGGCAATATCTGTCACCACTGGAAGAAACAAGGAAGATGTTGTCTGGCTTCCTTCTTACTCCAGAAATAGTTATCAAATATTGTGATCAGAGTAAAATGGAGGCTGAACAAGGACAGGAAGGGCACTTGGACAACCCGTATATTATTATCCTGTGGCTCTTATTCCATTGTATGAACAATAAATACAGATATGGAGCAAAAAATGCAGTTATTCACACCCTCTCTATCTCACATATAGATAAGAACTCAATCTCCAAGAAGACTTTGGTAGCCAGGTAGCTCTCTGGATCCTTTATTAAGTGCTGACCCCAGAACCCAAAACATTTCTGCACATTTTTTGGTGCATTACTTCCAAGAAAGTTATTTTAGAGGAAGATCAGCAGCAACACTGAACTGAACTGAACTGAACCCCATCAGCAGGAGTAGGAAGGAACCCAGCAAAGGGTCTCCAAAGAGGACATGTCTCACTGTCTGAGCTTTTAACCAGATGACCCACCATGCCAACAGGGACTCAGAAGGGCAGCTGCAGGTTCTTCCCTGGGTAATCTGCCCTCTCCTCAATTCTCTGACATCTGCCCCATCCCAGCAAGGAGGTTTTATAGCCTAGTGTAGACAGTGACAAGTGGACAAGTAAATAGCAGCATGGTTAACTCCTGTTGTTCAATCACAAAAATGGCCCTAAGACTAAAGCTAGTAAAGTATACATTTATCACCCTGAAATTATACAGTTATTCACTCTGCAACTGTCCTGTTCACCTACAATGGTTCAGCACACACAAACTGAGGATAAGCACCAACGCCCAGCAGTTTGAAATCTATACTACTAGCCCAATGCTGATTGGATGCAAAGCAAGAAATAAAAATCATGCTTTTGGTATTTTAATTCTTGTAACTTAAATATCATTTGCTTTTAAAACTACTTGTGTTTATGTGTGTGAATTTCACATTTCACTTCAAAGCCAACATTATCATCATGTGTGCATAGCATATATTCTATTAGCTCTTTCCTCTGTGATACTATACATTTTAGTTATATGTCATTTGCCTTAAGACCTTATGAAAACCCTGTTTCCAGTTCTCTTCACCCAATCTGGCTTCTCAGTTGAAATTTTCTTACCTATCTAGAGTGATTGTCTTCTAATGTCCTGTGGCTGGCAGCTTCCATTCAGCCAGCCCTATAACATACCCAAAGAAGCAGAATGCTGAAGGAAATCATTCCTTGCCATTAAGAATAAGTTCTATTCTCATCTTTCCAATCTTTTTTCACTGATACTGGCAAAAAAAAAAAAAAAAAAAAAAAGAGGCATTATTCCATAAAGGACAATAACCAGCTGGCTTTGAAAATCCTTAAGACATTGAAAGGACACTGACATTGAAGACATTGAAATAAGACACTACAGTGTTCTCAACAGAACACTTCTGATAACGGTTTGCAAATCAGTCCTCCTCTTAGAGAACCTAAATGACCAGGTGTCCATTGATATGGGTACCCACCCTTCCTCCCTGAATCCATGTGAGTGTGAGGTGTCAAAGAATCTTTAATTCATTTTGGTTATTATTCAGTAATCTGAATGGACAGCATCTAAAGTAAGATGACTCTATCAGGCTGCTTTCTCTTCACAGAAACGAAAGGGGGATAATCTACTATATATCTATTATCAGGAAAATAAAACTCGATTGATGTACATTGTGAAAAGACCACCTCCCTCCTTCAGTACAGTGTTGGGGTGGGAAGTGGTCAAAAGAGAGAAAGACTGGTTGAGTCCCTGGCTTCTACTTGCCAGAAGGATTGGAAGGGACTTTGCTTAGTGTATGTGTCAGCTTTCTCACATACAACACAGAAACGAAACCCTGACTACCTCTTAGACCCATTGTAGGAAATGAATGGGATCATGTAAGCCAAAATATTCTATAAACTGTAATGACCCCAATAACTGCAAGTTCAAAACATTTGAGCTCTAGCTACAGAAGAGAGCCAGGCTGTATGAATTCACCTCAAAGCAAGGGCAGAAATGGTGACTTGGAAATAACGCTTTTATTTTAATCTAAGTGTTTTAAATAATGTATATCTGCACCAAGAAGATTTGCTTCTCTGGGAAAAAAAATAGCATGCTGGTATTTTTGATTTGTTTATTTTATGCCACTCGTACAGAATAACACAGTCCTCCTCTCTGTAAAAGACTTTCCTGATCAATAATGTGTTTAACCTCAACAGTAAAGAGGTGTTTAAATTAGCACATGATTCTCAGGTTCCTTCTCCCAGAGAAGTTCCACAAAGTAACCTTCTAAATATTGCTTTTGTCTGGGCCAAATCAACTTGAGATGCCAGAAATACATTACCACAAAGCTGCATTATAAGACAGTGCCATCATAACAAAATGGTGAAAACCAGAGCAGTTTTTATTAATAACAGCAGAACCTAATTTCACGGGTTTTAATTTACCATTTTTACATTTTACTATGACATTATCCAGATATGAATTGTTATGATGAGAAGCTATTCACTAGGGACCAAAAAAATTACAACTCTGCTTTTTAAAAAAAAAAAAGACTTTGCATATATCAGTGAAGGACATACTAATAAAGATTGGTCTGGAACATTTCTCTTTATGACGATTGACTTATCAGCAATAGTTACTGCCACAGAGTTGGAAATTACATAATTGCGAGAAACTGTAGATATTTGACTTGGCAAGAACCTTAGGCTTATCTGATTTATTTTTGTAAGAATTGGGCCCCACGGATATTTAGAAATGTTTAATGAAAGAACAGTAGAAT
Organism: Meles meles; assembly: GCF_922984935.1. Classification (NCBI taxonomy): domain Eukaryota; kingdom Metazoa; phylum Chordata; class Mammalia; order Carnivora; family Mustelidae; genus Meles; species Meles meles. The sequence continues at coordinate 13,861,180 of NC_060080.1, read as the reverse complement.
ATAAATGAAACAAGCAAAAATCCTCTTTTCAAAGGCTTCATTTAACTCCATCGTCACTGTTGTGATAACACAAATAAACCAAAGACAAACCCTTGGTGATGGCATTGGGGAAAAGCGCTGCTCTAAATTAAAACATTATGAGCTACTAACATCTGGACAGTTTCTCCCTCTTCATAATAATTCTCATCCATTCTCTGCCTACTATTTATCCGTGGGCACTGCATGACATGACAGTGAGCTTTGGAAGACGTGCACAATAATGAGCCAAAACAGGATGGGGCCATACTCATGTGCGGGCATGCTCTGACCTCTGCACTTGGGAAAGAGGCCATTCCTTGAAGAGAGAGACAGAGACTGAGAGACACAGAGAGAGATATGGAGAGACAGAGGGAAGTATATTATTAACCTCAGGTCTTTTGGATCTCCAGTGCCTGGTCAATGCTTATTACAAAGCTAATTTTCACAGAGTGCTTTGTTGTAGAATGGAAGTAAAATGAGTTCACATTGTGAGATCAGGCCCAGCAATGAATGAGTTAAGCAGACCCTAAAAGAAAGGAAAGCCACCCATTTCAGAAGTTAGTCATCTATCCTGCATTCCTTTGGAAACACTGATTGAGGACCATGATGAAGCAGGGTGGTATCATGCATCAGAATACAAAATATAATCAAAGTGTTGTAGGAGAGACAACATATAAATGATAATTAAAGTGTCATGTAATATGTTTGATAACAGAGGGATGAACATAATGTTATAGGAGCACCAAGGAGCATCTGGTTAGAGTTGCCACAAGCTTGGTAGTTTCAAAATTCTCTTGTTTCCATTAGTAAAAGAGGAATATAGTTCTGGGTTAAATACTCCCCCTACCTTGAGGCTATTTTTTTTTAAAGATTTTACTTATTTATGGGGCGCCTGGGTGGCTCAGTGGTTTAAGCCTCTGCCTTCGGCTCAGGTCATGATCCCAGGGTCCTGGGATCGAGTCCCACATCGGGCTCTCTGCTTGGCGGGGAGCCTGCTTCCTCCTCTCTCTCTCTCTGCTTGCCTCTCTGCCTACTTCTGATCTCTCTCTGTCAAATAAATAAATAAAATCTTTAAAAAAAAAAAAAGATTTTACTTATTTATTTGACAGCAGAGATCACAAGTAGGCAGAGAGGCAGGCAGAGAGAGGAGGAAGCAGGCTCCCTGCTTAGCAGAGAGTCTGATGCGGGGCTCGAAACCAGCCAGGACCCTGGGATCGTGACATGAGCCGAAGGCAGAGGCTTTAACCCACTGAGCCACCCAGGTGCCCCTTGAGGCTTTTAAAACAGAGTAAAAAATTATTATAAAAAATTGAATATAAGTGATGGGATTTTAGCAGCAGTTATTTCATGGATACCTATGCATATAGAAAGATTATTATAATATTTATTTGTACATTAAAACATATCAAGCTTGTGGTTTTCTGATCACTGTAAAAATGTTCATGCATACAAATACTTCAAATGTTATAATATCCTTGTATACTCAAAGTCATAAGACTAGCAAATTTTCTCACATTAGAATATTATTCAGATTTAATAATGAATAACTTATCCTATAGAACAAGTCTCTTCAATGATACACTTGCTAACTGACTGGCAAAATGAGCAGAACTCTAACCTAATACTTATATAAACACAGTAAGTTTTGACTATTTTCAAATTTATTTTCAATAAAAATGACCTGAGTTCTTTTTAGATCCTTTGTATTTTATCTTTCATTATCTCTGAGTAGTAAAGTAATAGTCGTGTCATGTCAAATGCTTAAAATTATGGTCTGAAAGCTATGTGGAGGTAAGAAATTGGGGCAAGAACAGTAGAGGCAGGGAGACAAGGAAAAAGGCTCTTAATTTATTTAACAAAACTATATTTGCCCAATGTTAAGAGTTAGCAATTCTAAAACTATTTTATGTATCAACAAGGAGGAATGAATATGCTGGGTGGAGCCAAAAGGAGGAAGTTACAAACATGAAGGGAAGATCAGAATGAACCCTGTAGAGCTGGAGTGTGATTGGAGATATCCGTATCAGCTCATAGTTTTTAATATCTTAGGTAGGTAGACAAATAGATGTGCAAATAAACTTAGGTGTGTGCATGTGCCTGTGTGTGTGTGTGTGTGTGTGTGTGTGTGTGTGTGTGTGAGTATATCACATAGCCCATCCATTGGAAGGGCCTAGAATACTAGAAACAACAAGCCACTTAATGCCTACATATTGGTTTCTATATACTGTTGTCCACTAAAAGGAAATAGAACTCTAGAGAAATAACTGATTCCAGGGATGGAAGAAAAAAAGTACAAGGTAAGTCTAGAAAGTTCTGTTTTTCTCAAAATAAGAAAGTGCTAAAGAATCATGGGGACATTTCAAGGGTATATAGGAAGCCACTTGGAAGGGTTCCAACTAGCTAAATTTGGGACAATATGACCACCTTAAAAATATGATAACAATTTATTGAAGAGACTGTCTTTTTTCCATTGAATATTTTTTCCTGTTTTGTCGAAGATTATTTCACCATAGAGTTGAGGGTCCATATATGGGCTCTCCACTCTGTTCCACTGGTCTATGTGTCTGTTTTTATGCCAGTACCACGCTGTCTTGGTGATCACAGCTTTGTAGTAAAGCTTGAAATCGGGTAACGTGATGCCACCAGTTTTGTTTTTGTTTTTCAACATTTCCTTAGCAATTCGGGGTCTCTTCTGATTCCATACAAATTTTAGGATTATTTGCTCCAGCTCTTTGAAAAATATCGGTGGAATTTTGATCGGAATGGCATTAAAAGTATAGATTGCTCTAGGCAGTATAGACATTTTAACAATGTTTATTCTTCCAATCCAAGAGCATGGAACAGTCTTCCATCTTTTTGTGTCTTCTTCAATTTCTTTCATGAGTGTTCTGCAGTTTCTCGAGTACAGGTCCTTTACCTGTTTGGTTAGGTTTATTCCCAGGTATCTTATGGTTCTTGGTGCTATAGTAAATGGAATCGATTCTCTAATTTCCCTTTCTGTATTTTCATTGTTAGTGTATAAGAAAGCCACTGATTTCTGTACATTGACTTTGTATCCTGCCACGTTACTGAATTGCTGTATGAGTTCTAGTAGTTTGGGGGTGGAGTCTTTGGGGTTTTCCATATAAAGAATCATGTCATCTGCGAAGAGAGAGAGTTTGACTTCTTCCTTGTCAATCTGGATACATTTTATTCCTCTTTGTTGTCTGATTGCCATTGCTAGAACTTCTAATACTATGTTGAATAAGAGTGGCGAGAGTGGGCATCCTTGTCGTGTTCCTGATCTCAACGGGAAGGCTGCAAGCTTTTTCCCATTGAGGATGATATTTGCTGTGGGTCTTTCATAGATAGATTTTATGAAGTTCAGGAATGTTCCCTCTATCCCTATACTTTGAAGCGTTTTCATCAGGAACGGATGCTGGATTTTGTCAAATGCTTTTTCTGCATCAATTGAGAGGACCATGTGGTTCTTCTCTCTTCTCTTATTGATTTGTTCTATCACATTGATTGATTTGCGAATGTTGAACCAACCTTGCAACCCAGGGATGAATCCCACCTGGTCATGGTGGATAATCTTTTGAATGTGCTGCTGGATCCTGTTTGCTAGGATCTTGTTGAGAATCTTTGCATCCATATTCATCAGTGATATTGGTCTGAAATTCTCCTTTTTGGTAGGGTCTTTGCCTGGTTTGGGGATGAAGGTAATGTTGGCTTCATAAAACAGTGATATGTAGAAGAATGAAACTCGACCATTCTCTTACACCGTACACAAAGATAAACTCGAAATGGATAAAAGACCTCAATGTGAGACAGGAATCTATCAGAATCCTAGAGGAGAACATAGGCAGTAACCTCTTCGATATCAGCCACAGCAACTTCTTTCAAGATATGTCTCCAAAGGCCAAGGAAACAAAAGCAAAAATGAACTTTTGGGACTTCTTCAAGATCAAAAGCTTCTGCACAGCAAAGGAAACAGTCAACAAAACAAAAAGGCAACCCACGGAATGGGAGAAGATATTTGCAAATGACAGTACAGACAAAAGGTTGATATCCAGGATCTATAAAGAACTTCTCAAACTCAACACACACAAAACAGATAATCATATCAAAAAATGGCCAGAAGGCATGAACAGACACTTCTCCAACGAAGACATACAAATGGCTATCAGACACATGAAAAAATGTTCATCATCACTAGCCATCAGGGAGATTCAAATTAAAACCACATTGAGATACCACCTGACACCAGTTAGAATGGCCAAAATTAGCAAGACAGGAAACAACGTGTGTTGGAGAGGATGTGGAGAAAGGGGAACCCTCTTACACTGTTGGTGGGAATGCAAGTTAGTGCAGCCACTTTGGAGGACAGTGTGGAGATTCCTGAAGAAATTAAGAATAGAGCTTCCATATGACCCTGCAATTGCACTGCTGGGTATTTACCCCAAAGATACAGATGTAGTGAAAAGAAGGGCCATCTGTACCCCAATGTTTATTGCAGCAATGGCTACGGTCGCCAAACTGTGGAAAGAACCAAGATGCCCTTCAACAGATGAATGGATAAGGAAGATGTGGTCCATATACACTATGGAGTATTATGCCTCCATCAGAAAGGATGAATACCCAACTTTTGTAGCAACATGGACGGGACTGGAAGAGATTATGCTGAGCGAAATAAGTCAAGCAGAGAGAGTCAAGTATCATATGGTCTCACTTATTTGTGGAGCATAACAAATAACATGGAGGACATGGGGAGATGGAGAGGAGAGGGAGTTGAGGGAAACTGGAAGGGGAGATGAACCATGAGAGACTATGGACTCTGAAAAACAACCAGAGGGTTTTAAAGGGGCGGGGGGGGGGGGTGGGAGGTTGAGGAACCAGGTGGTGGGTAATAGGGAGGGCACGTACTGCATGGAGCACTGGGTGTGATGCCAAAACAATGAACACTGTTATGCTGTAAATAAACAAATTAAAAAAAATATGATAACAATGAATTACAGCCATTCATTATCCATTTTATCAAATAAAATAAAAATCTGAATCTGTACATACAAAAATGAGTAAATTTATGGGAAGAGAATATATTTTATTAGAGTAGGATGCCATCTAGTAAGTAAAGAAGGAATGGAGCTAGACAATCATCAGTGAAGCTAAAACGAGAGGTGAAAGTTGATGATGATGGGATATTTGGACAATCTCTTAATGTATCTCCTCACAATTATACATTACACACAAAGGAGCAATCAGCAATTTTACTATGGAGAAACCTGAAAGACACAAATTCAACCAAATATTCAAAAATCACCAACATTAGGACAAACTGACATTGTGATCCTCCTAATGAGATGCACTGAGAAGGACACGATATTGCTTCAGTGACATTATTCCATAAATAAAAGAAAAATAATTATAAATTGGTATGCATAGAGTAGAGTCTGTGTAGGATTATGTGGAAGGGACCAGAAATGACAGTGAACATGGGGCATGGCTGGTTTTGGATATTAAGGAAGTCAAGTTAAAAGATGCCAAGAGGTGACCTGGCCAAATGTGACAGGGAGGAAGAGGTAGGTGTCTAGGATAAGTTCAGGATGTATTTTTACCTGACCTACCAGAAGGATGGTGGTGCCGTCCGCCGGAATAAGAACACAGGAGTAGAAGCAAGCTTTTTTTGTTTTAATGGGGAGGAGGAAGTGGCCAGGAGAGGGGACCAACTGGAAAAAAAAGGAGAGGCTATCAATCTCAAAGCCAAACTCCAAAAAACTGAAAAATGTCACGAACACCAATTTTGTCCATATGCATTACCAAAAATACCAAAAGCAACCTGGACTGGACTTGGCACTCTATTCCAATCTGTGCAGCACAGATGGACATTCATCACTGACCTATATTTTGCAGTAATATCAAGGGGGAGCACCACTAGAAACAAGCTGCTTCCTCCTTAAATAGCAAACGCACATATTTTCTCACCAGGAAACTGCACAGACCCCAAGTCTAAAACAAGCCAAAGGAAAACAAAGAGACAAGCCTTCTAGTCTCCTGTTCATGAGGCCCTGAAGTTCAGGGCAAGGCCCTCTTCATGGGGTCCAGATAAAATCCTCCCAGAGACCCTGAAATTTGTTTATGCAGGTGAATCAGGAGGCAGGGGCCCTTGGAAGAGGATGGTTACTGACTGCCTGCTCGGTGCCAGGCACTGGGCTTCAGCCTTCACAGTTCCTTGTTTCCTATCTCTTAGGAGGTCAGTATTATTATCATTCCTGTTTCACAAATGAGGAAACAGGCTGTGAGGTGAAGCAACCAGCAGAGGCCCCTGGGCAGTGACAACACTAATGTTCAAAGCCAAGCCTGCAGATGTCAAAGCTGCTTCTTTTCTCAGCAATGTGTTGCCTGTCTCAAAGAGGTAAGAGTGCTTGTTGGGAGCTCCTAGTGGTTGGAAGGGAAGCACCTAGAACAGCCACCTCTGATGCAGGAAGCAAAGGCAGAAGGAAATGGAGATAACATTAAATGTCCGTATAACCTGTAGCCCACTGACAAATACTTGAGGCCGGCAGAGTACAACGTTCCTCCAGAAAGCTCCCAACCGTCTTAATTTTAACACCTAGCTAGAGGCTAGAGGCTAAAATAACCTTGGTTTGAGAATAGCAAGGTCTCCAGTATCCTGGGAGTCTTCTTTAGCCTGTGAAAATCCTTTTGGAACTTCCCTTACTTTTACTTCCCCCAACCCCAAAGTATATAATCAGTTGTTCCTGGGGCAGCAGCTTTTTCTGCCCATGGGTCTTGTATCCATGCTTTAATAAAACCACCTTTTTGCACCAAAGAGATCTCAAGAATTCTTTCTTGGTGGTCAGCTCCCAACCCCAACAACACTACTCCAAGGACTATATCACCTCTACACAGGAAATAACTTGAAGAAAATGCAGGGGCAGTTTGATGAACATGTGTATGGGTAGGTGTCTCATCTTTTGTTTTCCTTCCTTCCTTCCTTTCTTCTTTCTTTTCTTTTCTTTCTTTCTTTCTTTCTTTCTTTCTTTCTTTCTTTCTTTCTTTCTTTCTTTCTTTCTTCTTCCTTCCTTTCCTCTCTTTTCCTTTCCTCTCCTCTCCTCTCCTTTCCTTCCCCTTCCTTTCCCTCTTTCTTTCCTCAAATAATCTAACAGAGAAAGCCCCTTAATCCCCACAACTTCTCTCAGCTGATAAAGTACTGAAGGCCTCAGGCCAGGAGGCATTTCCCTGTTTTGTTTTACTCAAAAGTTGACTCTGGAAAACAGAAGCATCAGGACATCGCACAGAACCAGACAGCTCAGACAGCTGCTGTGAAATCCAGGACACGTGCTCCTCCCCACACAGCAGTTCCAGGTGCACCACTAGTGTGCCATGAACCTGAGGAGGGCACATACTGAAGTCCTATTTAGCACTTGGTTCATCTGACCGGCATGCAGCAGGAAACTGGATCATTTCTTTTTTCCCCTTGGATGAGGCGTAGCAAGCTGATTAATGATGTGAGGGAGAGTGGGCTAAGGAGGGGAGTTCTACAAATGTTTCCTTTCTGAGAGCCATGGCAGGCACGGGGAAAGAAAGGTGTGCATTGTAAGGGGGTGGCAGGCAGTATTGGCTAATTAGGGTTTGCTTAATGCTGGTGAGTGTCGAACATTCCTGCTAATGGCTGTTACTAATGGGAGAAATGGGATCATTTGTTAACTTTACTTAGGAAAGTGAGTGTTGAAGGCAGGATGGAGAAAAAAAGGTGAGCAAGGCCCATTCTGGCTAAGTCAAACGAAAAGTGGAAAAAACTCCTCATGATTTTCTTTAGGAAAGTAAGACCCCGATTTCACATGGGTACCAAGCTCTCTCACCTTTATAAGAAAGTGGTCACCAACTTCTACTTTGCCTTCCTGCTTTTCAGTCCCTTTGGCCATCTTCCAGTTGACCTTTTCTCCCTGTTCAACATGCAGATTTTTAAATGGAAGTTGTCTTGGAAGTATGTGTTATTAAGAACTTACTGTGAACTGTATTCCTTGCTTTGACTTGCATGATTTCATTCAAGTTTTACAACACAATTGTGAGATGTATATATGCATCTAATTCCCATTTTACAGATGAATATTGAAGCCCAAAGCCCTAATCTACACAACTAAGTGGCATTTTTATTCTTCAAGGCCTTATGTTTTATAGAGCATCTTTACCTTTAAGACTCCCTCAGGATAATGTTTAACACTTATTTTCTAAAGTCCTAGTGTTTTTCTTTTCTTTTAATTCTTTCCCAATCCATCTGACACATTCCATTCCAGTGTCCCACAGAAAGAGTTCTCTGGCCCTTTGAATTCATAGTAACCTCTGAGTCATGTGGGAAATCAAGACGGACTGGCTCAAGAAATATGAACTTGGAAAACAGCTTATTTTTCACTAGTGAATTCTGAATGGCATACTCTCTTCTCTGGACAGCCTTCCCAGAACTTGTACATTGCAGCCATGACCTACATAGGTGGAAATCTGACATAAAAGTCATCTGAGCAGAACTTAGTATATATGCAGTTGGCCTCCAGTCAATATTTTGAACAAAGAATTTCCACTTATCAGCTTTCAGCAAGAGTACTCTGCATATGCACTATGAATGCGGTTGATATGAAGACAGGTTGCTCCTTAATCATGCTCTCAGACCTGTAAAGACACAGTCTCATCCAATAGGGTTTATATTTAGAAATATGAAGACTCATTCTTTAGAGTATTGAATTAACTGCATAGGATTCCAGATTGACCTGCTGTTAACCTGGGTATTAGAGAAGTTCCTTCAAGGGAAAGTACAATTAAGCAGTCGCAGGTAGGCAGGTAGGACTGAGAATCTTTTTGTTTGTTTGTTTGTTTGTTTGTTTGTTTAAGATTTTACTTATGTATATGACAGACAGAGATCACAAGTATGCAGAGAAGCAGATGGGGGGTGGGGGGAAGCAGGCTCCATGCTGAAAAGAGAGCCCAATTGGGGGCTTGATCCCGGGACCCTAAGACCTGGGACCCGGGACCTGAGCCAAAGGCAGAGGCTTAAACCACTTGAGCCACCCAGGTGCCTCTAGGACTGAGAATCTTGATTCTACCCATTGTCAGTTTCGTGACTTTGGATGTTACTTCATTCTGCCTGGTAGCTGAAAAGTAGTAAGTAGTATAAAATGTATAAAATGTCTTTTAATTCCTAAAGATTTCAAACCATCCCAATAGCAGCAGCATCCCAAAAGGGGAGAGAAAAAAAAGAAAAGTAGTCTCTCCAAAACTTTGAAGACTTGAACACTTACACAATTTCACTTTCTCAGAATTATATCAGATAGAACAAGTCATGGTCGGGCCTGAATTCAAGGGGTGGGGCAGAGACTCTACTTCCTATTGGGAACGGCTGCAAAATAAGGTGCATGACTCAGTCAGCCACAGAACCAGGTACTCTCAGCCAAACATACTATAGGTATTGCCTATGTATTTCTCCCTAAGAACCCTTCAAACTAGGTGTTATGCACCCATTGAATAAACAGGATAAACAAGGCTTAGAGATATTAAGAACTAACTTATCTGAAATTAACCAAGTAGTTACTAGCAGATCTGGATTTTAAACAGAGCTTTTACTCCAAAAGCAACACTGATAACTTAGATATATACTTGAAAGGCCAATCATGAGCAAGTCCTCTGTTTCTATAGGAAGGAGCTAAGAAAAACACATTACTTTATCTTTACATTTATTTCCCAGGACTGTTCCAAAGAAAACATCTTGAGTATATAAACTCTCTATTTAGGTGTCAAGGTGCTTCCAAGTCTGTTCAATGCCAGTCTCAACAATCTATAGGGAAGTGTCCACCATTCCTCTAAAAATGTCCAAATATATGAATCCAAGGAACATAGGAACAGGCTCAAACAACTCTTCACATATATTACTTTTCCCAGCCCATATTCTCAAAAAATAGGAAATGTCTTTAAATCAAGTGCCAGGAGCAGCACTAGCTAGCCCATGTTCACAGAGATGGATGATGTCAGTTAAATGAGCGGTGTAGGCAATATTTTAAGGTAACTCCTCAACAACAAAACCCTCACCCTTGAATAATTCCCTCCTCTGTGAATACAAGGGGATGTTACTCCCATGATTATGTTATTGTACATGGCAAAAGGGATTTTGTAGCTATAACTAAGGGTACATATCAGTTGACTCTGAGTTAACTGAAAAGGAGATTATCCAAGTAGGCATAACCTAATCATGTGAGTTCTTTAAAAACAGAGTTTTCTCTTTCTGCTAACAGAAGAGAAAGGCAGAGAGATTCAAAACATGAGAGGAATTCAAACAAGACAGGTTCTCCATTAATGAGATGGAGAATGTGGGGCAAGAATCTGAGAATGACCTCCAGGAGCTGAGAGTAACCCTTGACCAACATCCAGCAACTTGGACTTCAGTACCACAATCACAAGATACTAGATTCTGCCAACAACATGAATGGGCTTGGAAGCAGATTTTTCCCCAGAGCTTCTAGATAAGAGCCCAGGCTGGCTGACACCTTGGTTTCAGCCTTAGGAGACCTTGAGCAGAGAACCCAGATGAGCTGATCTTGATTTCTGTTTTGCAGAACAGTGAGATAATAAACTGACATTTTAAAAAGCTGCTAAATGAGGGAGGATTTATCATACAGCAGTGGAAAATGAAAACAGCAAGCTGATCCAAGTGGCAGATGGAAGCATTAGGAAAACCTGAGTCTTTCCCTTTCTCCCCAATCCTTCTCTCCAACCTCAGGCAAGGCATACCTGTGTTGACTTATCTTAAACCTGATATTCCCCAAACTATTTACTCTGTGATATGGACAGTGTCCATGGCTCACTATACTAAATTTTCTATTATAGTATTGATTTGAAATATATCATTAGACCACATGTTCCACATATTTTCATTTTCAATATCTCATCTTACTTAGGTAGTAGAGCATTGGTCATAGGATTATATCAATGCTCTATGCAATATTCTGTTCATAATTCACCAAAACAAAATGATAATTAATACCCATTATTGCTAGGCACCTTATTATACTATCAGTAACCTTCACAACCTCTCTGAAAGGTAGATATTATTCCAATTTGGAGGTCAACAGAATTAAAGTTTGGATGAAGTTAAGTGGTCCAAAGATACTGACTAGCAGAAGTAGGATTTTAATCCAGCTCAGTATTTCTCCTAAATTCAGAACTCTATTGGAGAGTGGTGCATAGATCTGTAAAATGGGCTGTGAAGAAAGCAGATTAGTGATCACCTCATGCTGGAAATGGGCCGATGGGGGATGATATCTTAAGGGTGTTAGTTTATTTTTGAAATGATGACAATATTCTAAAATTGATAGTAACAGTTGTACAACTTTCTGAATACACTAAAAGCCAATGAATTATATACTTTAAATGGGTGAGTTGTATAGTATGTTAATTATATCTCAATAAAGCAGTTTTCAAAAAAGAAAACTGAGAAGGATCTTATAGGAGAAGTTGAGGGATATAAGGTGAGGGAAGTAGGTAAGAAATGGGTATGGTTTAAGTTATGGGAAGCCTTGCATATCAGGCTATTCTGACTGAAATCTATTCCTTCAAAAATAATGGTTCCTCATAAAGGCTTTAAAAAAAAACATTTTATGTATTTATTTGACAGACAGAAGGGGAAGAGAGAGAGAGCACAAGCTGCAGGAATGGAAGAGGGGAAAGCAGGCTCCCCACTGAGCAGGAACCTAGGATCATGACCTAGCCAAAGGCAGTCACTTAACCAACTGAGCCACCCAGGCATCCCCCAACAAAGGGTTTTTAATAAGGGAGTGAAAAATCCTTTTAGTGTTTTAGAAAGATACCTCCAGTGGGTACGAAGATGAATTTGAGAAGAGGGATGCCATACTATAGACTAGGAGGTTGATAAAGAGACTCTTGCTTAACTCACTGAAAAGATGGGACTTGACCTAAAGGTAACAGAACAGAAGAAGGCCTAGTGCCTGAGAAACAATGCAGAGAGAAAAGAGATGTAACTTTTTAAGAGCCTGAGATAAGGAAGGAGAAGTTAAAGACAACAAGGCTTTTTAGTTTGAGAGGCCAGCTTTGCAAGGACGATGCCACCTGGCTGTTTGTAGAGCATGGGGGGGACTGGACAGTGGAATTTTTAAAAGCTCCTAAGACATTCTATTATGCAGCCAAGCATGTGAACCTCTGACTTGGATAGTTTCTTTCTAGTTGAGGCTGACAGAAAAGGACACAGCTTTTGCGTGCCAAATGCTTGTAGCCCAGCCAACAAAACATGGATCTGCTGAATAGAGGTGAAGCCTCATCATGAACAACTTGGGGTCTAAAGGGCCCATCCAAGTGGCAGTTTCACTGATGGTGGCTTTTATTAAAACATAAAATTTAAGGTAAGAAGAAGATTATTTGAACTGGTTAACATGGAATCAGTAGGCTAGCTACAACAGTGCTGTGAGTAGTAAGAATTCCTAACTACGCTAGTACAGTGATCATCAAAGTGTGGTTCTCAGACCAGCAACATCAACTTCATCTAGGCACTCGTTAGAAATTCGTGCATTCTAATCCCAACCTAATGATCACAAGTCCTGGAAATGAGGCCCAACAATCTGTGCATATTTTTTTAATGAAGTAGACTTCTTAAAATTTTGAAATAATTATAGATACATAGTCAATTGTAAGAAACAATACAGGACAATCCCATCACCTTTGCCCAGTATATCCCAATGGCTGCATCTTGCAAAACTATAGCACAGTGTCACAGCCAGGATATCAACACTGATATAACCAAGTCAAAAATAAGAGTTCTTCTACCATCATAAAGATCTTTCATGTTTATAATCATAACTAATTTATAACCATAACTAATTCCCTCTTGCCCTCACCTACTTCTTAAGCCCTGGCCACTACTGTCCCCATTTCTATAGTTTTATTATTCAATAATGTTATATAATGGAATCAAACGATATAATTTGGGGGGATTGGCTTTTTTCATTCAGTATAATTCTCTAGAGAGTCATCCAGGTTGTGTGAATCAACCAATCAACCATTTGTTTCTTTGTATTGCTTAGTAGGGATGTTTGTGTAACCATTCACCTACTGCAGTATTGTTTCAAGAGCCATCCAGGCAATTCTGTTGCATGTTTGTTTTTGAGAACCACTGATCTCTAGACAAAGAACTTAAAAAGACAGGGAAGAAAAAAAGCTTTTTTCTACTTCCACTTCTTACTCTCTGATCTTACAGGTCTTCTCGGAGATACGGAAAACCATTTCTTTTCATCTTTACCACTACTGTTAACACAGTACTCTCTATCCTGCTTATGGTTGCTATGCATTACATAAGGGATTGGTGTATTTATTTAAGAAATATTTATTGCAGTGCCTTCTAGTAACTGTTCTGGACACGAGGAAGACAGCAATGGAAAAGGTATACAGGTCCCCGCTCATGAATAACTTTCAGGACAGTGGGGCCAGAGGAGATAATAAATAAAGTCAGGTCAAAATAAATGCCACCTGCTTTCAGGCCAACCAACCCAACCTGGCCCTCTTGAACATAACTCCAACATGAGCACTTGGATTCTGATGGGCCCATCCAACTACATGTTTGAATCTACTGGTCACTGAGGAAAGATTTCGTACTAAGATTTCGTACTTTAGCTGAGAAAGAAAATACTCAGGAAAATGTTATTCATAAGAGCAAAATCCTGGAGATACTCCAAATATTCAATAGTAGGGAACTACTTATGTTAATTGTAGCAGACCCACTCTAGAGCATACGGAGTCATCAAATTGATGATTACTCAGACAACATAATATAATGAAAATACCTTTTTCTAATCTCATATAGAAAAAAATCAAGATATTGAGTTATATATACTGTATAATTCTAATAATATTTTATGAAGGAAGAAAGATTAAACTTCAAGCAAATGGATGAGGAAACTTTGGAAGAATATAATTATAATTATGACTATCAGGATACTGAGTTCACAGATGCCAACTTTTTTTGAACTCTCTAATTTTCACTAATTTCATTATCTTTGAACCTATCTATCTACATACATATAAAGATTTTAAAATATTAATAAATGTTGACATTATGACATGCTAGTGACTTTTGTGTCTTTTCACTCAGAGAAGAAAAACTATGAAGGTAATAGAGCCACTTTCCACAATATTAATTTCAATAGATCAAGGTGGACATGGTGAAGAAAACGATTCTTCAGAGTCTTCTAAGTATACTAGTGTCTAGTTGTATTCCTCAATATGCATCTTACGTTATGAAAATCTCCTGGCTAAAGAAGAGTTGACTGGTGTCCCAGAAATTTTGTATAATGTCACAACCTCACAAAAAAAATAACAAATAGCAGAAGGATGGCCAAGTAGGAATCGTGTCCCACAAATGACTCTCCCATGTCCTCTTCGCTCTATCAGGGGAATGAGTATATTCCTCTCGGTAACCATGGCAAGAATCAAAACACATTTGCCAAATAGATGGAGAATGACTATTTAGACATGTTTGTGGTATTCTACAATATCTTTTAAGCCTTTTATGGAGCTCTTTTCTTTTTTTTTTAATATTTTATTTATTTGACAGAGAGAAATCACAACTAGGCAGAGAGGCAGGCAGAGAGAGAGAGGAGGAAGCAGGCTCCCCGCGGAGCAGAGAGCCCGATGTGGGGCTCGATCCCAGGACCCTGAGATCATGACCTGAGCCGAAGGCAGAGACTTTAACCCACTGAGCCACCCAGGCGCCCCGGAGCTCTTTTCTTAAAACAAAAATTTTATCCACAACTAAAACTGACAATGAAAATTTCATCATAAAAACCAATTTTGGGTGATCTGGGAAGGGTGCACGACAATGTCAGATCTTTGCAGTGTCTTAGCTTTATTACTGAGGTTGAACTCATAGAGAAACAAATCCAAAACAAACAGAAGATATGTTGCTGTGATGGCTAATTTTATGTAACAACTGGACTGGGCTAAGGGATGCTCAGATAGCTGGTTAAACATGATTTGGAGTGTATATGTAAGGATGTTTCTGGAAGAGATTAGCATCTGAGTCAGTAGACTGGATAAAGAAGATCCACAAACATCATCCAATACAGTGAGAGTTCAAACAGAACAAAAAAGGTGGATAAAGAGTGAATTCTCCCTCTCACCTTGAGATTAAATGCCAAACTTCTCCTCCTGCCCTCTGAGGTCACAGCTCCTGATACTCAGACCTTTTACCCTGAGGCTTAAACCAGTGGTTCCTCAGGTTTTTCAGGCCTTTGACCTTGGATTGGGAGTTCACCATTGGCTCTCCTAGTTTTCAGGGCCTTCAGATTCAGACTGACTCATATCACTGGTCTTTCTGGTTATCCAGCTGGCTAATGGCATACTGCGTGACTTTCCAGCCTTCACAATCACATGAGTCAGTTCCCATAATAAATGACTTCTTATATGTCTGTATATCTCCTATTAGCTGTTTCTCTAGAGAACTCTAACACAGCTGCCTACATGTTATGTGTAGTTTTCAGTGCTCAAAAACAAAGTTAATAATCAGAAGATAATAAAGGAAAACAAACCAGGAAATCTGAAAAAAAAATACAAATTATTATTTAATATCAACCTCAGCACTCATAGCAAAATGATATATTTAAATTTCAGTACATAAAATAATTCAAAATACTCATGAGGCTCATATTCTACCCTAGGCTGTATATCATGGGAAAAGACCAATAATCAAGGAACTTATTGAATATATGGACTCTGATTTACATGGAAGAGTCATGGAGAGGACCAAAAGCAAAAGCCAATCTTGGCTGTAGGCTAGAAGGACCAGTCAGAAACCAAAAACTCTTTCATTCTCTCATATCTGCAAAGTCTTTTTCTTGTGTTTTACAGAACACAAATCTCAGAGCTCTCCTCTTCCTAACTGCTATTTTAACACTGCCGCCCAGCCTGCCCTCCTTGCTCTTATCTCCATCAGTAGGTCTAGAGAGTTTAGGATATGGGAAGAATCACAAAACTAACATATGGTTGATTATACATGTATAGGAATAGTAAGTATTTTTAAAACTTCTGTTCCTACAACCAGATTGCATTGGGGATTAGAGATTTCTATTTGAACTCTCTAGTATAGCTACAGCAGAATTATGAATAAAACAGTAAAGCAAATATTCATTAATCACTTATAAATACCAGGCACTGTCTTAACTACTTCATACTAGCTCAACTATCACAACTACAATTTGATGTTGATACCATCATTTTCTCCACGTTGTAAATATGGAAATTGAGGTTTAGGAAGATTAAACACACTTGTTCAAGATTTCAGTGAGATACTGGCAGGGGCTGGGATGCAGGGGGAGAGTGGAGAAAGAATTCAAACCCAGGTCCTCTAAACTTGAGGCTGCATGTTTCACTTTCTGGAAGACCATTTGGAGAACTTTGCTTAAAGCTGTCAAGAACTTTTGATTTCCAACAAAGTTATGAACTCCAATTAAGAGAGGTAGAAATCTGCCTTAGTTCATGATGGTCACCAACTCAGGCTCCTATGTGAGTCTCTTATCTAAAACTTGGGTGAAGATAAAATCAGAGCCATAAAATGCATTGCATTAGTAGACCCTGTAAACCAGAGTTGGGGGCTGGATTTTACATATCTTCTGTGTGCATACAAGAGGAACAAATGTGTGTTTAAAAGTTCAAGCATGGGGCAAATGGCAAGAAAGACAGTGCAGGTATCATTCTACTACACCGTGTGTGGACATAGAGAGAAAGCTTTGAAATGTGACATAGAAATGGCCTTGGCATTGTGAAAGAAATACCCAACACAAAAGCTAAAAACAAGTCTAAACTTCATGTCTAGAATGAAATCGCAGCTGTCAAAAATAGTCTGTAGATTTCAGGAAGTTCTCAAAAATCTGTTGGGATGAACAATAATAAATTATTGGGTCCACAAATGAGTTTACCATTCATTTTGGCACTGCCAGAAAATGTACAGCCACAGTGGGGTTTATATGATGAATAATATAGTAACGTTTAAAAAGAAAGAAGCAGTAATACTCATATTGCTTCATATTAAACATTTTAAAATTGTTTAGACATCACTTCCTAAAAACTTTAAGAATGGTTATGAGAGGATGTACTCAACTATGAAGAAATACTATTGCTTTTTTTTTAATAGTCACATATTCAGAGTCAGTTTGTTACTATGGAATCACATATGATGTCATAAATTTGACATTCTAAATGCAAACCTAGGCAGAGTAACCGAAACATCAGGAAATGGAGCTGGGGAGAGGAAAACCTGCATAACAACAAAAGAAATTCAGGACTTAAAAGAAATGAGTCAAACATCCCTGAAACAGAAAAAGAAGGTGAGTGAATTGAATATCCTAGAATCTTGCCAATGAGCTAAAGAAATGTAGACATCAACAAATGTAGATATCATTACCTCTGGGATTGTTCTGTAACAGTCAAATTACTTCAGATAATGACTATATCTGGAGTAAAGGGAAGGAAAATAAAGAATATAAAGAATGGAGAAAAGTGAGATTAAAGCATTCAGAATCAGTCTATCTAATAATATAGCATTTATTAAGCATGTGCTCATATGTTAGTGGCAAGAGGAGAAAACACTGTTGCTATCTTTGAAGAATGCACAGCCTAGTAGGGAAGAGAATACATAAACAAAGCACAATTCAGTGCTCAGTAAAAGTATGTACAAAAGACACAGGCAACACAAAGGAATGTTTAACTCTGGGAACTTCTCCCGGGTCATGCTGAGCTGGGTTTTGAAGAAGATTAAAGAGAAGAGGAGGTTACAAGGAAATAGGGTGATATGTAGACGAATACAAGTCATTTAGCACAAGCGAACATAGAGATAAATGTGTACCATGGTGGGCAAGTTGGAGGTAGACAGGAGACACCATGAGACTCTTGGTCTGTAAAGCCAAGTGAATGAAGAGTGTATCTAGAAATGAAGCATAACTATATTTATGGTTTATAAATAGCACTTTTAAACAGATGGAATCGATTGGTCTAGAAGTTGGGAGGATTTGAGGTTATGAAATCTAATTAAAAGTCTATAATGTTAAGAATGCAGGCCCATAATGTTCTGAGATCTGGAACAAGGCAATGATAATAGGGATGGAGAAAAGGGATTTAGTTTTAAATATCATTTGCAGTTATAAGTGACAGGATTTTATGGTGACTATGTGGGGAGTGGCTGGAAGGATTTTAGGATCTAGTTCTAGGACCACATAGCTCTGCCATTCTCTGCAGTCATAGACTCAATCATCCAACTTACACTGACACAAGGAGTATTATGCACAGACTGGTCCTGACCACATTTGTCTAAGCTAGAAGATGAGCTCTTAAAACAGAGAAATAACACTATTTTTTGATCACAATACACCTACCAAATTAGCATGAAGCTATGCAAATAATGCTCCAATAAAATGGTATTTTCCGCAATTGAAAAGGAACATATTTGAATAGTGTCCATGACACAAATCATCTCCCTGGGTTCTCCTACATAGTCTTCCCTATCAGTCTGTTCACTGGAGACCTCCTTTCACTCTAGCTGTTATGAATAATTAGAGAATATGTAGAGAAGGCAGAACTGTCAAGAGATCTGCATAGGATTAAGAACCTTGATTTTAAAAATCAAGCTAATATTGGTGAGGCTTAGATTCACAGAAGATTGGAGTTAGGTTTTATTAAGAAACAAACAAAAGAAGTTTCAATTCTACATGGCCAAAGGAAAAGTTCCCTAAGAAACAAACTTCAGAGTACTAGAGAAAATAAAAGTTATTCTGTGGGGGAAATTTCACATTTAAATCAAAGTCCTGCTGAGCTCTGGAAAATTCTCCCATAGCATTTTTGCCTGCTATCATTTTTTTTTAAATGATAAATGCCTCATGCCTCAAATCTACAAACCAAAATATTTCTATATTAAAAAATGTTTATATAGTTATTTGATATGTGCTATTTTTATTAGAACAGAAAGAAAATGTCTAAAATTTATATATATGTGATATGTATATCATATATATATTAATTATATTGGAAAAGAAGCAAATTCTAATTTTTATTCATCCTTTTATTCCCAAACTCAAGGTTTCTAATGCTCCTGAGATTAATTAATAAACATTCTTTGTTTCCATATTAAGAATGAGACTGGATCGAGGAACTCAAAAGACAGCTTAGACACAGAGAAAAGAAAGGATTCTGAGAAATCAGGAGTTCGTCTGAGCACTCAGGTGAGCTGACCTCTTTAGAGTTGGTTAGAGAATTAAAGAGAAGAAAAGCACAACAGAAAATTTAAGGGGGCAGGAATGTTCTGGGAGAGAAGACTGAGCTGCCAAGATTTCTATTAAGGGATACCTAATGTCCTCATGGAGAGGTTAAAGACAAACTAGGAGAAGCTAGTCCCTGCCTTCCCCACCAGTAGACATCCCCATAGCCATCTTCTCTGTTCAGCCTATGGGAGGAGACTGGTCTTTGTTCAGATCAGGGAGGGAAGGGTAGTCTGGCCATCGCATTGACCATTTTCTGCACAATCTTTCAGATGAGGCGTGCAGTCAATCCGAATCACTTGCTGAGATGTTGCCCCATGCGAGGTCACTCGTCGTGTAGACGCTGCCTTTGTGCAGCTGAGGGAACAGTACCTCTTGGCCCCTGCCGCACAATACGTATTTATATTCACATGTGCCTGTTGTGGGAGCAGGGCCGGCAGATCACCATGATCAGGGTGAGCAGAGATCAAACTACTGATTTTGGAGGGGAGCCACAGGCAATCTGGGTGAGGGGAAGGATATGGGGAATAGAAATTTCCACTTGTCTCTCCATAGTGTCTTCCAGTCTGACTCCTCCCAAAGGAAATGCTAGAGTATTCTGCTTCCCCTTAGGCAGCTGGTTGAGAGGCCTGATTCAGCCTTGTTTAGATGCTAGCTGCCCTCATCTTTGTAGTCAAAAATGATAAATATGTCTTCTTAGCTTCAGCTAAAAGGCTTAGCCTTAAGGGATGAAGTGGGGAAAAGGTCAGAAAAATGGTCAACACTACCATGGTCCATATAAGAGTCACAGATGAAAAAATATGAGACATCAGATTTTTTCTTAGTTTTGGATTCTCCTCCAGGTGGATCTCCACTTTTTTCTCATCATAAAATTTAGGATTGGGTCAGAGCTAGAATCGTACATAAGGGTCAACACTGAATTAAGGTCATATAGGACAGGGACCTTTTCATTGGGTTCTGCTATGTTTAGCTTAAAATGGTGGTTCTGTAGGCACATGCACAGCAGGAGTGGGTGGTGGGGTATTACACCCCTGGGTCTCTTCTTTCCTCCAAAGGGATCACAGGAATTATCATTGCCAAAGACTGATTCCCGGGGGTACGTTGTGCGAAATCAGTGGTCCCGAACTTCGCGGAGCCCATCCACCAGATCTCCATCAGTAGACGAACCCAGAAGCAAGAACACCAGTCTTAAGGTAGAGATGGGAGATGAAATGAAGGAGAATGTGATATAATAATGATAATGATGATGATAATGATAATGATAATAATAATAATAGTTAACATTTATTGATGCTTTCCATGTGCCAGGACCTATCCTATGTGCTTCACGTGTTTTAGCTGACTCAGTGATCATTAAAACAAACAAATAAACCCATAAGTCCCATTCTACAGTTGAGAAAATTGAAACACAGAGTAACTTGACTAAGATCTCACATTAATAACACTAACTGAGGTAGATTAAAACCCAGGGTCACTAAGTCTATAAGCTGTGCACTTAATGATTAAGCCCTTTGACTTCTCCATCTTTCCTTCATTCATTCAACAACTATTTGCTGAGTAATCAAGACTTACAAGGTGGGATGGGCCAATGTTTACAGCAGCAATGTCCACAATAGCCAAACTATGGAAAGAGCCCAGATGTCCATTGACAGATGAATGGATAAAAAAGATGTGGTGTTTATATACAACGGAATACTGCTCAGCCATCAAAAAAATCTTGCCATTTGCAATGATGTGGATTGAACTGGAGGGTATTATGCTAAACAAAATAAGTAAATCAGAAAGAGATAATTATCATATGATCTCACTCATGTGGAATTTAAGAAACAAAACAGAGAATCATAGGAGAAGGGAGAGAAAAATAAAACAAGATGAGATCTGAGAGGGAGGAAAAACCACAGGAGACTCTTAATCATAGGAAACAAACTGAGGGTACTGGAGGCAGGGAGGAGGCTGGGAGGATGGGGTCACTGGATGATGGAGATTAAGGAGGGCACATGATGTAATGAGCACTTGGTGTTATATGCAACTGATGAATCACTGAACTCCACCTCTGAAACTAATAATATACTATATGAAAATTGGATTTAAACTAAAAAAAAAAAAGATGAAGAAGGGGTGGAAAAAATCAACAAAGTAGATAAATTGTTGAAAAGTATTGGATTGTGTGGTGCTTTGGACCCTTAACTAGGCCTAGCCCCAAGAGGAGAAAATGTTATTTCTGAGATTAAGTTTTTGGATGCAGAGAGTGTGACACAGACCTCATCACTGGGAGAACATGTGTCTCTGTGAAAGGTGGCTCAATAGTCTAACCAAGAATATGCCTTTAGAGACATGTGAAACGATCATAAAAAGTGAAATAATATATAGATGACTAATAATATATTGCACACTTTAGTAAATGTATTTTTTCTAGAATCCTTCCTTTTTATTTAGGAGGATGATTCCTAAATAAAAGAGTTCCACTGGCAAACAGAGTTCTAAAGGCAATGGGAAGACACTCGGTTTTCCAGTCTACCAACCTTCTCAGCAATCACTGCATTAATCACAGGGCAAATGTATAAAGAGATACCTCCAGGTGTTTTGCAGAGTCTGCTGGTGGAGTCTGCTAGTTGCTCATAGAGTTAACTGGAGACCACAGATGAAGGTAGTGGTGAGAAAGAACATCCCACCTGGAGGTCTCTGACTGAGCAAGTTTAAGGGAAGAAAGCAACAGACCTTTGTAAACTACAGACCAGATGCCTAAGGGCAAGGTAGAAGACCTGTGC
Source organism: Meles meles (assembly GCF_922984935.1). Classification (NCBI taxonomy): domain Eukaryota; kingdom Metazoa; phylum Chordata; class Mammalia; order Carnivora; family Mustelidae; genus Meles; species Meles meles. The sequence continues at coordinate 13,839,117 of NC_060080.1, read as the reverse complement.
CCTATCCACTCCAGAAAAAAAAAAAAAGTGTTAGGTGGGGATGGGGGAAGGTAGGGGAAAATAAAAGCAGTCTATCTCTGTGTCTGTATAAGAGACATACACAATAACTGGGGTCCTGAAACATCTGAGCCCCTTCAAGCCGTACTGAAAGGAGCTAGGATGAACCAGGATCCTACTAAGGGCTAAGAATGGAACAGAGGGAAAGGGGACGCTTCTTGACTCCTGCTGGGCAGAGATAGGGACAGGTGAGCATCTAACTCAGACTCCAACTTTATTGCTCCAGCTCCCCAGTAGCTCCACAACCTCCCGGACTTCATCCACCTCCCCCAGCCAGCAAGAGTCCCTGAAGCAGCTGTCAGAGGAGCCCTCGCCGCCCACGCCACCTTTGCCTTCCACGCCACCTTTGCCTTCCACTCCACCTATGCCTCTGGACTCGCATCCTCCCACTCCGCCGGAGCCCTTTACCTCCTCCAGGCGCAGCACCAAGATGCACGAGAATCCTGAAGCCTGGGCACACGGCATCGTGCGGGAAATCCGGGACACCCGGGACTCCATGCCACAGAGAGATTACCCGCGCACACCCCCCACCGAATGGAAGGCCTATACCCAGCGCAGATCAACCTACTCTTCCCAGCTGGATCAGGATTGTCTGTCAGAACTGCCCCGGCAGCATCACCAACGCGAGGAAGAGGAGGACGAGGATGAAGCCTACTGGGCCTCGGTGAAAACTCTGTATGAGAAGATCCCCAGCTGCTCCCGCCCCCGACCGGTGAGCAAGTCCCACAGACCTGGTACTGGAAATCCGCCTCCCCATCCCCTGCCCCCAGACCCAAACCCTGCAAACCTGAGTCTCTCCCAGCCTCCCTCCTCTCTAATGTGCGGGGAAGTCCTGTGCTGGCCCTGCGTCTCCCCTACTCCTGCAGCCTCACTTGGGAGGGAATCCTAGCTCTTGGCTGTCTCCAGCATCCCCAGTGCTCCAAGTGGGACCTAGCTGTTTTCTTCCCACCTTGCCCTGGCATCAGCCCCTTTTCTGATCCCCTCGGTCCTGTGACTGACTCTCCTCCCATTGGTGGCCTTTTCTGCAGCCCAAACCCAAGAATGCCATCACCATCGCTGTGTCATCCCGGGCACTTTTCAACATGGTGGACGGGAGGAAAATCTACGAGGAGGAGGGTCTAGAAAAGTACATGGAATATCAACTCAACAACGAAAATGTCATCCTGACCCCGGGACCCGCCTTCCGCTTTGTTAAGGTACCCTGCAAAACTGTGTTTGGAATGCCAGGACCCTGGATGGAGAGGGAAGGACCCAGGCAGACCCTTGGGATCTCATCCAGTATCCCTTATAATTCCTGGCATCCTGTTGTAATTCTTGCCCTTTTCACGTTGACCCCAGGTCAGTTTATGCTTCCCACAGAGGTTCCAAGACTGGTGAGGAAGGGCCTCCAGTTCTAGATTTGGGATGTTGAGAAGGCCTTCAACAGAGTTCTAATCATGACACCTGTTAGAAACACCTTTGTTCCCTTCCTAGGAGTGGTACCAGAAGCAATAATGAGTTTACAATCCCAGTAGTAGAAACAAAATGCCTCATTAAAATGAAATTCACTTTAGCTATTTTTTTCCCCAAACATAGCATATTAAGAAAAATCAAGATGATCTTGGTGGGCACTTGGTTTGGGGTGGGGGCATGATTTTAACAGAAAAAGTAAGGTTCTCTGAACTTATACTGAAATGTATAGCACTTATAACACTGATCCTCTACATAACTTATACAAATGTTACACAATAACATCATAACCAGGTAGAAAAAAATGACACCTACAAGCTGTGAATAGAAAGTACTTATGGGGCATGGTAGAAGCATCAGGGGAAACCACTAACCTAAAGACTCAAGTTTAAAAAATAGACAAAGTGCGTTGGTAGCACATATCCTAAAACTGGAACAATACAGAGATGATTAGCATGGCTCCTGTGCAAGGATAACATGCTAATTCATGAAGCATTCTATATTCTACATTTTCACAATAAATGATAATCACAAGATGATCAAGAAAAGAAAAGCAGATTTTAGGAATCAAAGAAAGAAAAAAAATTGGCAAAGCTTGGAAGGGTTAGCCTGATCCTTCTATCTACCTACCCCACAGAGAGAATTCTAGAAAACCAAATGTTGTTAACAATTTTCAACAAACATTAGCTACCTATTCAGCAAATATTAACGAGGTCCTGTATATGAGTCTGAAAATAGAGAAACGAATGGCATAACCGTGCCTTAAAGGAGCCATAATCTCTCAGTGAAGAGTCTCCAGAGTTTGAATTTGACACCAGTGATATCCTTTCTCTCCAGACCCCAGACTCCAATAGCCACCTTGCCTGGCCCTCTTTACACGCACTCATGTTTGTAACCTGCAGGCACTGCAGCATGTCAATGCTAGACTCCGTGAGCTGTATCCTAGTGAACAGGACTTATTTGATATTGTACTGATGACTAATAATCATGCCCAAGTGGGAGTGCGGCTTATAAACAGCGTCAATCACTATGGTAAGTAAAATAAATACCATGTGGAAGAACAGCGTGCTGCTCTGGGAGAGAGAAGCCATGTTATTTTGCTAACTGTGGCCTCACTAACGCAGTGTCTTTGATACTGACACTCCCTTCTGCGTGAGGAATGTTTATTTGCCTATGTCAGAGAAAGAGAGGCCATGTTCATTTTTAACTTTAGCACAGAGTTGGGCCCAAAGCCCTGGACTTAACTTGTCAAGTGTGAATTTCAAAGTCTTAATCCCAGCTCCTGCAATATATTTCTCTGCTTTATGTTTTTCACTTCTGAACTTGACTTCAAGGAGCCATCAACCCAGAGGCATTCTCTGTGTGATCAAACTTCTTGCTCACCACAGATCTGTGTTTAAGGTTTGTGGGTTTTCACCTTTCCTTTACACTCTTACAATCTGATTCTCCTTGACTGCTCTCCCCACACATCAAATTCATACCCATGTCAGCAAAATTGTCTTTGTTCCTTTACGTGGAAATTTTGACTGACTCTAGTCCCCTCATAGCATTTCCATCAGTGTGTTGGATTCTTTAAGAGAAAATCCCCATTTTCCTGGTATGGAATTATATGACTTGTTATTTGGGGATCTTCAGACTATTTTTTAAGTCACCTATCCAGGTTTATGGGTACGTCAAATTAAAATAAGGTTGAACTTCGGCATATTTAAATTCAAGGTTTAAAGTAGGCATGCTTATGAATAATCAAGATGTATTATAACTTATGAGTTTTCCATTATCCTAATTATAAGGCTGATGTCTGGGGGTTCCCTGAGTGGCTCAGTCTGTTAGGGCATCTTTCTGCCTTTGGCTCAGGTCATGATCCCAGGGTCCTGGGGTCCCTGCTGAATGGGGAGCCTGCTTCTCCCTCTCCCCCTGCCAGTCCCCCTGCTTGTGCTCTCTCTCTCACTCTGTGTCAAATAAATAATTAAAATCTTTTAAATTTAAAAAAAAGGGCTGATGTCTGAGATATATTTTTAAAAATACTTGGCTTTCAAAAATGCAGCTTTCATAGTGTTATGACACGGAAAGGAACACAGATAAAAGGTTTAGCATAGATGAGTACCATAATCACTCAGTAAATAGCAACTATTACTTTTTACAACACACAATCTTGCACAGTTTAGTAGGTGACTTAGGTCTATCTATCCCTCACCAAACTGAGCCCAACAAGGCTAGTAGTATAAAGAAGCATAGTTATCTACCCATCAATTCTGCTAATGAGTTGACTGAGCTCCATCTTCTCATGCAGCCTTATTCATGAAACACCAACAGCCTGTCACCTGGAAGAGTTAGTTTGTTGTTTCCCTTCTCTGGGTGTTGAAGGCAATTTGTATCTCCCTCTTCTATGGCTGTTATATTATCATTCTCTGTTTTACATGCCCAGGTGCTCAGTGAACTGTGATCTCCTTAAGATGGGGGAAGATGGGGCGCCTGGGTGGCTCAGTGGGTTAGGCCGCTGCCTTCGGCTCAGGTCATGATCTTGGGGTCCTGGAATCAAGTCCTGCGTCGGGCTCTCTGCTCAGCAGGGAGCCTGCTTCCCCCTCTCTCTCTGCCTGTTTCTCTGCCTACTTGTGATCTCTTTGAAAAATAAATAAAATCTTTAAAAAAAAAAAGATGGGGGAAGATGTTTTAATTGTTTCTGAAGTCCCCAATGCCACCAAATAATTTCTGGTCATATATTAATATTAATTTATATTACTTAAGGGCTTGCAGAATATACTTTTGCCACTTCTGCCCAATGTCAGCTTAAATGAAAAACTGAGAGTATTTCATTAACATCATAGCAAACCCTTCCAACTCAATTGTCAATGGACTGTATCCACTCTGTGGGTCCATACAGATGAAAAACAACTGACTAGACTCAACATTCTGCTTTATATCGTGTGAAGCTACCCAGTTTATTATGAATCTAAAAAAACTTTGAATGGGTATATACTATCTTATAGGCATAATGTTATACTTTAACAGTTCTCAAATCATTAAACAGTGTTCTGCTTTTATAAATTATCCTGAACTGAGAGACCTTTACACATAAATCTTTATCAGAGTTTCAGATTATTCCCTTAGAATAAAACTAACAGGTCAAAGGGTAAAAACCAATTACATTTCTTGATACATATTGTCAAACTACTTTCTAGGTAGTTTGTACCAATTTATATTTTCTTCTAAAGTGAAAATGGGTGCCTATTTTACAAAACTTTCACCAATATCTAGCATTTGATTTTTAATTGTTGATTTGGAAGACATTTAATGGTATTTTAATATTTAGTCTCCTAAATAATTACATTTAAAATGTCAAGTCAAGGGACACCTGGGTGGCTCCATTGGTTAAGCAGCCAGCTCTTGGTTTTGGCTCAGGTCATGATCTCAGAGTCCTGGGATCAAGCCCTGACTCAAACTAGAAGTCTGTCTCAGGAGTCTCTCTCTCCCTTTCCCTCTGCACCCCCCACCAACCTGATTCGTGGTTGCTTCCTCTCTCTTTTGAATAAATGAATCTTTAAAAATAAATAATAAATAAATACAATTTCAAATCAAGGAAAAAAAGAAAACAATTTCAGACCTGTTGTTTTTAGAAAACAGTTTAAATCCTAGCACTGCTTGTCATTACTATTATATTGTTCCTGGAGAAATACAGAAATGGTACTTAAAATAGAGGTACACATGAACTATCTCTTTCAATAAGTAAATAGGCTATGGTTGAAGAAAAAGAACTCTGTCTAGTTTAGACAAGAGTCAATGTGAGTCAGTGGGCTTAGACAAGTTGTTATGTCTCAATTTCCTTTTCTGTAATGATGATAATGATGTCCATCATACAATTGTTGCAAGACCAAATTGGCATGGTCTACGTGGACATACTTTATTTAAAAAAAAAAAAACAGCTTTTTTATATATAAGAGAGCAATTTTTCAATATTAGTATTACAAAGCTAATTCTAAAACCTTGGTAAGCACTCAATTATTTCTAAGACAACTCTGATTTACATTTACATTTAAGCATATCATCTTTAATCTCTGACATAAAAAATCTTTCTTGCCCAATAATAGGCTTATTAATTGACCGTTTCTGTCTGACTGGTGGAAAAAGCCCTATTGGCTATTTGAAGGCATATCTTACCAACTTGTATCTTTCTGCAGATTCTGAAAAAGTACAAGAAGCAATACAAGAAGGTATGCATTTGGTTTTATCTCTTAAGTTAATAAAGAGGTTTACACTAGTGCTGACTTTCATTGGGCTTCATATATGATTATGTGGCTTATGTCCTTGTTAAATTTTCTGCTAAAGTGTTTCCACATGTAGCATCCCCTAAATCTGTCTTTTAGAGCTTTGACTTTATTGGAGGTGGACATTCTCAGTTGATTGTCCTATACTCTATTTTACACTTTCTCATCCATTATAAATGGAGGCAATGTGTAAAAAATTATTTTGAGATGTGTGGTTATAAAGAGCAAATGAGTCATCAGGTTAGGTAGGATTAAATATATATAAATATATTTTATATTAATATATTTATTTATAATTTATTTATAATTTATAAATAAATAATATATAAATAAATAAATAAATAATATATATATAAATATATATATAAATATATATATAAATAAATAAATATATATATATATGTATATATATATATTTCAAGGTGTGGGAGGATCTTTTTTTCTTTTTTTAATCATTAAAATGGTAGAAGAAACTGATGCCCCTGAGAAGAGTATTAATAAATCTCCATGGTCTGCCAGGCATCGCCTCTGCAACAATGTTTGATGGAGCCAAAGACATGGCTTACTGTGACACACAGCTCCGTGTGGCCTTTGATGGGGACGCCGTACTCTTCTCTGATGAATCTGAACATATTGCCAAGGAGCACGGGCTGGACAAATTCTTTCAACATGAAACACTATTTGAGAATAAGCCTCTTGCTCAGGTAGGTCCAGTGAGTTCGAATTAATTTTTTTCTACTTATTTTCCAGCATATAGACATATATATATTTTAAATTATTTTAGGGAAGCCAATCTTCATTTCTTATCCTTTATACTTTGCTCTTTCTTATCCTTCATACTTTTCTCCCTTTTATGAACTCCTCATTTTGAAACATCTACTGCCCACTTGGGATTTTTGTTTGTTTGTTTTGTTTCAGCATTCTTTTATCTATCCTTTTTGGAAGTGTTTCTATGATCTTCTCGTGATAATGAGTTCACCTCAAAATTACAAGTAATAGAGGTAATATGGCTTACCAGTAAGCTATTTCTACATAAGTTCTCAGAATAGTAAAGTGATTTCCAATAGGTCAGTAAACATTTGTGGACCTCTCTGCCCATAAACCTCAAACTCACTAACGGCATTACTTAATTGAGAAAATCTGCACAAATGAGAGCTCAAATTGAATCACAATAATGAGCCTCAAACAAGTGCAAGCTATGAACACCTAATCAAAATGAAACCGAATATTTAGGTTTTTTGGAATCAATCCATGAACTGAAGTGTTAAAGTCACAGTGTTAAAATGAACAAAACTTACAACTTCTGAACCAAAGGAAATCTGAAACATCAAAATATTCTCCAAACTGAATCTGAACTGATAGATGAGTTTCAATCTAAGAATTTTAGCAAAGAATTCATCTTTTTTTCTCAGCTCTTCTTGAACGTAAGATAAACTTAAATTTTATTATTTTTATTACACTTATAAAAGTATAAATAGACTAACTGAAAGTCAAAAAGTTTCACTAACTCACCTCATATCACAGCAAGTGATATTTAAACTGTGTGTGTGTTTGTGTGTATGTGCATGTGTACGTGTGTGAGAACGCACACACATGTAACTTCCTAGTCCCTCCCTAATAGCTTCTTCGGAAGCCTTGATCTTAGATTATGAAGTTGTTCAAGGTTAACAAATTGAAAGGAAAATCCTTTGTTGTATTTTACTTAAGTCTGCTTTGCTGAAATTCAGAGCCCACTGTATAGTAGCCTCTAACTACTACTGAAATTTGGAAGATTTCCAGAAAAAGAACACTTAAAAAAAAAAACAACCTTTCAAAAGCATACTTAAAGATGATCTTAAAATACCATTTTCTCTTTACAGGTAAAGAATTGAAATTTCTTTTAGATTTGGCATTAATCATTTCCCTTTTCCAAGTTAAAGAACTTATTCTTTCCATTAAACAATTGAAATTGTGAAGCCCAACACTAGTTATTGCTGGAATACCCAACACATTTCTATCAAACATACTTGTTTTCATTATGAAGTCCTTCTGGCAGTGGATAAAGATGCTGTTTTTACACAGACAGGGTAGCTTTTCTATAAACAGACTCTGCCAATGCGTTCCACTCATGAGAAAGAAGTTATGAGGTATGATTATTACCCAAGCCTTTCAAGTGTGTTGGTCATGGGACTTACGGCTTGGTCATGACATTGTCTCAAATGGAAGCGACAGCTGAAGAGGATTAACTTGGCCACTCTTGTAACTTTATTAAAAGCCTCCAGCGTGGCACCATAACAAGTAGTGGACATTTCCTGATTTGATCCCTACCTTGTCTCACCATTCTCAGACAGTTGTTCTCCAACTGTGTGTGTGTGTGTGAGCGCGCATATGTGTGTATTTTAATCAGAACCGTTGAGGTATAATTTATATACAGTAAAATTCATAATTTTTAGTGGATGCTTCTAAGAGTTTTGACAAATGCATACAGTTATGAAACCATGACCAAACTCAAAATACTCATTATACTCAAAAAATTCCCTCATGCCTCTTTGTAGCCATCCTTCCCTGCTATCTCCAGGATCTATCCACTACTAATCTGATTTCTGCCCCTCTAGTTTTGCCTTTTCCAGATGTCTCTTAAATGGAACCACACAGGATAAAATCTTTTGAATCTCACTTCTTTTATTAACATTATGTTCTTGAGATACATCCATGTCAGTCCATGTATTAGTAGTGTCTGTTCCTTTTTGTTGTTGAATCTCTTCTATGGATGTACCACATTTTCTTTATCCACTTACCTGTTGAAGGATACTTAAGTTGTTTCCAAATTTTTGACTTTTATAAATAAAACCATTTTAACATTCGCATACAGGGTTCTGTGTAGACTTAAGATCTGATTCCTCTTGGATAAATACCTAGGAGTAGGATTACTAGGTCACACACTGCCAAAGTATTTTCCAAAGTGACAAGATCACTTTGAATTCTCAATAGCGCTATATGCGAGATTTTATTGCTCTGTATTTTGCACTGGTAAGTTGTTTTTTGTTCGCTGCTTCTAAGCTATTCTAGTGATTATATAATGGTATCTCTTTGTGGTTTAAATTTGTATTTCTCTAATGACAAATGATATTGAATATATTATTAGGTGTTTATCTGCCATCATTTGTACTTTTTGGCAAATATATCTGTTCAAATCTCTTGCTCTCTTGTATTGGGCCTGTTTATTATTGAAGTTTGAGAGTTAACATATTCTGGATAGAAGTATTTTATCAGATGTGTTTTGCAAATATTTTCTCTCAGGCTCAAGACAAGCATATCTTTTCATTCTTTTTTATCTTTCAGTGTATGTTGATGAACAGAAACTTATAATTTTGTTGAAGTTCAACTTGTCAGTTAATGTCTTTATTATTTGTGTTTTTAATGTCATATCCAAAAACTGACAAAGTCACATAAATTTCCTATGTTTTTATACATTTTGTAATTTTAGTTTTTCTTACAGATTATGACCTGATTATTTTGAATTAACTTTTGTATTTATGCAAAGTATTGGTTAAATTCACTTTTAATGCTTATGGGTATCCTAATTGTTCCAAGATTATTTGTCAAAAAGACTGGCTTTCTATTCCTTTAACATAGGTGTCTATGAGTTTACCAATATCACACTGTCTTGATTAGTGCAGTTTTATAGTAAGCCCTGAGATCAGGTAGTGTGAGTTCTTCAAATCTGTTATATTTCAAAATTCTTTTGGATATTCTGATTCTTTTGCATTTTTATACAGATTTAACAATGACCTTGTGCATTCCTGGAAAAAAAAATCCGCTGGAATTTTGATTTTGATTGTGTTGAATTTTTAGCTTAATTTTGGGGTGGGGGACATCTTAATAGCAAGTCTTTCAGTCCATGGACATGGACTCTCCATTTATTTAGTTTTCTTTGATTTTTTCCATCAATGTTTCAAATATTTTTGTGTACAGATATCACTTTGTTAGATTTCTACCTAAGTTTTTCATAATTTTTGGTGCTATTGTGAGTGATATATTAAATTTTTGATTTCTAATCTGTTGCAATATACAGAAATACAACTAGTTTTTGCATATCAAATTTGTATCTTACAACTTTGATAAATTGACTACTTAGTATAGTAAAATTTTTGTAGATAATTTGAGATTTTCTCCATAGACAATACTATAAATAAAAACACTTATTTCTATATTTCCATTCTATATGTGTTTTAATTATCTTTCTTGCCTTATTACCTTTGCTAGTTCATTCAGTACAGTATTCAACAAGAGTGATAAGAAGGGATATCCTTGCCTTGTCCCTGATCTTCAGGCCAGATCATTCACTCTTTGATTCCTAAGTATATAGAGAAAATATATTTTGTATGATTTCAGTCCTCTAAATTTGTTGAGGAGTGTTTTATGTCCAGAATATGGCCTATCATGGTGAATATTTTATGTGTACTTGAGAAGAACGTTGATTCTGTGCTGTTGAGTAGACAAAATGTCAATTAGCTTAAATTGACAGTGTATTAGTCAGGTAATATTGCCCAAGTTTTCCATATTGTCAATTATTTTTTATTTATTTTTATCCACTATTGAGGAGGCAGAGTTGAAGTCTTCAAGAATATTTTGAGGATTAATCTATTTTTCCTTTTAATTATATGCATTTTGCTTCTTGCATTTTTTAATCTCTTTCACTTACTGCCCAGGTACTTAGGATTGTTCTATCTTCTTGGTGAAATAATCCCTTTTCATTATGTAATGTCTCTCTCTGTCTGATAGTCACATAACCACCCCAGTTTTTTGCTTTTTTTTTTTTTGGAACTGGTGTTTTTATTTTATATCTTTTCTATAATTTTTATTTTAACTGATTATGTTTTTACATGTAGATTGCTTCTCTATTTAAACTGGCTTTCTTGTAGAATGATTATACACACACACACACACACACACGCACGCACACGCACACACCTATCTATCTATCTATCTATCTCCTGTTGCTTTTTTGGTATGGTCTGACAATCCCTGTGTTTTAATTGTTATTTTTAGACAATTTACATTTAATGTGATCATTACTCTGGTTGGACTGAAACCTATCTTCCTTCTTTTTCCTATATGTTTCATCTGTTGTTTGTTTTCCCTTTTCTTACTTTTTGCTTTTGGATTTATTTTAGGTATTATACATTTCCAGGATTCCATTTTATCTCCATTATTAACTTATACCCATTTTAAATTTTTCATTTATTACGCTAGGATTGACAACATACAACTTTAAGTAATCACAGTCTATTTGCAAACAATATAATGCCATGTCATGTATAATGTACAAATCTTAAAACAGTATATTCTCAACACATTCCTCTCATATTTTGTGCTATTGTCACACATTTTATTTTCAGCTATACTATCAACTCACAGTACCTTGCTATTATTTTTATTTGACTAAACAATTATATTTAGAATGAAGATGGATGAGAAAAAATATGTCTTTTTTATTCATCTTTATTTTAATCATTTCCAGGGATCTTCATTTCTTTGTGTAAATCCAACTTTCTCCCTGGTATCATAATCAACTTTCCATAAAACCATTTTTAACACTGCATGTAGAACTGATATGCTATTACTAAAAGTTCTACTTTTCTTTGTCTGAAAAACTCCTTATTCTCCTTCATTTTTGAAAAATATTTTGACTATATACAGTTTTTTGCATGTACCATATTTTTCTTTCAGAACTTTGAAAATACCCATCTATTATTTTCTGACTTCTATAACAGTCTCCAAGACCACTGCCAGTGGTGGTTTGTGGGTTTTTATTTTTTCCCCTTTCCCCATAGCAGTGGATCTTTACCTATGCCCTAGGGATGACAGTGTTTGAAGCCCCTCTTCTGGCAGTGTAAAACTTTTGTTACTTAGAAAACATGGGGCAAGGTGGAGTTTTAGTCTTTTCTCACAGTGGTAGCTGCTCTTGTCCTCCAGCCTGCACTACCAAGGACCAAATTCTCTCATTTTCCATCCTGCCTACAGTCTTTCTCATAAACAACTAGGAAAGTCCATGAAAAAAAACAAAAAACAAAACAAAAACAAAAACAAAACAAAACAAAACACCTGTAAGACAGTGTTTTGGGTCTGTAACTTTCAGGGCTTCTTTATTCTCCTATTAGTCCACATTTGACCTTTATCAATATTTTTTTAATTGTTTCAATTTTTTCATACTTGCTTATATGTTGTCTGGTATATTGTCTTCCACTCACTTGCCAAAGATGTGTCAATTCTTGAATTCCATATGTCCTTGAAGAGAACCTTAGATTTTCTTTAGTTTTTTTTTTTTTCTTTAAGTTTCATGTTAGTCTATTGTCCTGTTACCTCAGCTCTCTAATGGGTTCAATAAATGTTATGATCTTTCTTTTTAGATTATCTGGGTTTTTCTTGTTAAGATAGGAGTATCATCAGTCTTTCCAACTTTCTCCATCCTAGGCATATTCTAAATGTTTTAAGTCATACAGCTTATCAAAAAGCTATTTTTTAGTAACTTTAGACTTCTACCTAAGTTTTTCATAATTTTTGATGCTATTGTGAGTGATATATTAAATTTTACACCTGTACTTCTGCACAAATGTTTAAATTATAAAAATACCCAAAAATAGAAATAAGAAGGGATAATATGGATACCTGGTTTCAATATGGTGACATATATGGACTGGTCTCTATTTATTTCCTTCAGAAACTACTCAAAAGCAGCAAGGAGAACTATATCCCCCTGTGTTTCAAAGCCAAATTAGTCACAAGTTGGATGACTCCTGCGAACAGTCACTATACCCCCTTTGCAGCTTTTTCCAAAAAAATAAAAAATAAATAAAACAATAATAATAATAGTTTTTTCACATATATATAGATAGAGATACAGATCTTTCACCTTTAGAAAGTGAATTTTGTTTTTTTCCCCCTGATATATGCTGCCTCAGAGAAAGAGTGGTCTAAACAATGTTTAAATCTAAACAGAAAAATGAATAAGCCATGTTTATTAAGAAACAGTTTGTTTCTGGACAGCAGAGAAGAAGGGATCTTTTGAATTATGAAATCAAATCAGCCTTAAAATATTATCCTTAACCTTTGCCATAAACCCTCTAATTGTTCCAAGGAAAACCAACCTGCTTCAGTGATGAGTAATAAAAACAGAACCAGCACAGAATATAAGCAAAGATACTGAGAAAAGGGGAAAGAAGGGCAAAATGTAATAAGAGATGTAGATCTCTCACTAGAAACAGTAGCCAAAGTATAGGTAAAAATATTACTAAACATTTACTATAGGGACACCTGGGTGGTTCAGTTGGTTAAGCGGCTGCCTTCGGCTCAGGTCATGATCCCAGGGTCCTGGGATCGAGTCCCACATTGGGCTCCTTGCTTGGCAGGGAGCCTGCTTTGCCCTCTGCCTCTGCCTGCCACTCTGTCTGCTCTCTCTCTCTCTGACTAATAAATAAATAAAATCTTTAAAAAAAATTTACTATAACTTTTAAAAACTTAACAAAGCAAGTCAGGGTCATAAAGTAGAAATGTTAGAATCGGGAGAGAAGGTAAAAAGTTGAATGGTAGAACTCTGGAAATGAGGAGAATTGAAAAATAGGATTTTAGAAAGAAAAATAATAGAAAATATATCACAGTTAAAGAAAATCCAACATATGCATAACTGGAATCCCTGAAGGAAAAAAAAGTGACATTATGTTTTGAGGGGAAAAGAGGGTTGTGTGTGCTAAATACAAAGATGCAAATGTATATAAAAATATAAACCAAGAAAACATCTTAAACTGTCAGAAAATTTTAATGCATATATTAAACTATTAAAAGAAATTGAACAAAATGATCATCATCAAGACATGCTCTAGTAAAATTTTTTGACATCAAAGATAAAGAAGTAGTTCTTTGGGGAGCCTTTACATATGGGTGGAGAAGAAAATCAAGCTGTCCTCAGTCTTTTCCATAGCAGTACTCAATAGCAAAAGACAGTGGAGCACTATTTATAAAAAAAAATCTAAGTAAATGGAAAGAAAATCTAAATCACAGATTCTATTATCCAGCTAAAAGTTCATTTAAGTAAAAAGAAAACAGAACAACAGTTGAAAATGTCATGGTTTGTTATTTCCATAATATTTTCATGAGAAAACTAGAAGACAGCATTTTGGCCAATATGTAGATGGCCAGAAACACAAAGGGACAAATGAATGCAAAATATATCTAATCAAAGAACTAAAACCAAAGCAATTGTAGGGAATAGGATGGCAGAAAAGAAAGTACACCTTGTTTGTCCTAACAATGGGGAACTTATATAACTAACAAAAACTGGAAAAATGTGGAGGAAAAAGACCTATGGAAGAGTAAGTATGTTGATATCTTCAACTATAATAAGTGATCAAAGGATAAGATGTAAAGCTGATAAACAGAAATATGAAAATCTTTAATAATGAAAATATAAACACTGAGAAAAAGGAAAACAAGTAAATTGTTTGGTTGTCCTCAGTCTTTTACCAAACAAGTCAATTGTATGGTTGCAAAAGAAATCGAGAATAAGAGAGAGATGAAGTACAGTAATTTCATTATTTATCACTGTTAAAAAATAATAGATCCTGGATTTAAAAAAAAAGACTAACAGTACTATAAAAAGTTATAGTCACAAAGGTAACCAATAGAAAGAAATAATACAAACCTTCTTAAATCTTAGATGAAGCACACATACACATGCACAAAGAAAAAAACAAACACCCAATGAACAATCCTTTAAAATCTTTAAACAAGGAAAATGCAATAAAAATCATAAGAACCATTATGACATATACTTGTAATACCAATAAATATAAATGGTCTAAAACTCCACTCTTTTAAAAAATCAAGACTTCCAGATTGGAAAACATAGCAGAATCCAAATCTCGCTCTATTCCAGAGAAACAGCTAAAACTGAGTGTTCAGAAAGGCTGAAGATATGCACAGGCAATTGTAAATATAAGACAAGGCTAGATTCAAGCCAAGAAGGCACTGAAGTAGATGAAGGAGTATAACTTCATAATATTAAAGTGTGCAATTCACAAAAAGAAAACTAAAACAGTTCTTTTGGGGATTAACCAAACTTTATTTAAATAGAGTATCCCATTTTGCCATGGATAATTTATGTCTGTTGCCCTTATACTTTTTATAGAAACTTTCACTATTAAAACATCAATGTTTAGATAATAAATTATATGGTCATCCTATATTTATTTTAGTAATGCAAGGATAGTTCTTTATAAGGAAATATACTCACATAAAATGCAAGGAGTTTCAGGATTGTTCCATTGGCCTTAGAATATTGCATGTCTAATGCAGTACTATAACCTTTTATAAACTCTTATAAGCTTCTGCTTTTTTAGCATTCACATTAGCTCACTGGATCACAGCTGTGACATATGTTCCTTTTACAGGGTCCCTTAAAAGGCTTTCTGGAAGATTTAGGCAGACTGCAAAAGAAGTTTTATGCCAAAGACGAACGGTTACTTTGCCCTATCAGGACCTACCTGGTTACAGCCAGGAGTGCAGCCAGTTCAGGTGCCCGAGTGCTGAAAACCCTTCGCCGCTGGGGTCTAGAGATAGACGAAGCTCTTTTCCTTGCTGGAGCCCCCAAAGGTCCTATTTTGGTGAAGATAAGGCCGCACATTTTCTTTGATGACCACATGTTCCACATTGAAGGGGCACAGAAGTTTGGCACCATCACAGCTCATGTACCTTATGGCATTAATCAAAAAATGAACAATTAGTGATGGGAGGAGAAATAAAGCAGTGAGTCCGGTATTACAGAAGCCACTTCTTGTGGATCTCTAGGGTAATTAGATAGGTACTTCAGAAGATTGGACCAGAACTTAGTTCATTTAGAAAGGTTTCCTCTGTTTTTGTTGTAGTTGTTTTGTTTAACATTTTGAACCCTTCAAGCTTCTTTTTTGAGCTCTCAGTACTGTTGAACACCAGTGCCCCTACCCTTGTGTGTAAGTCATACTGATGACTCTTTAGGATAAGCTTAGAACTAGAATGTTTGAATGCTGAAAGGGCTAAAGCCCAGTTAGTTTTACAAAGCATTGCTCATTTTTGGATGTTAGTAGGTAGAATGAATTTTTACCCTTTCATCATTGTAGAATATTGGTCCTCAAAGATGGAAAGAGTATGGTTAAACACACTCTTGAAAATTAGAGTTTTTTATTCTGTTGCCTCTGTGACCAGCTTTTTAATCAATGCAAAATTAAAAGGTCACTCCCCCTGCATAAGTATACCAATTCTGACACCGCTCATTCAAAAATAAATCAGCAGGTTATTCATATAGGGCACTTTCCATCTAAGATGAGCTCCAGACAGAAGCTCCTGGGAGAGCTTCAAAGAAGCTTATCTCTTGGGTGTGTTGTCTCTCGACCACAAGGCTTCATATTTGAAGTCTCTGACTCTGGGCCTGGCAGGTAGGTCCAATGTTTACGTGGAAAAAGTCTTGGCCACCACTTCAAAATGT
This sequence comes from Meles meles, assembly GCF_922984935.1. Lineage (NCBI taxonomy): Eukaryota > Metazoa > Chordata > Mammalia > Carnivora > Mustelidae > Meles > Meles meles. Next base: position 13,822,851 of record NC_060080.1, on the reverse strand, counting down.
AACTTGAAGTTTAGTATCCTAGCCTTTCACTGTTACCATTCTTTTGTTATTTTTGTTTTGTTTTCAAGAACATTAACTGGTTTTTAACCATACTCTCTTACATAATAGGCATAGTGATCTGGGTATTTTCACGCCCCTCATTTTCTTACAAACTGAAGGTTTGTAACAGAATAGTATTAATACCCTCATTTTTTTTTAATCAGTGAAGAACTTAACATTCACAAAGAAAAAGTAGCTCATCCAATAATGAACAGCTAATAAATGGTAGAACTAAGATTCAAAATCAGATCTTACTTCAAAAGCTATATTCTATTTTCTCTGTGTTATATGCCTTCCATATCAAGTCCTTACTAATTCCATGGCCATAGGACTCTTCCTGAACAGATTAGTCATTCCATTAAGTTCTATGCTTAAAATATACAGCAGTTACAGAGCAGATATGGGCATTTCCCTCCTCCTCCCCTCTTCATGCCCTCTCTTGTTCCTTCTACCCCCACCTCTCTCTCCAGTGTACTCATATATACATATTCCACCCCAGCTCTAGTTAAAGAAAACCGCTGCTGATATATAGCTTTTGCTCTGCTTAATTTGATGTAAGCTAGTCCAAAATATATCAGTCATGACACTCACTGAGTACCTACTGTTTTCTATGCATTCTCCAGTGTGAAGACCACAAAAGAAATTCAGACATAACCCCATTCTTTTGGAAATTTTAAAACCTTGAACAGTCCTGTAGAATAAGTTAAGCATGTAGACTGAAACAGTTGACACTAGAAGGCTGTTTGTCCTCAGTGCCAAGTGGGGGTCCCACAGGAAAGTGAGGCAGACATCTGCATGGGCTCGAAGTGGTCAGACAACAGAATTGAGGTGAACTTTGAAGGATGGAAAAAATTCAGATAGATGGACAAAGAGGAAACAGATGTGCTCTGGGATCAGTGAGTTTGAGAGGCAGCGTCAAATTACAGAAAGGGTGGAATAAAAGCCGATCCCTGGTGATTTCTGCTCCGGTGTTTTGTGGAATCCGCAGGGACAGTGCTCCTTCTCTCCTGTAAGCTTCATCTCCAGCACTTCTTCTGGCATCCTAACCCTCTTCTATTTGTAATGTGACTGTTCACTGCGTGTTACATCCTTCCCAAATGCGCAGGAGTGGAGGAGAGTTTAATCAAAATCATCTGGGGAGTTTATTTCAAACTATACAGGTTGTGTGTCTTATCTCTTGTCCTTAAGATTCTAGAATGGGGACTGTGGCAGGGGAGGTCTCTGTGTCTGTGCCAGACAGTAAGGACTTTGAGGGCAGAAATGGTGTCCTATTTCTCTGTGATTGTCACAGGGCACGGGGCCTCGCACATACGGGATGGGTGAGTAGATGGAATGAATGAGGACTTGAGAACAGCTTGAAGGGAAGCTGTGAAGTTTGCAGCTTGAAGATGGGTCCCTGTGGCAATAAGCCCTGACATTTTTCCATCACTTTATAGTGTAGAAAGTACTTTCCTTTCCATTCTTACATTTGACCGTCTCCTGAAGGAGACGTGGAAGCACTTGTGAATGGGCCTACTCAGAAGTCTGTGGCTTCTGTAAGTCCAGGCTTTCCCACTGTATCTCTGCCCGTATCAAATAAGACCACTGGCCGGTGACTTTTGCCATAGAGATCAATGCCGTCATGGTTTTCAATTCTCAGACTGTGGTCCACAAACCAGCGGTGTCCGAATCACCTGGGAATGTCCTAGAAATCTGAAATCTCAGGTCCCATCTGGAACCTCAATTGAATCCTAAACTCTGGTACTGGGTCCTTCAATTTTGGGGTGTGGGGGGGAGGAGGGGTGTTGTTTTTACGAGCTCTGCAGGGGATTCTGATACTACGCTAGGTCTGAGAAACACTAGTCCATTCTGTTTCCGACTGGTTCACTTTGCTAAGTTCTTCGCCTTAATCATAATAAAAAAGAGCTCTTCCTCAGACTCCAGAGGGCAGGAACCCCTCATTGTCCTGAGGGTGAGAAAACGACACTGAGGGGTAACAAGTCCCAGGGATCCTTAACGGAAAACACACTAAGCAAGCCCTGATATGTGGGATTTGTAAATTCAAAATACTCATACGGCATTCCCACCGGGTCGACCACCACCACTCCGGGGCCTGCGCTCACCCTCCACGTTCAGACTGGGGGCCGGCTCCACCGCGTCCCGGCAACTCAGGGCGCTGTACAGCCTACCCAATCCGGTGCCCTCGGAAGGAAAACTACAATTCCCAGCATGCCTCACGCCGCCCCGTCAGGCGGCAACAGGCCCCGCCCCAGGGTTCCTGGCGCGCTGGTGGCAGCCTTAGCTCCCGGCGAGCGGCGATTCCGGAAGTCCCGCGCGGGGGCCGGTGGGCCTTCGGCCCAGGCTGCTATGGCGTTGGCTACTGTAGCTGCACTCCTGGCCGCACTGGGTGGGGCCCTGTGGCTGGCGGCCCGACGGTTCGTGGGGCACAGTGTCCAGCGCCTGCACGGAGGCAGAAACTCGAGCCTCATGCACGGGAAGACCGTGCTGATCACGGGGGCGAACAGCGGCCTGGGCCGCGCCACGGCCGCCGAGCTGCTGCGCCTGGGGGCGAGGGTGATCATGGGCTGCCGCGACCGTGCGCGCGCCGAGGAGGCAGCGGGTCAGCTCCGCCGCGAGCTCCGCGAGGCTGGGGGCCCGGAGGCCGGCTCTGACGCCGGCGAGGCCGGGGAGCTCATCGTCAAGGAGTTGGACCTCGCCTCGCTGCGCTCTGTGCGCGCCTTCTGTCAGGAGATGCTCCAGGTGTGGGTCTCCGAGAGCCAGCGGCAGATCGGGGACGGGAGCGGCCCTCGGCGGATGCGCGAGGCGGGGCCGGAGACTGAGCGGGGTGGGTTGGGGGTGGTACCTCCGGGACTGCGGGTGGGTGTGACCTTGGGAAAGACCGAGTCTAAGAGTGGAAACTGCCAAATGGTGTGAGAGGATTTGGGAGGGCAGACAGGAAATTGGTAGGAAGGGCCTCGGTTTTCCAAAGATGCTGAGAAAAACATGGGCCCAAAAGGAAAATAAGCCAGTTTCTGAATATCTCCTTTTTTGTAAGGACAGTCCGGGATTGGGGGGCGGGGGGAACCTGTCAGATCTTCAGATTTTTGTTTTCTGTGTCTGAAATCAGTGCACCAAGCCATCTTTCAGAGCCTGAGAACCAGGGGCCTTGAAGCATTTTTTTCTTTCCCCCCTTCCTGCTGGGGTAGAAGTTTAGCTCTCTGCCACCTGTGCACTCATTAGTACCAGCTACTTAAACAGTTTCTGGCCTGATGTCTAAATAGATTGGAGCTCGGAATCCCACTAGCCATGTGCTCTACACGGGAACAGAAATAAATATAATACTTAGTATTTATTGAAGGTTTCCTACATGCCGGGAGCAGTTCCAAGAATTTCAGATACTTAAAAAAGAAAATTTTTTTTTTAATGAAATTAAAATGCCTTTGGCTATTATTGTCATCGAATCCTCAGTAACTCTGGTAGACAAGTTATCCCCATTTTACAATGTTAGGTAACAAAGGCATAGGTAGGCCAAATAATTGCCCCAGGATCTGTATCCAGAGCCCTTGCTTTTAACTTCTGTACTTCTGCTGCCTGCCTGGGAGGTGTAGGAATCTTTGTTTAGATGATAAATATTCCACTGAAGTGGGTGTTCTTTGTTGAAATAGGTAGAAATGTTTCCCGCAGAGGTGACTTGTAAAAGGGCATATAGAAGAATGAAAATTTTAAATTAGCCAGTGTGGGAAAGGTGCCAATATGAAATGGAGCCTCTTGGGTTTACAGCAGATGTTCCCAAACTTTCTAATGCTGGCATGATGCCAGGAGGCCAAAGAAACTGTTTATTAAGTAATTAAGTCCAAACAACCTAATAAGTATTTATGTCCTAACAATTTAGTAGCTGTTTGAGAAAATAATACACATAATTGAAAGAAAAAAGATACTTCATTCTTCAGTAACTATAATTACTAATGGGAAATGTGCACCTGTTGTTCACTGCATAAACTTCACAGTCTTTGGAATCAGGTTGGAAATGTCCATTCCCATTTCTTGTTCTAAATTGATACTTAACATTGTACTTGCATTTTACTAAAAACTCAGGTTTACGAAGATGGGACACCATTGAAAGAAATTTAGCACAATTTAATGTTGATGGTGTGAATCATTTGCAGCTGGTAGTTTTTGAGTTGTTGAGCAAAGTTTCACTTTGTTTCCCTGGAAAATTTAAAATCCCTAGCACCCTGTGGAGTTCCTTGTGAGGTTCTGGGGTGCCGTGATGCAGTTTGGGAACTGTTGTAGATCTAGAGAAGTTTTCTGTTTGTTTGTTTGTCTTAATGGCTAGTATTTCATTATCAGGTAAAACAGGTTAAGAAATAAGAATGCTAGTGTATAAAAGATGCTGAAGCATTAAAAGTGGGTCTTCTTATTGTTCATTAAAAATGTAGATGGGTCTGAGTATGCTTCTCATTTCTGAGACTTAAGGCATTTTATTACTTTGGCCACTTGAGACAGAACCAATTAAAAGTTAAGGAGATAAACTTTACTAAGTTTCTTTCTGGCTCTAAAGTCCAATGACTATAACCAGATTTTTTTTTTTTTTAATGGAAGTATAAATTTCCCACAGGTTGGTATTCATGGTATTTATGTCATTTATCTCCTCGAATTAAAAAAAAAATTGTGAATGATAAAGTCTTAAAATAACACAAGGCCAGCAAAGAATGATGGCTCAGAAATGATTAATACAGGAAACTCTTCCAAAGGATTAGTGAAAAAAGAACACTCCTTTCTTTCCCCCATGGGTGAACTTTTGCCTTCTTTTTGAAGTTGACTGTTGGAAAAGCCAAAGGTGCTTAGACAGACAGAATGATAAATAGTTAATCCTCTGGCAGGTAGGCTGTGATAACAGTTGTGAAATTTAACACATTTTTCTTTTTACTTACACTTGGCAAAAGGGCCAATGAAATTTGAAATTTGACCTCAAGTTAATTTAATCGTAGGTCATCATTGTGTCTTTACACCTGGAACATGTTGTACATTTCTTTTTCTCTGCCCATCAAAAGAGACAGAGAGGAGCCAAGAGAGGGCTAGGGAAATGAAAAGACTTCCTTTTGAGGACAGTCTAAATTTTAACATTTTACTCTGGAGAGATGCAGGAGGGTATAGACAAAGTATAAGATTCTGACTGTATAGCTGGGGCCCTTCAGAGTTTGAAAGAGGTAGATTTTATATAGGGGAAAAAAAGAACTGAATCTTAAGTTTATAGTAGAGGTTAAAGGTGTTTCTTGGCCCTAACTCCTCTCTAAATGTCCTTTGCTGTTACTGTAAGACTTAGTATTTATGTATGATTCATGCTTGTATCTGATATTTTTATATTACCTATTTAATATTTTTCTTAACATTTCCTTGATTCAGTTATGATGTTTTCTCTAATTTTAATTTACATCCCTGACCCTTTGTATTATATGTCCCGATTTTAAGGGAGCCACTTGGAGGTGCTCCATCCCTATGGTACCATTTGCCCTTAGAAAAGTACAGAATGAAGTAGTCCTAGTTTGCCCCTCATAATGATAATAACAGCTCTGGGAATAAACAATGCTGACCTGCCTTCTGCCATATTTCCACTTCTAGCTGACATCGACTCTCTAGCTTTGATGTGAAACTCCCAATTAGAAAAGCAAGCTAGCTTACTAATTCCAAACAGGCGCATTGTATCAGAAGATTTCATCTTCCAGTTTCTGTTTGCCACCCAAGATCCCAGTGATACTGCACAGATCACCTAACATTGGGTGCTTAGTTTGCTCACAGAGTTGGTGAGGGTAGATGAGAGGGCATGTGAAAAGCACAATGCCAGGTCCACATTAAACATATAAGTCTTTCCAACGCGGGGGTTGAAATTGTTGAAAACAATTTGTTTTCAATTGTTGAAAGCCCACAGAGGCACTTTATAGAATTTTAGTAGTTGCAAGAACTAAAACTTCATTTTAGGCCTGTGTTCATAATCGCCCCATTCTCTTTGACATTTAAAGGAAGAACCTCGACTGGACGTCTTAATCAACAACGCGGGAATCTTCCAGTGCCCTTATATGAAGACCGAAGATGGGTTTGAGATGCAGTTTGGCGTGAACCATCTGGGGCACTTTCTGCTCACCAATCTTCTCCTTGGACTCCTCAAAAGTTCAGCTCCCAGCAGGATTGTGGTAGTTTCTTCCAAACTTTATAAATATGGAGATATCAACTTTGAAGACTTGAACAGTGAACAGAGCTATAATAAAAGCTTTTGTTACAGTCGGAGCAAACTGGCTAACATTCTTTTTACCAGAGAACTAGCCCGCCGCTTAGAAGGCACAAACGTGACTGTCAACGTGTTACACCCTGGTATTGTGCGGACTAATCTTGGCAGGCACATACACATTCCACTGTTGGTCAAACCACTTTTCAATTTGGTGTCATGGGCTTTTTTCAAAAGCCCAGTAGAAGGCGCCCAGACTTCAGTTTATTTAGCCTCTTCACCTGAGGTAGAAGGTGTGTCAGGAAAGTACTTTGGAGATTGTAAAGAGGAAGAACTATTGCCCAAAGCTATGGATGAGTCTGTGGCGAGAAAGCTCTGGGATATCAGTGAAGTAATGGTTGGCCTTTTAAAATAGGAACAAGGAGTGGAAGAGAGCTATTTATAAAACTGGCTGCCAGTTATATCTGTAATCAGAAATGGGGTGGCTTGAGTACTTGCTACTTGAAAACTGTTTTGATTTTACACTAGTACTGCTGAAAGGTACATATGGATATTTTGAAGTTACTAAAAGGTTATTTTTTGGAGAACATAAAATTTCAGAAAAGATGTCTTAAATATACAGTATGCTTGCTCAATTATAATTTCTAAAGTATATTATACTGCTCATTTTACTATTCATGGATTACGAATATCAAAGAATCCACTGACTTAAACACCTTGTGAACTTTTTCAAATACCTTTTGAGTTTCGTGGCCAAAGTGTTAAATATTTTTATTGCAGTGCCGGTTTTTGTGTGAAAATAACATGCCTGCTGTGTGCACAGTTCTTACGTGGAATAAATTTAATGGTGCAAATCCTTAATTGTGTTTTGTTTTGGTTTTTTTTTTGGTTTTTGGTTTTTTTTACTAGTTTCATTGAAATGAGTCCTTTATCATCTTATTAACCTCCACTGATCTTGGTGTGCCCAGTGTCTTTCTCCCCGCATATCTTGCATGCTGCCTTAAGAAGTAAGATCTAGGGGCACCTGGGTGGCTCAGTGGGTTAAGCCTCTGCCTTCAGCTCAGGTCATGATCTCAGGGTCTTGGGATCAAGCCCCGCATCAGGCTCTCTGCTCAGCGGGGATCCTGCTTCCTCCTCTCTCTCTGCCTGCCTCTCTGCTTACTCATGATCTCTCTCTGTCAAATAAATAAATCTTAAAAAAAAAAAATAATAAGATCTAAAACTCAAATCTGTGTCATGGTGTCATGTGCCTGTTTAAAAATATGCAGTGGTTTCCAGTTGCCCATATGGGGTTTCTAGCTACAGAATTTGTTCTTCAAAAGAAGTCTCAAATGCAGAATCCGGGTTGGTGAAGCAGGTCATAACAATATTGCAGGGGTAGAGTCTCCCAACAAATAAGTTCCTTCTGCCAGTTCCTGGAAAGACTTTGCAGAATATGATAATTTACAAACCATTTTCATTTAAGTTTAAACTCCTTAATATGAGACTGCCCATGAGCTGGCCATAGGATTACCTTGTCCTCTTTGTGCTGTCCAATAGAACTTTAGTCAATGATAGAAATAATTGTGTCCACGCTGTCCTATAAGGTACACTTCATTTATTTATTTTGTAAGGTACACTACACATTCGTGGTTATGGAGTGCTTGAGATACAACAACTGAATTTCTAATTTTATGTTAATTTAAATAGGCACATGTGCCTAGGGACTACTGCCTTAGGCAGCACATCTCTGTTCGCATAATTGTATAACAACATCCTCAGTACAGACCATACTCACTTGTCTCTTGGCCTTTCCTTATATTGTTCTTTTAATTCCTGTAGGAAGAACCAGTCCTTTCTCTACTTTGTTTTAATCGATCATAGCAGCTTCACTAATTACTTATTCAAAAATCCAGTTGAATAATTAGAATTCTCCAAGGAAAGATTTTATTCTTTTATTCTAGTCTTACTAGTTTTCCTTCCTCAAGTATCAAGTGTCATACCTGACACACAGTAAACATGGAATAATGATGTTTGAATGAATAACTAAGTAATGAATCGGTGGTGTGCACATATAAAAGGCCGAATAGGGATATTTTAGGTGTCTGTTAAAGCATAAAAAATAATTAGTAATTCTTTGTCTTAACCATCTGTTACTGGAAAAAGGAATTATGACCATAAAGGGTTGTACTACACTGAATTCAATGACCCTTTTGGTCAGGAGTAATCCTCGATTGGTTATTGTTTTTAAGACTCTCTCTATTATTTGGTTACCAGTATCAGTTCTTTCTGAAAATGGCAGTATCTTGGCAGATCACACAGAAGATCTGTTTGCCATTAGAGCATTGGGTTGTGAATATGAGAAACACCTAAATGTTTGTACTGTCACAGGTGTATCTTTGCAGGTGTAGTGGGTGTATCTGCGTCATGCTCTTTGAAATTTTTAAAAAGAATGCTACAAAGAGACTTGCTGAACTTAGAAATATGGGCAGGAAATACACCAGAATGCAACTTGGAAAAATGGAAGCTAATAAATCTGTCCTACACCTCGACTTCATTAAAAAGAATGCTTTTTTTTTTTCCTTTCTTTTTCTTTTTTATTCAGTTAATACCATCTTTTCTGGCTGCATTTTGATACCTGATGCTTTTCAGGGGAGTTGGGTCTTTTGTAAGAGTCGAGCCTTTCAGAGTTCTTGTTTGTGGCACCATAATAAAATAGGATATATTAATTTATCATGATGGAAAACTAGAAACTCATCTGGAAACACCAAGTATTTAGGTAAAATGAGCCGCCATTTGGAAGATGTCCTTCCCACCCTGTGTTAGATGGAATCGAGGACTAATAGCTATAGTATGACTCGTTGGTTTGGAAGATTATTAAACCCTTCTGTTCTGCTGACTTTTGTATATTGATAATTATTCTCACCCTTAGCAAAATGTTCTTAGAAGGATGCAGCATGCCAGATAATGGACTCATCGAGCCGGAAACCCATTTTCACATTGGTTTCTGGCTTCATCTTTTGAAATGTTGACTTCTACTTCAAGCGACTTGTTCTGAAAAGAAGCGCGATTAGAACTCTTCTGTCTCAACTCAGAGTAGCTATTTTTTTTTAAAGATTTTATTTATTTATTTGACAGAGATCACAGGTAGACAGAGAAGCAGGCAGAGAGAGAGGAGGAAGCAGGTTCCCTGCTGAGCAGAGAGCCAGATGTGGGGCTCAATCCCAGGATCCTGGGATCATGACCTGAGCTGAAGGCAGAGGCTTTAACCCACTGAGCCACCCAGGCACCCCCTGAGTAGCTATTTTTTTATAGGAGGTTCCCAGTAGCATTTATCTGGGATAGGGATCTCAGGGCGTAAACACACCACCACTTCGGGTTTGATTAACAGCTCACCACTCAGTTTTCCCGACTGCACTGGCAAGACACTTCACCACCCCACACCCACCCACCCCTCAGCTTCTGTTTTCTTGACTTTGTCATTGAGATAATCCTTTAAAGGATTGCTCAGTGAATGAATGAGCAGCATATATGAAGCATTTAGCAAGGTAGCTGGCATAGCGTGGGCAGTCTCTGTTTCCCCTTCCCCAATGTACCTAATCATTACTGTTAATAGTAATTAGTAATAGTAATGCTTACAGGAGTACGTATGATGGAAACAAGACTAAACCAAGGATCAGCAAACTTTTTATAAAAGCCCAGACTAAATATTTAACTTTGCTAGGCCATATACAATCTGTTACACGTTCTTTTTTCTTTCCTTTTTTTTCTTTTACAATCCTTTTAAAATGTAAAAACCATTCTTAGCTCATGCAGGCCATGCCATTATACTGATGCAATAGCCTAATGGACTGGCTTTTTTTTTTGTCTTTCAGACAAGGTGCATGGTAGCAGTTCTTGCACGTACTGTAATTCTAGTTTTGTTTTTGTTTTTGTTTGTTTGTTTGTTTTGTTTTTTTAATACGGCTCCCGTTGTTTCTTTATATCATTTCTAATCTTGTATGACTGTTCGTTTGCAGACCCAGGAAGTCTAGAGAATGTATTTCTTAAATCTCTCTCCAGCTATCGATTCTGGTGTGAGGAAATCGTACTTATCCGCCTTCAACTCTCTCCCCTCACCAAACCTGCTGGGCCTGGCCCCAGATCTGAGAGAACCTCTATTTGAATATTTAATTGATTCCAAATGTGCTAAGGAACACTGAAGAGAGAACATGTTACTAATCACCCTTCAGGAGCTTGGCGCCCACAGGCAGCTTCAGATGTTTCAAGAAGCTTATCTGGACAATAGGGAGTTAAATTAGTTACAGGTTAACGTGAAGGAAGGTAGTTCGGTGAAATGCTCCTTTTTATGCAGACAGTAAGGAAGAATGTTTGCGAAATTAGATGTTTAACCAAAGTACAGAGAAACACATTTAACTAACGATTGTTGAATAGATTTACTGTCATAATTCCATTCTTTTTGGAAAACATACTGACTGATGTTCATAGCCTGTAAATGCTCTAAGCTGGCAGGCTCCCTTCCAGCACACCCCCGGCACTGCTGTTCCCACCTGCTGCATCATATATTGAGGAAGAGAGCTGTGTAGCTTTCAGTTATTCATTTAACACATATTTATTGAATGTCTATTATGTGCCAGACATTAGTCTAGGTTTTGGGGACGCAGGAGGCAACAAGTAAAACACCAGTGTGTGTGTTAGTTGTGCTTGTTATTAATCATAACAGAAGTTATTCATCATAATACAAACCAACAAAAAACGAGTACAGAAAGAAAGAATTTCTATGAAAAGTAAGCTGAGTGCTTTCTGAAAACTAAATGAAGGCAAATCACTAGAAACGCTATTGAATAAAGTTCTGTAACAACCGTCAAATACTAAAAATAGATACTATAAAAATCTAAACGCCCTCTCTTTAGTGCTTTGCAAGTGACTTTAAACTTTGACTCCAGTTTAAAGACACAAAAGTTGGAAGTCATGGACTATATTGTTTAAGTGAGTAAAATGCAAGAAGATGGAATTCCAAGTGAACTCATACTCAGAAAAACAACAAAGGAAAGCCCTTAGCCTTGTATCAGAAGATAGGCAAATGAATGAATGTGCCGTATGTTTCAAGTTCAGATAATAAATCCCGGGTGCATATGATTCATCTTCATGATTTCCTTCTTTAATCAACTTGTTCATGTAACCAGCCAATTCCAAATAAGAGGCTAGTGCTGTATAAAATAGAGCTATCACGGACATCAGGAAAGTTTCAGTTTGGAGGAATTGGTAATAAATGTGTTCTGCATAATGAGTCATATTTTCCCAAAGACTCCAACATCTAAATTTGAGATATACATATTATTTGTGCCCCCAATATACTTGATTCTTAGATTTATTTCATCCTGATGGGTTTTTGCAGCCTAGGATTTATTTTCATCATCAATCCTGTGTTTGTTTCTCTGCTTCATTTTAAGTTCCTACTAATTGTGTTAAATAAGTAAGTTCCTAAACATTTAAGTGATTTTTTTCAGTATGTCATTTTACCTTTAGAAGTTGCCATGTTACATATGATGTATGATAGCCTGTTCTATCCTAAGTTGCAAGCTTTAGGTCTGTTCAAAAAACAACAAAAAAGAAGATGCTAACTTCCTCCATAGATTCTGACTAAAAAAAAAAAAAAAGACAAAAAAAAAAAAAACTTCCATCTTTTTTTTATTCTTTGGAGGGCATATACCCCTAGTCTAAATAGTTTTCCAGTTATCCAGTTATATAGGATTTAAAACCTAACCCTAATGGTACCTTTTAAATCCTAATGGTACCATTTTTACTATGAGAGCAGTGAGCTGAACGAGTAAATAGGAGTTTAAGTTGTAAATACATTCAGAAGATCTTTATCTGTACAGACGTACATACAGTGTTGGCATTTTAGGACTATCTTGAAGTTGTGCACATGGTTTGAGGAAATGCTGAGCACAGAGAAATACATAATCATTATTAGTTTGTGAAAAAAGCAAAGTGAGTTTCTGCCACCAACCCATGAAAGCACAGGAAATGGCTTCATGTAGTAGGTGTTGGAGTCTAAGCATTCTGTTGACAGAAGCGGGTTCTACCCAGGGGTTTTGTGTTCATGTAATCAAACACTTCAGAGCTGCAGCCTAGCAAGCTCAAGTACACCCACCTCAGAGTTTATCTTTAGCTCATCTGGAAGAGTTTATTTTAAACATTGAACATTGTTTGCTGCTGTTGAAATGAAAGTGAGAGAGTTACAAGCTTTTTTCCACTGCCATCTGGCAGATTTACTGATGGATCGGGGGCTTTAATCCATGTAGCCCTGTGTGTGGGAGCTATTGTCTTTGTGTTGATCATGCAGCTGGCTTGGCTGAACTTTAAAAAGCTCACACAAAGCTATCAAGAGCCATCCTATAGATAAATGAAGTTGGGGGTGTTGCAAAAGTCAGCGGAGTTTTTTGCAGGAGGGTGGAGAAGGCTGGAATGTATACTTTTCATTCTTCTCTGAACACACATTTTAAAACCTGTTGTTCTCTTTGTGACCCGGAAAAGAGGAAGATACCCATATTGGAATATTTTGAAAGAAAGAATTGAAGCTACAAAAAAGTGACAATAGCTAAATTAGAAAAGTGTGCAGCAGAGTAGAATGGAAAGGAACAGTAGATGGAGGGGGGGGTCTATATCTCATTAGAGCAAATGTGGGATTGCAAGAAGTCAAAGGAATGTACTTTTCTTTTCAGTGGGGATTTCCCTGTTTTTTGTTTTGTTTTGCACCATGTGTCATATGGGACATTCAAAGATATATACATCATGTACCTAATCCTTAGTTGTAGCTTTCTGGGAATGGAATAATGTAGGATCTCAGTCTACATTACACTGAGTATAATTCATGACTCGTTCTAGTGCATAATTCTTATCATAGCCACAAATGCATACACATGCATTAAGAGATTGCATGTGAGCGACAGGCTCTGTGCAAAACAGGATACCTTCAATAACCTTGTATTAAGTTTATAGGAACACAGGAAGACATGTAGAACCAGAAATATCTTGGGTATATTTGACTGACATTCAGTTTTCTTTCCTAAAAATGAACACAAAGAACTACATGACGCACATTCTGCATGAAAACCAGTCTCCGACACATAGGTGTCCTAGTGCGAGATTTTCAACTGAGAATTTAAAGGAGGCCTCCTTCCTACTGTTTTTGTCTATTTTCTGGTAGTCCTGGAAATAGAGTTGCCTTTTTTTATTCATTTTTGCTCTTCTTGTTTTGTTTTGTGTTTTGAGGACAAGAGCCAATTGAGGTAGACCCTGTAGTTCTGTGTCCACTCACTGCTCCTTGGGTGTTGGGAGGGCGTGGCAGCAGCAGCAGTATCCCAGTTCTGGTTTCCTGATCCCAGAATCAGAGCGGTTTCTCCTAAGTATTTCTGTCGGCATCCTCCAGGTTCCCACCTTCCCGAGCATGGCAGAAGGAGCAGCTTCTTCTTACAGATCAGCTCTGTACTATTTCAGGATTCATTCCTCTTACTGTAACCTAACCCACTCTTTCAGCCCTTCCCAAATTTTATAGGCACCTACTTTCCTACTTTACTAGAGTCTATCCCTTCCTCCTTGAAGTATCTGAGAGGATTCTGTTTCCTCTTTAAAAACAACAACAACAAAGCAGATTAACAGGGTGACTGATCAGAGAGAAGAAACACAGAGTTCTGAATAAAAAACACTTTACCAATGAGCAAGAAATGCCATGGACAGAAAACACAAAGAAATTTCAGTGTTCCAGCTGGAAAGGGAGGGGCTGATTGAAGGAGAGGCAGCCATCATGGCATTTCTTTGGGGAAATCACTGACGTGCAATGCTTGGGCCCAAGCTTAGCAGCTTCACATACTTGAACTTGTCAGACTGTCAGCTGACCCTGTGAAACAACCAAAGGCACTGGGAATCTACAAACAGAATTTGGATAGCACGTATTATCCTAGTGAGGAGATCCATTTGGGAAACCAAATTATAACCAGATATTTGATTCGTTATTATAGGGTCGGAAGAGAGGAAGTTAATCCTGTTGAAGGTTGAATGTTTGGTGGCATGAGTGGTGATACTTGTATTAGGCAAATTCATAAGCAGGAGTTTTCTGTTCTGGATAGCCATGACTCTTGTAGTGGGCCTTGTAAGGATGTGTTCTGTTATTGCTGACCACGCCATCTTCTGAGTGATAGTTTCTTTTTTCTTTTTTTTTAAATATGTGTTTATCACCTAAATATTGCTAGTCTGCCTCAGGAAACATTTCACCTCATTATACCCCACAGAAATGTAAAAGGGGCCAAGTGAATTAGCCTCACTCAAAGACATAGGTAGGGGTAGGGGAATATATTATTCATAGTTGGAAAGGCTAACATGTGAGAGAGTATCTGCGAATCTTTCCTAATATGAGATTTCTGGTGAACAGATTAATTTATCACAGCTGTTTTCCATTTAGGAAAAATGTAATAAATACTGGGCTTCCTTCAGCAGGCAATTTGATTAAGATTGTAGAATGACGTGTGATGGATAATCCTGTATAAGTGTTTTGGGCAGTGTGAACGGATTAGAAAGACACTCATAACTGAAACCCTGGTTACCCTAAGACTATTTATTTCTATTTATCTGTTGCAAATCAAATCAGAAAAGTAAAGGTAAGAGGGGATTCAAAGGCTAGATGTGAGTTTTTAAGAACCAGACTATAGTGCTTTGAAGGCAAGGGCATATTTGAACATTTTCTGCTTCCTGTTAACATCTGGCATGGGGCTATAATATATCAGTTACTCATAAGATATAAGGTTGATTATTTAGTTAGTTATTTAATGACCAAAAACTAAGGTGTCCACCATCCTATTGATGGCCAGGGGAGATGGAAGTGATTTAACTGGCCTGACAGATGGTCTCTTCCTACACTCTGGAAAATAAACTCAACCTTCACAGGGAGTAGAGGACTCTTTTAGCTTGTGACAGAAATGCTGGGTTATCCTGTACACTCTTACTCAAAACATGGAACGATATATATGAAAGAGCCTTGAGTAAGTGTGCCATCATTTTTGACAGCTATAGTTCATAGTAATTGGGACTTCACAGGAGGGAAACTAGAATGTCAACAAAGAAAGCTCACAAGCTAAAAAAAAAAAAAACTTAATCTTGCCACAGATTCCTCTGTAAACATCTATATATTTCATTTAAATTATTGACTAGTGCCTTCCAGCTCTTTCTGCAGATTCCTGCGGATTCCAGTAAGTAGGCTGCCTTCGGTTGATGAGAGAGGATTTGCCAAAACCAACATAATTAATTCTGCCACAACCAGTATGTATTTACTCTGGCTCATAATTAATTTTCAAATAAGTATATGTGTATGAAAAAAATTAAGAGGGCTTATTTTCTTTTTAAAATAATGCCACCATTCTTGCAAATCCCTAAGATCATCAATTCGCAGGACAAATTAGGAAATGTGATTAAACTCACTAGAGAAAGTTCTTTCTAGAATAATTATTATTTATGTGTGCTATTTCACATATATTATCTCTAATCCTTGTAACAACACTATGAGGTAGTCTTAGTCCTAATTTGCAGATAAGGGAAGAAAGTGTCAGAAGTCTAAGTGACTTGCCTGGAAACTGATAGGCCCAGAATTTGAACCAAATTTTTTCATATTTTTAGAAGGTTTGGCTCCTTCCTACCAGTATACACTTCTTTTAGTGAACTAAAATAAGGTCTATAGAAAAAATTAAAATTTTCTCTAAAACGAAAGCAATAGTAGATATTTCATTTTCATATTATAATTGTTTTTCTCAGTCTGACCCACTAATATATTCATTTTCTAGAGTAGATAATATTTTAAAGAAGTTTATTTCTGATGGATAGGTCAAGAATGTGTTAATTTTTTTTTCATTGACTACTATATTTAGTTTCTCTGTCAACACAAGTTAATTGAAAAGGTTTCTGCATAATATCCCTAAGTGTAAATTATTTATCAGGGTGGTTAAAAAAACCAGCGCCCCATCCAGAGCTTTGGTTTCCTGCCAA
The DNA here is from genome assembly GCF_922984935.1 of Meles meles. NCBI lineage: Eukaryota > Metazoa > Chordata > Mammalia > Carnivora > Mustelidae > Meles > Meles meles. The sequence continues at coordinate 13,806,593 of NC_060080.1, read as the reverse complement.
AGGGATATATATCATCTTTCATGGGTTTGCAGAAATTGCACAAACAATGAAATGCCTGAGTTAAATCATAATACAATGATCAAAAGAGCTGTATTACTACACTTTATAGTAAATGCATCCATTTCTTTTGAAACAAAGCAGTGTTAACCCTCCAACATCTGCTGAAAATTCAGATTATACATATCTTATTAGTGAAAACGCTCTAAAGAGTTCAAATACTTAGAATAGTTTTCCCACTTCGCAATTGAGAACACATTTGACATATCAATATTATTCCAAGTAAAATTTTCTGAATAAAGTAAGAAGTGGCAGGGAAAATGCTTTTTGTGTTTTGGTTTAAAAAAATATTTGAGGGAACTTTGGCTTTTGGAAATGACAGGCTAGGTTACCTAGACCAATACTTATTTAGGACAACTGACAATTCTGGATAAAAATAGAATGAATATGTGAACAAGATGGTGAGAAATTTTTAGATCAAAATCAGGCAAACATGAAGTAAGAATCCTTGAAGTTAAGAGAGAAGGCAAAATTACCTTTACCCAGAGGATATCTCCTTAGCAGAAACAATGATGAACGTGAAGTTTTGTTTTGACTGCCCAGAACCTGAAGAAGATAGAAGTGAAAGGCTGTACATAATCTAGGATTGAAGGATAGAAGTGAAAGTCTGAGCAAAATCTGGGATTTGATATACACCCAAATTCACATCAAGCTGGGATCCTGAAGGACTCCACACTCATGGTAAATAGGAAGATGAATTAACATTGAGTCATATTCCCGACTGTCCTGAGGAACAAGGAAGTTGTCTTCACACTGAGAAGAAGACGGAGCATATAAAAGAAGAGAAAACCCATTCCTGGAAGGAAGGCTAAGCTCTAGTCCCCAGGCAGAAGTTCACATGGGTTTCACCAGATCAGTGCAAAATAAGCTTAAACTATCAATTTGGTCTAAAGTCATTTAGGACTGGCAATACCCTAGATGACCAGCAGAGAGAAACCCAAATCCTCTTCTGAGGAAGGGATCTTCATCAAAGGGCTTGGACAATCTCCATAATTAATTTTTTTCCAAGTCAGTGAGTAGCTAAGGTACACGCACAGGTACAATGAGTAAGAATTGGCAGCACCGATCCAAGAATTTCAGATACAGGAACTATCAGACACAGATGATGTAGTAACTACATTTACTATGCTCAGAAAAATAAAAATGAACTTCCAGAAATGAATTTATTTATATATTTTGTAGCCAGTTGTAACAAACATAATTTATAACAAACTCAAACAAATAAAAAATTCAGAAGGTGGATTTAACTGCTGATTGAACACAGCAGAGGAGAGAAGTAATAGAGACAGATCAGAAGAAACAATGCGGAAAGCTGCAAAGGGAGCCATAAGGATGGACATTTTACAGGAAAGAAAATGAATGTGGTTGATAGAAAATAATAAATTTGTATGGTCACCTGGGTGGCTCGGACAATTAAGCATCAGGCTCTGTTTCTGCTCAGGTCAGGTTCTCAAATTAGGCTCTGTTCTGAGTGTGGAGACCACTTGAGATTCTCTCTCCCCTCTCTCTTTGCCCCTCCCTCCACTTGCACACAACCGTGTTCACTCCCTCTCTCTCTCAAAAAAAAAAAAAAAAAAAAAAAAAATATATATATATATATATATGCCTGGGTGGCTCAGTCATTAAGTGTCTGCTTTCAGCTCAGCTCAGGTCATGATCCCAGGGTCCTGGGATCGAGCCCCACATCAAGCCCCGCATCGGGCTCCCTGCTTAGCGGGAGGCTGCTTCTCCCTCTCCTGCTCCCCCTGTTTATGTTCCCTCTCTTGCTCTCTCTCTCTCTGTCAAATAAATAAATAAAGCCTTTAAAAAATGAAACATTTTTATTGGAGTTATAGAAAGAACACAAAGAGAGAATAGGGACAGAGGCAATATTTGAAGAGATAGTGACAGAGAATTTTCCAGAACTTCTGAAAAACAATAATCCACAATTTAACAAGCCTAATTCTAAAAGGAGTATTAAAAAGGCAGACACTGAAAACTTAGGTCTACACAACAAACCACACAACAGGTATTTCAAGCAGGCTTACTCCTGAGCAAACTTCCAAAACTTGGAAGCAACCAAGATATACTTTAGTGGGTAAATGATTAAGTAAACTGTGTACATCCAAGCAATGCAGTGTTACTCAGCACGAAAAAGAACTGAGATCTGAAGCCGTGAGAAGAAACAGAGGTACCTTCAGTGTATATTGTGAAGTGGAAGAACTCAATCTGAAAAAGCCACATTCGCAATATACACATATGTGAAAGGTAGTAATGGACTGAATGAAACTAACTGCCAACCTAGAATCCCACATTCAATCAAAGTATAGATCCAGAATGAGTGTAAAATAAAAACGTGAACAAACATAAACATACCAAAATGGAGAGGACGGCCACAGCTGAACCCCACCAGAGGACATTCTAAACAATTCACTCAGGCATAAGGAAAGTAATTCCAGATGGAAGTCCTGAGGAGATAAGACCAAAGAAAATATTAAGTATAAAATGGATAATTATTTAGAAAATAGCTCTATGAACATTTATTGTATAAAGATAATAATGTGAAAGATAGTCTTAATATACCTGAGAAGATTTAGGTAGAAATCGGGAAGAGCTGAGCTGAGTTAAAGTGTTCTAAAGGTTTTCCGTTATCCAGGAGTAAGATGAAAAAGTCAGGATTGTTATTAAAGAATGCATGGTGCAAAAAAAAAAAAAAAAAAAAAAGAATGCATGGTGCACTAGAATGTCATCACTAAAATAATTTTTAAAAGGTATAACCTCCAAATTAATACAGCAGGAAAAAAAAACACATAAACACAAAACAGAATAAAAATCATCTTTCTAGGAGCACCGGGCTGGCTCAGGTAGAAGAGTGTGCTGCTCTGGATCTCAGGGTTGTGAGTTCGAGCTCCACATTGTGTGTAGAGATTACTTAAATGAATAAAAAGTTAAAAAATAATCTTTTTAAAAGAAGAGTAGAAATATAAAAAAAAGAATAGAAAATGTGAGACAAATATAGGACACAAAATAATATGGTAGATTTAACCCCAAAATGTATAGTTATAATAAATGTAAGCGATTAAATACTACTGTATCAAAACAAAGATTTTTATATTGCTTTTTAAAATGCAGTTATGCACTGTTTTAAGAGATACATCCTAAATGTAAGTATGAAAATATTGAAAACAAAAGTAGGGGAAAAGATGCATCAAAAAAAAGGGGGGTTACCAAATGGAAACTGACATAATTCTATTCTAAAACCTAAGCCAAAAAACACTATTATAGGTAAAGAAGGTCACTTCATAATGATAAAAGTTTGAATTCACCAGGAAGATATGACGGTTTTTTGTTTTCAAACATCGCATGAACCTAATTGTATGAAAATTTAAAAATTATAGAGCCTCAAAATATACAAAGCAAAAAACAAAAAAAGCATATTTACTGTCACAGTATTCTTTTTAAGCACATATCAGTCAGTATTTGATATAGAAAGCTGACCAAATGTCAGTGAGTCCATAGGAGATTTGAACAGTATTTGATTAACAAAGTTAATTTAATGGGTGACTAAAGAACACTGCACTCAACGGCTGAAGAATACATGAACTTTCAAGCATATTCAGAAAAATTTCAAAGTGCTTTTATATCGGGGTATAAAGCAAGTTTCAATATATCTCATAAATTTGAGATCATATAGAATATATTCCTCAGAAAGGGAAACCCTCCTACATTGCATTGTAGGAACTGCATTGGTGGGAATGCAAGCTGGTGCAGCCACTCTGGAAAACAGCATGGAGGTTCCTCAAAAACTTGAAAATAGAGCTACCCTACGACCCAGCATTTGCACTACTGGGTGTTTACCCTAAAGATACAAATGTAGTGATATGAAGGGGCACGTGCACCCGAATGTTTATAGCAGCAATGTCCACAATAGCCAAACTGTGGAAAGAACCTAGATATCCATCAATAGATGAATGGATAAAGAAGATGTGGTGTATACATATACAATGGAATACTATGCAGCCATCAGATGAAATGAAATCTTGCCATTTGTAATGACATGGATGGAACTAGAGGGTATTATGCTGAGCAAAATAAGTCAATCAGAGAAAGACAATTATCATATGATCTCCTTGATATGAGGAAACTGAGAGGCAAAGTAGCGGGTTTGGGTGTTAGGAAAGGAATAAATGAAACAAGATGGGATCGGGAGGGAGATGAACCATAAGAGACTCTTAATCTCACAAAACAAACTGAGGGTTGTGGGTGGGGGTGGGTAGGAGGGTGGTTGGGTTATGGATATTGGGGAAGGTATGTGCTATGGTGAGTGCTGTGAAGTGTGTAAACCTGGCGATTCACAGACCTGTACCCCTGGGGCTAGTAATACATTATATGTTAATAAAAAATTAAAAAAAAATTAAAAAAAAAGAATATATTCCTCAATCACAATGCAGTTAAGATAAACATCAGGAGCTAAATTAATAACCAGAAATTCTCTTTAATTTCAAAATTAAGAAATATACTTCTAAATTATCAATGGGTCAAATCAATATAGAAATTTTTAAATATTAAAAAATTATAATGAAATAATAGCCTTGATGAATATATTAAAAATAAAGAATACTCAGGAATCAATCAGCTATGCATTCATTTCTAGAGGTTAAAGAAAGTACAGCAAATATTAGCTCAAAAAAGTGAAAAAATTATAGATAAGAGCAGATATTAATGAAAAAGAAAATAAATTTACAACAGAGAAAATTGATAATGTTGGATCTTTGAAAAGATTTATAAAATTGGGCTACCTTTTGAAGAGAAGGCACAAATAAAAAAAAAATTGTCACTTAACAGCCCTTCAAGCCCTCACTGGCAGAATCTTCTTCAAGATCTTTCCTATTTCAGGGATGCCTAGGTAGCTCAGAGGGTTAAACCTCTGCCTTCGGCTCAGGTCATGATCTCAGGGTCCTGGGATGGAGCCCCACATTGGGTTCTCTGCTCAGCAGGGAGCCTGCTTTTTCCACTCTCTCTGCCTGCCTCTCTGCCTACTTGAGATCTCTGTCAAAAAAAAAAAAAAAAATTCACTAATGGTGTCTGTGAGGTTCTTCCAAGTTCTGCCTGTTATCTAGTCCCAAAACCCACATAACCTTTATATTTATTTATTTTATGCCATTCCACTTCTAGGTACCAAAATTTCTTCTGCTTCTCCATTGTTGTGAAACAAAGTACTCTAGAACTTAGTTACTTAAAATAATAGCAACCGTGCATTTTGCTCCTGTGTTGGCAACTTGAAACTGGGCTCTGCGTGGAGGACTCATGTCGTTTCCTCTTGGCCTTAGCTGGGACCCAAACTGGTTTTGGGATATGCAGTACAGGGAGGTGCAGGGGGCCTACGGGTGGGTTCTAATGCTCTGTAGTCTCTTTCTTCAACTTCTTAATAGTTTTACACTTGAATTTATGTTTTGTACGTGAAATCTGAGGGGACAATGAAATGTGTGATGAAAAGGTTGCATGTAGGTTAGCCACTACCACCTCCCAGCATCCCTAGCTGCCCAACTGCTGCCTCCAGAAGGCACCCACCTGAACCATTGCCATTCTTCCAGCCTTCCCAGGTACCGTTGGAGGTCTGCCCTCACTTGACTTCTGTGCCTGTACCAAAGGATGCATGTATTAAATAGCAAACAACAACAATAAAAATCCATAACAGGTTAACTAAAAGGCCATTAAAAAAGAAGAAGAAAGAAACTTTTCTCCTACTTTGAGAATATGGGTCTCTGAATTTTCAGTTGCACTGGGCCCTACAAATTAGCCAACCCCAACTGGGCAACTTATCTGAAATGGGAGATGCCGTTGCAAGAGACCTCCTTCACATGGGTGGGAGCTGGTGCTGGGTGGTTGGTGCTAGCTGCTCAGCCAGGAGTGGGGGTGGGGTTCCTCTCCCTGTGGACCTCTCCATTTGATGGCTTGACTGCTTATAACATGGGGTCTGGATTTCAAATGGCAGCTGCTGTTAGTCCTAAGGTCTGGGCCTGAAAATCTGATAACATTGTCAGATCCTATTAGTTAACGTAGTGGTAGATCCCATCAGACTTGAGGGGAAAGAGCACAAAACCCAACCTTTCAGAGGGAGGAGTTTCAAATCATTCATATTCATCTGTGATCTGCGATACACATATGTGAGTGGTAAAACAGAACAGCAAACTAAGGAAATGAACATCTCAAAGCCAGGATAGTGAATAACAACAGGAGGGAGGGAGAGAATTGTGATCTGGGATTCTGGGGTGCTGAGAATGTTCTGTCTCTTGAGTGGATGGGTAAAGACACTTAAAAGTATTTGCATATTTGTTGTGGTTTTTTTAATATATATGTTATTTTTTAAATAAAAACTAAAAAGGGAAACTAATTGAATTTAGAGCTAAGGTTAGTTTTCAGATCCTTACATGATAGCTTTAATATTATTAAAACGATTGCTAAGTCACATTTGTATCCTAGAAATGCATCCTTTTCCTGAAGTAATTGTAAATGAAATAAAACCTCATTATTTAGACTTAATTAATTGAGATTCAGAAATAGCAGGTTTGAAGATGAAATGAGTTGCCTTCACATTCTCTGAGGACAAAGCTTATCAAGCAAATGAACATGCAGTGCAGTGTTTAACTCGGTCAAGAGGAGCTGTTTTCAGACATATAAATAACGGACATATCTAAAGATCATCATATTTCATTTAAAGTTTTTCTTCTATGGACATGTGTGTATTGGAAAAGGAATTTCTGGTTTATAAATAATGGTCCACATTAGTCCTTCTCACAAATATGAATCATTTTTCCTATGATAATCTGCTACCCTGACTAGAGTAGCCTTAATTATAGTATTCTGAAGATTAAAACTCAGATTGTTTTTATTTATAGATACATCAAAATGATCGCAAGTGTTACAGACTCTGTCTCTAAAATTTATAATCCATCTATATTAACATTCCCTAATTGCTGACTACCCCAAAATACCATTTTATATGTCTTTCTCACATCACAAGAAAGTTTCCCTGGGAAGCAGGTTCTGAAGTAGAGATGTGCATGTAAGTGGTTTATTATAGAGCACTTATTTCCTATAAAGAGATAAGGAAAACAAGTTATTGGAAGAAGTTTGAGAACTTATTTGGATATGGACTGCATTTGATCAATAATCTTAAAAAATTGCTCAAAATCTTTTTCGGAAGGGAAGTAATAAGTTAACATAAATCTCAGAATACTAAAACATGTGAGATTAAATTGTCAAGTAGTGGATATTCATTTCTTCGTTGGTGTTTGTTGAATGAATGAACAAAATGAGTGTTAAAAGCAAACAACTTATAACCTCAATCATATGTTCATTGGGCTTAAGCTCATTACCTCTGTATTCAGTTATAGATTTACATATATCATATATATATGATATATATAAGATATATATTTATAAATAGGGATATATATAGGATATACATATATATATATGGATATAAACAAAATACTAAAAATATTACTTTTAAGATTGCATCAAAATAGGTCCACTTAGGGATTTTGTCATTTATAATGATCTGGGATCAACTATTTCTTATAATACATCTATATTGGTTGTTCAGCCTAAAAATAGCTGACTTTCCTACACCTCCAAGAAACATATCATGTACGGAAATAGCTACATGATTTTAACTTTGTCTATTTTTTAAAAAAAGATTTTATTTATTTATTTGAGAAAGAGAGAGAGTGAGAGAGAGCATGAGAGCAGAGAAGGTCAGAAGGAGAAGCAGACTCCCCATGGAGTTGGGAGTCCGATGCGGGACTGGATCTCAGGACTCCAGAACCACGACCTGAGCTGAAGGCAGTTGCCTAACCAACTGAGCCACCCAGACGCCACTGACTTTTGACCTTCAAAAGACACTGTGAGACCAGTGTCATCAGCCCCTTCTAGAAATGAAGAAATCGAGGCTCAGCAGTCACAGAGACAGCTAACGAGCAACAGGGTGGGCAACCTCAGGCTTCCCTTACCTGCCACCGTCCTTCTGCCTCACCCGCCGTTAGGCCTTTCCCTCAGCAGATCCACAAATCTCTGTCAATGTGAGCCAATAAATCTTAAGGTGACTCACCTCTTTCTGGGTTAGTTTTACTTTTTTAAAAAGGCTCTGCCTGAAAGACCCGGTGGAATGATTATGATGTCCTGGTAGATGTTCAGAAACCATAAATTAAACTGGGAAAGGCGGGTAGCTACATCCTTCGATGCATGAATCCCAGTTACTGGGGGCTGGGGGTGGGGGATAGTCTTGTCTGGGAGGAAAAGGCTCCGGCCTCCTCTGTGTAGCGGGAAACCTTTTGCAACTGATCACCATCATCTTAAAGGGCTTCCAGAACTGCATAATACCTCCAGAATTAAATAAATTACACGTGTGGTTATGAGCAAGTTAAGTACTTATTTATCCACATCATTAGTCATCGAAATTCTTGTAGGGAGTAACAGCCAGCCCCACAGGTCAGCCACTTCATGTTTCCTTAACACTTCCACTGTTTTTTAAACACCCGCTCCTTGATTTATGGCTGTACTGTGGCCTCAGCCTGGGCCTAATAACACAGCACGTACCACCCCTGATCAGAGTGACACACACATTCCCTCGCACCCATGTAAGTCATCCCATATGTGGGCCCTCGCCTTTTATTCTGCTCTCTGGAAGTTCATGCAAACAGGTGACCGGCGTTGCAAGCCAAGGACCTTCACTTCAGCATGAAGACTTTCAGTAAACGATGCTTACTCCTTGGCTAACGTCAGCCACTCAGTATTCTTGAAGCTTTTTTGGCTGCTGCCTCTTTTCCTCCAAAGAGGCCACTCATTTCTGCTGGGAAAGCTTCCCCTTGTTTTCACCCTCCACGGGCAAGGGATTGTTTTTCACTTCCTTCATAAAATCACTAGCCGTGTGATGAACCCCAGATCACATGCCACCTCGACAGGAAGTCTTTCCCACCCCCACGTCCTTTTGGGCCCCAACACACTACTGTAAGTCACATCTGTCTCTGGGTCAGACCCACATGCCTCGCTAGGCCTGGCATGTGTTAGGTATCCAGAAAAATTCTACTATTTCTGAATATCTATTATATGCCAGCTATCATGCTGGGTCCTGGCAATACATTGATGAATAAGACCAATTTTTGCCCATGAAGATGCCCCCAGTCTAGCAGGTAGAGATGAACACAGGCTTACAACAGAGCTGAATGCTAAGTGATTGGATCTGTGATAAAGAGCTTGCAGGACAGCTAATAGCACTCAGGGGGAAAGCTTTGGTTAAGTATGTGATTTTGTGTTGGTCTGGAAAGCATGGGTTCCTCGGAGAAGAAGGGACAGAAGAGAATCACAGCATGGGGAGAAGCACAGGCTGAGGCACAGGGACTTGCCCATGGTGTGGCCGGATGGTAGACACTAAGGAAGATGCCGGAGAGATCCATGAGGCAAGGGTCATGAATGCATGAAGGGCAAGTGAGGGACGGAAAGGTAACTTAGGCTTTCACCGTGGGACATATTTGGAGTCTTTTAGCAGATCGATGGTACAGCTAGCTCCGTGTTTCAGATAGATTGTGATCACAAGGGCAAGGTCATTGAAGTGGGGGACATGGAGCAGACAGACCAGTTATGGGGTTGAAGCTCTTTGTCCGAGCCAGAGCGAGTCAAAAGTGATAGCTACTTTGGAAGGAGAATTGACAGCTTGGGGAGATTTATTGGGTTTTGGAAGAGAGCAGAAGAGTGGAGGTGAGGAAGACTTCAGATGGATTAAAATAATTAATCTGATTCTTGAGCATTCGAATACAAGCATCCCGATGCACTGCCCTCCCCTGAAATGGGCCGAAGGAACTCTATTACCTCAGGTAGAATCCTCTCTCTGGTAGACTTTAGTGAAGTCATGAGGATCTTCTCTAGACCCACCAGAGGAGGAGAGACCAGGAGGGTGGCCATTGCCCATGAATGAAGGGTCTGTTTGCCCTGGGGAAGTACAACATTTTCCACTTACTCACTCATTCTTTCATTCCATTGTTCCTCAAATGTTTACACAGCAGCTTCCCTGTGACTTTAGTGAACTTGGAGGAAACAGGCAGATAAATGGATGTTTGGGCTGAATTGTGTCCCCCCTCCCAAATCATATGTTGAAGTCATAAGCCCTAGTACCTTAGAATGTGGCTGTATTTGGAGAGAGGGCCCTTAACGAGGTCATTAAAGTAAAATGAGACTAAACGGGTGTTTCCTAATCTAATATGATTGATGTCCCCACAAAAAGTGGAGGTCAGGACACAGACATCGCAGACAGAGGGATGACCATGAGGACTCATTGAGATGGCACCCATCTGCAAGCCAAGGAGAGAGGCCTCTGAAGAAACCAAGTCCCCTGACACCTTGATCTTGGACTTTCAGCCTCCAGAACTGTGAGAAAATAAGTTTCTGGGTGCCTGGGTGACTCAGACATTAAGCATCTCCCTCTAGCTCAGGTCCTGATCCCAGGGTCCTGGGATCAAGTCGCCCATTAGGCTTCCTGCTCAGCGGGAAGCTTTCTCCCTCTCACACTCTCCCTGCTTGTGTTTCCTTTCTCACTGTCTCGCTCTCTGTTAAATAAATAAATAAAAATCTTTACCAAAAAAAAAAAAAAAAAAAGGAAAAGAAAAGAAGTTTCTGTTGTTCAAGCCCCCAGTCTGTGGTATTTTATTATGGCAGCTCTCGCAGGCTAATTTGATGGATAACTGTAATTTGTAGTAATAAGAATGTGATAAAGTCTAAACCTGTACCATGGGGCATGAGGGAATTCATGATCAATTCTGCCTGGGCCAGCTAGGGGATGAATACATTCTCCGATGAGGTTTTGAAGGCTGAGTAGGAGTTTGCCAAGCTAAAATTGAAGGATGACATCCCAGACAGGAGGAATTCTGTCTTTGTAGCTCCTCGGTCTCTGTCTTCGTGCTAGTCTTCTGGTCCATCGTGACGGTTTTGTTTGATCCTACTAACCCTCAGCCAGTCATTACTAACAGAGAGAACCCAAAGCCCAATCTTTCTTGGGGCCCCGGACTCTGCTCTGCCTGCCTTTGCTTGGCTTCTTCCTCAGGCAGCTGCCTACACGTGTTTGTAGGACGGCTGCTGACAGCCTCCAGCCTGCATGATCCTGCCCACCTGGGTTCCTCCACGCTGCCCCTCGACCTAGAGCACACTGATTTAATTTCATAGATTGGCCCTGCTTGAAACATATGCCCACCATAGCCAGGGAAGTGGTGCTCCCCAGTGAGCCAGACTAGCCTGGGTAAAAATACGAGGCCTGTGGTCAACGTCGTCTGAACCACGGGGAATGGCTTTCACATAGGAAGGAGGAACTGCGTTACTGCACCAAGAAGGAATACCATGTAGGCAAAGCAGTAGCTGCTCCTGGCAGGATTATTGCCACTCCTATTCAGAGAAGGGAAAGCAGATTTGGAGAGGTTAAGCGGCTTACATGCACTATGGATTCATTCATTACATTGTCAACCACAGTTTCTGGCTATATGCTAAGCACTGTGCTAGGAAGAATCGACGAATGAACAAAACAAAGACACTACTGTAATGAAGCTTGGATTGTGGTTGAGAAGGACATCAATAAAGAATCAAATTCTATGGATAATATAAATACATAAATTACATACTAAGAAGGTGCTAGGAAAAACTTGGGGAGGTTAAGGGGTACCTGCAGAAGTGATAGTAATTATAAAGTTCACAGGGCATGTCTCTTTGAGAGGGTGACATTTACATGATCCCAGGGTCCTCGGATGGAGCCCTGGAGTCCGGCTTCCTGCTTGGTGGGGAGTCTGCTTTTCTCTCTGCCCCTCCCTCTGCTTGTGCTGTCTCTCTCTCTCTCTCAAATAATAGATAAAATATCTATAAAAATTATCCTCTTTTTCCTTAGGCCTCAGTCTCTACCCTCAGTGAGCTAAATGGTCCCCCAGAGCTGGGCTGGCACCTGCAAAGGGTCTTTCCCCAGGGCTAGGGAGGTTGCCAGGGTGATGAAAGGTGACAATGGGGGACCCCACTCAATGACAGCTGGCCGTTAGGGTCACCTCAAGCCTAGAGGGCCTGAGGTGAGTGTCCTCCTGCCTTTTGATGGCCTGTCACCTTGGTCTTCAGAAGCTGCCTGGTATGTGGGTTAAAACAGTGGTTTTAGGGGCACCTGGGTGGCTCAGTGGGTTAAAGCCTCTGCCTTCGGCTCAGGTCATGATCCCAGGGTCCTGGGATCGAGCCCCACATCGGGTTCTCTGCTCCACAGGGAGCCTGCTTCCTCCTCTCTCTCTGCCTGCCTCTCTGCCTACTTATGGTTTCTCTCTGTCAAATAAATAAAATATTAAAAAACAACAACAACAGTGGTTTTAGAAGCAGAGAGCTGGATTTCAGTCTCAGTTCTGCTACCACTAACTGTGTGCTGGGGCTGGGTCCCCCCATCACTCTGAACTGGCTCGTGGGCATGCAAAATGAGTGTAAGTGGGTATAAGTAAAATACTCAATGTGGGGCATAGCACACAGGAAGCACTCTGAATATTAGCTCTGTCTATAAGCCCTTAGTTTTAAAAACCCTGAAATGAAGCCCTGCTCTGTCTCTTCTCCGTTTTACGGACCTGAGCAAGTAATCCTCCTCTAAGTCGTCTCGCACGGGGTTAATGATCCCTGACTATCTTCAAGCATTACTTTGGAGACTGTGTGACATCAGAGAGGTACAAGTTCCTTGCCCATCGTCAATGGGATTCTTCTTGTTACAAAGCAAATAATCTCACGGAGGTCTTATATTTTCAGAAGCTTTTGACCTGGATAAACTGATGAAGGAAAAAAATGTGCTTCAGAGACTTGGCACAGTTGAAGTTGCAGTCAAGAACTGAGCTACTTATAGGCTGGGGCCCCCAACCTAAAAAAGGTTTCATAGGGGGCAACAGGCAGTGGGACCGCCATCTTGGTTTTACTATGAAATGGGTTCCATGTGTGACCTGAGTCCAGTAACCACCACCCTCAATCATATTCCCTATCTGCTACTATTGCAGTACCCAAAGGGTACACTTACGCACTACCTGCGGTCCAGGGGCAGGAATACAAGGAACCAGACCACAAATGGGCAGGAGGTAACAGAGAGGAAGTGAACGTCCATACATACATAAGGGGACTCCATGCATGTCAAGCCCAACCTAGTGTGTGTGCAATTCCTTTCAGAACCTAGTTACACAAGCATGGAAGAAAACAAAGTCACGATAACAATGGAAGTGACAAAGATTTTTTGAGTGATTATTAAGTCAAGCATTTTGCTAAAGGTGTAAAGACATTATTTTCATACTGTTTCTATGAGGTTGGTCTTGCTATTCTCACTGTGAAGATGAGGAAACAATGCCAAGAGTTTATGTGGCTTGCTCAAGATCACACACCAATAAGGGCAGAGCCCAGATGTCCTACCCGTGTGCTTCCAAGCTCCAAAGCACTCCACTGATGGGGGGTTGGTGGGTGGTTCTAGACTGTACCAAACACAAAGAACACTGAAAATAGCAGAGGTAGGTTTCCAGAGGAAGGAGAGGTCTTTGTGGATGAGATCTATCTGGAAAGCCCTTCTGGAGTCTGTCAGAAATGAGCTTGGTCAGAGTGTTGGGAAAAGATCATAAGAAAGCAGCAGAAAGAAATTAAAACCTGAAAGCATCACTATTTATTCCTTGCTTAGGATGAAAGTGTGAGAGCCCTCTTGGGCTTTCGACATAGCCTGTTCGAGGAAGTTACCCTTGACACTGGAAACTACAAGGACTGCTCCCACAGGTCAGGTCTGTGGTCTAGTGGGCTCAAAAGCCTAATTGAGAAATAAGCCAGAGATGGGAATAGGCATTTCCAGGAAAGGCACCCTGAAATGCGATGAACTTGAGAACACAGCTAATAATCCAAATAAGAAGATACAAGCCCATTTCCACTTGATGAGCAAAAATTAAATGGTCTTGTTAGTCAGACATTACCAAAGCTCGTGATCATGTTTCATACAAACACTCATGCACTGCTGGGGAAAATGTAAAGTGGCTTCTCTACTTTGGAAAGAGAATTGGCAATCATAAGTCATGAAATTAAAAATGAGCATCCTCTTTGGCTCTACAATTCCACTTCCAGATGTTTATTCTAAAGGGATTCTCAGAGATGTGCACTAAGAAAACACGTGCAAGAAGATTCCTCGCAGCAGTGTTAACGGCGAACAACTGGAAAACACCCCAACGTCCATCTATAAATAAATAAATACAGTGCACTATGTATGTAAATTCTATTCATCTGTTAAAAAGAATGACCCAGAACTATATATATACACATCTCAAACACATGTGTTCCCTTCCACTTCTGGTTAAGACTCAGTAGCTGCAACCACGCACTGCCGTAGCTGGGAGGAAGAAACGTAGATAGAAAGGCAGCAGAGAGCTACTGAAGCAGCCAGGACGTTCTGGGCTGAGCTGCATGCACAGTTTTTTAAATGCTGTTTCGATGCCCTGTGTTTGCCGATTCTCAGTGCAGGGAGAGGGGCGGGGAAACCTGGTGGAGGGTAGCTGCTAAGAGGCAAACTTAATGGCCTGGGCAGATAAACACTGGAGTTTAGAACTGCTGGAGCCTGGACCACCTGGGGCCCCAATTCTGGAGACAGCAGAGACTCAAGGAAGTGACAAAAGTACTCTCTGGGCACCTGACCATATGGGAACCGACCTCATGGCATTGTCATAAGAATGAAATGAAATGATTGTACCCATTCCAGTGCTTTCTCAATAGTGACTTTCCCCCAAATAGGCAAGGGGTGTACCAAATGTGCTAAGAATATAAGAATGGTGTGTGACTAGAGGATACATCACTGGGTAAATCATAAATGAAATTTTAGTCCTATTTCTAGTCTTTTTCCCCATTCCCTTCTCTGAACTTCCACATTATTTTGTATGTTGTATGGTATGGTAGAAAGTCAGATGAATTTAAACATAGTACATGAAGGGCTCCTGTATGCCTCAGTCAGTCGCCTAAGCGTCTGCATTCAGCTTGGGTTGTGATCTCAGGATCCTGGGATGGGGCCCTGTATCAGGCTCCTTGCTCAGCAGGGAGTCTGCTTCTCCTTCTGCCTGGCATCTCTCCCCACCACCCTGCCCATGCTCTCTCTCTCAAATACAAAAATAAAATCTTAAAAAAATACTAAAATAAACATACTACATGAAATAATCAAAAGTCAAAATAACTCTAATCTCCAAAATGTAGAAAAATTGAGAATGGCATAATGAGCATTAGTCCTGACTTAGTTGTAACCTAGGCTCACAATTGCCCATGGTAATGTTATAGCAGTTGACACACCCTAGTCCCTCCCCTGTCCATTCTGGTGTTTACCCAAAAAGGTGGGGAGGAGGGAACTCTAGATGTCATTTCTTTCGCTCCTCTGTGTTCTCATCATTTAATTTTTTTTCTATCTCTTACATCAATGTCATCCAAGGGTGCATTAAGCAGTGGGGATAGTGCTTTTGCTGGGAAACATTCCTGAGAATAAGAACCTTAGAAAATAGATTGAGATATGATAAAATACCACAAAGATGACCACTATGCGCGAGGATAACTCAAGCTGTTGATTCAGAGTTGATTTAGGAAAACATTAGAGCTAACCCCAAGAAAATAAAAAACAGTATTCAACAAACATCTTTAAGTGTCCTGAAATCTTTATTTATATATTGCACATATATGTATATATATACATATATATATAAAAGTAAATCCAAAACAAAAAAATTCAGTATTTACGATTTTTGTAAATTTGTAAATCTCAAAAATACATCCTTCCTTCCTTATGCCTATAAGGAAATGAGTTTGAGATTATTCAAATTTGTAGTTATGGGAAGTCTCTAGTAATAAATCACTCGCATAGAAGGGAGTCACCCTGTACTGACCTCTCTATCGCTTCTTGTAACCCAGGCCCTAGCTCTGTGCTGGTGTTCTGTCTTCCCGCGGGGGGTGGTTCGGCCTGCGGGGAGTTTTCCAGAGCCCCTTTTCCTGCCCAGTCTTCGGAGAACCATGGAGCCAGCGGAGCTCCCATACCTCCCAGAATCCTCACCCCGGGCCTGGGGGACAGGCCCAAGATTGCAGGGCTTCCGATGAGGCAAATAAAACTGACTGGCTAAACCTTGAGAAGTTCAAGTGTAGGAACTCGATAAGGCGGTGAAAGCTCAGTGCGAAGAACGGCTGTGCTCCAAGTCTTGATAATTTCAATATGTTTCTCAAACTTCACAGATAAGTCCGGCCTCCAGCCAGGCTCTCACAGTGACCTTGAAGAAAGGCAGCACTACCCTTGGATGTGCCTCTGCTGGAAGAGTCAGCCCCTGGAGCATGTGAAAGAGTCTAAGGCTGGAGGCAGAAGCAGGGCATATGGGTGACCATGGGGGAAGGCGTTTTGCGGGGGGGAGGGGGCAACTTTGCCCCTAGAGTATGTTTAATTGGTTCTTTTGGCCTCAAAAACTGCACATGATTATCTCTAAAGCTCCTTTTCTTTAGGAACATATGCAAATAAAGAGGAACTACCTACTGCTGCTTCCCCCCACCCCCATGAAACGGAATGTAAATTTTGGGGGGACAAATTAAATATGCTTTAATTTTAATAAATGATGTTGAAGTTCTTAAAAATGAGCACAGGGTATTATATAAGACTGGTGAAGGTAAATTGTAAGGCACAAGTTCACACTGTCTTCCTTCTCCCAGCGCTGCTCCTGCCGCCTTGGGTTGGAAAATGCTCAGAGACCTTCCCTGGTCTTCCCGTTTTATGATTTGAACTTGATGGAGTCCAGAGAAAAGGAAGAAAATGTCTCCCTCTTCTCAGGACCATCCCTCTGTCTGCACGTGCTCAGCTGTTAAAATGAGAATAACAATCATTACCATAAGGAAATACTTATCTCCAAGGGATATGGGGAAAGTTCATGAGATAGTGGGTCCTGTAACTAGCTGCCAGGAGGAGATGGGGAGCGGCAGTCCCTGCACCCCAGCCCCCGGCCCTGAGGTGGAGTAACTCTTTCAGGATCAGAAGGGATTGTTCTAGGTCAGAGGAAGGTGGGAGCATCAGGAATAGGGCATCCCCAGGTCAGACTTGTAAAACCACCCCCAGAGCTTTGGTTCTCTGTCCTTCCTCCCCCCTGCTGAAAAACGCCATAGCCATCGACCCCAGGACCTCCTGCCTGGAGAGCCTCTCTCCCAGTCCTTCGGTACCTGACATCTGTTTGGGATCACTGACAATGCTCTGGAAGACACAGTACATGGACATTACAGCCCCCTCCGCCCCCAACAAAACTGCTTCTGAGTTTGTTTTAAAAGAGCCGACTTTTTTCCAAATGAGAATCTAATCTCAGAGCCCTCCCGTCATTTCCAGGCACCCAGGCCTGTATTGGGAAAGGCCCGTTTTATTTTTAGGTGCGGATATTGCCTCACCTTTCACCCACAGAGAATCTGGATGCTTTTGGCCTGTGGCCACACAGATGTCCACGAGGCCTTATCACCGCTGCGCTCTGTCAGCTCACACCTGCGTCACTGCATCAGCTACTACGCCGTGCCCTCTGCGCGAGCCCTGTCGGCCCCAGGTGGGTTCAGGAGCAACCTGCAGGCCCGCCTGGTTCCCAGCATCAGCCCGAGGGGACTGGGCTGTTCCCTTGGGCATGACCTGCTCTGGGGCGCTCAGAGACCTTCTTTTGCTCTTTCGTCATAATGACCTTTTGAGGGAGGTAAGCAGTCCTATTACCGCCCCATTTTAAAAATGAGGTGCAGACAGCATTTTGCCCCATCCAAGAGCATCGTGAATGCCAAGCCCGGAACTCCAGTTGACGTTTCATGAATCTAAGTCCGGGGTCCTTTATCTGCCTTATGTCCTTTCTTCCTTTTTCTGTGATTTTCAACCTTTATGCTGCATCAGAGTCCCCTGGGGTGGGGCCAAGGAAAAAAATAACAAGTGCTCCAGATCATCCGGGAGACTCTGATTCAGTAGATCTGGGGACTGGGGAATTCTATGTTCAAAACGGTGATGCTAGGGGCGCCTGGGTGGCTCAGTGGGTTAAGCCTCTGCCTTCGGCTCAGGTCATGATCTCAGGGTCCTGGGATCGAGTCCCGCATCGGGCTCTCTGCTCAGCAACGGCCTGCTTCCTCTCTGTCTCTCTGCCTGCCTCTCTGTCTACTTGTGATCTCTCTCTCTGTCAAATAAATAAATAAATAAAATCTTAAAAAAACAAAACAACAACAACAAAAAAAACGGTGATGCTGCATTTTATCCTAAGTTGATAACCCCTGTCCATCTGGTCAAGGAGAGACCTAGCTGTCCATTCTGATGGTCTCCCATCTCATCTGTGGCCACTGTGGACCTGCTGGGCTGGTAAATCCAGTGTTTTATCGCCCCTCTGCTGCTTTGTTCCTATGGGACCTGCTGCCTGGGTGCTTCCCCCAGTCCTCTCCACCTTCTGGAGCCTTCTCCTCCCAGTATTCTGATCAACCATGCCCCCTCCACTAAACCTGCCACAAGTGTGTGAGGCCGTGGGATGAGCTCTGCATGGGAAGGTTTCCACAGGCTCGCAGGCTGAAGCACGTATCATTTACTGCCCACGTCACTATAGACTTGTTTGTTAGATTTCACTGGTCGCTACAGAGGGACTATGAGGGGCAGTGAGGGGGAGGGTGGTGTGGCACCAGACACATAATGTACAAGGTCTCGGGCTTTGGCTCTCAGCCCTGGCTCTGCCAACCCCTGACCATAGGCCACGGCATCTTTCTTGTTGTTTTTGGTATTGTTTGCTTCTGTCTTTGAGCTTCAGCTATCTTTCTTATAAAAAGGAGATAATGGTGCTCAGCTATCTCAAGATTGTGTCTCAAAAAACACCTAGTACCCTTGCTGGCCTCTAACAGGCTCTCAGTATTTTACAAGCCTCACTCCAAGACCTGAGTCTAGGCCTGCTATCCAATATTGTCCTCGTGATACTGCATGAGTGCGAGAATTGGATTTTTAGATGCAGTCACTTAAAATGTGACTTCTCATCATCTCCTAAATCCAGGAGCATCCCAACTCTGCAAACACCTGTGAGTACTGAATATAAGGATAAAAAAAATGAATTGAAATAGAAATTCTGTAAGGCATACGCTCAGAGGAAAAAGGGAGGGAATTTGTCCATCTGGTAAGAGAGCTGGAGAAGACTTCTTTGGAGACATGATATTTGGGTGTTGAGGTCTGAGGATATAATTAATAACTTCTCTCTTTGCTCTCAGGGTTCAGAACTGATCAAACATGAAAGATGGAGTCATATGAAGGAGCTAAAAACATCGGCGTTCCCGCTGCTACCTCTGGATGGGAGAACATGGCCCCGCACCCCAGACCTTTGCGTCTGAAGCTTGGGAGGCCCCCTGTGAGGGTCTGCAGGGCACATGTGCTTAGGCTGTCTACTCACAGGGGCATCCCCTAGCTCAGGCCAGTCCTGCCACAGTGCACAGACAGGCACAGAGAGTGGGGTCTAGTGACTGCTTCTAGAAGGCAGCACAGAAACCTAGCCAAAGGCAGCTAGTAGGTACCAGGCAGGAAGCCACTGGTCTGAGACAGTGGGAGCCCTCCAGATAGGGAAGAAGGAACACTAGAGCCAGTGTGCAGAGGTCTTGAGCCCTGTCAACCCTTTCCTGTGAAAGATAGAGAGAATGGCAGAAATGTTCCTCTACTTTTCCATTCCGGGAGAGGCTGGTGAAACTCTTCACCGTGCCTCTCCTTCTCTGTGGAAATATGAGGGGTGAATAAGCATTTCTCCCTAAAAATGCTCGTGAATCTAGTAGACAGACAGTCCAGAAAAGAATTTCAGACAGAAGATATTGTACATATAAAGGCTTGATGTGAGAAAATGTGGAATGTGTGTGCAGAAGGGGGGTGCTCCGTGGTGCCTGAAGCCCCGGGTGCTTCTAAGGAGGTGGGGGAGGATAAGGCAAGAAAGATATTGCCAGATTTGGAGAGCCTTGAATTCCAGGCTTAGGACTTTGACTTTGATCATTAGGCAGTGCAAATCCATGCCTCTTATTAGAAACATAACTCCAAGCAACTGCCTCCACCAGAACAGGGAGCAGGGCTGGGATCTGGCATAAGGGGCTGGTTTTAGCCACCCCCTCTGCTATACCTGCTTATGAACACTGCTAGGTGCACTCCCCTAGGATCCCGGATGAGATCACGTTGCATGTTTACCTGGAATATAATACAGGAATTCTGCAACCCCGATCCTTGAAGTAAACACAGAAACAACAGAACTGCAAACAGTGCCTGAGTGGTTCAGTCGGTTAAGCATCCGACTCTTGATTTTGGCTCAGGACATCATGAGATCAAGCCTTGCGGAGGGCTCCACATTCAGCAGGGAGCCCACTTCTGATTCTCTCTCTCTCCCTCTCCTTCTGTCCTCCCCTCCTCTGTCTCTCTCTCTCTCTCTCCAAAAGAAAAAAAAATGCAAGCAGCAGATGACTGAGAATGAGTCCCACTGTGGGAAGACAAGAGAGAGGCCAAGGATCAGCCTATGAAATGTCTGGGGCCACAGATCCTCACCTCATATCCACTCTAAGGAGCAAGGCTGAGCATGAACACTGAGTGGGGGTCACGGCTAACGTGGAACTGTGAGTTTTGGACTCATTAAGTCAAATCAGATATAACATTAGGGAAAAACAAATTTTGGCCCATAAATAGAGGAATTTTACTCAGCTTTGGAGAGAATCATGCCAATAATCCAATTTAGGGGATGCAATGAACCAGTAGATGACAATTCTTCCAGTTTCTCTCCCCCATAACGAGAGTGTCAACTCTTTTCATTCATTCAGCACATGGCTATTGACAAAGCCCTTTCCTATGACCTTATCTCACGAATCTTCACGAACAGCCCCATGAACTAAGCAGAGCCCCGTCCCAGGACCAGGTCTAAAATCAGGCCAGCTACCCCTCCGGCTCTCTCATAAGCTTGTGGTTTTGTTGATGGGGGCTTTCTCTGAGGAAGATGATGAAGGGATTGGTCATTAGCTCATTAGTCTGTCTTCTGCACGGAGGTCTGCGATTGAGAATATTTCTATGATCTTCATTCTATGTAATACCACCCATATACACAATTTCCAAAGGGACTGTGTTAACCTAATCCGAAGAGGACAAGTAGAAAGGGAAATAGAATTGTATGCATGAGCAGGAGTGGAATATTAAAATCAGGCTCAACTAGGCAGATTTGGGGTTTTCTATACTACCAGATTTATTTTCCCCCCTTCTTGGTCTTTAAAGTAGACACAAAATCTTTAGAACGGGGTGTAGTGGTACAAATCAGTAGCCTTTGGCTCAGAAGATATTTAGTGTTTTCAAGAACTGTAACTTGAACACCAAAGATGGTGCACACACCATAATCCCCACCCTCCCTCTTTGCCTCATGCCAGACACACTCTTAATTCCCTCACCCAGTCGACACTTATCTCCTACATTCCTGCTGTGCGCCAGGAATGCCCTCAGAATTATGTTTGCGTTACTCGCCTGGACCCTGCAGTCGTTTGAGTCAGTGACTGCCATCCTACAGAAAACCGAGGCAGGTTAATGGTGACAAACGTCCCTCCATTCATCTTAGTGTAACCATTGTAACCTGAAATTTGAATCATTCTGAGGCTAGGATATTGTAACTAATGTCCTACCAGAGTCTCCGGAGACTGGCTTCTCTGAAGACTTGCTGGTTTTGTTTCCATATCCCCATGACCGGTGGCAATGGTAGGAGCTCCTGTCCCCAGAGCCCCACCAGATGACCAAAGCCAGGAAAATCTCAAGGACGTGCCCAAGGCCCCAAAGGCAGTAGAGTCTAGGCCGGCCTGGACGACTGGTCACCTTGATTCTAAGCTGGGGCTGGATCTCCTGTCCTTGAGAGGCTCTGGTTTCACAGCCTGCCTGGGAGAACAAAAGAGATTTCAGTTGTCACATGGAACCAGCCAGAGCTGCTCTCTTTTCTGACTTGGCTGGCTTTCCCTGTGTGCTGTTTCACATCACATACATTCTCCCCCCTCCCCTAGGATGATTGGTTGAAATTAAATATCCTGAAATTACACTGGAAGGGGAAGAAAAGCTAATACAAAATTTTAATCAAAACACAAGCTTAACAGTTCCCAGGCTTTGAAATGTGAAGCAGGCACTGGTTCCGTGGGGACGTCCGAACCTGTTCTCAGGTGTGAAGTTCCTTCAAGGAAGGGGCAGTCTCCTAAGAGAATTACAAGGAAACCAGCGCGTTGCACACTGAGGATTTCCAAATGCAGCTGGACCTTTTTCGCCTTTACACAGTGTGCATGGGCAGGCCAACCCAGAACGAAACGCTCGCTGTGGACTCTGGAGGAGACCTCCAGAGAAAGCGAGGTTTTCTTCCCCATCCCCAGCCTGCTTTGACCCTTAAGTCCGCATCCAGGGCCTGAAGGTTACAGGAGAAGGAAAGGACTGGACAAAGGGCTTCCAGGGGAGCTGAAATCCCCTGTAACCTCAGGGCCGCCCTGACTCCAAGAGGTGGGTATTGTGCGCCCTCTGGTGGAAGAGGCCCCACCAGACAACCTGAAAGATTTCTCCCTGGATTAACTCTATAAATAGACAGATGATTTAT
Source organism: Meles meles (assembly GCF_922984935.1). Classification (NCBI taxonomy): domain Eukaryota; kingdom Metazoa; phylum Chordata; class Mammalia; order Carnivora; family Mustelidae; genus Meles; species Meles meles. Next base: position 13,783,929 of record NC_060080.1, on the reverse strand, counting down.
TAAACAGATTTGAGGCTCATTTGAGGCGCTGGGCCATGATTGCTTCAGGGCTCAAATAAGGGAGTGCTTAGGACCCTGCCTCTTCTGCAAGCACCTGGACTTGCTTAGCGAGTCACCAGCATGATCTACATTACAAGTGCATCTGAATGTTGGCTCAGCCGCTCTCAGCCGGGAGATGCCAAATTCCTCCTATATAAAAGGAGCTTTAGTAACTCAAGCAAAATAAGCACACTTTTCCCCCCACCGCCTTCCCAGAGACTGAGGCGGCAGGGTTTCTGGGAGGATACACAATACCTTGTTACAAACCATGTAATGTTTTAAAAAGTATCTATCCGACAGCCTTGGCTAAAGCCAGATCTTCTATCTCGATTACTTCAATATGTCACATCCATATCGCTCCGCGGCGTCCAGGCTTCCCGAGCCAAGGCCTCTCTGTCTTGTCCAACCTTCCCATCTGGAAGCAATGAGCTTAATATTCTGGCTTTCCCCCATAAAAGCTATGTCACAAAAAAGTAGCAGCCTGTGAACTGCTTTATCCTCCCAAGACACACCGGAGCTTGCTCGATTCCCTTACATCGAAACAGCGTCCCCAACGCCCACCCTCTGCTGCGCCACATCCCCAGATGGCCTGTATGGCTCAGCACAGGACCAGGGGGACTGAAGGGAATTGGCAATCATTTACACTTTAATCCCACTTTTGACGTTTTGAAGGATGCAGCTTAAAATGTAGTGGAGGCTTAGGGACTCCCTCCCGATAAATGTGTTTGCGAGAAGCAGCGGCATCCCTTAGCCAGCCGCCTACTGTTTCTGGTGACACAACAGAGACCCAGCCTTGGAGTCTGTCTGGCATTCCTCTCTTGCTCGTCTTAGCTTCTCAAGCATGGCCTGGCTGTCAGGTCAACTGTCATGTTCCCGCTGACCTCGGTGTTTGGGAGTGCATGGGGACAAGGCCCTTCCCAATTAGCTGGGCCTTACTCGTTTATTGATATACTCCATCATCAGACTGGGGTTGAGTGCCTGGCCTGTCCCTTTGGCTATGCTCTCTGTGTCAGAGTGGTCCCTGGCCTGTAAGAGACTAAGTATGTGAAGGGGACAGACCCCGTATTCCAAATAGTTAGAAAAGTGGCCCCAGGAGCAAAGAATCCGTGTCGGGGGTGCAGGGGGGGGGGTGTCATGTGAAGCATGCCTCTTTCCAGGCCTCAGCCCAACCCTACTGGATGAGAATCATCTGAAGCAAGGCCCAGGAACGTGCACTTGAGCTAAACCCCCAGGTAACTTCCACACACATGGAAAGCAGCAGACTCACTGGGTTAGGTCAGACGAGGCAGCAAATGATGAAGTGTAAAATTCGGGGAGAAATCCTGCGACCTGAGATGAGAACGTAGGTCTTTGCCTGGAAAGGATACAAGGCTGCTGCCCTTCCTCCGGTCCCAGAGTTCTGAGCGATTAGCGGGAATGGAAACCACCCCGCAGCTGAGCTCCGAGGACTTTGGCTTCTTGACTGGTCTCCTTCAGTTGGAAACTTCTAGAGGCAGAGGCCAGCCTTGCTGTGCTGAGTCTTTAAGAAAGGGCCTCGGCATCCTGGAAGGGATTTTAAAGAGCAGCTCATGAAAGCTCCTTGTTTTATAGGGGGGACACCTGGCCTGGGAAGGGAGGGAGGCTGCCCGAGCTCACGCAGGCTTTAGAAACACATTTATTTGGGCTAACTTTCTGATTTGGAGACATCAACATTTGCGTCTAAGCCAAGCCCACGTTCGTGAATGCTCATATTCTCCAACTTCTGAAAGCATTGCCCGTTCACTAATGTATACTGAGGAGTTTTCAAAAGTGCACATGGAGGGGTAGGGGGATAGGAGAAGAATAAATGAAACAAGATGGGATTGGGAGGGAGACAAACCATAAATGACTCTTAATCTCACAAAACAAACTGGGGGTTGCTGGGGGGAGGTGGGATTGGGAGAGGGGGAGCGGGCTATGGACATTGGGGAGGGGAGGCGAACCATAAGAGACTATGGACTCTGAAAAACAACCTGAGGGTTTTGAAGGATCAGGGGTGGGAGGTTGGGGGAACAGGTGGTGGGTAATGGGGAGGGCACGTTTTGCATGGAGCACTGGGTGTTCTGCAAAAAGAATGAATACTGTTACGCTGAAAAAATAAATAAAATGGAAAAAAAAAAAAAAAGTGCTCATGTGAGAGCCATTCTCCCGCAGGCCTCCAGTGGCCCAGCCTCCGCAGACCACATGCATAAAACCTGTCTCCTGAAATGCTCCCTTGCTGCATTGAAGGGAACCTCATTTTGGCAAATTAGTTCATGACCCGGGGACAGTTAAATGAAACTGTAGGCACATCAAGCGGAGGTTATTTGTGTTCTGTCTTTTTTTAGACCAAGCCTCAGATGTGTTTATTTGGAAGCTTGGCTCCCACTCGCTCTCCCTGTACTTAAAGTTAATCCTGTGTTTTCTTTGAGCTACCTTGAAATCTATGTTGAATGAAAAAGACTGATTTCAAAGTACATGGTGTTATAAAAGGAATCCCAAGGTTTGTGATCTCAAATTTATTGTCAAACGTATTTACTTCTCTTCTTTCTTTCTCTCATTCTCCCTCCCTTCCTTCCTTCCTTCCTCTCCCTTACTTTCTTCCCTCCCTCTCTCCCTCCCTCCCTCTCATTCTTCCTTCTTCTCTTGTCTTCTCTTCCCTTCCCTTCCCTTCCTTTCTTTTCTTTTCTTTCCCTTTACTTTCCTTTTTTCTTTCCCTTTACTTTCCTTTTTGCTTTTCTCTCTCCTTTTCTTTTTTTTTCTTTTCTTTTCTTTTCTTTTCTTTCTTTTCTCTTCTGTTTGATCCAGACTAAAGGTTTTTAGTGTGAGTTATGAAAGAGCAGAGAGGGAAGATTAGAAGATTCTGGGTAGAGTTTCCTGGGGAATTCTTTGTCCTACAGAAGAGGTGCACGCAGACAGTGCTCCTTAACTCCTACCTCTTGAGATGACAGGCACTTTCAGTGTCTGAGCCACTCTACCCTCAGTCTCTGACCCAGGGTGTGGCACAGAGGGGCACTCGGCAAGTGTCGGCTGGATTAATGGCCAGAAGCGTGTGCCTCCATACTTCTCTATCGGAATAGATTTTTAAAGAGCCGATATACATTGTTTTACATTTTCTCATATGTCCATGAGACAAAGCAACTCACTTAAAAAAAATGTTCATCTTTTAAAAGTAGTTCTATATTTAGTTAAATATTCTGGAACTGACTAAAACTGTACAAATATATACATGCACCTGATGTTTGCTTTCAACTAGTTATTACAAAGCAAGACCGTGGAAAATAAAGCTGGCTTTTATAACAATATTTTTAATCTTAAACTTTTATTTTATTTATTTATTTATTTATTTAAATCCCAACTTCTCTTTTCTGCTGGTTTTAGGACTCTGGACTAGAGGACTTTCAGACTCTGGCGTAACCTCAGTGAGACAGAGGAGGTTTACCATGTCCTCACCCAGATGCTGGGAAGGTTGGTTTCTTGAGGCTTGGAGTGTGAACCAGGCAGCAGCCTCACAGGGGAAACTCAGAGCTCTCTCTTTTTTCTGAGCTCTGTGACTCTGTCATCTCTGAAGGATCCTCAGCAGGGTGTGTGGAGAGGATGGAAGGCAAGAGATGAGACACAGGCTGGCAGATCTTTAGCTCAAGATGGCGGGTGAAGAAACACCAAATGCTTTTCAAGTTGGTTCACCTCAGACATAGCCTGAATCTGCTGACACACATCGGCAGATCTTACCGAGTCTTTCAATGTCTGGCTACGTCTTTGATCATATCCTTGAACATTAGGTTTCATTGTTGGATTTGGTTCCCTGTTTTCTTCCTGTAATTTGACCTCAGTTCCCAGTCAGACTCTAGAACCAAAACCTGTGTCCCTCCCACCCATCAGCCAGCTGGGTGAGAGGCACAGTATGGATGCTCACTGACTTCAGTAAATCCAAGAGACCACTCCCCAGCCTCACCATGCCCCTACCCTTCTGTGAGCTTTCTCTTCAGATTTCTCCAGGCAGGAGATGCCCCAAGTACCTCGACAAGACTTACACAGGCGCAGAGAATCTGCAGAGCCCTGTAGCTTGATGATCTCTGAACTGACTAGAGATTTTGAAATAATGGTTAAAACCCACAAAGCTGCCTCGAAATGCTGCCGGACCGCATTAGGCAGATTGTGAATCACAACGTCAATATTTTGCATGTTTCATCCTATTTATCAAGCCCCTGCCTTCTGGGGCTGTGGAATTTAAGATGACTCGACTCCTGCAGGTTAAGTCGACTCCATTTGAGCTCACTCTAAACAAGCTCACATTCCAGCCTCGCAGCCTCAACTTGTGCACGCAGAGCCTGCAGCGCGGCCCATGCACCTTTCACACCGGAACAGTCCATCAGACATTAATGTGACAGAGAGAGCCATCACCGGACAAGTTCATCCTGCCATTCACATCCTGGGATAAGAACACTGAATATACACATCCTGAGATTTAATCTGTAAACAGAGCCCCAAGCATCTGGGGGAAGGAGGAGTGGTTATGGGTCAGCCGGCTGCTTCCTTAAAGCTCCATGGGACTATCTTGGGCACTCATCGGAGACAGTTTCTGAACGGTTGGACGGTCAAGTCTGACAGGATGTTGGGTCCTACCGTCTGCATGTGCCCTGACGGCTGGTGGGGAGCTCTGACACTGTTAACAGCCTCGAAGGGTCCCCCAAGGACTCACGCCAGTGCCCTAGGTGGTATTTATCTTTGGTCCCCTCCGTCGGGGAGCCAGGGGGACGCTTCTCTTTTTTCCTGGGAAATGACGAGTCAGGTGGCAGAGCTGCCCTCCACCGCCCCAGGATACTAAACAACGCTGTCAGCAGCTGTCTCTTCCGAGTGGAAGGGCCAAAAGCAAATTTGAAAAGAGTTTGGTTATCATTTCTGAAGTATGTGAGAGACTTTGCCACTTAGAATCACTCAGAGCAAATAATTTCCAGCTTTCTCCTTTCCATCCTATGCCAAGAAGTGGCCTATTTCACCTCCTTGAAGAGTCACTGCTTCTGTCTCTTTTACCCAGTGTGGGCTCTCTGGTGTGGTGACAAATTTAGGATTAGGAGACATGAGAAAGGAAGAAAAATGTGTTTTCTTAAAAAGAGAAGGAGGAAGAGGAGAAGGGGAGGAGGGGAAAGAGGAAGAAAGAGAAAAAGAAAGGAACAAAATGACCAGTTGAAGGGAAGGTGAAGCTTTGCCTTAGTTGCTGGTTTTGAGCAGGTTCAGGTCCCTTAAGAACAGGAGACTCAGACTGGCCATCCCTGACGGCATCCCGCTCTCATGGAAAGTTTATTTGGCCCCATTAGTGTTGGCCTAGAGAGCCCCTTTGAAACAGAGGCATGCATTTGGCCCCGAGAAACTTACTTCTATACTTTTGCCCTCCCATACTGGGAGAGAGACACCTGTAGGCCTGGGCGGGGGCCGGGGGGGGTATCTCTGGGTAGCACCATGATGACACTGTTTAGACAAAGGCAGCTCCTCGACAGATGTTATGTAGTCTCGTGGTTACACAGTTACTCATCACTGCTACTTCTGCTTTTGTTTCCATAGATGTGCTGATGACCCAAGCCCTTCCTGTGACACACAAGCACACAACACACAACACACACACACACACACACACACACACACACACACACACACACGCACTTTCTCCCCACCCCGGATGATCACACAGGGCTGCAGCTGAGTCGTGGCTTGCCTCCTTTGGGCAATACGTGCTCTCCCATTGGCAGATTCACACATATTTATCTGTCTGGTCTGTAGGCATTGGACTTTGTAAGCAGCTCTGATACCTGCATTGTTTTACAGCTTCCACAATTGCCATTTCTCTCTTTACCTCTGAGATGACATTGGGAGTCCAAGCACAGTCTACCGGAGGCAAGAGGTCTGGTGTCGTGTCCCAGGCCAGTGCAGCCAGTGACCAGCATACAAGCATGCTCACTTATTTCCAGCCTGTTCTCCTTCATCGAGGCTCCTTGGCCCCTGCAACAGCCGACACACAGAGACCCTCTCAATGGCACACACTCCATGGTTAATATCCTTTTCTGTTCTTCTGGGATCAAAAGAAATTCTGTTTCCTCAGAGATGCGGGAAGCTCCCTATGGAGAAAAAAAAAATATTATCATTTCTCTCTCCTTTTCTTGCACTCATGTGCTAACAGAGCTTCTCAAAACTCAAGGGCTCTGCTCACAATCACCAAACCAAGGGAAAAGTAGCTGGGAATACAGCCCAGAAACGTGTTCCCAGAAGTTTAGACTGGCTCCACGAACAGCCCCTCACACGTGCACAGCCTGCCTGTGTTTACTCAGAGCACGTCCTCTTGCTCAAGCCTGATTGTCACAACAGCCCCGACGGCACCAGGAAAAATATTATCATCCTCTCACAGGACAGATGATGGCATGGGACCCTCTATCCAGAATCTTCCAGTGGGTCATGGTGGAGTTGGGACCAGAAACTTCAGGCATTGGCTTGCTTGCCATCAGCAGGACAGTCTTCTGTGTACTAAGAATCCAAAACAAATCAAATAAGACCATTTAATTTCAAGCTAAAGATAGTTCTCTGAGCTGTAGATAGGAAACACAATTGACCAACTTATGACTTAAGAAAAAATGGTGCTAATGGTGTAGGTGAGGAGTGAGGGTAAGGGAAGAATGACTGGTGGGGAGGAAGGGGAGGAAGGGGGATAGAGGGGGAGGCAGGAAAAGGGGCCAATTAGGGTTTGGAAAGTCTCATCCCTAGACTGTCATTCAGCCCTGGTTGGAGTGCAAGCTGGTACAATCTTCTGGGAAGACAGTTTGGCATAATCTCCCGAAGGGGAAGATCCATGGAGCCTGTGATCCAGTCTTTGTACACTGGGTTGCTGGAGTAAATCTTGTGTACACACCATCGGACATCTATAAGCCCAACCAGGATAGCACAAACTGGGAAGAACTCACAGTCCACCAACAGTAGAACAGTTAACTGAACTGTGATACATCCCTACCAATAGATACTACACAAAAAATAAAATAAACATAAGCTACATGCAGTAGCCTAGGTAAATTTCCATACATGATGTTGAAAACGAAGAGGTAACTAAAGTCACTGAAGCATCTCGGGAAAACAAACACGGTCATGACAGCAGTGAGCATCATGGTCACCGCTAGCAGGTAAGAAGCTTGTGATTGAGTAGAAGCAGTTTCAGGGTTCAGGATTTTGTAAATGCTCCATTGTGGGGCGCCTGGGTGGCTCAGTCAGTGAAGAAACTGCTTTTGGCTCAGGTCCTGATGTCAGGGTCCTGGGATCCAGCACCACATGGGCTCCCTGCTCAGTGGGGAGCCTGCTTCTCCCTCTCCTTCTGGTGCCCCTTCATGCTCTTGCTCTCTCTCTCTCTCTCTCTCTCTCAAATAAATAAATAAAATCTTTTAAAAAAATTCTCTATTGCTTAACTGGGTGCTGTTTTCACAAAATTTTCCTTTTGTAATCACTCATTAAACCTTGGATTTTGTGTGGTGTGTGTGTGTGTGTGTGTGTGTGTGTATGATTCACCTTTAAATGTATATCTTACTATGTGAAAACGTTATGAACAAGGAAGGAAGGGAGAAAGAGACAGAAGGAAAGTGGGAGGGGCTAAGGGCAGGAGGAAAGGAGCTGGACAGATTTCGTGGATGCAAATATCAGATCCCATCCACTCCTCTAGCTGTTATACAAGCTTTGGGATGTGTTTATTGTTTGGATGGTTGGATATGTAATGATTACCCCGGGTACCTTCCTCTGGAACACTCAAGAGCCATCACCGCATGTTGCCAGTGCAACGAGATTTTCAAATGCCGTATTCCATACAGACCTTAACCTTGCACCTCAATCTAGATAAACTCCAAGCCAGCAGTGCCCTGGATTACAAGAACCTGAGGCTGCACTCCGTTTCTGTGAGGAACTGCCAATGTTTTGCCCTCAGGCAAAAAGGAAACCTGATTTCTTTCTCCGGACCACATCTCAGAATGTCCAGATCCAGCAGTTAAGATCTCGCCCCTGCTGCAGTTTCTAATTAAGACCGTATTCAGTCACCTCTCTGTCTCTGTTTCTGTCTGTGTGTCTCTCTCCTTCCTTCTCTCCTTTCCTTTTCCATCGATTCATGCCCGATTGTCCTATTCTGTGACACCGTTCAGCGAGGCTCACACTTGTTTCAGATGTGAAATGTCACAACCTTTTTACTGCTTTGGTCATGTCTTTACTGTCAGGACAAGGAGAGAAATACCATTATCTTCCAGAATTTAAGTCATATGGGGATTTATTTTTTCAGTGGCTCCCTGAGAATTGAAATAAATTTATACATACTTTGATATAACTTTATGGGGGCACCTGGATAGCTCAGTTAGTTAAGCTCCCGACTCTTGATTTTGGCTCAGGTCACGATCTCAGTGTCCTGAGATAGAGCTCTGTGGAGGTCTCCTCACTCAGCGGGAAGTCTACTTAGGATTCTCTCTGTCCCTCTGTCCTTCCCATCCCCACTTGTGCATGCATGCTTGCCCTCTCCTTCTCTAAACAAAACAAAACAAAACAAAACCAACCAAACAAAATCCCTTAACTTTAAGAGCAACTACTTTCTTACTAATATAATTTTTTTAAAGATTTTATTTATTTATTTGACTGATAGAGATCACAAGTAGGCAAAGAGGCAGGCATAGAGAGAGAGAGAGGAGGAAGCAAGCTTCCTGCCAAGCAGAGAGCCCGATGCGGGGCTCGATCCCAGGACCCTGGGATCATGACCTGAGCAAAAGGCAGAGGCTTAACCCACAGAGCCACCCAGGCACCCCCTTACTAATATAATTTAGAAATGAACTGGCGTCAGGTGAATGTGAGAATGTGGGGACAATTCTTTGTTTCTCTGGAGCTTCCAGCATTGAGAGGTAACAGTGGACCAACTAATACTCAACTCTCAACAGACCATATTTTTTTGTAAATACCTCTACACTCAACGCACACCTTGAACTCACAAACCTGAGATCAAGAGTGGCATTTTCTACCAAATGAACCAGCCAGGCACCCCCCAACAGACTGTATTAATGGAGTGAGGATCCATGTTTTGAACACATAGGTAATGTAAACATAATCTCAGGACATTCTGATTTATACACAGATATACTTTATTAGGATTTACTCCAGCTAAAATGAAAATTATGATAATAATTCTATTCATTATTAAGCCCATACTATACATCAGTACTAGTTGCCTGATACACACGATTCAACTGAGCTGACAATGGTTCTTCAGGGATGTGTGGTGTCTTTGGAGATGAAGAAACTGGGCTCCAAGCACTGAAGTGAATTGAGTTAATGGTGTAGGTGCTATTGGTCCTTCCAAAATCAGCTCAGGTTTCTCCCTTCTCTCAGTTCCAGGAGATTCTCTGACTGAGCTGGTCCATAGCACTCTTGGCTCTCTGAAAAGAAAGTTCTCACTATCCACACCAATAAGAAAGTTCTCACTATCCACACCAATAGTTCCTGTGACTTCTCGTCTATTTTGCCTCACAATGCCTCCTCCTGTTTTATTATTACTCACACTGTCACGGATACTTACCAGATTCCCAGACCTGGGTGGACAGAACATCCTGCAACACATTTCCAACTTCTGTTTCTTCTCAACACTGAACTCAGAGATGGCCCACAGCATGGAGAAGGAGTAGAATGGAATGTATGAGCGAAAAGATGGTGACGCAAAGCACCAGATCCTTTCCTTTGCGTCCATCAGCAGATGTGGAGGAAGATGGGGTGGTCTGGGGAACACATCCAGACAGCTTCGTCTGGACCCACTTCATACGTGGCCCCTTGGGAACTGTCGCAAGGCCATTTTGAACTGTCCTCCATGGGGCAAACATTAGCAGGATCTTTTCCCTCAAATAGGGAACTTTATCACTGTGTCTTGGAGGTTTGACTGAGTCTGAAATATTATTCTGAACAAAAATAAAAAGTGTAAATTAGTGATAGAGTTGTACAAATTGTAGGGGTGTTGAGGATAGGGTAGTGGAAGCAGCAGGCTTGGAGATAAAAATCCCTAGAATCACCACATAGTGCCCAGGAAACCACCAATTGTTCTAGCACCTTCTTTCACTTGTCAACTGAAATCCAAAGATTTGGTGGTCTGTTGCTGCAAGTCCATGTTGGTGAGGATGCGTGTCAGTGGTGCTTCTCATTTATTTTAAAATTCTGTCATTTTTTCCAAAATCCCTTCAGAGAATCTCCCAAACCAAAAATTAAACTCAAGGAAATTTTCCTTTTTTGCAATTTAGCAGTTTGGAGTTTTTCGTGCATGGACGCCACTCCACCCCATCCCACTCCATCCTAAATTGAGTTGGAGGCTTTTTTGTTTTCACTCTTGCATAACATGAAAACGGGTGAACACATTTTACTCAAAATTTCCATCTCCAAATCTCCTAAGTGGTGTGAAAAATCCTGGAAAATCTCAGAGCAGAAGAGGACGCTAGGAAAAATCAGGACAAGTAGAAACAGCAGTGAAGGATGTAACCTAACGTCTGTGTTGACATGACCAACATTCCCCAAAGATGTCTTCCCTCCAGTGAGCCTGGGCTGCTAGAATAAAACCACGATCCCACCACCACTTAACAGTGATGGTCATGAATCAATCCTACCCGATCTGGCACCAGACACACATCTGCTTTGTCCCTTAGGGCACTCTAGGCCCAGTGCCTGCAGCCTACAATATGGTCAAGATTCCATGAAAATCATGTCCCCAGACAAGTACTGGTTCTAAAATAAAAAAGAAAGCTAGAGAATTGAAATAAATATGGGCAATGAAATATCTACAAAACAGAACATTGTGTTATCTAATAATACAGAACTCAATTTATGTGTGTATGGTGTATGGACATACACACACACATACAGAAACGTGTACATATGCATATGTATGTACACATGTGGGGTTTTCCAAATATAAACAAGCACATATACACAAAAATCTAGTTGAGATACGAGTACATTTTAGTATAGCTGACATAATGTGGCTCAGGTCTTAAAGTATACCCTTAACAGCCCTGTCCAGCATGCAAACTTTGTACTTCATGACCCCGCATTCAGATGAATAAATGTGCTAAGTATGCTATTTCTAGAAACTATACCCCCTGACTTCAAAGAACACAAAAATATACTTGATATAGCCAATTATTTCAGAACAAGATAAAGTATGGTATAATTTAAAAAGGTAGCTGGCAAATGAGTGATTTCAACAATTAGGAGAGAGAGAAGGGCTGATTCTCGGACTACCACAGGAAAGCCTTCATGAAAAGCTAGGCTTTGGGTTAGGTCTCCTAGTAGAGTTGAAGAGGTGGGTAAAGGTAGGGATATGTGCAAGAACCGAAAGAAGGATGTGGAAGGCAAAGGTAGAGTCTTGAGGATAGGGGCCATGGCCTAAATCTCTTCAGTGAACTTGGGTAAGTGCTTTCATAGAGGAGGTTGTAAAGAAGTCAGTGCTCTTTGTGTGGAATCCAGAAAAAGCATTCAGTAATGGGCCTCTGACAAGAGAGCTGTTAGTATTTGGAACTTTTTCTTTCTTCTGCAACTAAAATACTAATGCATTCAAGGTCCAAACTAACTACTTCTTTATTCCATTCTGGGAAGTTTTCAGAAATCCTTTTTCAAATGATTTCGAATAGATGGAATCATTTCAGGCACCATGATATCAAGACAGAAATATATATTTGAGGGACTTGTCAAAATGAACTCCTCTTGGTTAAGACTTCCCCTCATGATCCATTTCTGTCAGTGATTATCCTATCTTCAAAAGACAGAGAAAAGGGATCAATTACTCTTCTAAGCTTCCACTCCATTTTCTCTATATTACTACATAATGGATACTTCAGTCCTTGTATTAGAGTTATTTCAGCACATTTAAATCCCCCAGTGGACTGTGAATCCTATGTGTAAGGTGGGGATGGTGAAAGTGTCTTATCTGTCTTGATGTTCCCAGTACCAAACAGTGTCCAGCCATTAGCAGGTGCTCTGTGAGAAGAATAAAGGTAAAAAAAAAAACAAAACAAAAAAACAAACAACAACAACAACAACAACCACCAAAACAAAACAACCAACACTTAGCTAAGTGAAGAAACTAAAAATATACACTTCTACAAATGATGTCATGTGCACACATATACATTCATGGAGAAAAAGACAAGCAGAAAGAGAGAGAGAGAGAACTTGAGGTTGATGTGATTTCCAGAAGTCAGAGGGACAATTGCCTTTATTCTTACAGAAAATAGTAATTCTGGAAGATTTACATGGCAGAAATTGTTATTGTGAACCACTGTTCACAGATATCCACCCTGGGTATAATAATGGAGCTTTGGTTCCCATAGCAGGAGTGAGTTTATATTCCTTGATCTCTGAGTACAGAAATAATGAGCTTAGTGCTGTGCAGAAGGAGAACTGGATCAGGGAACAAAACTGGGTCCAAATCCACCACCCTAAGCAGGTGGTTCTGTAACCTCAAGAAGTCACTCATTCTCTTGAAGGATTAATTTCTCCTCTGTAGAGTGAAAACTCTAGCTCTATCTCTATTCTTTGGAGTTATTGTAAGGTTGATACACACATGGCCCCCTACTAATTGCTAAGTTTTATAAAAATAGAAGAGAAAAATATTATATTTGTTTCAGATTCTGAATTCTTTGCTCTACAACTTTCTCCAAAGCATTATATGGAAAGGAAATAAACACTCCTATAGATTGAAAATCACGTAAAGGACTCATGTGACCCAGGGATTATGCTTCCTCTCCAGATGGTCTCACCTCAAACTTAGCCCGTGTCTTGGGTGAGATGTTCAATCATCAGATGTTGCTGTTTCATTATAAAAATATAATGAAAGGGTTTCAAGCCATGGTTAATCCATGATTCTCTGCTTTATCTAATCATGGGATAGTTAATTCTTGGAATAGATAGAAAAACATAAAAGACGATTAGAGGGACCCTGGGGTGACTCAGTTGGTTAAGTGTCTCCCTTTAGCTCAGGCCATGATCTTGGGGTCCTCTAATCAAGTCCCACATCAGGCTTGTGCTCTTTCTTACTATCTCAGTCTTTTCCCTCTCAAACAGAGAAATAAAATAAAATTAAACACTTAAAAAAAAGACAATTAGATATCTTCTAAGTAATTCAGTCTACTTTGGTTAGTTCCTAAATTTTTGATACATTTTTTTAAGGCTGACCACTGAATGCTCTTATGACTATATAAAAACATTGAAAAGAATATTTTCAATTAATAAATGCTTGTCAATAAGCTAGAATAAAAAAAAAGGTATATCCACGATTATAAATGTAACTATGGTTAAAAAAAATTCTACAGAACTGTGAGGAAAATTCAAAATTTGAATATGTGAGAACAAACTGAAGGTTACTGGAGGGGGGTTGGGGGATGGGCTAAATGGGTGATGAGGATTAAGGAGGGCACTTGTTATGAACACTGGATGTCATATATAAGTGATGAATCTTTAAAGTCTACACCAGAAACTAGTATTACACTGTATGTTAACTAACTGGAATTTAAATAAAAATTTGGAGAAAGAAAAAAAGAAACTAAACTGGAACAAATTAAAAAAGAGAAAAACTTGTACGTACAAAATAATATTCTACCCACATACAGTACAAGAAATGTATTAGACACACGTTCAGGATGATCAACTTTGGGTTCAACCACCCAGAAATGAAGAAGGAGAGTTCTTTAAGCACCTGGACAGTAGTTCCCAGAAAGCACAAGGAACCACAATTCACCAGAGAGCCCACAATGCCACCTGCTAACATGAAACATTGTTACACATTCATTATTGTGGATTCCAAGTGACATGTCCTGCATAGTCAGAGCAGAGGACTTGCTCCTGCCCTTGCATTGGTTAGAATACAAGCAACAGATTCAGCTATGGCCTTGACACTTTGCATGTAGGAGAAGAGCTGGGAAGGGGAGATGAACCATGAGAGACTATGGACTCTGAAAAACAACCTGAGGGTTTTGAAGGGGCGGGGGGTGGGAGGTTGGGGGAACCAGGTGGTGGGTAATAGGGAGGGCACATATTGCATGGAGCACTGGGTGTGGTGCAAAAACAATGAATACTGTTACGCTGAAAAGAAATTAAAAAAAAAAAAAAAGAATTGTTGCTCAGAGATGAGAAACACAGAGGAATGAAGGGAAACCATGAATGACCCATATGGAGTCAGGTATAAGCTTAGGTTTGTAGCATCTGCATTGAAGAACTAATGTATTTCTTTCTAGGGCCCTTGCTTGAAATATTTTTCAATTAAGATTTTATTCTTTAGAGCTGTTTTAGATTCACAGTAAAACTGAAGGTAAGGTACAGAGACTTCCCATATATCCTCCACTCCACACATGCATAACCTCCCCTATCATTCACATCCTCACCAGAGTGATATAATTCTTAGAATTGATGAATCTACGTAGATACATCATAATCACCCAAAGCCCATAGTTTACAGAAGTGTCCACTTGGAGTCCATTCTGTGGGTTTGGACAGATGTATAATGACATGTATCCATCATGATCACATCACATGTAGTAATGTTACTGCCCTAAAAATCCTCTGGGCTTTGCCTATTCATCACTTTCCCCACAGTCCCTGGCAACCACTGATCTTTTTAATGTCTCCAGAGTTTTGCTTTTTCCACAATGTCATGCTGTTGGAATCCTACAGTATGTGGCCTTTTCAGATTGGCTTCTTTCACTTAGCAATATGCATTTAAGGGACCTCCACATCTTTTCATGTTGTCATAGCTCAAATCTTTTCAGTGCTGAATAGTATTCCATTGTTTGGTTGGACCAAAGTTTCTTTAACCATTCAGCTACTAGAGGACATCTTGGTTGCTTCCAGGGTTTGGCAATTATGAATAAAGCTGTATAAGCATAGTGCAGGTTTCTGTGTAACCTTTGCTTTGAGTAACCTTGCTTGAAATTTTTAAAAAAATGCACATAACAATGCTTCACTTTCCCTAGTGCACTAAGAATAAATTTGGTTGCATATAACAACAACAACAAAGCATTCAGAAGCTTTGGCAAGGCACAGATTTTGGTGTTTTCATCTATTACACAAAAAAATAAATAGTTGAGGGGTCACTAATGAGAGCTTTGAGGTCATCAGAGACTTAGTCTTATTTTATTCTTATTTTCCACTTTTCTTAGCATACAAAGTTCATCCTCAAGTTTACATCAAGGTTGTAAGATGTCACCTGCCACCCCATTCACATTACAAGCTGTAGGAAAGAAAGGGAAAAACATAGATTCCCATAGATCTCGCTGAGTCAGCCCCAGAATCTTCTGGGAAGATCTGCCCACCCCTTCAATGCCTCAACTTACCTTGTTTTATACCTCGTTGGCCCATTAAAACTGCAAAATAGGCTGACAAAGGGAATCATTTAGCTGTGTGACTGCTGCACTGAATAAAATCAGGTGTCTGTTAATAAAAGCGAGGAGAGAAAGAACATGACCCAGGCAACTAGGTCTCTCCTACAGCTCACATTCAAACCATAACTCAACTGGTGGATTTGATTTCCTGATGTCAGAGCTACATTTTTTTCCTATTTTGATAAAAATATAATATTTCTGGCTAATACTTTTATATCAATTTATGGTTTATAAAAACTCATCTTTAAGTGATTCTATAAAAATCTTCTTTACAAAATACATCATCTGTATAATCTATTTAATTCTCACAGTGATCCTGAGAAATAAATATTTTGTTTATATTATCAAGAAATGAAATGAGCTTAGAAAATCTTAGTACCTTGCCCAGGGCTAACCTGTTAGTAAGAGGATGTGACAACTATTTAACCAGATCTGACAAACTCCAGAGCCCTTGTCTTTTTATCTGAAAATTGATCAACAAGCTGTCAATCCTCCTTAATTATTTTTTGACTAATGAGTTATAATTTTCCATTTACTTCATCTCTTCATTGTAGCTCACTATTTCTTTTCAAACGAGTTTAAACAAATCATAATTATTTAATCCAGGCATGAGAAAGGCGTGAAAAGAAAGGAAACCTATTCGCAAGCATTATCCACAAGGTTCTTTTGAAATGCATGACCATTGTACCTTTACAGCAGCTCAGTTGAACAGGTACTATTATCCTGGAGATGAGGAGACTGAGGTCAGAGAGGTTATGACACTCCTGTAAGCTCACCCTGTGAGGAGATGACAGATGGGATTTGAAGACAACTCTTTCCAACTTCCTACTCCCTTCTGACTCCCTTTGACTTTCTTCCTGTCTCAAAATATTTGGAAGGTTGTTTCCTGATTATTTATCCATGTAACCTCACAGGTGTGAGGAATAACAAAGGAACACAGTAAAGGAAATGCGAGGTCATGATACTAGCCGACCTGGTAACTAATGAAGGAAAGATCAACAAAGAAGAAGAAGCTGTGAAAGATGGGAAGTGTTTGTAGATGGTTCTTTGGGAAGATCCCAACTAGCTCTTTTGTCTGGCTCGGGTTAAACATCCATTTGCTTTAAAGACAGGGTCTGCAAGTGGTTTCCTCTACTGCCTCTCTCTAGTGCTAAGTTCACAGTAATAATAGTTAACTTTGAGCACTTATACTATATGACTAAGGTTACTGCCTATTGCATGGGACACACTTAAACTCAAACAATTGTTGTAATTTCTAAATGGAAAGATTTAGAATTTACCTTAAGTTTATTTAAAGTGATTTTAAATGCTGATTTAACTGAATGGACTGTGTTTTTATCCGCTAATTCTGGCAACAGGTCTTCAAAGGATTAGATAAAGTGATGCATATCCAGAGAGCTTAACTTCAAGACCACACAATTGAAAGGGTGGTCTCAGGACTCACAGTCCTATATGGCTACAGCATGGTCCTTGGTCACAGCATCTTTTTCTCAAGCTCTGCAAATAAAAACAACCTTACATTCTCTAACAAAGAAAGAATTTAACTATTGATCGATTATCCTAACAGAGAGATCACATGAAAGCTATAAAGAATCCAAAATCTGTCTCCTGAACAATGGCTAAAGCATGTGATATTTTTAATGTCTTCCAGATCATTAAGAGAGAGAGAAAAAAAAAATCAAAGAAGTGTCCTCTCAGTGGTTTTCAACAGGGAGTGATTCTTTACCCAATGGGAACTTGATAATGTCTGGAGACACTTTTAGTCGTCCCAACTGGGGGTGCTACTGGAATCTCATGGGCAGAAGCCAGAGATGCTAATTATCCTTCATGGTACAGGACAGCCCCCACAACTAAGAATGACCTACTCCCACGTGTCAATAGTCCTGAGGTTGAGAAACACCAAATTAAAATAATCTGTTGGGGTTTTAATGTTTTTCTTTTCATTTTAAGTTGCTATACTGAGAGAGCTCGAATGTTTGGGAGCATCCACGAAAGGGTGAGTTCTACCTTCCAAAGAGTCACAAAACCAAATCCCTTCATGGCATTTTCTGGAGCCTGCAGCAACAACTCCCCCACATCTTAGTCTGAGCTTTAAGTCTCCGCCTTCTGCATCTGTGCATCTATTCTCAGCCCCATACCACCCTCTAGATGGCCCTGGCTATTTAAATCTAGGAGAAAGGGAGATTGTAGCTAAAGCACACTGGATCGGTAGAAAATGCACGAAGCTGGAGTCAGGCTAACCTAAATGTCATCTCATCCCGTCTACCGTTTGGCTGTGTAAACTTGGACAGTTTCAAAACTCTTCTGAAGAGTTCAGTTATCACTTGTAAGATGTAGATAATTTTACCCACCTTATCAAATTGTGATACGAATTAAAGGAGGCAAACCATCTTAAAAATTGTTTTATAGTTTACAAAGCATGATCAGAACAGATTACAGTCCTCACAGACTATTCGCAATGAGCATTTGAAAGAATATGTGTTAGGTTAAAGCTGTGTTTGTCTATGTTTGTAGCTTCTTCATTCTATTGACCAAGACAGTGTTATGTATCATTGTATAGACATCCTGTCCTCCCTCAACTGGAGGAAGAGGGCTATTTTGTGAAATTTGTTTGTTTAAACACTTTCTCCCTTTTTGCAGGGCGGGTAGTTAGAGAGAGCAAAAGAACTTTTTCCTCAAACAAACAAATGCAAGAAATACCTGATTCTGGTTGACAGAACTTGGTAAACAATGGCTGGTTTTTAAATGTTGATGGCCTTAGGGTACATTTGACTGTGAGTGGTGCCTTAGCAGCTCTTGACAGATGAGAATTTCTAAAGTGAGAAACACCAGACTGACCTTGGCTCTGTATTACCAAACTCAAGTAGGACATCACTGAGAATGGGAGAGTGGTCTTCTTCCAGGGGTCTGGAGGAGGTTTCCAGGGGCTAGTTTCCAACCTCCTCCAGTCCTAGCCATGTGGATGCAAAAGTTGGGTATTCATCCTTTCTGATGGTTGAGTCATATTCCATTGTATATATGGACCATGTCTTCTTTATCCATTCATCTTTTGAAGGGCATCTCGGCTCTTTCCACAATTTGGCTATTGTGGGCATTGCTGCTTTGAACATTAGGGTATATCTGGTCATTCTTTTCACTACATCTTTATCTTTGGGGTAAATACCCAGTAGTGCAATTGTTGGGTCATAGGATGGCTCTATTTTTAAGTTTTTGAGTAATTTCCACACTGTTTTCCAAAGTGGCTGCACCAACTTGCATTCCCACCAACAGTGGAAGAGGGTTCCCCTTTCTCCACATCCTCTCCAACATTTGTTATTTCCTGTCTTGTTAATCTTTGCCATTCTAACTGGTATAAGGTGGTATCTCAATGTGGTTTTGATTTGAGTTTCCCTGATGGCTAAAGATGATGAACATTTTCTTATGTGTCTGCTAGCCATTTGTATGCCTTCATTGGAGAAGTGTCTTTTTATGCCTTCTGCCCACTTCTTGACATAATTATCTGTTTTGGGGTGTTGAGTTTGAGAAGTTCTTTATAGATCTTGCATATTATTTGTTATTATCTTCTCCCATTCCATGAGTTGACTCTTCGTTTTGTTGACTGTTTCCTTTGCTGTGCAGAAGCTTTTTATCTTGATGAAAGACTTTTGTTTTTTTTAGTTTCCCTTGCCTTTGGAGACATGTCCTGAAAGAAGTTGCCATGGCCAATGTCGAAGAGGTTACTGCTGAGAGCAAAACGTCAAGCCCAGAACCTCCCTTTTATCAATCATCAGAGTCCCACTACTGAACAGCCACTTTTTTTGTGTCTTGCAAACTTTCAAAAAATGCATTACAAAATCCAAGTCCACCTAAAGGGAGCAATAAAGCATGAATTTGTTTTGTAGATTAGGCTGAGGGAACAAAAAAATTCCATATATGCATCATTCAACATAAGAGCACTTTATTTCTAAATCACAACATCCTGGGATGGCTCCAGGTCTGTGGCTGATGAGGGAGCTCTGCTCCACGTGGCTGGTCAAGAAACTTCAGAATGACAGCAGCTATCCAACTGTGAACATGGTGGTTACAAAACTGAAGGGAGACAAAGTCCTGACTCCATTCAGCCTTAAAGGTAGAAATGCAATAAAGAGCAAAAGTGAGAAATTTAATGAGCCATGCCTGAAAAGACACTCATGATTTCATTGGCTAGAGCTCCATCACATGGTCACAGCTAAAGCAAGGGAATCTAGGAAATGTAGTCTAGCTCTGTGCTCAGGAAAAATGGGGCGAATAAATGTTTGGACACAGCTAGTGAATCCACCCCAATAAGCAAATTTCTATTAAAGGTAAAAGAGACTTTGTATCTTTGCCATCTTTTCATACATCTGATCATCAGCTGGAAAGTTAGCACAGACTCTAGGGTTCTCATCATTGTCCCAAAGCTGTGAATGCAACTGTTCTCTCTCTCTGAGGGTCATATAGTGTGGGGTTTCCCTTGCCATAAATTAGAAAACAGAGTTGCTTTTGCTATCTAGGTAACCTTCTGTCATGGGATCCATAAGAGAAGACATCTGTTGCCAATCCAGGGTATTTCCAGGAATGGTGGTAGTTTGTAATTTAGCATGAGAGACTGGCACTGTACAAATCAGTCCTTAAAAATATAAGGCCTAGCACTCTGAAAAATAAGATTCCTACTTTGCAACTCATTTACAAATGCCAGAAAGGTCAAATCCAAGTTCAAAAGGAAAATTTTGATTTAGTAACTAAAAAACAGTCAAGTGAAAAGCGGTAATCACCATGATTACACAAATCCTTCATGTGTCCAAAAGCAGTGAGCTTTAAAAAATCTGCATGCAATTGCAGATTTTTTTTTGTCTTTTTCTACTATTTATTCTAAAACCAAGGCATAGATGGAAAATTTTATTAGCATCTGGGTAAGGCCCTCTGCAAGTCTAGAAAATCTTCATTAATCACTGAGATGCTCACCCCCATTTTTTAAAGATCAATGACTCACCAGGACTTACACAGCAATCAGGGCAAAGGTAACCGAATGCTGAATTTTCAAACTTTCCTTTCTTAAGAATGTCTTCACTTCTGGAATGTAAGACTGCTTTAACCGAATATGCACGTGTTAATGAGAGAGAAGTAGGGAAAGGAAAATAAACTGTAACTGAGAGGTGATATTTATGTTAGGATTTCCTCTCCTTTTCAGTTTTAGATTTAGTCTTAAGCACCTTTGCCCCAAGGGAAGAAAGAGCTCCAGAGAGCTGAGGCAGGCCCATCTAATCGCTTGCACCTCACCACTTAGTTGGAAGAACACTGGGTCACATACTCTCCTGTACCCTTCCTCCATCACGTTCCCAAGAAGATACAGTTAGAAGAGGGAGCAGGTGAAATCCTTGGAGGTCAAGACAGAGACAATATGACCATCTCTCCTTTCAAAGGAGATGCATTCCAATTGCAGTCTTTGTCACAGCCCACATACAGCAAATTTGGTTTTAATTCACCTCATCTGGCACAAGTTACTCTTTGAAGGAAAGAACAGTCAACAAAAATTTCTTCTGAAAAAGAAGAGATGTTGCAGAATGCTTCAATGTCTGGTTCAAAGCTTTTAAAGAACTGTGAAATACATTGGTAAATACGGAAAAATTGGAAAATTGAGAAAAAGCATATATTACTGGCTTATCAGTAAATGGGTTCACTTCCCCATACTTGCACAGAAGTAGATAATTGTGTAGCCTAATATCCGTACACACAAGAAGACAGGTCGTCTGTTTTCTTCAGGTGGCCTTAGTGGAAGAAGGCGTCCTGGTCTCTTTTACTCAGGTGAGTGGGGGAGTTAATCTGTTTAACCTCCAGAGCTCACTCTGCTTCCTCTCCTGTGATGAGGTGCACGGTTTGGCTTGGCTTTCTTGGGTCAGCAGCTGCAGAAGGAAGAAATGGAAACTCTTCATTGTCATCGAGCCTCTTTCTTTGCCAAAGAACAATTGATCCCTGAAACTGCTAGCAGAGGGAAGAGGCTTTCCAAGGACAGCAGAAGAAAGAGACAAACTAACTCAAATGATCAGCCTCCCTGGGGACAGGGAGTAGTCTACAAGCAAGCAATAAACGGAGAGTGTGTAGGGCGGTGGAGCCTGCCAGGGAAGCGGAATGTCCTGTTCCAGCCCTGTGAGGGCAGGAACACAGGAGAGATCTGGGAATCTTGCTGAGATCCTGTAAGATCCTGCAAGATGCACTTAGTAGGACTCTTTCTATAATGTAATGTGATTGTATTCCTTTTTAAATGTGTTGCATAAAATGTCATTCAAATCAAAGGAGATCTAATTCCAAACAAGTCATAAATCCTTAAGACAATATTGGGAGAAACAGCTTTGGGAATAGTTAATCATCACTTGCCTTCAGTGAGTAGTATTCCAACTTTGGGGCTCATGCAAGAGCAGTTGTAGGAAATGAACATGCTAGGGGTCAGATACATGCACTGACCTCACCCAGATGAAAGTGTCAAAGAACTAAATGGTTAAAAAGGAAGCCTGGAAGTAAGAACAAGGTCGCTG
This sequence comes from Meles meles, assembly GCF_922984935.1. NCBI lineage: Eukaryota > Metazoa > Chordata > Mammalia > Carnivora > Mustelidae > Meles > Meles meles. Next base: position 13,761,953 of record NC_060080.1, on the reverse strand, counting down.
CTCACCAATTCTCTCTGAAGAAATATTAAATCATGTACTTAAAGCAAGAAGAAAAGTAAACCCAAAAGGAAAGAATGGGACTGAACAAGAAGTAATAGGAGAAGGGTTGATGGTAAAAATATGGCGGCATGTCAAAATTTTATCAGTCACAAATATCGGTAATATTTGGGAAAGTTAACATCAGAATGTGGTGTAATTATAAGGAAGTGAACACACAGAGGCCAAAAGAAGGATATTGAGAGAGAAATTGAACCTTTCTAAGGTACCTGTTTTACTTAAGAGAATGAGATATTAATTCTAGAGTTTGCTAGAAGGATGTAAATTTAAGTTTTCATATTACTTCCTGGTATTTTTTCTTTTATTAAAATTTTTAAAAAACAAAAAAATTTAAAAATTAAAAATTCCAAAGGAAATATAATATTCGCCCTGGTTAATTCTGAGTCCTACCAGTGACTTTTCTATTATTTTCTGTATCTTAAAATCATTTACCAAATTTAAAAGGGACAGAAAATGTGAAGAATACAAGGGGGGAGAGGAAGAGAAAGAGTGAGAAAGGGAACCCAGTTATGGAGCAAAACAGTCAGATTTGAGAGGAAGTTACGGAACCAAGTAAATAAAAGAAGGCCATGCTGAGGCTAACCCAAAAAAGAGGTCAGTCTAGACCTATGGAAATCAGTGAAGGAAGACAGTTCTTGGGGTGGGGAGGAATGAATAAAAAATTAAGATTTTCTGCAAGCAATAACAAAGAAATGATAAAATAACATCACAGAGAGCAGAAAACCTAGGATAAGCAAGAGGGATCCAAGCAGATAATTTCCAGTTCCTCCAACTCTCTGACAAGGGGTTCCCACAAGAATTGCAATAAGCAGTATCTTAAAGCTCATACTAGAATTCCTGATGTTTTACTCCAAAAGTGATGCATGCGTTGTCCCTGTTTGTGAATCATGTCTCATCCCGTTTATGGCAAGCGCTCAGTTTTTCACAATGCTCTTGTCATCTTCACTGTATCCCAAGTTAAAGAACCTTTCCAGTGTTCTTTTAAAATCTAGATGGATGGTAGACCAGGTGGTCATGGGGGCTCACAGTGAGTAACATTTTAGCCATTCTCACCCAGGGAAAGCCTTGGGTGTTAGCCTACTAAGCACCATCATCCATCACATAGACACTAGTTTTGGAATGACCACTCAAGCTGGCCACAGAGTGGGCAAGCCCTAGAGAAAGATTGCTCTGTCCAGTTGGACTCCCTCCAGCTGTCCTGAGTGGTCCCAAGCTGAACCCAGCTTGGAGATGTTGTTTTTCCAAATGGAACTTTGGAGTGGAAGAACCCAGGTACAGATCTAAGTGAAGTGAGAAGCTAAGAAAATGGACCTGGGAATCATGGCTGGGCATCATCACACTGAAAGAAATGCTCCACAGATGTGGTCCAGACTATACAAGTGTGACCACTCTTTGAATGAAACAAACACAGTGTGTGTGTGTGTGTGTGTGTGTGTGTGTGTGTACCAGGCACATGTTTAGGGCCTTCTTACTCAATGTTTCATAAATTTCTCACAAATCCAGGAAGTAGTTATTGCCAGTGCACTTTAGGTAGAGGGAAACTGGACCCAGGAAGGTTAAGTGTCTTATCAAAAAACAACACAACCTGTGAATGACAGAATTGTCCTTAGAAACCAGGTCTGTCTCAATGGGAAGCTCATAGGCAGCTGACTCATTTGGAGCTGAATGGGAGGCAACATAGAGTAATGGTTAGGCCGTGGTGAGAATAGACCTAGCATCTCTATTGAGAGAATGTTTTTCATCTGAACATAATATTTTAGGTTTAGTGGGGCCTATGTGGAGCTGAAGGAGATGGAAAAATTGAATATAAGGGTGAGGATATCCAAGAAAATGGATAAAATGGTTATTTTATAGTGACATCAAAAGTAATTTGCACTGGTATTTATTTCACTGCTTAATAGCACACTTTTCAGCAAATTGTTAAACACTATCCTGTTAGAGCCAACTAGTCACCCTGTAAGAATGAAATTGTGTACATTTTGTTGTTCTCATAAGTTATGAGGAAGTTTAAAAATTGTCCATTACTCATGGTAAATTGCAAAAAGGAAAAGTGTGGAACAATTTTTCATTTGGAAATCAGCTTGTAACTAAACTGAATAAACAATGAAATACATTTATTTTAGATGAACTTTGGGATGCTGGCCCTAGGAAATAGGTGGGAGGCTGTTGGGCCCAATCCTGTCCTCTGGAAGGACCTCCAGTTGAACAGATACAGATCTCCTTTCCTATAGTCGTTCTTGACTGGGGGTCATTTTTCTCCAGCCCCCAACCTCCAGATAATATTTGGCAAGGAAGGTGGGAAGACATTTTTAGTTGTCACAACTGAAGCATGTTCTGTCATCTGGTGGGTGGAGCTCAGAGATGCCACTAACCATCTGACCATACATAGGACAGTCTCCACAACAAAGAATTATCTGGCTCGAAATACCAAGTGCCCAGGCTGAGACAGCCTGCCTCATTGAAAGAAAACACAGGAGGCCTCCCTTGAAGTAGATGAGTAAGATGCAGACACCCAATGACCCCAAAGCTAACTTCTATTACTTTCCAGATTTAATAGAGTCAGCCGAGGAAGTGACCAAGCTAATACTTAACCTAAACCACTATGTTCATGTTACCCTGCATGCCTCAGCCTGACCTCTGATCAATCTCCATGTGTTTCTGCAACACAATAAAATCTAACTCCACTAAATCACTCCTCTTCAACATGGCCCACAGTTAAGCACTATCACTTGCAATGCATTTGAGTTTCTAGGCAATATTTCTGTGCATAATGCACATCTTAAAAAATAATGACATTCTGGCCAGTGAGTTCCTGATCACGGCTCACTGCAGGAAATGAATAATTTCTCTGAGCAGCTGTTCTAACCACTGACTTCAAGAAACGATACTGTAATATTGAATTGAAGATTACTATCTTTGGGGGAAATAATCTCTTTAAAATTATCCATTCTCTGCTTTTAATGAGAAAATCGGCCATTTGGAGGTTGGTACCAAAAAAATTCATTCATTACTCTTCAGAGTCTCCATTCCAGTTTAGAAGGATGTTTTAGGATTTACAATAGATCTAACTCAATTCCGCATTCCATCCCAAGATTGAGGGAAACTGAGGCACAATGACTTAGGAGCAGCAGAACAAAGGGTTAGCGTAGAAGCCTGGCAGGCAGGCCTCTGGACCGTTCTGGGTCCTATCCTTTGAGGACTACTTGCTGCCTCATCTGCTGCTTCAAGACAGCCTCAGGGAGAAAGTTGGGGCCGTACTACTCCAATTCTGTCTCTGCCTAGTCTCCTTCTACCTGGTGACTTATAGAACATTTAAGGCATTCCACATGGCTTTTTTTTTTTTTAAGATTTTATTTATTTATTTGACAGAGAGAGATCATAAGTAGGCGGAGAGGCAGGCAGAGAGAGTGAGAGGGAAGCAGGCTCCCTGCCGAGCAGAGAGCCCGATGCGGGACTCGATCCCAGGACCCTGAGATCATGACCTGAGCCGAAGGCAGCGGCTTAAACCACTGAGCCACCCAGGCGCCCCTCCACATGGCTTTTAACAGAAACTTAAGTAGACCTGAACAAAATGTTCTCCCAGTGCCAACAAGAAAGACCACTAATTAGCAACAGAAACTGAGCTCGTCCCGACTCTGTCCCACTGTCAGGGCATATCGCCTTCTGCCCTCTGTTCTCACTTCTTCTGGGTGGCTAGCAGCTTTAAGGGTAGGGGACAGAGCCCCATGTTGGTTTCAATGTCCAGCACCTCCAGCCCGTCTTCTCACCACTGCCCCTGACTTGGACACCTTTCCTGCTTGCCCATTTCCTCATGGTTCAGGGAACCAGCTCTTGCTGGGGGCTCCTGAATGGTCCAGCCTGCACACTCCATGAGTCCATGAGGCAACATGGGGTCATGGGTCTACAGCCCTGGACTGTGTCTCCCTCCTGTCTGGGGAGGGTCTGGGAGGCAGGGCTTCCTGTTTAGGCACTCTGTGGGGCTCTGGCACCCCTTTGTAAGAGGCAGACTTGAAGCTGGTCCTGGAGGGTGAGTGGTGGTGTACAAAGGAGAGGTGGTAGGGGTGGGCTGGGGCTATGGTGAATGCATGAGCCCTCAGAGAATGCACAAGCAAAGGCCTGGTTTGCTTAGGGGATGGCCAACAGTTCAGGCAAGTGTCATACTTTGTGTGCGGTGGTGAGAAATGAGTGGATGGGTTGAAAAGGTGGGTTGAAGTCAGATTGTAGACCGTGTTTACTGCCCAGCAAAGGAATTTGTAGTCCACACTGACTTGCCAAGACTTACTGTTCATAGCTCCAGTACTATCTCCGTCTCTTTAGCAAGCGAGGTCCTTGAAGTCAGAGATGTTGCCTCTCATTCTCTTCCCAGGCCTCAGGTGTGACTGAGGTGGAAGTGGGATGGAGACCCCGGTCTGTCATTTTTTGGTAAGTTGTTCTAGGAGATACCACCCTCCTGGGCCATCCACAAGCCACCTTATCATTTGCCTTCCATGTTTCTATATGGAGTAAAAATGACCATGGTGCAAGGCACCTTGGTCAAGAAGCAGGTACAACGAACATGGGACATCCTGCCTTCATTTCAGTTCTGTGGCTCTGAGTCTGTTGTCCCGATTCTCTTTTGAGAAAACAATACCAAATGTGAAACCAAGGATAGTAAAACTATTGGTCTGGCCCATTTCCTAGCTAGGCTCATCTTCTAAGTCTTACTAGAGTAGTAGTGCACAGACTTATCAGGAGTGAGACAGAATTGGGGCCCCCAGTGTCCTTCCCAAGACAGAATCACTGGACAATCTTTTGGCCTCGAGGCGGGGGGAGCCAGGATGGATGAGGATAAAGGACCTGGAGACAACAGGCCAGCAAGAAGTGAAGCGACTAGGAAATATTTCTCTCTGTGTAACCAGAAACAGGTTGCCCTACTTCTCTGAGCCACCTGATTCTCAACTTTAGACAGGGATTATGAAGCTACTTTGCAAGCATGTTTGTAAAAATTAAATAAGGTCACATAGGCAAACCACTCAGCACAGAGCCTGCTGCCATGGTCATGACATGGAAGCCATGATGACATGGGAAGGGCATCTGTAAGCCTTTGTTCAGTCCATTCAGTTCAACACTTAGTAACCAAATAGAATATCCAGCCAAATCCGACTCCGATCCTCTAAATTCTCACTGGTTTTATGGTCTATCAAGTACAAGGTTTTCTTCCCCATTAGCTTGAGACCCCTCAAAGCCTTAGGTGTCTCTGAGTCTATAGCTTCTAGCACAGTGCCTATATGCAGGAAAATAGAATATTATAATCTCAACCAGGACTTTTTAAAAACTAAATACTTTTCTTTTACAAGAGAGGTTTTTCTCAGTATTTGCTATTGACCACCTATCCTGACTTCAAAATCTAAGGAGGAAATGATCTGTGACTCTGTGACTATCCATTTCACTGGGGCCCTGATAGTCTTCCAGAGTCATTTGTATACATGTATATTACATAAGTATTAATATATATAAATTGTTATACATATAACACATTTATTATCAGGATATGCTTTATATTGTAATTTATTATTATATTAACTGTATTTATATTTGTAAAAACAAGATCTTACTTTATATGAACCATGTATTCTGTTTTGGAAACATTTATTTTCCAGTAAATTATTTACCCCTCCCCTTTTTTTGGTAAGTTTTCAGCAAATCTAATATCCAGACCATATTCAAACCCAACTCACCAAAAAATTATCATTTACATGTAGTTGGGGCAGACCAGCTTTTTCATCCAGAATCTTAATTCACTTTGAAGAGTTATTTTGAGATGGCTAAAGTTTGCTTTAATGTTTCACACCAGGAGATCACAGCTTGTTTCCTTTTGGGGAAATCCTTTCTTATAACAAATGTTATTATACAGCAAGGGAGCAGTTTATCACAAGGATAATGAGCTTTCTGTTTATTAGGTCACTCAGATTGAGCCACCTGCTGGGAGAGATAACATCACATTGAGTTGATTTTGGTACCACATAAGAACGCTTTAAATAGAAGCATCCAGAGCTGTATATTTGTGGTCATTCTAGAGTTCAGCTTACCCCCAAATAGATTAAACCTGAGTTATGAGTACCTGGAAAAAGGTTGCAGAAATAAGTATGGTAAATTTTACATTGTTGGTCTTTTAAGTGCTCCAACACACTTTTTCAATGCTTCTAGACTAGAGTATGACTTCTGTCACCCAGGAGAAAGCCAGGTCTGTGGACACAGGACTCTCATCTAAGTCTATCTGCCTTTTTAGGTAGCAGGCAGGGACAATCTAATATCCATTCTAATGTTCCAGAATCCTGTTAGTTTCCAAAACCACCCAAACAAATTCACTTGTCTTGTTTTCTTTTTCTTTTCTTTCATTTTCTTTCCTTCTCTTTTCTTTTCTTCTCTTTTCTTTTTTTTCCCTTTCCTTTCCTTTTCTTTTACTTTCTTTTTCCCTTTCCTTTTTCCTTCTTCCTTTCCTTTCCTTTTTTCTCCTCTTCTTTCCTCTTCTTTTCTCTTTCTTCTTTTCTTTTGTTTTGTCACTACTCAGTGCTCGTCACAATAAATGTACTCTCAATCCTCTTTATCTATTTCAGCCATCCCCCCACCTACCTTTCCTTCGACAATCACCAGTTTGTTCAAGTCTGTTCTATTTGTTTGTTTGTCTCTTTTATTTTTTGTTCGTTGTATTTCTTAAAATTCCACAAATAAGTGAAATCATATGGTATTTGTTCCTCTCTTTCCATCTTATTTCATTTAGCACTGTATCCGCTAGGTCTATCCATGTTTTTGCAAATGGCAAGAACACATTCTTTTTTATGACTGAGTGATATTTGATCATATATATGTGTATATGTATCACCTTTTCTTTATCCATTCATCTATGGATGGAGACACTGAAATAGATTGCTACCGATGAAATTTAGTCAGTAATCAAAAAACTCCCAAGAAACAAAAGTCCAGGACCAGATGACTTCACAGGAACCAAATATTTAAAGAAGAGATGTCTATTCTTCTCAAACCAGTCCAAAAAAATAAAAGGAAAAAATCCACTAAATTCATTCTACGAGGCCAGTATTACCCTAATACCAAAACCAGGCAAAGACACTACAAAGAAGAAAACTATAGTCAATATCTCTGATGAAAATAGATGCAAAATAAAACCCTATTTGTTCATTTAGTCATCAACTACTTCACTCATTTATTTCTTTAGCACATATTTGCTGAACACAGATCACATGTCACTTACTGGGGACACATCAGTGAAGAAAGTGGGCATGGTCCTTGTCTCCTGAAGCTCAAGGTGCACCTAGCATCAACCGGACCACAAGGTGGGTCTGAGGGCATGGAGTCTTTCTCCATTTTCCTAATTCCTGGCTGGGAAAAGAAGGTCTTCAGTTCTTGGCAGGTGAAGGTGAGGACAGAGAATTAGTGGAAATTAATTTATTTTTGAGTTTCTCACTCTGCAACCACTGTCTCCAGTGGAAGCCAGATCTCATCTGATCTCTGGAGTTCTATGGGGTTGGTGGGGGAGTCCTGAAAGAGACTGGATATTTTAGGTGTCAGAGGTTTCTCATCCCTGATCCATCCTTAAGGAAAAGCCCTGTCTTCTTTTCTCCTTTAAGGTGACAGTCTAATGGTTAGGACTTAAAGAAACCCAATGCAGTCATGTTAGAAGAGGAACCCCTTATTTAAGGCTGGAACTGGCAATATGACCAGCTATGTGGCAAAGAAAGTTCCTTCTACAATCTAAAATGTCAAATCCATCTTTTTTGTGGTCTAACTTCTACCTATTCTTAACAACCCATTCACATTCCTCCCTTCAAAGGGAAGCCCTTCGCCACAACCAGCTCACACCCAGTTCTCTACTCTTATGACTCCTATAGCCTTTGCCTGGGGTCCTCAGTAGGATCTGTCACACACTACTTGTTTCTTCAGTTAGAATGCCAGATTGTCGTCTCAGGGGTCTTATCCCTTGTGCGAGTAAAGAACAAGCATGCCAAAAATTCTTTGTGACTTATAAGTGAAGCCAACTGACTGATTTCTTTGGAGCAGACAGGTTAGTATAAGGCATAAGCAGATGACCTCTAAAATCAGATCACCTGTGTTTAAATTCTCTCACTAGCTGTATGGGTTTTCACAAGTTGCTCATACGTTCTGCACTTCTTTTTTTCTCATCTGCAAAAGAAAAAAAATAGTGCCAATCTCTAACATATTTGCAACAGTTACATTATTCAATGCATGAAAAGTATGTAGAATAGTAACTGACACTTCAGTGAGGGTTAGTAAAGTTACTATTGCCTTACTTTTAAGAATGAGGCACCTACTAACAATACCCCATAGGATTCCAGACAAGTAGTTGCTTTTTTCTTTTCAGTTTTGTTTAAATTCCAGTTAGTTTATATATAGTGTAATATTAGTTTCAGATGTACAATATAGTGATTCAACACTTCCATACAACAGCCGGTACTCATCACAACAAGTGCAATCCTTAATCCCCATCACCTATTTAATTCACACCCCCAACCTTCCCCTCTGGTAACCATCAGTTTTTCTCTATAATTAAGAGTCTGTTTCTTGGTTTGCCTCTCTCCCTTTCCCCCCCCCCCTTCATTCATTTGTTTTGTTTCTTAAATTCTGCATATGAGTGAAATCATATGGTGTCTTTCTCTGAATGACTTATTTCATGTAGCATAATACACTCTAGCCCCATCCATGTCATTGCAAAGGCAAGATATTCTTTTTATGGCTTAGTAATATTCCATCATGTGTGTGTATCTCACACCTTTATCCATTCATCATTCAATGGACAGTTGAGTTGTTTCCATACTTTGGGTATTGTAGATAATACTACTCTAAATATCAGGGAGCATGTATCTTTGTAAATTAATATTTTTGTATTCTTTGGGTAAATACCTACTACTGCAATTACTGGATCATAATTTATTTCTATTTTTACCTTTTTGAGGAAGTCTATACAGTTTTCCTGAGTGACTTCACCCAGTTTGCATTCCCACCCATAATGCAAGAGGGTTCCCCTTTCCACATTCTTGCCAATACCTGTTGTTTCTTATGTTGTTGATTTTAGCCACTCTGTACTCCGAAAAGTATAAAACACCAATGAAATAAATTGAAAATGACACAAAGAAATGGAAAGAATTTCCATGCTCATGGACCAGAAGAATAAATATTGTTAAAATGTCTATACTATGCAAGAAATCTAAACATTTAGTGCAATCCCTATCAAAATACCAACAGCATTTTTCAAAAAGCTAGAAAAAAAAATCCTAAAATATGTATGGAACCACAAAAGACCCCAAATAACCAGAGCAACTTTGAAAAAGAAAAGTAAAACCAGAGGGATCACAATTCTAGACTTCAAGTTATACTACAAAGCTGTAGTAATCAAAACAGTATGGTACTGGCACAAAAATAGACACATAGATCAATACAACAGAATAGAAAACCCAGAAATGAACCCACTCCCAAATGAATTGTATGGTCAATTAATCTTTGACAAAGCAGGAGAAAATATCCAATGGGAAAAAGAATGTCTCTTCAACAAATGGTGCTGGGGTAAACAGAGAGCTACATGCAAAAGAATGAAACTGAACCCCTTTCTTACATCATACACAAAAATAAATTCAAAATGGATGAAAGACCTCAATGTGAGACCATAAAAATCCTAGAAGAGAGCACAGGCAGTGACTTCTTTGACATTTGCTCTCTGGTAGCTTCTTCCTAACTATGAATCTTGAAGCAAGGGAAGCAAAAGCAAAAATAAACTATCGGGACTGTATGTACTCTGAAAAACAACCTGAGGGTTTTGAAGGGTCAGGGGTGGGAGGTTGGGGCAACCTGAGGGTTTTGAAGGGTCAGGGGTGGGAGGTTGGGGGAACAGGTGGTGGGTAATGGGGAGGGCACGTTTTGCATGGAGCACTGGGTGTTGTGCAAAAAGAATGAATACTGTTACACTGAAAAAATAAATAAAATGAAAAAAAAAAAGAAATTCAAAAAAAAAAAGCAAAAGCTTTTGCACAATGAAAGAAACAATCAATAAAACTAAAAGGCAACCTGCCAAATGGGAGAAGATATTCGCAAATGACATATATGATATAGAGCTAGTATCCAAAATCTATAAAGAACTTACAAAACTCAGCATTCAAAAAATGAATAATCCATTTAAAAAATGAGCAGAAGACATGAATAGACATTTTTCCAAAGAAGACATACAGATGGCCAACAGGCACATAAGAGGATGCTCAATATCATTTAACAGCAGGGAAATGCAAATTAAAACTACAATGAGCTATTACCTCACACCTGTCAGAAAAGCTAAAATCAACAACAGTAGACAAATAGATTTGAAGAGGAACATAGAAGTAATTTGGCCCAACTTCCTACCAGATCTTTATGATTGGTTAGTAAAAGGATAAGGGAGTAATTCTAAGCCATTAAAAATAATCTTGAAGGCCTCTGTGCATCTTCAAACACAAGTATACTAAAAAGAGCACAGCACTCAGACCCACCCAAATACACAGCCTTCAGTCACCATGTAAGCACTTTGACTTCCCAGAGGTTGTCATGCTATGAGCCCCAAATTATCCCAGGTGGAAAGACCACATTGAAAGTCCTCGAGACCATATGATGAGGGAGAGGGAGAGGTAAAGGGAGGGGGAAAGGGATGCCCCCAACAAGCCCCCACTGGATTTTCTTCAGCTTTTCTAGCTCCTGACGACAACAACATGTGATACCTCATGCCAGAACTATCTAGCCCATCTTCTTCCAAATTTCTGAGTCTTAAAAACTGTGAGATATAATAAAATGAATGTGATTTTATGCCACCAGGTTTTGCTATGACTTGTCAAATATGAACAGATGATCAGAACAGATTTTTTCCCTCCCTCACCCTTCCCTTCCTTCCTTCCTTCGCCCCTTCCTTTCCCCTCCCTTCTTCCCTTCCTTCCTCCCTCTTTCTATCTTTCTTCCTGAATGCAGCAATGAGTTCAGAAAGGAGTCGGTTTAGACTCTTGTCAAAATTACCACATCTTTCTAGATCCTTTGCATACTAGAGGAAAGGGAAAAAGGTAAAATTATTTTTAAAACAATCAAATAATGGGCATTCCCTTCAACAGAAAACTGTGAACACATATAGGAAATTCTGCTTGCTTTATTTATTTTTTTAAGTTTTTTTAAAATTTAAATTCAATTAGCCAACATATGCTTGCTTTAAATAAATGCTATTGCACCATGGTTTATTGCTGGGGGAAGCGAGATGGTGCCGCATGACCCTGGGAAACATCAGGCTTGTGGGCCTGGCCCCAGGAACAGTGGATCAGTGGGTCTTCTCTCGGCCTTAGCTGCTCAGTGGATGGGGCCTGCTCCTCATGGGCTCATGTTCCATAGGCTTTGTCCAAGGGTCCCGGCGAAGGTTCTGATGGTGAATGTGTACTACATTCCTCCTCGGACCCCTTCCCAGTTTGACAAGCTCCAAGAAGCCAGCACATAAAGCAGCACAGGAAATGCAAGACATCTGTACTGGGGCCTGGGAACACACTTTCCTCAGTCCCCTTGCTAGTGTGGTCCTGGCATGGAGCGGGGCCTCTGGAGAAATGAATTAAAGAAACAAGTCCAGTGGAGAACATGGGATTCCACTTCCATTCATCTTCCTTATTTTGCAAACACCACATTCTGCAAATCCCATGCCAGTAAAGCTCTTGGATCAGCCCTCAAATTCTTCTGGATCCTTAAGGGAGGAGATGTCAGGGCTGGCCAAGAATCTAAGTGGAAACTGATGACAGAAGCTGACATTAATCAGCTACACAGTATGTTCTTCCCAGCAGGTTTCTTCCAATAAATCAAAGGCCAGCAAATCCGAGGGGTGTTTAGCCATGAGAGAGCAACTGTTTGCTGTTCTCTTTCCTTGCTAAAGATGATGAATTTAATGTTTAATTGAATCCAACACTGGTGGCCGTGGGAGTGTTTGCTGTAGGTGTTGGGTGCACATACCATGAACAGTCACATTTCCTCATAGGCCAGGGGCTGTGTCCAAGCATCCCCTGCCACACATGGTTCATCGTTGATGTTAAAGTTTCCTGGCCAAATGGAGCCACCACCCTATCGAGTGATCTGAAACAGACTCCGTCTTTTGAGTTGGAATCCTCAGGCTGTTTTCAGTGACCAAATAATTTCTTTTCCTTCCTGAAAGAACTAATTAAGATACTTAAAGATATTAATGTAATAATGTCTGTTTAAAATCCAGCCTGGGCCAAGCTCTTTCAACATGAGTATGTGTGGGGGTAGGGGGCTGGACTCAGAGAATGGGTAGCCTTTTTTCTGATGCCATGTTCCCCCCGTCCTAGCTGTGCTACCCTAACTCCATCACTTTACATCTCTGAACTTCCTTCTGCTATCTTGAAAATGAGAATTAAAACTTCCATTATCTTTGTGATAAAGATAAATGAAGAAAATGCGCATGAATGACAGTTTCTCTGCTGCAAGAGCACTTGAACATGAAAAAGTCAGATCATTATCATTTGTGCTATTAATAATAAGGTATTTACTAAGGAGCATGAGAAAATGGGACTGGCTCTTATGGTAGAAAGTTCTGAGTGAGGGGCATAAGAAAAGCAAATGTCAAGACCTCAGCCATAGATCCAACACTAAACTCTCTTCCAGGACAAAAATCTTGATGGAGATAAGATCTTTATTTCCAAGGCAAGACTCATAACAGAGCTACGCTTGGCCAATATAATGGGAAACTTATTTAAAAATTTAAGCTACTGGGGCATCTGGATGGCTCAGTGGGTTACGCCTTTGCCTCCGGCTCAGGTTATGATCTCAGGGTCCTGGATCGAGCCACCACTGGGCTCTCTGCTCACCAGGGAGTCTGCTTTCCCCTATCTCTCTGTCTGCCTCTCTGCCTACTTGTGATCTCTCTGTCAAACAAATAAAAATCTTAAAAAAATTAAGCTACTTACAATCAAATAACAATTATAAGATCAACTATTTGGGTAATTAGTGCAATAAAATTTCTTGGGCATGAATAATAATTCAATTGCAAAGTGACTTTGCATAATTTTAGAAAGTAGACTTAGTTATATTATGTCATCATTTTTTTTTCAGATTCTACCCCATAAAGATCTTAACTTTGGTAAGAAAAGGAGAATGAAGTTTGATATTTTGTATTACCTTAAGGATTGCCAAATTAATATGGTCAAAATTACTTATATTTATATGCTTTAAAACATTATCTCCTTTGTTATCTGAAATAAGAAGGGAAAATATCACAACCAACTTCAGACCCAGAAACTGAATTTCAGGTTGGAAAAGGGACCTGTTCAAGGTCCCAGAGACACCTGGTGGTCAAGTCAACACTGAGTCTGGTCTTCTGGATTCCCCATCAAATCTCTGTGCTATGCTTTTAACAGTCACCTTATTTCAACTTAAAAAGAATGGAACATTTACATTGCTGAAGACAGTCTGTGACACGTATCAAAATAGCTAAGAGGGGCACCTGGGTGGCTCAGTGGGTTAAGCCTCTGCCTTTGGCTCAGGTCATGATCTCAGGGTCCTGAGATGGAGCCTGCTTCCCCCTTTCTCTGCCTACTTGTGATGTCAAATAAATAAATAAAATCTTAAAAAATAGCTAAGAATTTCATCCTAGGTATGTCACAAAAATGTATCAAATCACCCAGGGTGTAGACCAGTACCATACATCTAGAAATATGCTCATAAAAATGAATATAGATGCTTAAGATCCTTGTTCCACTCACTTTTTCTTCTTCAAGTGACAAACTCTTGTGGGCCCACTTACTACTTTGTGTAACTTAAAGTAAAAATCTTTCTGGGGCTGGTCTTTTCCCATATGATGTGTATATATATATATATACACACACACACACACACACACACACACACACACATTATATATATATGCACACACACACATTGTGTGTATATATATAATATATATATGTCACTGGAAAGATTGCATCATACAGTGTAAGGAGATGCTATTAACATTCAGTGCGTTGGGAAGAGTGTTCCTATAATTGGTATCTAACTATATTGTAGTATCCATGAGAAATAGTCAAGACATGAGTCAAGTTCCTACTCTTTTGGAACCTATAATTTAAAAGAGAGATCACAATATATTTTATATATATATATAAATATATAGATAGATATTATATATAGATATTATATAGATATATAGATATATAAGAGATATATATAAGAGAGATCACAATATATTTTATATATATAAATATATATAGATATTATATATAGATATTATATAGATATATAGATATCTATATCTATATATATATACACCTTGTTGTGTGGATGAGACAGCTGAGGTATGCCCTCCTCTGCCTATTGATTTGTCTCAACTCCAAGTTTCCCTCTGCAAGAGAAGTCTTTTCAGACTCCAGTAGATACATAGTCTGCCCTTCCCACTCCCCGGCATCCATTGCTGTAGATGCCATCATCCTGTTTCCTTTCTTGGAGCACTTTTCATTATTTGAATTTGTATGATTTATTTATTTGTAGTTGGTTTTTTTAAAGATTTTATTTATTTATTTAATTTAACATTTATTTATTTATTTGACAGACAGAGATCATAAGTAGGCAGAGAGGCAGGCAGAGAGAGAGAGAGGAGGAAGCAGGATCCTCACTGAGCAGAGATCCCAATGCAGGGCTCTATCCCAGGACCCTGGGATCATGACTGGAGCTGAAGGCAGAGGCTTTAACCCACTGAGCCACCCAGTGGCCCCTATATATTTGTTAATGAGTTTATCATTTGCCTTTTTAAAAAAATTATAGGTTCCAAAAGAGTAGGAACTTGACTCATGTCTTGACTGTATATATATATAGTATATGGATACTATAATATAGTTAGATACCAATTATGGGAACACTCTTCCCAACGCACTGAATGTTAATAGCATCTCCTTACACTGTATGATGCAATCTTTCCAGTGACATATATGGCAGCCTTGTTGTTCCACAATAAATGCTTAGTAAGTTCTTCATGCACAAAGTAAGTGTGCAACAATAATGTGAAGCACTTATCTCTTGCCAGGTCCTAGAATAAGGGCTAGAAATGCAAAAATGAATAAAACACAGTCTCTGCTCACCATAAGCAAGCCCATACTCTGGCACTGAAAAGTTTTATTACCTTAACATGGTTCTAAGTTTCAAATACAGCTATCTTTACATAACCATCAATATATAGAAGCCATTTGAAAAACATTTTACTATTTTAAATCATTTCTTTTCATCATGATCATGATCATTAAAACTAACACATGATTTCCTGAGTGACTGCTTCCTACAAAATTCTGTATGAGTCACTGCTGAGGCAGACATGACTAAAAGATTGGTTGATATTTACTGTATTCCAAATGTGGTTAATATTTTTAATTTTCAGGGGTGCCTGGGTGGCTCAGTGGGTTAAAGCCTCTGCCTTCAGCTCAGGTCACGATCTCAGGGTCCTGGGATCTAGCCCCATGTCAGACTCTCTGCTCAGTGGGGAGCCTGCTTCCTCTTCTCTCTCTCTCTCTCTATCTCTACCTGCCTCTCTGCCTACTTGTGATCTCTGTCAAATAAATAAATAAAATCTTTAAAAATTTTTTTTCAATTTTCATATTTTTACGTGACAATTTATGAGACACCTGGAAGCCACTGTTAGTGTGGTATGTTGGTTTATACCTAGGATACAAACCTGGATAAAATGTTCCCAATGATACAAGCTGTGGCACCTATTCTATCCCATGTGTGTGATGAGAAGGAGAAGGAGTAGATGGTTAGATGAGTAGAAGAGTAGAAGGGGTAGATGGTTAGCTGATGACCTAGTATAGAAAGGTAAAATTTGCCCCTTTAATCACAAATCTACATCAGATGATCCAACATGAACATCAGAGGTTTCCAGATCAATGGGTAAGGCTGAAGGAAAGCATACGGTATCTAGAGTCTTGCTTTCGAGTTCTGTAGTCTTCTTTAAATGAGGGAAGGCTGGTATTAGCGGAGAAGAGTGTACTTTTTTCTCATCATCTGCCAATATTGCGAAGTCAGCACCCTGCCTCTTACCAAATACTTCTTTAACCTCAGAGACACTAGATTCTCAAAAGCTATTGAAGCCAAATTCCAGTGGAATTAATGTCATGACCAAAAACAAGGGCTGTTGTCAAGACATATGCTAACCCCCAGTGCTGGTGTTGTAGCTGCTCCCACCTTGCAATATACATTAAAGAGCACAGGACATACCACATTAGATGCCAAGGACACATTCAAGGTCATTGAGAAAAGGAGAGACAGCCGTGTCTTAAGACATATTTTAATGCTTTGCCTAAGAGTCTAACCCTCTTTCTCTATGCTCTGATGTTTCCTCGCCTAAACCATCTATGACTCTATCATGAATGCCTGTTAGAGCTTCATTTCTCTTCGGTCTTCCCTTTCATTACTCTGTTAATGAACTACAATCTCATTTAGTCTTTCACAGTCTCATACAGGGGACCTCAGGGACCATCACATGCAATCCTTCAACTTACAGATGAGGATTTGACAGAAGAGTGGATGCACAGAACTAACCTAAAGATAGGACTTCTCTCACCAGGAATGTGAGAAACCTCTACTTTATGAAAAGATAAAAGGAAAAGGAGAAGGAAGATCTAGAGGAAGAATCTGGAGGCTGCATAAATGTCCAAAATCTATGAGTTGCTATATTTTGGACATTTATGCAGCCTCCACTCCACCCCCCCACCACCATCATTATCATCCTCATCATCCTAACACATAAACTTTCAGAAAACTATCAGAAGAGGAGTTAAGATACCAGTAGAGACAAGTTGAAAAATGTAATGATGTAAACTGAGAGGGCTAAGAGGGAACATTCAGGGATGATGTCAGATTAGGGAAATAGAAAGATAGTAGAGTTGTCAGAGGGAATCAAAGATATTTCTAGAAACAAGGTCTGGTGAGCCAAAGGGAAATTAAATGAATATGCTGATGTTTACTTTCCCAGCTCTTCATAGGAAATTGAAGATGGTTTTGTGGAAGGCAAGTGGGGAAAAGGTGAGTCTATAAACCATTATCCACTCAAAGCCTTGATTTAAAACATTTGCTTTCAAACACACTAAGGATTCAATATTTAGTTGTTAAAATTTGCAAAGTGATTTTTTTCCTCACAATTTATTTGAAGAAAATACCTTGAGGAATTGGAAACATGCCAAACAGGAAAAAAGATGTCCAGCATAAAGGCATACTGTTGGACTTTTAGGGGCTACAAGTCAGGGGTTTCCCTACCGAAGAGTTTTCTTCCCTTTACCCTATCTCCTAGACTTTGTGGTCTAAGATGGCAGGGGGGCTTGACTTTCAGGGACCACAAGAAAAAGCTGTCTAGCATTTGGCTTCAGAATACCTTGGCTATATCTCCAGCCATAGGTCACTCTTTCATTGGTGGAAAAGTGAGGACAGGAAGGTTGTAGACAAAGTTTCGTCCTACCTTGAATGTCCTTGAAGAACAAGACTGAATGGTGTGTTCCCCAGTGTGGGGCCTCTGCAAGTAACTGGAAGTAGTCAGGTATTCTGAAGAGCTAGATCAGACTGGGAAAGAGAAATAACATGAAGGCTAGCTTGGCTCATAGGAGGGATTTGTTCCCCACCTGCTTCCCTCCAACACCATCACCTAATGATATTAGTTTCCCCTTATGGATCAGAATCCACCTTCAAAAAAGGTCCCAAATCCACTCTCGTATGGCGCCATGGCTGGACAAAGCAAAGGACCCAGAGGGCACAACTGGATGGAGCCTATGGTCAGTCCCTCAGTCTCTGCTGGGTGCAGGTCAGGAGACTCCTCTGTAAGCCACAAAGGAAGGGGAGAAAATTAAGGATCAGCAGATTGTCTAGGAAAAACAAAATGGAGCCATCAGATTACTGCAGCTAGAAGAATTCAGAAGTCAGTAGTTCATTGCACTGCCTCTGGTTGGCTTCCACCTCTGGAGTGACATTAGTCCTCAGAGTCATTGCAATGTGTGGGGGAAGTGAGGTTGGGATGGGAGTCTACTCTGGGTCTCTGGATCTCACTGGGCACTGCAGGCAGGACGGGCCTGTGGAAGAGAAGAGGCCAGTACAGCACACCCAGTGCAGAGCATGCAAGTTCAGCCCTCACAGAATACCTGTGGATGGCTATAAATGGGAAGGAGTAGACAAATGGAAGGAGAAGAGAGGGAGATAAGGGAGAAGAGTTGAAGGTAGTGGTGAGTGGTAGAGAACAGGTATGTGTATATCTCAGCCCTCCCTGCCTCTTCTCTCCTGGACCCGTAAATAACAAGCACACTGTCATGACCTGCTTGCCATGAGGTACAGTTACCCAGACCTTTCATTCTACTTTCTCCACTCTTTATTCCTCACAATCAGCCCACTGTACAGTCAGCCTTTTCAATCCCATTTGATGAATGAGTATGTTGAGGCTCAGAAATATTTAGGAGTCCTTGGAGTCACCTAACTAATGAGGGGAAGAGGGTTCTTGTGTCCCACTTGTCAGAACGGAAGATAGGAGTCACAGCCATTCCCCTAGGGATCCACCACAGAATTCTTCATTGCTTAGAACTCTCAGGGAGCAGAGAGGGAAACAGAGACACATGGTGAGAGGTCTATGGCAAGACATGCGGAGAAGGCCAAAGGCCAGAGGTTAAAGAGAAAGAGGAGTGAAGGAAAGAAAACACTCTATCCACAGCAGCAGCCCCTGTGTCAACTGACGAGTTTCACTTCACAGACTGTGTCCTCAGCTGGGTGGTGGATGAGAAGATGAACAACACCCACGCTGCTGACTAAGGCCCTCGGAGGAGGTGGCAGAGTGGAAGAGAGGCACAAACAGAATCTTCCCCAGGCCTTCAAGAAGCAAGAATGAGGGAGGCTGTATGATCATCGGTCGTGACCAGAGAGGGCAAGATGAGGTCAGGAAGGGCAGCCCCTGGGTAGAAGCCATGGGAAGCAGAGGGAGAGAGAAAGAGCCCCAGCAGGTGGCCTCATCAACTGCAAGTCCCTGATCAGCCTCCCCCAAACCTCACATTCCAGAATGAGTCAGTGTCATCATTGATTCCTGCTGTGTATTCTAGGGGTGGAGGGGAGGGCCCTGGTGGACAAAGAAGGCCCCTCAAAGCCATGAGTTTGGCCCAGAATGCACCCAAAATGTCCATTCTTTGCAGCTGTCCACAACCTTGGGATTCTATTAGTTAGAACACCTCCCATGCAATGGCACCCCTGATGTTCTCCTTAAAAAACTAAACAAAACAAAAAAACAACAAAACAAAACAAAACAAAGCAAAACCTTTGTTAATTCAGTCAACGAGTCACTCGTTCACTTGTTCAATAAGCACAGTTGGGTGACAGGTTAACTTGCTAGACAACACATGTGTCTAGCCTTGAAGGTCCCAGCCTTCTGGGACAACAGAGTTTGGTGGAGCAGCCAGGCAAGTCAACAGACGATTTCAATTTAGTATGACTGGAAGATGTGATCCAGCTGAGTGCTGAGGGAGCTACACTGAACCTCATCAGAGGGTGGACGGTGAGTAGAAGGAGAGTCTCGAGCAGTCCGGGGTGGCCTGACTGTGCCATAATCCTGTAGGAACTAGATTCCATCCCAAAAGATCCCAAAGAACATTCTAGAGTATCCAGGGTGTGCTTTTGTCCTCATGACCAAAATGGTTCAAATAGACCCCCCCAGCCATCACCACTTCATGTTGTAACATAGGCATGAGCAACAAACCCCAGGGGCTTCATGCTACTCAATAGTCCTAAGGATTAATACATGTCTTCTTTTGTGCTTATCTTTATCATCATTAACTCACCCATGCCACCAACCTCAGTGTTTCTTCAATGCCCTATCCTGAATGTGGAGCATGACATTGTACAAAAGAATGTAGTTAGATCCATCCACCCTCATTAGTTACCAGCATTATACAAAATAATTTTTGCTGTCCTTGGGCTTATCAGGACTTTCTCTTCGCTCAACCCACACACATGCACACACACACAGATATGGGTTGGATTATGGGTAGGGACCACAGAGAGGCTTAAAGGTACCATAAGGTGTTCTGAGACCACCCATCCTTCTTAGCTTTTAGTTTGCAAGAAATGCAGCCTTCCCCTGGGAGAGGTCTATTAGGACACTGTAGTAACTGCCATGAGGCTGAATGACAAGGTCAGGGCCGCCAGCTCTCTTCTGGACCTGGTACTTTCCACATATGCTGAGTTGACCCCAGACTTGATTTTGGCCATGGGCTTTGCTGATCTGGTCTAACTTGTAGCTTTATTTATAGATTTATATCCTTTCTCTTTATTCTTGTCACTGCATCTTTCTACTTGGAAAGACTGAGCCCACAGCCTGAAAGGTTGTATTGTCTAAGTGCTGGACGTGGATCCAGACCTTCAGCAACTCTGAGCCAGGCCCTTATAAAGTTGTATGATATGAGATAAGTCACTTCAGTGTTGAGCCTGCTTCTTATAAAAACAGAGCTCTTAATAATCCCTGCCTCAAAGTTTTTTGTGAACATGAGCATTTAAATGCAAATAAGCTTGGCAGAGCCTTTCAGTAAGAAGGATAGTTCCCTTTCTTTTCCTTTAAAAGTGTTTTCTCTTCCAAAATATTTGCATCCTAGGAAATGGAGGGTCTCTGATTAAAGGGGAAGTAACTCAGTTGCAGAAACTCAGTGCTGGCCTGAATTTGAGGAAGTTTCCATTAACTAACAGCACAAATTTCCTTTTCTCTTGGCTGACAGAATTGGAGGCAACAGCCTGATACTTATCTCCTTCCATCTGTTTCTGTGTGCAGACTTATTATAATGGATGTTTCTATTCCAAAACAGTGGCCCCTTCTATACAAATGTGCAAAACATTTCTCTTAATTTCCTCGTGTTTTGCTCTCAGGCTTCCAACTGCAAAACCAAGAGGTGCTAAAAAGATGGCTTCCTCCTGGGGCACCTGGGTGGCTCAGTGGGTTAAAGCCTCTGCCTTCAGCTCAGGTCATGATCCCAGGATCCTGGGTTCGAGCTCCGCATCGGGCTCTCTGCTTGGTGGGGAGCCTGCTTCCTCCTCTCTCTCTATCTGCCTATCTGCCTGCTTGTGATCTCTGTCTGTCAAATAAATAAATAAAATCTTTAAAAAAAAAAAAAGATGGCTTCTTTTTAAAAAAAAAAAAAGATGGCTTCCTCCTGATTTCTCTGCCAAGAGGCAACCCCTGGGGAGAAGAGGGCCATGAGGCCAACTCTGAGGGGGCAATGTTATCTCCAGAGACCTCTCTCTCCCCAAGTTTCCCAATATCCCTTCAACACTCTTTGAGTAAACCCTTCATTTGAGTCAGATTAGTTTCTTCCATGTTCCCCAAACCACTTTGCTGGTTCTGATCTATTCTTCCTGTCCTTTGCCCATCTTCAACCTTTATCCAAAGTACTGATTCTTACCTATACCTCCCACACCTTATCCCCCACCCCACCCCCAAGGTTGGTTTGTGCTTTGCTCTAAGGGTTGGGAGAGTGGGGGTGGGGCAGGTTGCCTGGGTGGCTCAGTGGGTTGATCTTGATTTTGGCTTTGGCTCAGGTCACGATCTCAGTGTTGTGAGATCGAGCCCTACACAGGGCTCTGCACCAGGCATGAAGCCTGCTTAAGATCCACTCCCCCCTGCCACCCATCCCTCCACACACTGTGTGAGCATTCATGCATGTACTCCCTCTCTCTCTCTCTATCTCTCTCTCTCTCTCTAGAAAAATGAATAAATGGGGCACCTGGGTGGCTCAGAGGGTTAAAACCTCTGCCTTCGGCTCAGGTCATGATCTCAGGGTCCTGGGATCAAGCCCCGCATGCATCGGGCTCTCTGCTCAGTGGGGAGACTGCTTCCTCCTCTCTCTCTGCCTGCCTCTCTGCCCACTTGTGATCTCTGTCAAATAAATAAATAAAATCTTTAAAAAAAAAGAAAAATGAATAAATAATCACTGCGGTGTCTGGGTGGTTTATTTGGTTAAGTGCCAAACTCTTTTTTTGGACTCAGGTCATGATCTATGGTCCTGAGATTGAGCCCCTTGTCAGGATCTGTACACAGTGGGGGGTATGCTTGAAATTCTCTTTCTCCTCTCACTCTCCCTCAGTTCTTCCTCCTGCTCATGCTCTTCCCCCACTCTGTATCTCTTTCTTTCAGATAAATAAATCTTAAAAATTTTTAAAAAAGAGTTAGGAGAGTGGTAGTTTATGTTCTTAGGCTAGTCAGAGAGGACTGGGGCTTCAAACATTGCTCAATGGGAAGCAGAGCCTTTCCACAGGTAGAGGCAGACATGGAGGGAGCTTTGCTAGGATCTCATGAAAGAAGTCAGATTGGGCCAGCCTTCCTGCAACCCCTGTGATTCCCAGGAACCTTCATTCCCACAGGTCTGAGTCTGTACTCAGAAACTGTTATAGAAGGAATGTATCCCCCCCGCCAAATTCGTATGTTAAAGCCCTAACCCTCAGTGTGATGATATTAGGAGATAGGACCTTTGGGAGATAATTAGGTTTAGATGAGGTCGTGAGGTCTCAGTTCAGATTGCTATAATAAATGGCCACAGGCTGTGTGGCCTATACAACAAACACTGGTATCTCACATTTCTAGAGGCTAGGAAGTCCAAGATGAAGGCAGATCCCCTATCTGGTAAGGATTTCTGGGCTGCACACATTCACCTTTTAATTGTATCCTCACATGGCAGAGAACAAAGAGAAAGGGCAAGTCTGTGGCTCTTCTTATAAGGGCATTAGTCCCATTCATGAACACTCTACCTTGACAATGTAATCACCTCCCAAGGGCTCACCTCCTAATACCATCCCATTGTGGGTTAATATTTTCCATGTATGAAGTGTGAGGGGACACAAATATTCAGTTTATAACATGGTCTGAACTGAGACACAGAGGAAATTCAGAAGCTCAGATAGACATCAATATCCCAATGGCTTTTAAAACATGCATATCCAGGGGTGCCTGGGTGGCTCAGTGGGTTAAAGCCTCTGCCTTCGGCTCGGGTCATGATCCCAGGGTCCTGGGATCGAGCCCCATGTTGGGCTCTCTGCTCCGCAGGGAGGCTGCTTTCTCCTCTCTCTCTGCCTGCCTCTCTGCCTAGCTGTGATTTCTCTCTGTCAAATAAATAAAATATTTTAAAAAATGCATATCCAGCTTAGAAATTCAAAGTAGTTGATGTACCCTGACTCTAGAGCAGGGCCTAAAACCTAACATTCTGGGGCTGTGCTTCTTGAATAATAAGCTTATAGCAAAATCTCCTATCCTAGACTGAGCTGATCTTCTCTCTAGAAACTTTTTTTTTTGTCTATTTTCTGCAGTTGCATTTACTCTAGGAACAAATGAACCCATGTGCCATGTATCATGGGCATGATTTTACAAATAAACTGGTAATTTAAAGTTCAAAATAACCCACTGAAATATATATGACAGTTCCCATGTTATGGGTAGGGAAACTGATATTTAGAGTAATTATGTCCTCCAGCACCATACAGCTAGCAAGTGGTGGACAGATGAGACAAGTGCAATTTTCTCTACATCCAAATTCCCATTTCCAATGCCATCCATTTCAGATTGTCAATTCAGAATGTGGAACTTTCTATAGACATTGGATTAGCATGATGAATCGAACAAAATAATTCCCTAAATCATTCTTAAATGACATCTCAGGACAATAAATCCTCAAATGTATAATCACATCAATATATCTCGACTTCCTTCTCTTTAGGTTGATCAAATAGGGACCATTTTTCCTTTGGACTTTCCACTACATCATCCATTTGTCATTAACGCGGCATCTATAACACTTATGATATTACATGGCAAGTGGAGTTAGAAGAACATTTCACACAATAAGAGATCTCCTTGAGATCAGGAATCATAACTTAGTGGCCAGTGGATGTCAACACGACCCCCAGACCCAGGTATGGGCCTGCAGGTCAAGCAGCCTCAGACTTCGGAGTGGCTTCCTGGATATTTTCTAAGTCTCCCTTGGAGACTTAATACCAAAGGCCAGGTCAGGCCAGCAGTTCCATTTCAATGGATGGAATTGTGCTAGGGCCACATGGCCAGGCCGTGGTTCAAGATTTCTGGGAAGGAAGCTGGGAAGCATAGTATTTGGCCAGCATAGTATTTCTCTCAAGGAAGGGCATGAAATTGCCAGGTTCAGCTTCCATGCTCATATTTGTGACTTAAATGGTTATAAAGGAAATTACTTATCTGGAGCCCCGTATACCCAAAAGGCAACCTTGATCTGTATCTGAATCTATACCCCCCAGGCACAAAGTATCTGCTCAGTAAATACTTGCTCAATCAATGGATGGATGGATAAATGGTCTGCGATCCTTCAAAATAAATTAGGAACATCTGGATTTTTTCCTGACTCTGGAGTTGGCATTAAAGGTCATTTTCCAAAGACAAAGTGTATAAAACTCATTCCAGTATCAGAGTCCAGTGAATTGTTCCCAGAGTCAGCTTAACTCTGGGAACATCCAATACCAAGTGGTCCATTCAGAAAGCCCAGAAAAACCATTAAATGTGCCTATATTCCTCAATCATGGGAAACCTAGCATCTTGAAATAGCTGTCCTCCCCCTACCCCACCATTATAGGGTCACCAGGGCCAGGAAGTCCCAAAGACATTTAAAAAGAGCCTGATTTATCTCAATCTTGTTCAGGGCTAAAATGACATTTTTTTTTTTATTCCTATGCTGATGTTGAAAATGAAATCTTTAAGACAAATGGCTTTTGAGCAGTGGAAATTCCAGTCTCAAGAGAGAGGAAGAAAATGAGCTTTCTCTAGCAAGGGTTGAAGCCACCAAGCACTGTGGTATCTGATTGGCTATATATGTTATATTTTGAGTGAGGACTGACAAGAGCCTTATGTGAATCCATTATGTGATTCTGTGGAAGATACCTCCCTTATTTCTTACTATGTGATTTCCAAAGGAATTGGGCCTGTTGTCAAAAATAACATGCTTCATATGAAATACAGATTTATTAGGACTCGGGTAAGTTATTTATGATCTTGGGTTTATGGCTTTAATAACCTATTCTTCCAAGAGGGTGTCTGAAGAAGGAAGGCCCTATGGCGAAGGGCCAATGAATTACACACCATGATAGAGGGGGAGGCCACACATTCCTCTCCCATAGATGGCTAGTCCTTACAGATGTCCTGAGCAACTAGTCTGTGGGCAGTACCGCATTAAGCAATGAGTGTATACATATGAGACACAGGTCCTGAACTCAAGGCCTTATAATCAAACTACTCTAACATGAATACATCATGAATCATTTAAATGGATATTTAATTTACACACTAAGATTTCAGTTCCCAGTGGACTGAGATTCTTAGAAATTTCTGAACTTAGTATATTTTGGGAAGGACCCTGAATATTGGATTTGTTTGTTAGGAAT
Source organism: Meles meles (assembly GCF_922984935.1). Classification (NCBI taxonomy): domain Eukaryota; kingdom Metazoa; phylum Chordata; class Mammalia; order Carnivora; family Mustelidae; genus Meles; species Meles meles. The sequence goes on along the minus strand of NC_060080.1, from coordinate 13,736,438 downwards.
TTAAAAATTAAGGAAAATATTTGAGTAAACATATGAATGAAATAATAAATATGGGAGAATTCAAGTTACTTTCAAGCACAAAAAGGGGGCAAGAATGGTTGGAGGGTCAGGATTTGGAGTGGACCAGAGGAATTCAGGATGAAAAGGCAGGTTTGCTGATTTTATTCTACCTCAATATTTCTACTCAACTAATACATTGACTATAGTAGTGAACATCCTTGTTAATAATTATTGACAATGTGTCTCAAATATATTGAAATTTATTCCTCTACCAGTATGTATGCGTACGCATTATGCATTGTGTATGACTAACTGTGCATAGATGGCAGGTGTTTGGTGCACGATATGTACATGAGGGTATGGTGGGATGCAATCATGAAATATGTGTTGTGCTTGTATATACATATTTTATGTGGAGGGGACTTAACTGTGCTAGGCAGAAATGTAACAAAATTTTCCTGCCACTAAGCCACGCCCAGTGTGCCTTCTAGGTACTACCAACAAAAAGACAGAGCGGAGTTGTGCTTTGGATCCTGAGATAATTACATATAGTTCCTACTCCCAAAAAGCTAACTGACCACTGAAGCAGACAAAACAAACCCTAGTGAAACACAGTGGGTAAGTGAGGGCTGAGATAAAGTATCAGCTCTATCCTCTGGTAATAGAGACAGACGCAGCCTGGAGACACAGGGAAACTGATGTGAGAGTTTTTAAACTATATTTGTAGGATCTTAAAGTTGGGAAAAAGATGAGGTGAAGAAAGATTTCCAGGATGAGAGTGTCAGGGATAAACAAAGGCAGCCACTAGTTAAGGTGGGCAGATTTCAGTCAGTAACATACTATTGTAATAAGAAAGAGGGTCCAGAGTGAACTGAACCTACTTCCATCTGTACAGCAGCACCCAGACTTTTTAAGGACCGAATGAGGGATTAAGGAAAGGGGTTAGTGGAAGCTCAGTAGAGTCAGGGAAGTGAAGAATTTAAAAAAAAGTGGAAAGGAAGGCTTGGTCCATGTGAAACCCAACTGGGTTGCTACCTGTTGCTTATTAAAGTTAGACTCCTACTTTCCCATAAATGCTGGGATATAGGGGACACATCTTTGGGTATTGGCTGGAACAGTGAATTCTTTTGATAGTCTTGAGTTTTTTCAAGCAGGCACTTTAATGGAGGCCTGAGGATATGGCCTTGAGCTGTTACAAACTATGTCAAGGTTTTGCTCAAGTTTCTACAAGCCAACATTAAGGCTTCATCTAGAAAGAGTTCAGAAGAGCCTAGCTAGAGCTTGGTCAAGGAGAGAACTTAGTCAAGGAACAAAATGAACTGAGGTATTTAAACTTGGCAGTGTATAGCACGTGTGGTGAGTTACAGGTGAAAGGGACAATTAGGCCTCAGGTGCATGAAATACAGGTACAGGTAGTAGAGGGTTGCAGGAGATGAAGCCAGAGATGTCATTAGAGTCCAGCATTGGGAAGGTTCTTTGGGGTTGTCTGATGGAGGGATGACTATTTTCCTATGACATATGAACTCTGATCAAGGAGATACAATTAGTAGCAGAATAAATATGAGGGAGTTATGATATGTAAGCCAGACTATTTAATTACATATTGTTCTTAATTTTATTCCCTTTAACCCTTTGCAAAGTGGAAGATAGTCCTTTAACTCTTAGAAAGACCTTATTTACATCTTCCAGTTGAGTATAAGTTGTGTTATTGAGAAGTAATGGACATTGTTAGTTGTAACACTTTTGGTAGCAAGTGACAGGAATCTAATAGACATACAGGGATTGGATTCAGACAATATCTTTCTAGATCATCAGAAAAGACGTTGCATTGCTTTGGCTAGCTATTCATGTCTGCAAAGGTGTCCCACAAGATTGTCCCTGATTATTACTAAAATGATCTAGAATCTTGCTACTCAAAGAATGGAGCACAGATCAGCAGTTTTGGCATCATCTGAGATCCTGTCGGAAACACAGAATCTCTGGCCTATCACCAGAAATCAGGATTTGCCTTAATTAGTTCCTTAGGGAAATGTATGCACATAAAAGTTCTAGAAGCACTTATTTAAGACACTGTTACTTCTGTGCCAACCACTACAAAAAGGCAAATGTGGAAATTTGAAGGAATGAAAAGAAGGATAAAAGTCATGAGCCTTGCAACCAGGTAGAACTGGGTTCCAATTCTGATTCAGTGACATTAAGTAAGTTATGTATGTTGACGTATGTAAACATTGATCAATTTCTGGAGCATATTAGATGTTACATGAATATTAGTTTTGTTTTTCCTTATTTTCACCTAAATCCAGGGATACTAACACAATGTGCCTTGGGGTAAACAGTCTGCATAACATTTAATGAGTATTTACTGGCATTTATCTTGAGCAGAGAAACAAACATTCATGTATCAAACTTCTAAGATTATAGGGCCAAATTGTATTGCAGCATAATCTACTCTAATATGGTTATCATAAAATTAGCAACAAGAAGTAGAATCGATAAAAAGTAAAACTTCAAATATGCAGCATTTTTATTATTATTATTATTGGCTTACACATCAGATGATAGGAAGAGGCCCCTGAAGATACTGATATTGAAGGTGGTTAAAAAATGGTGATTCATGGCATGCCGCATGGAAATATTAAAATAATTAACAATTACGATGTGAATTAATGAAATCATGGCTCTAAGGGAAGAAATGAAAAAGAAAAATGTCAATAGTGTGTCTAAAATGGTAGTATTTGGCAAGGTGTTATCGGAAAGATAGCTTGGGAAAGAGTTGACCAGTTTAAAGGCAGAAATAATGGGAAGAACTAAGTTAACAAAGAGGGTGGGTCACCAAGTGCCCATGTCAAGAGCACCCAAGAAAGCTAAAAATGGAAAAGACCCTTCCAGAGAGTAGATCCAGAGGCCAAAGAAAGTTAGGGTGTGCCCCTGTAGAGAGCAGAATCAGAACCCAATTAAGGAATATTTCCCTTCCTCAGGGTAGGGGGCTCTAGAATATTCCCCCAGTTGGATTTGAGAATTGTCAGTTCTGTGCCTGGTGAGTGCTCTCATTCTTTACCTTTCTATGTGGTAGTACTTATTATGGTAACCCTGTCCCTATTCTGTGATTGCATATTGCCTTTTTGGAACATAAGTCTTCAGATCAAGGAAAAAAAAAAGCCCAAAGCTAATGTAGAAACTTTTTCATGACCCTGACATCTTGGATGTTGGCAGAGTTGTGTTAAATGAAGGAGACTTTGGGTTTTGCACTGTGGGCAGGATAAGGGCTTTTTTTTTTTTTTTTTTTTAAAGTAAAGTAATCATTTGATGACCGGAGGGCAGATGCTATTGACATTGTCGGTGTTGACCAATATTTGGTCCTTTCTATTTCCAGGTTCACAGGGAATAATTGTATTTCTCCTCTGCTCAGCTAAGGTGGACCATGTGACTGCTTCTGACCAAAGAAATACAAGCAGAGGGGCGCCTGGGTGGCTCAGTGAGTTAAAGCCTCTGCCTTCGGCTCAGGTCATGATCCCAGGGTCCTGGGATCGAGCCCCACATCGGGCTCTCTGCTCAGCGGGGAGCCTGCTTCCTCCTCTCTCTCTGCCTGCCTCTCTGGCTGCTTGTGATCTCTGTCTGTCAAATAAATAAATAAAATCTTTAAAAAAAAAAAAGAAATACAAGCAGAAGTAACGATTGTCATTTCTTGGCCGAAGCAGTAAAAAACCCATGTGAAATCATCTACTTTCTTTCTTCACTGTCACAAAGACCAGAGAAGGGAGCCTCTGTCCACCTGGGCTCTTGTGCAGTTGGGGGTCCCCCTCGAACTATGTTGAACATGCCATGTGAGCAGAGAAACATACCCTTGTGTCAGCCCAGAGATTTGGGGAATTCGTCTGTTTTTGTCACATAATGTAAAGCTACTTTGGCAAGTGCCATGACGGTCCCACAGAATCTTTAGAGCATAATACTCACCCAACTCAGGCTAACCTGTCAAGCCTCAAATGGATTAAAAACACTTTTATTCTAGGTCCCTCTGTCTTTCCTTTCAGTTTGCCAATGGCACCACAGGCTACAGAGATTGTCACTGCTATGAATGATTAGCTTGCTTTTCCAGCTCTCTTCGATTTAACAAATCCAATCTGCTATGCTAATTTTAAATCAGAAGATGCTGCAATATGAGTCATTAGTTTGTAATTGAGAAATATCAAGCAGGATTTGCCAAAATGAAGAAAAGCAGCTGACTGAAACATAACTCTTTGGCAGGGACAAAGTAAATACCACTCCAGTCAGAGGGAACAGCAGAGAATACATTCTCCCCACTCTCTCACCATGGAGGGGACATGGGTGACAGACAGTGGGACCTCAAAGGACACTGAAGTGGCGCTGTTCTTGAGGTGGGCATCTGGGGCATTTGGAATAAGGGAGTGGCTTTGAAGATAAATGAAAGCAAATCCTAGGACAACTCCATTGCCCATCAGTTAAGCAATCACTTGTCAACGTATATGTATTACTTATTATGTGTCGGTATTAAGCTGACACATATCAACTGACCGAAAACGATGATGTAAGATATCAGGATTTTTTCTGACTGAGTTAGAGGCCATTTTCAACCAGAGGATAGAAGTGTCTGTAAAAACTCCCTTGGTAATTTATTCAAAGAACTGCACATTTCTCCAAAGAAGAGAGACAAGACAGTTTCCTTCCAAACTCAAAGCTCACACAACCTAAAAGTTCTGAAAATGACCAAGAACTTACTGGAGCCAAAAAAAAAAAAAAAAAAAAAAAGAATCAGGTTCCATTCATGTTAAATGGTCTGGGCTTGCTGGAGTCAATAACCATTCAACTGGGAAGAGTCAGTGCGAACTGTGGTGATTCCACCAACCAAGCTCTGGTTCTGTGTCCACAGACTAAAATTAAACTGAAAAGTAGAAGCTTGCTCCAAGTCAAAGAGCCAACAGACACAGGGCAGCCATGAGGCTGGTTCCCAAAGTTTTGTACCACAGTCGCTCATCGCTTTTCAGACCAGGACCTCCTCTGAGGAAAACAGATTGCTTAGAGTAGTCTCATACTTGCTGAATGAAGTTGTTGCTGCTTTTTCTTCTGCAGGTGAATAGACACTCACAGATCAGCCTTTTCCTGAGCACCTTCTAAGCTCCTGTCTTTGCCCCAGGTAGTGGAGAAGGGTGCCAGCTTCCTGCTATAAGGGACAAATGGGGAGAAAGTTTACAAACAGACATACGATCTCCAGGCCCCGTCATAAAATCATGTAGCAATAAGGGGGAGGTCTGCTGGTATAGTTCCTGCTTCCCTAGCTCCAGCCTGTGGGGTTTAAGCTCCTGTTCTTTGTCACGGTCCTCTGGCTTCTGCAGCTGCTGGTCCCTCAGTGTGGACAGCACTCCCTAGTCTCCTATGTGTTGAAACCTCACTTGCTGTTCACTGCCCCTGGTGTCCACTCTTCCACAACAGTTCCCTTGGCTTCCCCAGTCAGATTCTTTGACCCTTCCTGCATTCCTTCTGCCTTGACTGTGTCGGTGGACCTCCATCGAATGCCACTAGGATGTGTGCTCCTTTGGAGAAGGGCCTGTGAGCCCTGTTTGTATTATTTTTACATACCATGTGCTACTAGTCAAAGCTCAGTTAATGACTATTGATTGCATTTATTCTGAAAGAAAGAAGTGATTTTTCCCCCCTTTGGGGAGAGGTAGAAAAACAAAAGGGTTTGGCATTAGCTAAGAATCTTGGGAGTTAGTCGCCAGAGCATGAAAGGTAGGACAATACTAGCTGTAAGGGCCAGATTGTCTCAAAGGGGGAGTGGGGAGTAGGAATAAAAAACATGTGTTGGGACAGGAAATTGAGGTCTCAGATCTGAGCCTGGTGACTCCAGACAAGTCAAAAGCAGGAGAGACTAAGGTGGAATCAAAAATTTAAGTCTGGGGGCGCCTGGGTGGCTCAGTGGGTTAAGCCGCTGCCTTCGGCTCAGGTAATGATCTCAGGGTCCTGGGATCGAGTCCCACATCGGGCTCTCTGCTCAGCAGGGAGCCTGCTTCCCTCTCTCTGTCTCTCTCTGCCTGCCTCTCTATCTACTTGTGATCTCTCTCTATCAAATAAATAAATAAAATCTTTAAAAAAATTTTAAGTCTGGAACACAGTGGGAAGGCAATGGGATGGAATGTTCTCACGATGCCCCTCTATTGTGAAAGTCCTCTTACAAACCTGCCTCAAAGCGATGTTACTTCCCTGAGCAAATAGCCAAGTTTCTACTCATATGGAGAAGTAGGCTCTTCAGGTAAATGAGGTAAATGAGCCTGTAGGTTCTAAGAAGGGGTCTGGAAATGCTCAATAGGCTTAGCTCAGGGATTGCTCTCTTCCCCTTGGTTGTCGCCCAGAAGACACTCTATGGCTCTGAGGAGCTGCTTCTCCATCCTTATTGGTGCCCATGGTGGAATCTATGGGACCCATTCTACCCGGGTGATCTTCCAGGCCACGCATGCTCGGCTCTATCACCACATTCGCAGGTCTTTCCATCATGCCCTCCTCTTTCCTACGTGATTGTTACTTACTACAGTAAGTCACCCACCCAAATGTTTCAGTGAAATGCTTCCATAAACTTAAAAAAACAAAAACAAAAACAAACTTAGAACATTTGTGAGTTCAGGGTTGTGTTACATGATATCTGTTTACTCACTGATTAGAAATAAAGACAGTTTTGTGTAGATATTTCCATATAAAGTGATAAAGGCTGAATGGCCTGTGATGGAGAAATATATCCATATATACCAGAGAACTAGCCCTCCTGCCCATGCGCTCCAGAGTATTCTTTCCTCTGCATTGGGCTGTCTTCAGGCAGTCAGTCTGAGAAATATTTCCTCCAGTCTCCTCTCCAGGGTCTGCTTGTATGGGCAGACCCTGATGAACCCACAGATTAGTGTCATATTTCCTGCCTCTAGATATGCTAACACCAACAAAGTTACGAACGTGGTGCCAATTTCCCTGCCCGTGGGACTCCTAACATCTCGATCACGTGTACATTAAGTTTAGTTTGTCAAACCTGGAAGCGGCCTGGGATGGTAACGATAAATAGCAACAAAATTCCCTGCTAATACTAACTCACTCCCCACTACATAAGTGCTGAACTAATATTGAAAGAATACTGGTTTGGTGGGGAGCCAAAATATTGGTCTTCCTGGAGAAGCCATGGGTCTCAGACTGGTCCTGAGTAGAGGATCCTTTCACTAAATAACAGAAAAGGCCCGGGATCTCCAACTTCTCCAAATGCCCGGCTCTTTACCTCCCACATGATCACTCCTCTTTCCCTCTTGCCACTGACTCTGAATATCTCCAGGCCCCTTTGCTCACTACCTTTCTCTCCACAGTTCGACTCCAGCTGGTGAATCCTGATTTGGACGCAGAAAGTGAATCATAGTCTCAGAAGGGATGTCAATCTCAGGCACCCTGAGTCACCATTGAGAGGTGCAAAAACAATAAATATTGTTACGCTGAAAAGAAATTTAAAAAAAAGTGGAAAAAAATAAAAATATTTAAATACTTAAAAAAAGGAGGCACAGATAACCTAAAAAAGCAAATTTATAGGTGAGCCAAGTATTCTTCTTTTCTTAGATTCATTCAACAAAAATAACTACTGAGTGCTTACCATGCGTACTATCATAACTTTTTGAAAATTACACCCTTTTTCCTGGTCCTGGAATTTCCTTATTCTCTCATTTTCTTATGTTTCTACAGTTTCATTTAAAATGATCTATCGGGGGCGCCTGGGTGGCTCAGTGGTTTAAGCCTCTGCCTTCGGTTCAGGTCATGATCCCAGGGTCCTGGGATCAAGTCCCGCATTGGGCTCTCTGCTCGGCAGGGAGCCTGCTTCCTTCTCTCTCTCTCTCTCTGCCTACTTGTGATCTCTCTCTATCAAATAAATAAATAAAATCTTTAAAAAAAATGATCTATCGGTGGGCTGTTCTGTGTCGACATGCTGGCAGAAATTTTCTATGATTCCACATTTTATTCTATTCCCAAGGCAGGATCACCCTCAATGTATAGAACTAGTTTATAGATTTGGTTTACAAGCAACTGATTCTGTTATTGAAAACTATAAGTATAAGTGCCAGAGCCCAATTCAACCAACTTAAGTTAAAAAAAAATTAGAAGAGAGTAGAATTCAGAAGTAGATTTCAGACCAAAGGAAAGGGGACAGAAAGGAGGATAGCTCTGAGAGCCTCCAGACTCGAGACTCTGGACCCTGAGGCTGTTGCCTCTACTCTTCCCTGACTATTGGATTCTTTGTTTAGTCTCCTTTCTGTAGTGAGTTGTATTATTGTTAGATGTTCTGTTCACACCCTTAGCTCATCTCTAATAGGGAGGAAATTCCCTTGGTGTCCCTGCGTCATCTGCGGGGGAGGCCATGACAGGATTGTTTTAATCGTTTTCTCACTTGAACCACTTATACCAGAGGTGAGGACACTAATTAATCTAACCTGGCTCATGCACCAGGCCCAGGGGCAGGAGAACAAGAAAGCGGGGTATTTGCTTAATTGATTGGGGCTGGAGAAGAGCAGCTCATTGGTAAGGTGGTTGGGTTTATGTGGGGATTGCATTAAATGAGAAAGTGTAAAATGTACAGTGTAGGGAAAAATAGCACTCCACATACTGCCTGTCAGTTCAGGTCCTCTGAGAAGCAAATGCCAAAACGGAAGTCAGGATGCAAGAGATTTATGGGGGACACTTCCAGTGAAGAAAAAGGGGAGAAGAAGCTTGAACAAGAAGAGATGTCTTCAGAGTGGGATGCTGGTTTGACACTTCTAAAGAAGATGGAAGACGGCCGTGCAGGGAGAAGCTCAGTCTGCAGCACATCTCTGAGCAGGCTGGCCAGGCAAGAAGGAACCCAGGCAACCACTGCCCATTAGACCAGTCTTGTGTGAAGCAAGATGGCCACACTCTCTATCTCTGCTGTGCTCAGTTATCTGGGAGCATCCCAAGAAGAGTGTGGCCTGACACACTGCTATGGTAGCCCTTGAGTGTGTGGCAGCTGGGGGTATCAGCTGAGAACAATCCTCACAGGAGATTTTCTTCCTGAGAAAGATCTGAGTCATGCCAGCCATGGTGACCACACTGATGTCAAGAGTGATCCTGGCACCTGCTGAAGGCGAATCACATGGCTAGCTCAATGATGGAGCTCAGAGCTGAGGTCAACATGTTCCACTCCTACGTCCTTGAACTTCCCACTATACCATACTTCCCCAAAGCAGGTGCTCCCATTACTTTGGAATCTGCTTCTTGTTTGGCCATTCCATTGACGTGCATTAAGAAGGCTAAGCTTTGGGGCACTTGGGTGGCTCAGTGGGTTAAAGCCTCTGCCTTTCGCTCAGGTCATGATCCCAGAGTCCCGGGATCGAGCCCCGCATCGGGCTCTCTGCTTGGCAGGGAGCCTGCTTCCTCCTCTCTCTCTCTCTGCCTACCTCTCTCCCTACTTGTGATCTCTATCTGTCAAATAAATAAATAAAATTAAAAAAAAAAAAGAAAAAAAAAAAAAGAAGGCTAAGCTTTATCCTGGGAAGGCTTTCATTCCCAAGACAGAGACCTGATCAAGAAGCCAGAAGGAAAACTGGTCCAGCCAAAGCAGTAGGAACCATGGTAAGTCTCCCTCAGCTGCAAGGTGATACATGAGCATGTTAAAAATACACCACTCTTTAGCCTGATGGTACCATAAATCTTGAAATCTTGTCCAGCTAGAATGGATGATCCAGAACCATAAAACAGTGACACAAACAACTCAATATAGTTCAGTTTAAAAGCCCCATAGGTACATTCTTCCTAAACACAAAATCTCCCATCCAACTTGTCTCCACTATAGGATTAGATTTATAAACTTTATATTACCAACTGGTTAGACAGCAAGAAATACATCAAGAATGACACAACCACCTGCAAGGCTCAAAATTCTGGTATTTGCTCCTCCACGGAAACAGGAGCTGAAGGCACAACCACCAAGTGGTCAATGCACAGCTTGACCTCTTCCCACCAGCAGGAACCCACAGTCACACCAGGCATGTCAGTGTGTTGACAAGAAGAAATATAATAATTTTTTTAAAGTTGGAATCTAAGGCATGAGAAGAAATGCCTTTGTGGTGTCTAGACAGTCCTGCTCATCTTTAAATATACGCGAGGCCTAGAGTTGGTCATGTGCATAAATCATACAACATTTTAGTGGCCACTGACCCTGAAATTCACCCAGTTCACTGTTTTCCATCTATGACCTGGTGGTGCTTTGAAAGAATTTATTGGCTATAACCAGGGGTGAGGATGGAGGAGATAATTAGAATAAAGGAAAGAAAAGGAAGGTGATGCCCGTAGACAGGAAATCATACAGCAGTACCTGACTTAGGAGGTGTACACATCCATTTACCAAAGAATGAATCCTTCTGGATCTCTAGATATAGTTATCATAGAAGCCAATCAGGTAAACTGAAGCATTTATGAGATGCACACAGACCCATCTATTTAATACTATTTTGCACACAATCCAAATAGTCTTGTGTTATCTTGATTCCAAGTTCATAGTCAATTACAAAGTGCAATTTAGAGGGGATCTTTAGGGGTAGGGAGTTTTAGAGTGACTCAGGGTGACAGCTGACTGACTGGCAATGACGTGAAGGACAATGCAGACTTAAACGCAGATACAAGAGCTGAATAAGCAGTAAGATCTAGAATTTGTAGCAGAACATTAAATTCTGAGCATTTCAATACTCCTTGGCACTTCTTATAGTGATGAAATTGCTACCATGAACACTACTACACCTAGCAGTAATTATAATAGCTCACAGAGTGCCTACTATGTGCCAAGTATTATTCTCGAAGCTGTTATCATGTGCTAACTTGTTTAATCCTCTATTTCTAAGGGGTAGGCATTATTATCTTTGTTTTACCAACTTAGTAAGTGAGCTAAGGAGAGTTTAAGTAACTCTCTCAAGATTATAGGATTCCTGAAAAACTATATTACATTCAAATAAACCCACTTCAGCTGAAAACAGATTGTGCTATTGAGTGTTACATGCAACTGAGGAATAACTGAACTCTACATCTGAAACTAAGAATTTACTATATATTAGTTAATTGAATTTAAATTAAAAAAACAGACTGTGCTAGTTATTTAAGATAAATGTCTATCCAAGATATTTACAAACCATCCCTAAACTAGTAGGCTTTAGCTCACATTAACAGACATTTATTTACTTGTTTATGTACTCTGTGTCATTCATTGAGCCAGGTAGCCGAAATTCACAGATGCTAGGACTCAGTTTCACTCCTCTAAGGGATGTCTTTGATGAGCAATCTGATTCACTAATAATGCCGATTTCTCTCTCTCTCCCTCCTCTCTCTCTCTCTTGCTTACTGTATGTGTGTGCATGTGTGTGTACTAAACCTAATGCTTAAGAAAATTATCTTAACAAAGGAAAGTGAAACACAAAGAACACATGTGCTTATTTGTATTTTTGTATCTGTAAATGTTACTTCCATCTCGCTTTTATATAGTTCCCTTTATATTTTATATGGTACTCATATAAAACTATGAGAAAACAGGGCAGTTTTCAGGGGAAAAATAAGATAGAAAGTTGAAGATGCTTCCCTAGTGCCACCACTGAACACTGTAGTGTGTGTGGCCTGGCTTACAGCCTGGGTTCTGGAAATCTATCCCTTTGGTGAGGGTTTCTAGCCACAAGACGGGGCAGGGAAAAATAGAGAAGGTGTCAACTGAGTGGAAGAAGATGAAGAGTGAACCACGTCTCATTTCAGGACATATGCTTAGTCACATAAGGCCACATACACATGAACACTCTTTGGCAAGAAGGAAGATTTCTGTATCTGCACAATATTAACTCAAAGGGCTGGACCAGGGGTTTGTACCTGGGGCCCCCCATACCTCTACCGAAGAGATCCATGGGCAGAATTCTTAAACTTGTTTGAGGGGGAAAAAAACACACACACCCTTTTCCCCAATAACTTTAACTGAAATTGGACATTTCTTTCATTAAAAAGGTAGCTACTAAGCTGCAAGAACTCATAACTTTTCACTAGTAATAATCAGATATTGCCCTACTGTTTTATCATTATTGCTGATATTTCAAAATTCTTTAAAACTGTTGGAGTTCTTTTCTTAGACCTAAGATCTCACATGATCACAGTTTCCTGGAGAATGTTGCCAATTTCAGGTAACCCCAATCCAGGTACCAACTACTAGTTGCCCAGACATCTGCAATACATTCTCTCTCTACAATCGTTTGTTGATCAATATGTGGAAAAGGATGAGTCATTTTCATTGTGTGTTACTGAACAGTTTCGGATATAAACTGTATCAAAGATGTTGATCTAGCCAAATATGAGCTCATTGATCACAAAAGTGAAATCTCACTACATCAGAGTCTAACTCAAAAGTCCTTGGAGTGTTCTGGTATTCCTTGAGAGAAGACTCTCCTGGCCTTTTAATACCATCTATGGAAGTTTTCATTCCAAATGCCTCAGTATATCTCTGTGAATTGGGATTTCTACACTTGCAACCATCAAAACAAAAACAAACAAAAAAAATCAACATTGACTAAACATGACATGTGTGTTGCCTTGACAAAGACCACCCCACATTTCTATATTCTTATTCAAGGCAAGTGACACTAGCCAACCTACACATATTGATGGTTCTGTAAAATCTCCCCTTCTAGCTTGCTTACGTGTTTAATGTTTAGTTTTGCTCTCTAACATGTTCATAACAGTACCATAAATTTTAATGATTTTTGCCTATCACTGGGTAGCTGTCAGATGAGCACTGGGTGTTACACACAACTAATGAATCATTGAACACTACACCAAAATCTAATGATATACTATATGTTGGCTAACTGAACATAATAAAAAAATTAATTATTATTTTTTTAAAGATTTTTTGTTTATTTGTCAGAGAGAGAGTACACACAAGCAGGCAGAGAGGCATGCAGAGAGAGAGGAGGAAGCAGGCTCCTGAGCAAGGAGCCGGATGCAGGACTTGATCCCAGGACCCCAGGGTCATGACCTGAGCCGAACGCAGTAGCTTAACCAACTGAGCCACCCAGGCGTCCCTAAAATTAATTATTTTTGAAAGGGAGTTCATTTTATTTATTTTTTAAGGATGTATTTATTTATTTATTTTTAGAGATATCACATGCCAAGTGGTGGCAGAGGGAGAGAATCTCAAGCAGACTCTCCACTGGGTGTGGAACCCCACTTGGGGCTCGATCTCATGACCCTGAGATCATGACCTGAGCTGAAACCAAGAGCTGAATACTCAACTGACAGCCACCCAAGCACCCATCAGTTTTAATTTTTTAACGTTATAGCAGTGATTCCAATCAAATTAGGTTCTTTTGTAGCACTGACCAAATTTTAATGCATTAAAAAAGATTTTCTTCTGAAATCTATCCATAGGATTCACCAGCCTGCCAAATGTATCCATCACACACAAAAAGTTAAGAACCCATCAGCTAGGTGATGCTACAGTAACTAGGAAGCCATGAGGCATAGGAGACCAAAGAGTACCTAGGTGTACACCATAGGAATGGCTAACTCAGCATTACCTTTTATCTAACTGTATTAGTTAGTAATGTGTCAAGTGTTATAACAAATAGCCCCTAGGTGTCAATGGCTTGACACAATATAAATTTCCTTCTTGGTTTTCTCCCAGTACCAGGAGAAGTGAACTGGTCAGCAGGGAAGCCCTCTTCCACACAGTATGTCAATGATTCAGGATAACAGATTCCTGGGCCACTTTCAATTCAGAACTTTCAAGTTTTCCATGGCTATTGACTCAGACAGCTGGAAGAGGAAATGAGCATGGAGAAGTACAAATGGAAGGTTTTTATGGGCATATTAATTTCTATTCACAAGCCAGAACTCAGACACATGACCTCAAGGAACTTCAAGGGAGCTGAATATCTTGGAAGGAGAAGAAAGAGGTTTGGTGAACATCTAGCCAGTCTTACTTGGCCCCACTAGGAGAAATACAGGTTACATTCTGTCTATAAAGATAGCACCACCCTGCATTTGTTTACCTTGCAAATTATATATAAAAGGATGTTATACAAACCACTTAGAATTACCTGGAAAGCTTCTTGAAAACACAGATCCAGGATCTACTGAATAGGAAGCCCTCGGGGTATTTTGTTTTGTTTTTTTTTAAAGCACTCTAATATAGAATGATAAAGGAGATTACCTAATATCTTTAGTAGGGAATAATATCACTACAGAGAAGTAGGCAGAAGAGCCAAAACAAGAAACTCACAAAGAGAATGGATGAAGGAGTAGGAAGTTACAGGAATGAAGGAGGCATTCCAAGAAAGAGGCAGCAGCCAAAGGCATTGAATGCCCTGGAGATGCAAATGAGATAATAAAGACAATCTGCACAGCTTGTGACTTCATTCTAAGCTCAGATGTGTTCTTTTTTTTTTTTTTTTTTTTTCTGAAGAGATCTGATATGATCAAGCCTTTAGGAGAACAACTCCGGTTAGTGGTACAGGTATTTTTTGCCTTTGAAAGATTAGGCATAGGGAACAATTTACTAAGATATCAGGATGAAGGAGACACTGGTTTTGGGAGAACAGGATGGGTTTGGTTTGGGGAACAAACTTAAGGGGTCTCTGAGACAATCAGGACTGCCTTTGTAGACATGATCAGAGCTCAGAAAGGATATGAGTCTACAGTTTACAAGTTAGGTTTTATCGTACAACATGTGGTGTTGGGCTATGAGCTCAAACAAGAGTGTACAGAAAGAATGTGTAGTTGAGAAAAAAACAACAAACAAACAAAACAAAACAACAAAACATGGGAATTATCTGTATGATTCAACATGAAATGTTCATACAATCAGAATGAAGGTCCAAGCCAGTGTCTGGATGATATGACACAGAATGTAACAGTTATTCAACCGGGCAGCAACTTTCAAAATCTCTGTTTTGGATAACTGTAGGTATCGTACAACTCCTGCTCGCTTTTCCTGCTTTTTTCATTTCAAAGAATCCGCTGGAGAAGCTATGGGAAAAGTTGGCTTAGGTATTAATCCCCTCCTACAAATAGGGAATTTTTTTCCCTTTTGACTTCATTTCTTGGTAAAAAGCATTCAGTGTTATGTTTCTTTTCTTGGCTCTTTCATCTCCAGATAAGAGACACCATGCCCCATAGACAACTGTCTTACCTCCGGTCTCCCTGTGGACATCTTCCTTTCCACCATCCCTGAGATGGACACTTCATGGAGGAGGAGAGAGACTTGCACAATCATGATCAAATGTATGACTTATTTTTAAACTAACAAACAATCCTTCTGACTCCCTCAGGAGACAAAGTCTAATATTTCCAAAAGAAAGTAGATCAACACTGCGGGCTAGCTCCCTGGGATATACTGTAAATAGCCTCCAAATCAGGAGTAAAAAATGCAGTTGAGTTGGAAAGAATGAAGACAAGGCCCAGAGAAATGACCACGTTGGCTTGTTGTTTTTCTGAATATGTGTCCACATTGGCTTTGCTCAGCCTGATGTCGGCAGAATATATTTATCACTTCATACAGCCAGGCACTGTCATGTGCAATCAGTTGACATCTGGGGGATGTTTCATGTTTCTCTCCTTCATCTGCCCTCACTCAAGCATTTGGAGACATCAGTTACTGAACCAAGCATGAAGAGAGAAAGCAGTGATAATTAGGTCATCTTCTCTATTGTACTGCACATAACAAAACTCTATTGAAATAAAGGATGGAATCATTCATTCATTCATTAGCAAATTTATTTCCTGCCTGCGTGAGTCTCATACGGGGGCTGGTTTCATTAAGGAGCACAATTTATATGAACAGACCTGTGAAAGTGTTCAAGATATCTAATGTTGGGAAAGGGATAAGACAACATGTTTGTTTTTACCCTTTTCTTGTGTCATGTCAGGAACTGCGAGGTAGGTTTTTATTAACCATTTTTTATGCTGAATGTGTACAGGGAAGGAGTTGGCACACAGAAGGATAGGTCATCCAACTAACAATGATTCAAGAGCCACCCACCATGGTGGACAGTATGGCAGCCAACATAGTTTCTAGTATCATCTTGGCAGAGAAGCTAATCCCTGATGCAGAAACTGTTTTATTCAAGGAATTGAGGTTTAAGAGTAAGGCTAAAATGTCTAGAAGTCTATTCTATAATGAGCAAACAACGAAGCTTCACCCTGAGTCAAACTCATTGGGGGGGGGGTGTATGTGTGTGAAAATAACTTTCTCTGGACCTAATGGAAGCTCTTTTATTTACACCTAGAACATCTCATGCTAAACTTTCTGCAACAACTGTTTAAAGCCACTTCAGTTTTGTTCTAATTCTTCTCCAGACTCTATCCAGGTCATTTTCCAGAAATAGCTTAGACTACTTTTTTTTTTTTTAATTAAGATCAAGGCCATCTGAAGGCAAGCTCCTTTTGCCTCTCTATACAGAAGAATTTGGTGTAGCTTCTCACATATTCTTCTCTTCATCCTTGGAAGAAGCCCTGCCTTCCTATCAGACCACAGCAAGATCCCACTCCCCCATTTACCCTCAGAATCCATCACTTCCCCCTTCTCAGGGCCTTCTCCCACCAACTATTCCCTCTCTCCCTTTCTTCAGTCACTCCTTTCTATGTTCATTATGTTTGAAATTTTATAATGTTTTGACATTAGGTGTGTGTAGGGGGTGGCTAGCTGGCCAGGGAGAAACTGCCCTTCCAGCACTAGTTAATTCTTAGAGCTAATAAACAACTCACCTGCAACACACCTTTCACGTGCATCCCCCAGCCATCTCCTTCATGGAGCTCACATGCAGCAAGCCAGCATTTCCCCTGCCCTGAATCAACTCCAGGCTGGGTAACAGGTAGGTAGAGAATGCTTCTACATTCCAGAGCCTGCAGACATTAGTCCAATAAGTCAGTTAGAAACTGCTTCCCCTGCCCTGCCTTGCCTTGCTCTCAGAAAACTCGGGAAAGGCTCTGGATCATAGTTTCTCCTCACTGCTTCTTCAACCTCTAGGGAAAAATTGGTGCTTCTTTCAATGTTTTCAGAAACATTCAGTGATCACAGATCTTAGCAATTTCAATTATGGAGATTGTAGCATAGTATTAGAAATTCAAGCATTTTGATTGTGGATTGGATGAAAAATAAGACTAAATGGGGGCACCTGGGTGGCTCAGTGGGTTAAGGCCTCTGCCTTCGGCTCAGGTGATGATCCCAGAGTCCTGGGATCGAGCCTCGCATGGGGCTCTCTGCTCAGCAGAGAGCCTTCTTCCTCCTCTCTCTCTGCCTGCTTCTCTGCCTACTTGTGATCTCTGTCTGGCAAATAAATAAATAAAATCTTAAAAAAGAAAAAAAAAATTGGTGCTTCTTTGTGTGGCCTTGTGTTGCATGGTGGGCCCCTTGTCTTGCAAACTGTATATAATAAGCTTTTCTTTCAATGCCATTGGTCTCTCTGTTTGGCATCTAGTCATCTCCATAAATTAAAACCCCATGGGTACATTTTAATACATTTTCCTCTCCCCATCGTTCTCTTCCTCCTCCCACCTCCTTCCTTTCTTTGCTCTGTCCCTCTTTGGGTCCTTCTCTTAATTTATTTTATGTATTTTATTTTAAATTGTGGTTTTTTGGGGAAAAGAATGCTTTATAAATTTAAACATCGAAACAACACAGAAAAATGTACCAGAAATCTTTTGGTCCAGAGAAAAACACTGGAGACATTTTGGTGAACATCTCTCTAGATATATCTTGTATCAATACATAAACAAGCATATGTATATTCAAGTATATTTATGTATATATAATATTATAAATAAGCGGAATAACACTACTTATCTTCAGTCAATAATATGTGCATAGATTTTAATAAATAAATAATAAATAATAAATCTGATAAATAGATTTAAATTTACATTTGAATAAATAAAGATCCATGTCATTAGATTTAGTAGCTAAAGAAAATTTTAGGTATATCACAGTTTATTTACCTAATTTATCATGTAT
The DNA here is from genome assembly GCF_922984935.1 of Meles meles. Taxonomy (NCBI): domain Eukaryota; kingdom Metazoa; phylum Chordata; class Mammalia; order Carnivora; family Mustelidae; genus Meles; species Meles meles. The sequence continues at coordinate 13,718,416 of NC_060080.1, read as the reverse complement.
TTGTTTCTTTTTTTTTTGCCAATTTGAACAATGCATGAAACATCTTTATTCATTTATATTTTCATATTTATATATCTATTTTCTTCATGTAAAGTCCCAGATGTGAGTCTGGTAGATGAAAGGATATGTTACTCACACCTACTTATAGGAATTATCAAACTGAACACCACAAAGACTGCTATATTTTATATTTCATCCCCTCCCGCCAAATAATGCACAATAGTAATCATTTCTCAACCCTTCATTAAAAACATTAGTCTCAATCTTTTTAATTGAATCACCAATCTAGCAGGTAAAAAGATTCCTTTATTTGAATATCTTTAAGATATAATTGGTTTTCTTTTGTATGTTGATCTTTGTTTTTCTCCTTGTATAAATTACTCATTTACCTTCTTTGCTGCTTTTTCTATCTGGCCACTAATTTGTGTTTTTAATTGTTGTGTAAAACTCTTCAGTTGTTCAGAAATCCATCCATGCCAGGCACTTGATTGGCCAACAACTTTTCCTGTTGGCTATTTTCCTTCCAATTTTCTTCATTACTTTTTGTTAAATAAAAGTTGTAATTTCTTTTTTTTGTTGTTTTTAGAGGTGAGGGGGCAAGGGAGAGAGAGAATCTTAAGTGGGCTCCACGGCCACTCCGATGTTGGAACTCCATATCACAGCTTTGAGATCATGACCTGAACTGAAATCAAAGAGTTGGACATTTCACTGAGCCACCAAGGCTCCCATTAGGTTCAGGTCACGATCCCGGGGTTCTGGGATCGAGTCCTTTGAGAGGCCAATGTTCAGTGTGGAGTGGGCTTGAGGATTCTCTCTCCCTCTGCCCCTGTCCCTGACTCTCTCTCTCTCAAACAAACAAATAGATCTTGAAAAATAATAAAAAGAAGAAGAAGTTGTAATTTCTAATGTAGCCCAACGTATTAATATTTTTCCTTTTCGGTTTTGAGATTCCTTGGAATTTTTAGACAGAATTGCTTAGCAGCTACATTATAAAACATCTTCAGTGGTTTCAAGTTAACAGTATAATATTTATCCAGCTGGAGTTTATTTTAAGGCTCCAGGTAAGTGGGGACCTCCTTTCCCTTCCTCCTTTCTTCATTTTCCAGCACACGACTCTCTACCTTCAGAGTCATCTTGGAATAAAACCCAAGCTTCATCTGAGATCCTTCACTTGTATTCATCCCACAAATCCAGGTAGTAACTTAAATAACCACAATAGACTTCTGGTGTGTTTTTTTTTTTTCCCCAGACTTGAGGAAGTGTTCCCACATGTTATCTCACCTAAGCCTCACCACAAACCAGGAGGGATTAGATGAGCCTTCAACAACACATACGAGTGGACACAGCTGGGGAGAAAGACCAGGGGGCCTGGAGAAGCTGTGGCTTCCTCCAGGTAGTTCCGAGTGAGAAAAAGGGGAAGGACATGCCAGAGTCTGTCTGAATCCAAAAGCCATACTCCTTTTCTAACAACACGTAGCTGCCGCACACATCCCAGTGCCTCTGGTGCACGTCTCTACGCCTCTCCTCGTCTCCAGCGCAACTACTCCAGTGCAAGTTTTTATTCTCTCTCAATTGCATTTTTTCAGGTGTCCCTACAGCAATTTATTCATGGTCTTCGATTAATCTTCCTGAATTACAGTGCTATTTGCACTCTCGGAACGCTTCCGCCTATTAAATGTGCCTTTGCCAAGGCACGTAAAGACCTTCAAGATAGGGCGTCAGTCTGTTCTCCCCCTTTGTCTCCCATCAGCCCTATATATGGACTGTGGGTTTCAGGGAGCCAAGTATTGGCCAATACTCGAGCATGACTCCATGCTGCCCTATACCCACGCCTTGTTTCAAGCCACAAGTTCTTTTTACAAGAACTACTGTCTCTTCTTTCTCTTTCAGCACCCTATCCTGCCTTGGGGCCCAGCCCAAATTCCACATGCCTCACGAAACCCTTCCTGGAACATTCCAGTATTCTTTCTTTCCCCTTTAACTTCCCCCAATCCTTTATCTGTGACTCTCCCCTGACTCATAACTTTCTCCTTCAGTTTGTGCCAGCATCGTACTTTCCTTATCGGACTGTGGACTTCTTGAGTAAATGGATCAGCTCTTCTTTAACTTTTTATTGTCCATTTCCCAATACTTAACACAGTGACTAGCTCAGGTAAATATCTCAAAACTGATTACTGATCAGTTTTGATCAGATTACTGATGTGCAAATGAACCATAAAATGAATGTCTAACTTTGGATTACTTTGGAAAGCCTCTATATTCCCAGAGATTTTCTCCTTTTACCTCTTGTGCCTGCCCCAGTGCCCACCCACACACATTTACCTGGTCATTAAAGTCTGCTATCCCACCAACAGAATGCATGATCTCCATTCGTTACTCTGATCAATGCAAAAGCCTCATGTCCCAAAGGACTGGATACCCACAAATATTATATTATCTGATAAATGAAGGACTCGAGAGCAGAATTTTCCCTGATGTCTGCAGATGGCTTCAAATGGAATAAAACAATGTGCCCCATAAGGCTGCAGAAGTAGCAGCTGAAGGAAAAATTGGGTCAACTTGGAGGAGTTAGCCACTGACACAGGACCCACCTGCTTTGCAATTCTGTGCGTCAGTTTTATAGCCTTTGAAATTGTCCATGTGAGTATCTCCTCCTTTGTGCTCCCTTCCCACCTATGACAACCTGGGAGCCTTCGGGGGTGTGATGGTTCTAGATCCAATGCATTGGTACTTGAAACAACAGACCATGTTACACACCCCTAGCACCCCTCTGCCCAAGGAAGTTCTTGTCCTCGATTGGGCCATCATCTCTCAAAGAAAAGAAGTGTAGTTGTATGACATGTGGAAAGATGGTATGTTCACAAAGAAAACTGACAAACAACACTCTCTTGCCCCAAGGGCAAGGCATTACTTTACAGAGGGCTGAGTGCCAATTTGTTATAATTGAATAAATCAGATTTCTAATGTTTAATAACAGATGTTCTGGCTACAACTCATGAAATCATTTAATATTGCTTTATGCTCTGGTAATAAAAAAAGTCATCTGGCTCCACTTGGCCCAGGTTACATATCTTCCTTAAAGGGTCAAAATGATTTGATGCAGTTCTTGGATCAAAAGGGCTGATGTTTTTTGTATGTTATGGGCTGTGGACGGGGTGTGCTCACAGAACAGGATAGATGCTGGCATAATACAGGCTTTGCATCGAATGGCCTGAGGTGTATCTCTGACCACGAAACTTGCCCTCACTCTTGACCTTGGAGAATCTGCACGCTACCCAAGAGGCTCACTGTTTCCACTCTTCATATTTCCCTCACCTGCCATTGCCAGCTTCTGAGGAAGGCTAAAGTAGGTTGACCAGCCACTCTGGGGGAGGTTGGCAGGGTACCAGAGCTTAATGCCTACAGCCCCAAAAGGGAGGAAGTAAATAAAAATGACCCAACTCTCTGGTAACAAGCTTCACAGATGAGTTTGAATTAATCTGGAGGTGGGGAGCAAGGGAAAATGTGCTTGATGAAGGCTAGTAATAAATCAGAAGAACTTGCAGCACGGATAAATGATGAATTGCCAAGATGACTCAAATATTAAAATAACCAAGTTAACCAAAAAAGATCTTTTAAAGAAGTTGATGATAAAACAAGGGGATTCCTTATCCTCAGAGAAAATCTAAGGAAAAAATTAAGCAAAAGCAAGCAGAGGTCAAAGAGGGAGATGGTGGGATAATTTAAGCATCGCTTGAGAAGCCAACTGAAAGGAGGTAAAGGAAGATCCAAGGCTATTTAAAAAAAAAAAAAAAAAGACCTTTGCTACAACTTCTCAAAGAGAGTGATAATTCCTTCCAGGGAAGCATGATGTCAATACTTTGTAAAACAAAAGGCCAATTCTGAGTTACAACATAAACACCGGGCTGGATAACGAATTCTAGAGAAGCATACTTCATGCGCTCATGGCATCGTGGAAGCAAGAATGCAAGGTAAAGGGGCGCCTGGGTGGCCCAGTAGTTTAAGCCTCTGCCTTCGGCTCAGGTCATGTTCTCAGGGTCCTGGGATCGAGCCCCTCATCGGGCTCTCTGCTCAGTGGGGAGCCTGTTTCTCCCTTTCTCTCTGCCTGCCTCTCTGCCAACTTGTGACCTCTCTCTCTGTCAAATAAATAAATAAAATATTAAAAAAAAAAAGAATGCAAGGTAAACCTCACAGTCAAATTCACACACACACACACAACAGAGGACCCCAAAACAGGCAGGAGAAAGGTAGAAAATAATCTAGGAATCGCTTCAGGTTTCTTCCCTCTCCCCACAGCAGTGTTCCCATGATACCTGCCCTGAGCAAGCCCCTTCCCCTCATCCATGCCCACAAAGGAAATCTCATGTTTAGGTCATCACCCAATTGTACACTGAAGTGCCAGACGCCATGTCAGATTCTGTGGCCCCACATACATCAGGCACATTCTGAACGTACAAGTAGCTGACACCTATCTGGGGAAAACAATGTGTAAACCGACAACCACACATACCGGGATAGAACTCTGTGCAAAGGTGTGATGGGATCCCCGAGGCGAGATGAACACTGGGGACATGGTCTAACTTTGCATGAAGCCCCTAGGAAGGTGTCTTGCCGCCTCCAGAGGTCCAACGTGGTCCAACGTGGTGAGGATTTAGTCTGTGGTTCTTATACTCATGCTGCTGGATCAGAATCCTTGCCAAGGCTGCATAGGTGCAGACAGAGAATGCTCTTGTGGTCATCGAGGGAAAATTCAGTTGACCAGGTTCTCTGAAGCAGATGCTAAGGCACATTGCTTGAAAAGAGATCATCGGCTATTTCAGGATTCCAGTGATACTATGAAAGGTGTAAAAATGTTGTGATTCCCAGGCCATTTCTGTTTATGTGGACAGAAACAAATGCAATCAATAATATTGGTGCCGAACCCAGTAAGGAGAGGCATGGCAGAGAACCAGGCCAAGAAGGATTAGAAAGAGTATCTAATTCAACTCTCTGGATGATAGATAGTGAGATTGAGGCTTAGCAAGAACTGACTTGCCAAGGCGATGGTGGGTTAGTGGTAGAACTGGAAGTCAGTTTTAATCTAGCTGGATTTTTTCTGAAAGGCAATATAATTTCACACTCACGTTTCAATTTTAGTAAAATTTGAGTGAGATGAAATGCAAGCGAATGACCTGTTTCTGTATTGACATTTTTTTAAAGATTTTATTTATTTATTTGACAGAGAGAGAGATCACAAGTAGGCAGAGAGGCAGGCAGAGAGAGAGGAGGAAGCAGGCTCCCTGCGGAGCAGAAAGCCCAATGCGGGGCTCGATCCCAGGACCCTGAGATCATGACCTGAGCCGAAGGCAGCGGCTTAATCCACTGAGCCACCCAGGCGTCCCTGTATTGACATTTTTATGTGAATAAAGCTTTCAATTTCTTTATCTTAGACATCTTATTTAGGAACTTGCAGCTCAAGTTCTAATTCTCTTCTCACCATCTTATCAGAATCAATGAGGGGGCAGAAGCAGCTTATTTCCTTGAAGCACAAACGTTAAAGTGTTGGAATACTTAGAGTCACATTGAATTTTAAGAGTACTCATAGTCCCAGATATTCAAAAGAGAAAGACAGGCCTGTGTCTGCCAGAGTAGGGCGATCCCATAGTGCCAAAAACCCACTCTAATCACAGTCCAATCTAATTGCGGGCTTGGGAGATGATAACAACAGTGATGCAATACTGAAATCATTTGTTGAACACTCCCTGACCCCCTCCCCTACCCCAGGACTTCAGGCAGCACCAGTGACGGGCTCTGCAGCTTCTGCCTCCTACTCACCTCTGAAGTGCCCAGCCACCAGCAGCACTAGAGAGCTAAACTCCTATGTGTCTGGCTCTCCATGTTCAAGGAGCTCAGAGCTGGAGCGTCCTGAAGTGAGCGGTGGTACAAGTTGAAGGACTGTAAAAGGCTTCCCCAGGACAGCAGAGCAGGGCTGCCAGAGGAGGGCAAAGCTGCTCCAAGACCTGCTGGGTATGGAGAGTAGCTGATAAGGTTGAACAAGCACTGACTTAGAAAAAAACATTGCAAGACACTGGCGTCCCTGGCACTAAAATTCTGGTTCTGCCACCAACTCTGCATGAGGTCAGGCAAGTTCCTTAGTATAGTTCATTGGTTTTAAAGGAACACCCCCCCCCCTTTAAAAAATCTCTGAAATTCCAATGTGTCTTGCAACTGGTGGAGTCTTACAGTTATAATTACCAAAGTTTTTAATTTCCTTTTGTGATGGTAAGTAAAAAACGACATACTTTACAACCAGTGACATGTCACATTTGATAACATTTAGTAGTATTTCTGATCTTCTGTTTGTAAGATACAAATAATGTTAAATTTTTAATATTTGAGGTTTAATGTAAGGGTTAGATTATATTATGGTAAAAAAAAAAAAAAAAAAGGAAAGTATCCAATATCTAAGAGTGGCCTCAATGGTAAATGTGGATGCTATATGATAACTGTCTGTTGGCCACCTGAGTCAGGCAGGGTCTGTTCCCAGTTTCTGGTTCATAAAACTTATCTGGGAAAGTCAAATAAGAAAAATAGCTAGTATCTGTGGATTGTTGATTTGGTGCCAGACAGCGTGCCAGTTGATTTCATGGGCTTTGCTTCACTTTGTCTTACCATGCTCTAAGGATACAATGTCGAAGATCACACCTACCTGTCAAAGATCCCACAGTTAATGACAAAATGAGGACTTGAATCCTTTCTCCATGACAGCAATCAATGCTTCCCAACATCAAGCCTGATTACCACAAACCCTAGAAGTTCCCAGAATCCTTCCAGGCTCTGTACACCTGACCTCTGGGCTCTAAGAAAGGTGGATGATGGGCTTTTCCATGCATCTTAGGAAACTGGATTAATATGTTGAAACTAGGTGTCAGGAACTGGATGAGGACTAGCCCAGGTATTATAGAAAAGAATCCTGCAAATGTGCCTAACCCTGATTCAACCTGAGATGGTTCCTGGCTCCTCCTGGTGTGAAGCTCCCACCATGACAACCTCAAGTAGAAGCAAAGGGGGTGGGGAAACACCCTCGGGGTCTTGTTACAATGGTTTGAACGCGAACAATCTCCTGATGGCTTCTCTGGGCCAAGGCCAACTGCAGTGGTGTGTTCCTCACAAGTAGTCTATTCCCATTTCTGGGACTCCCTGAGGTGTATTCAATAATGCACTCCTCATTCTGAAGCAGATGGAAAAGTGTTTAAAAAGGTGCCAGGTTTATTTATGGAAGCATGAGATTGAATTTAAGAGATGCGCTTTGCCAATATGAAATGTGAACTCTCAAAACAGGAAGTGTGTTTTACTGCCTATTTATTTTATTGCCGTATCAGCTGCCCAGAGCCTAAGAATCCTTCCTCTCAGGAATTATTTATTTTCTAACTTCTGAACCAGAACATCTTGACCATCAGCCCTCAAGCTCCTTACTGCCAGATTCCCAACTACAAACATGTGCCTTGCTGTCTCTCAGAGGGGAGCCACTGAGGCTTCAGTGAAAAACATTTGGACTCTCGTATTTTGTACTGAGTCTTCTTTTTTTCATGGAAGTAGAGATGTTTCAAGTAAGTTGAATCAAATGACCAAGAGAATGAAAAAATCTAAAAGCCTCTTAGAGTAACAGAGGAATTATTGAATTTTCTCATATACCTCAAGATACTCAATAATCAATATTCTGTCACTACCACTGAATCATTTGGAAGAATTTAATGGCAGAAAATGAGTATCTGGATATACATAATCGAAAAGTGGGCTGGGGGGTGGCGTCAAATGAATATGTAATATAAAAAAAAGGACAGAGCTGCTGTGTAAGAGTTCTTCCACCACTTAGGAAAACCCATCCCATCTAGTCCTCTAGAATAATCTAGACCATTTTAGTCTGAATGCTTCAGAAAAGGTACGTTTTCACATGTGGACTCTACCTGGAAAGCTCAAGCAGCTAAAAAAAAAAAAAAAAAAAAAAAAATCTCTCGGGCAAAAGACGTGTTACAATGGTGCCATCTTCTGGATACTCTCTGAAACACAGCTTTTCTTCTCTCCCACTCAAAACTCCTCAATGGCTCCCCATTGCTGACAAAAAGGAGTCTAAAATTTCTAGCATTCAAGGCCTTTTACAATCTAGCACAAGTTCATTTTCAGGTGTCCTAACACTCCTTACTTGGGTATTATGTGCCACTCTCCAGGATAATTTCAGAATTTCCTGTCTCTTCCATGTCAAGCCCAGCATTAATGCAATAAGCCGGTGGAGAATCACAAAGCAGTTGAGGGATTCGGGGCTGGAATCCCAGTAGGAAAAATATGAGAAGGCAAGGGGTGTCCCAATATCCAATAACCAAATTATGTAGGACACCACGTGTTCATAACAACCTGCTCTGTGGTTATTTAGAAGGTTAAATAGCAGAAAAGTGAGTGAAAGGAACACAGGAAAAAGCACACACACACACAGAAGATATACATACTAAAATAAATATGAGAAACAGAGGCTAAATTCACAAATGATCAAAATGTGCAAATTAATGTCAACCACCATCGTGTTAGTTCATCACATTTAAAATGACTGTTTGCAAAGTGCACTGGGCCATGTTGGTGAGTATTTAGAAAATAGATCATCTCATACCCCTGTGCAGGGTAGCATTTCTGCAGGGCAGTTTGGGAATATGTGTCACAAGCTTTAGAAACGCATTTGCACTTTTATCTAGAAATTCTTTAAAAAATGTCTGGGGCACCTGGGTGGCTCAGTGGGTTAAAGCCTCTGCCTTCGGCTCAGGTCATGATCCCAGAGTCCTGGGATCGAGCCCCACGTCCGGCTCTCTGCTCTGCAGGGAGCCTGCCTCCTCCTCTCTCTCTGCCTGCCTCTCTGCCTAGTTGTGATTTCTCTCTGTCAAATAAATAAAAAAATAAAATTAAAAAAAAAATGTCTTTAGGCTATTATCACAGTTTTTGTACTAAGCTATGCCCATTAGAATGATAACTACCACTGCAACATTAATTGTGATAGATAAAAAGTTGAAATGCATTACATGACTAACCACAGGATGTTTGATATATTCATATGATAAATTTAAATGCATTACAATTGATAGGTGACAAAATGTTTAGCACATATATACTGTTCATATTCTTTTATTTAGTGAAAAAATGGAAGACTGAAACCTTGCTTGTTTTGTCTATTTTTGTTTTTAAAATATGTGCATAGAATAATAATCAGGGTTGCTCCAAAATATTAGTGATGTCTTACCCAAGTGGCAGCAATCTGAGTGATATGTATTTTCTTTTTCTTTTGTAATGAGTCGCATATTTCCTACTTAGTATATTTTTAAGAAATGAAATGATGATTAAAAAATAATAAAAGCGATGGGTGCCTGGGTGGCTCAGTGGGTTAAGTCACTGCCTTCGGCTCAAGTCATGATCCGGGGGTCCTGGGATCGAGCACCGCGTCAGGCTCTCTGCACAGGGGGGAGCCTGCTTCCCCTTCTCTCTCTCTTTCTCTGCCTGCCTCTCTGCCTACTTGTCATCTCTGTCTGTCAAATAAATAAATAAATAAAATATTTAAAAAATAATAGTAATAATAAAAGCAAGACCCATATTTGGTTGTATCAGTACATAATATTCAATTTGACTGAATTTAGCTTGTCATACTTCTTTTGGTTTGGGTCAGTGCCTATTACAGTTCAAGGTCTCTGGGATGCTTAATATTTCCCTCTTCACCAGGTCCCATGTGGGTGTGGGTATAGTGAAATGGTGTCTGAATAATGCCAGGTAAATACTGTAGCTGAAAAAAAAGTGTTTTGGAAAGCAACAAACATACCACTCTCAAGAGCCATAGAAATGGTTGTGTATTTCAAACTAATAATTCCATTAGAAAGGTTCCATCCAAATGACATCCTTCCCTGGAGAGAAGAAAAGTATTCATACTTCAAAATGTTCATTGCTGAGTTATCATTAGTGGTGAACAGTTTGCAAACAATTTAAAAATCCAGTTATAAGTAGTGGTTAACTAAATTCTGGGATAGACACTCAATGAAAACTTTAACTCTTAGGAAAGTTACAGAGCAGGATTTAAATGCCTATGGCACGATGGTGAGTGAAAAGTAAGTGGATTAAGGCATAGCTGGCTTCTCATGACTACGAGCACATAGAAGTCTGCATGTGAGGAAAGAGGAAAAGGAGATATGTAAAGAAACGCTTAACAAAATAGTCTTGAATTTTGTTGTTTTTTAATTTGAAATAAAAGAAACCTGTGCTAATGGTTGCAAATCTCCACCCCAGATGTGAGGCTAGAAAGCAAGCCCCACAGTTGTCCGGTGTGATGGAAAATTGAGACTCTTAAAGATGAAGAGCAGAAGCCCTTTATCTCCATGGATGACGTCCTAAGCAAGTCTGCTCATGGAAAACTTCATTCTCTGGTGGCTTTCTCAAAGGTTGTGTTTCGTCTACTAAAAATAATAATAACAATAATAAAAATAAGGACGTCTTAGCTCTGATGTCTCTGAGCGATATGTAGGGCTCTGACCTCCCACCCCACACTTTTAACTCAGTGACTAGAGATTTTATAACAGGAACTCTGATATTGCGTTGATATAACTTAATCTGTTTGTAATTTTCTCTTATACAGAGACATCCTATTTTGCAGAGCAGTAGACCAACCCTCCCTAAGTGACCTGCAGCACCTAGATCCAAACAAGGGAAGAGAGATTTTTAAAAAGAGACAAATTGCCCTTTAATTGAAGGAAGAATGAGCCAGCTCCGTGCAGCATTCTCTGGAACAGCAGATCCTCTGAAGACATGCTTCTGCTCTCAAAGAGGTTGGCCTGGCAACTCACTTACACACTCCACTTGGGGAAAATTCTTTTCAGCACTGGCCAAAATGCCGATCCAGGTTCCTTTGCCTAGCAGCCTTGAAAGCTTGCACACATTTACAGAAAATACTTTCAAATGACTCTGGAGTTCTGCTTTATGTTTCATGTTCCTTTGAACTTATTACCTCTTTACAATGTCTTGGACTATTAGTTTGGGAACATTTAAAGTTAATGACTATATGGAAAGTAAAACAACACTTTGATGTTGTCCAAGCCATCCATTTCTCTCTTTCATACACAGGAGGTTATAGAAGGCTGGCCGATGCCAGATCAAGTCATTTCAGGAATAAATAACTTATTTGGGGGTCTATATGGATTGTTGCTTGGGGGGAAAGGGGATAGATCAGCTCTGGAATGTCTAAGAGAACCAGAGCCATGATTAATGAGGGTCAACGTTAAAACTTGAGCACACACAGATAGGATTACTTCACACAGAACAGACTCTGTCTGACCCAGGCTTCCCCAGCAGGGCCCTCTGAGGTACATCATTCACAAATCTTGTTGGTTTCAGGGATATACTGACAGCAAAAAGAGATATGGAGAGGACCTCCGTGGACATAAGGGACAGAACCCAAAGTACCATAAAATGCAAAGATAATGGCTATTAAAGAAAGTTGGCCAATGTTTCTAGAAAGTCAAGATTCAAGCTTTCTGGTTGGGTGTCTTTCAGCTAAGTATAGTGTGCTTTTCCTGATAAGAGTCTTTGAAGTTTTTGTTGGTTTGTTTCTTATTTATATAGGTAAGAGCTTGGGAGCTATTTGTGGGATGGATTTCTCTGCGATGCATAGCAGACTTAGGAGCAGAGGTGGTCCCAAGGAAGCAGCGAGACAGAGGAAAGAGGGAGAACTGCTCATCCTAGTGTTCTTAGATATTTCCTGCATCTGAGATTTCTGAGGTAGAAACAGAAACTATCCACAATACGCTGCCTTATCCTATGGAAAACCCAGCATAGAAAATAACAGGGATGGAATCTCTAAAACACAAGAGAGAGCCAGAGGGTATTCAGCAGAAACCCTAGAACATCATTCCTTGTTCTCCATTCCAAAACAGCTAAATAAATGTTTGCATGTGTTAAAAATTGTGTTCAGTTGTGTGTGGAAAACCGTAAGATGATGCTTTTTCTCATACAGCTTGTTATTTAAAAAACACAATTAACACTGGCATCTCATCATTGGGCAAGTTTTTGTTGAGCATCTACTATATGTTTGGGGCTCATCTAGACATGGAGAGACAATGGTAAAAACACAGATAAGATCCCAGTTCTCATGAAATATATATTAAAGTGTAAGAAGACAGGCAATAAACAACAGCAAATGAAAATTGGTTCAGTTGTTTAGAACGATGAAGGAAATAGAGAAGAGCGGTTTGGCAGGGGGTGAGTCAAGATGGAGCCATGTAGACTGAGTGATCAGGGAAGAAATCCCACTAAGGAAGACATACGCCAGCCAGGACTGTTTGGAAAGAGCCTTAAAGAGAGTCAGGAGAGTGTTTGTAGGCCGGGAAACCACCTGCAAACATCATATGGCAAGTCCTGGCTTTGCTTCTTCAAGAAACAGAAATAAAGTCCCTGGAGCTTAGGTTGCCAGGAAGAGAGTGTGGAAGATGACTTCAGAAAGGTGTGTAGAGGTGTGCTCGTATTAAGACCTTTTGGCTCTTAAAAAAAAAAAAAAAGATAGAGGATGGGTGTTACGCCTGGATGACTCAGTCAGTTGTGTCTGCCTCTTGATTTTGGCTAAGGTCATAATCTCACAGAGTTCTGAGATGGAGTCCCATCCCAGGCTCTTCCACCTGCCTAAGAGTCTCTCTCTCCCCCTCTTCTCCCTCTCCATCTGCCCTAGCCCCACTCTCCCCCCACAAAAACAAAACAAAACATAACAAAACCATTAACCAGGATAGGAACTTTCCATTTTATTTCAGGTGCAGCCAAAAGCCAATGGAAAGATTGAAGCCCAGGAGTGACATAGGTTGTTTTTTTTTTTTTTAATTAACATATACTGTATTATTTGCCCCAGGGGTACAGGTCTGCTGAGTGAAGTAAGTGACTTAGTTTTTGTGTGGAGATCACGATTACTGCCTTGCAGAGAACGGATGGTAGAAATAAGAAGGGTGGAAAGAGGGAAGAACATGGGAGGGTGTGAATGCCTTGGGCCGGAAGTCATACGGTCTGGACTAGATGATAATAGGGACGTGTTTGACATCCAGGCAGTGGAGACCGCAAGCCTGTCCAACTTGCTGCAGAATCAGGTGGGAGGGCCACATTCTGAGACAGGAACGGTTAGAAATGCAATATTTCGGGGAAACCTCGTGAACTCAGAGTTGAGTTTGGAAGAGTTTTGGAGAAGAGATGAACCTGAGCTGGATCTCTAAGAATGGGAAGAATTTGAATATATATTTAATGATGAGTTGCTGAGACTGATGTTAGAGTGTGACTTCACCAACTTCAGCCATAGTGATTTTTTTCCAAATCCAATATACTTTTATGTACACATATATATGTTTTTTTTGTTTGTTTGTTTTACTTGTTTTGCTATTGTTTTGGGGAGGTATGGGACAGAGCCATGTCACCTTCCTCTTTGCCATCTTTGTCCTCATCTGACTGGGAGCTGGTAGTGTTAGGCACAGAGGAAGCACTCAGCAAAGATTTGTTGAACAAATAACTCTATTCAGATTGTCTCATGGCTTGGATTTCTGGATTTCAACCTCCTGATTCCAATCTGTTGTTGTTTGAATGGGGACTCCCCAAAATATATGTCTCCTCCTAACCTGTAAATGTGACCTTATTTGTAAAAAGGGTCTTACAGATGTGATTAAATTAGGGGTCTCAAGATGCGATCCTCCTGGTTTGTCTGGGAGGTCCCTAGACCCAAAAATAAGCATCCTTGTAAGAAGAGGGGAAGACATAGACAGGGAAAGTCATGTGAAAACAGAAGCAAAGGTTGGACTTACGTTGCTACAAACCAAGGAAGACCAGAAGCCAGACAATACCTAAAAGCTGGAAGAAACAAGGAAGGCTTGTCTCCTAGAGCCTTTGGAGGAAGCAAGGCCCTGCTGACACCTTGGTTTTGGACCTTTTGCTTCCAGAACCATGAAACAATAAATTTCTATTGTTTTAAGCCACCAAGTTTGTGATCATTTGTTATGCCAACCCTAGGAAATGAATACACAATCTTTATATCTAGCTCAGTGAAGCGTTCAGTGGGGAGCTCCCTGACTTGTCTAGCAGGGCTAAGATTAGGGTCCAGTGGGTGAGCGAGGCACCCAGGCCACAGAATTTAAGGAGGCACTCACTCTAGCATGCGCCAGTCTCCCACCCCTGCAGCCTCAGGGATTATGTATGGGAGGGGGGTTGACGTTTAGCATTCAAGACAGAGTTCCAGGTATATTTTCAGTTTAAGACTGTTGAGGCGTTGTGACGGGAATCAAGACACTTCAGTATGCCCCTACAAATAAATGTTCGTAGAGAACTCGTTAGAGACAACAAGCCCCCAGGAGACTCTGTTCAGAGGGTTGGCTACAATTCCCAATCATTCAGACACCTCATTTTGAGAAAGGAATAAAGAGAAACAATCTCAGGCTGAATGGTAATTCTGTTAGCCTTCCCCTTGATTCTCCTGGGTTGCCAAACACAGATGGCAAGGAGGAAAGCTGGGGAAAATGCAGGAATTTCAGAGTGTGATAAAGAGAAGCCCAGAAAAGTGTTGGATAGAGAGAAATTTATAGACAAGAGACCAGCGAATGCAGGATATCCTTGGCCAGCATGATTATCAGTCCAAGTGGTGACTTGGTCCTGAGTTGTTTTTCCCCCAATCGCTCCCCAATGAAATAGAGTAACTGATTCCTATTGACGCAAATTAACCAGACAAGTAAGCTTCTATGTCTATATTTCTAGATTTTTTTTTACGAAGTTAGAAATTCCTCTTATTTTCAATGGAGCTAGAATTGCCATTGATGCGGTTGAAGGGATTTGTGTTTTATTAACAGCTACTCAAAAAAAGACATAAGGCAAAGATAGTGATACATAAAATGAACTAGATGATCTAATCTCTGATTATTTCATGCACAATCTTCAATGCTAATCTTTTCATATCCAACTTCCCAAAAGTCTCCAAGTGGATGACCAAGAAGAAATACATTCATTGTCCTTAAGTCCATGATTAAGTGAGAAGAGGGAATTCCCTTATCTTTTGTCTTTTGTTTATTTTTTTTCAAGTTCTTGTTTTTATGGAGAGACTTTGTACAAGTCAGTTTTGTCCAGTGATGCGAGTCTTTAAGTTGGCAGTGACCCCTCAGAACATCTTACTGGAACCAAATTGCTCATTTACAGAGGCAGCAACTGAGCCTCAGCCTGAAGAAGTGACTTGCCAAAGTCCTCAGCAATTAAACAAAGGAAGGCTTGTTGGACCCTGTTTTGCCCGTATTTTATTACATGTTTTATCAACGTTTTATTTTTTTCTTCTTTTTTAAAGAATCCTTTTTTTTTCTTTTTTTAAAGATTTTATTTATTTATTTGACAGAGAGAGACACAGTGAGAAAGGGACACAAGCAAGGGAAGTGCGAGAGGGAGAAGCAGGTTTCCTGCGGAGCAGGGGGTCCTATGTGGGGCTCGGTCCCAGAACCCTGGGATCATGACCTGAGCTGGAGGCAGAGGCTTAATGACTGAGCCACCCAGACGTCCCTTACCAACATTTTCTATCTTAAATTTCCTGATAGTCCTATGAGGTTGTCATTTTATAAGTGATAAGAACAAGATTCAGAACAAAGTGCATGTTGTCTTATAACAAGCCTCTTCCTTTGAGGTCTTTCCTCCTAATCCATCTATCTACTCATTAGACATCTGCTCCAATGGAGGACAAACCTTAAGAATGCCTCCATGTTTCCTGCCCCTCTGATATTCACACCCTCATGCAATGTCCTTCTCTTGAGTGTGGGTGGGAACTGTGACTTACTTCCAAACAATAGAATATGGTAAAGGTGATGAGATGCCACTCACATGACATAAGATTCTGTCTTGCTAGAAGACTGACACTAGTAATGTTCTCCCTTAATCTCAATGCAGGGTGATACATTCTATACCAATTTTTTAAGCTTATGACCATGAACAGGAAAGATAAGAAAGAGCAGTGACTCCCTCTCTTCTCCCCTGTCCTCAAAGGCTCCTTTCCTTATATCTCACCCCTTTCTCAGACACTTCCAATGGAAATGTCAGGATTGATGACAACCCAGAGTGACACTTCTATTTTCAGCAAGATATGGTCAGGAATGTGCTCCCCTATATCTAGGAGTTCCCTCTCCTTCTCTGGCAGGTGGTATAGAAATTTTGTGGACTGCCTGGAAGTTGGAGTATATGCCTTGTGATAGTTCTGTTGGTGTAGTAAAGTGTACACTTCCACACCTGATTCCTAAAGTCCCCTGCAAGGTCCTTCAGAGAAAATGGTTTTCAGACAGAATGAAGAGGATCTGATGGAAGACTCCAAGGCCCTGGAAGATGGAAGGATCCTGGGTCCCTAAACATGTAGAAGGACATCCATTACACAACCATCTCACTATGGGATGAGCAAGACATAAACCTGTGTAGTGTTAATCACTGGGATTTGGTTCGCTTATTACTGTAGTTAATCTACAGGGAAATTGAATTTTAACTCGTATCAAAGATAATTAATAAGACAGGACCAATGGATGGAGACCTTTCTCATCGTTGTGTGTAGCATTTTTGAGAGCTCCAGGATCCTCAGGTTAAACCTCGGTGAATATACCAACCCCTGGGGGTAAGAACAAAGACACGGATGGAATCTGTACCCACAAACAGCTCTTTGCCCTCCTGGCCTAGGGAGTAACAACACCAGTGCTCCAACCTTCCCATCAACATGGGCTCTCTCTCCCTAGCAAGCCCATAGTCCAGACTTCCCGGTTCATTTCTAGCTGGCTTCTAGGACTATACTTTTGGGGTGAGGTCCTTTCCAAGGGCTATTATAAACTCTGGGAAAAAGGCCAGAATGTTTCATATTGTAATGGAAAATAATCCTTCTACCCTCAATCTGCACATTTTATTTAAGGTGTGAAAAATGCTTTCCCAGCTTCAGCCAGGAGCATTCAGGTCTCCATGGGGACCTGGGCTGAGAGGGGTGGGGGGCAATGATTAGGTGAGGGAGAAAACCCTCCCTGCAGCAGTTTCCAGAGAAGCAGCAAGCGTGTAGTCAGAGGAAAATAAGACTTGACCTCCAGTCTGGTTCGTATTACATGTCTCCGCCTCACCCTGGTGCCCAGAAGCTCCAGCTCACACTTGGCCTGGGACCAAGGAGCAGTGAATGGAGGGGGACCCCTGGTGTGAACTTGGAGTTTAGAAGATGTAGTGCTGCATTTGGAGGCTGATTGGATCATCAGGCCAAGGGCAGGTGAGAAAAAGGGGACCCGATCCAGGTTAGCACTTGGGGAGAGTAGACTAACACTCAGACCCTTAAGTTTGAGAGTTGTCAAGGAAGCTAAAAATCAAATCATTTTCGAAGGGACAAAGTAACAAAGTACTTTGGTGGGTGATGTGTGCAGTAGGTGAAGTTTAATTCTTTCACAATTCTGGATCCTTATGTAAGTACTTCATTATTATGTTTCCTTAAATATTTGTGATTAATATTATACCCTTTCCAACAGTGGTTTCCTGGTGACTAGATAATTAATTATACAATACTTAAATTTGCAGATAAAGTCCGTCAGATGCAATGATGTGATATTTGTTGGCTACTAACATGGTGATCTTATCCTAGATCTTTTTAAACATCTTTCAAAACTGTAAATGAATCATTAGCCATGTTCTAAGAAATTCATTAATTTTTAAAGTACGATTTACTTTAGCATCATTAATTTGCAACTTTGTTTTATTATCTTATGAAGTAACGTTGACATTTTCAAATTAATGATCTGGTATTTTTTTTAAATATTGAGTATCTGGCTCCAAGTTACAGACCAACTAGTAAAGTTTCCATTGTGATTGTAAGACAACCATAGCCCAGAAAGCTTATTTCACAATTCAGGGTCTACTAGGGAAAAGCAGAGCTGGGATTCTCTATTGTAGGACACACTATTTTTCCCTGACTTTGGGCAAGCCAGTTAAAACATTGGGGTTTTCCTCAGTGAAATGAGTTTTTCTCAAGTCTTCCACATTCACCCCATCATTCACCCTACCAGGAAAGTTGTCTCACCTTGGTCCACATTGATTTTCCTTTTTTATAACATGGGTAGAGCCCCCTTCATTAGCTCTTTTCAGTTAGACATTTAACCAGATATTTCTCTAGTAGTCTGTGAACACATCCTCCTCATCTGGGAAGGGCTGACACTTGGCAGTTCCATCCACTACCTACCTACTGCATACCAAGCACTTGCAAGGTATTTTATAGGCATTATATAATTTGATCCTTTGACAAATTTATGGAGGAAAGAATATTAACTCCATTTTGCAAATGAGGAGGTGGAAAGTCATAGAGATAAAGTTCCTTCCCAGGGACCACATATCTAGCCCATGCTGGGATCCATCAACTCCACAGTGGCATAAGCCATTTGTGTCCAATTTGATTCCTCTTTTCCCCCAACTTTCTCTACATCTAATCTATCAGTTAGTTCTGCTGGTTTTTACCTCAAAATAGATCCTGCATCTAAACATCTCATACCATCTTCTCTGTTATGATCCTAATCCAAATCACCTACACTTCTTGATATGTCAGAGAATTCATTCTCTACATAATAAACTGAACTTGAAGGGTCAGGGGTGGGAGGTTGGGGCAACCTGAGGGTTTTGAAGAGTCAGGGGTGGGAGGTTGGGGGAACAGGTGGTGGGTAATGGGGAGGGCACGTTTTGCATGGAGCACTGGGTGTTGTGCAAAAAGAATGAATACTGTTACGCTGAAAAAATAAATAAAATGGAAAAAAAAAAGACAAAAAAAAAATCTTATGACAAAGTCCTAATGGTTCCCCATTTTGTCTCGTACATTTTGTCT
Organism: Meles meles; assembly: GCF_922984935.1. NCBI lineage: Eukaryota > Metazoa > Chordata > Mammalia > Carnivora > Mustelidae > Meles > Meles meles. Next base: position 13,699,548 of record NC_060080.1, on the reverse strand, counting down.
CCTAGCCTATGATTCCCTGATGACCCAGCCCTTACCTAAATGTTATGTATCAAAATAGAAAATAAGTTTCCCAATTTCAATGGGTATAATTTATTTAAGGTATGTATTATGGGTGAATTGTGCCCTCCCCCTTAAATTCTTATGTAGAAGTCCTAACACCCTATACCTCAGAATGTGACTGTACTTGGAGAGAGGGCCTTTAGCAGAGAAATTAATGTAAAATGACACCATACCAGTACTCCATAATTCTCTACGACTGGTGTCCCTACAAGAAGAGTAGATTAGGGCACAGAGAACACATACAGTAGGATGACTATGTAAGGACACAGGGAGAACCAATATGAGATAGACAGATAAGAGGAGATTTATTGCAGGAATTGGCTTACATGATTTAAGAGGCTGAAAAGTCCCATGATCTGCCACACACAAGCTGGAGAACTGGGAAAGCCAGTGGTATCATTCAGTCTAAGTCCAAAAGTCTGAGAATGGGAGAATAGAGGGTAGGGGCTGATGATGTAAGTCCTAGTCTGAGTGTGAAAGCCTGAGAACCATGAGTACCCACGTCTGAAGGAGAAGATGGGTGTCTCAGCTCAAGCAGAGAGAGTGAATTCTCTCTTCCTCCACATTTTTGTTGTATTCAGGCCCTCAACATACTGGATGATACCCCCTAGTGATGGTGAGAGCAATCTACTTTACTCAGTCTACTGATTTAAATATGAATCTCTTTCAGGGACACTTTTATAGACACACACCCAACAATAATCATTTGAGCAGCTATCTGGGCATCCCTTAGCTCTCTCAGGTTGACACATAGAATTAACTATCACACAGCCCTAGCAAACTAATATAGTCTAAAAAATTCTTACCCAGAAGCATTCAGGTCTCCATGGGTACCAGGTCTCTATGGGGACCTAGGGAATAACAGTTAAGAGAGGGAGAGAACCTACCCCCTCATTGAAGCATCCATTTTCCCAGCTTCCCTCAAGCATGCATGTCCAGCTTCCCTGGCTTCCTTTCTTTCTTGAACTTACTTAACCCATTCCTGATTTTTTCCTTAATGTAATTATCTCTCTGGCTATTGAACTTGGCAAGAGTGCCTTCCACTTTTAACTCAAGTACCAGTGAGACTTTTCACCTAATCCAGTTAGCCTCCCATCACTGTTTTGCTTTTGTTTTCCTTCATAGCACTTTTTACTCTCCAATGTGATTGATGTATTTATTTGATGAACTGTCTCCTCTGACCAGTTTCATAAGAGCAGTGTCTGATTTATAAGTAGAAGCTCATTAAATCTTTGTCCAATGAATGAAGAGATAGGTTTGTCTCTAACTCCTTTAAACCTTATTTATCTGTATTCCCTCGTCTCAATATAGAGCTTATCACAAAGTAGATTCTCAATAAAAGCCACATAAATTAAACAGACTCACTAATAAACACTGCATGGATTTTGAATGAATAAAATTAAGAACATGTTTTATATATATATCTCATGCTTATAAGTCTCTTCCTTTATGACTTTGAAGTTGGGAAGAAATATGAACAGAAAGGAAAAAATCTGTTCTTAATAAACCAGAATATTGAATTTTTGCCCAGGGTGTCAGAAGATATGTGAGAAAGTGATCTGGAGGGTCACAGAGCCAAACTGAGGTCCTGTCTTAGTCCTTTCCCAGTCACCAACAACATCCTAGAGCATTCCTAGAACAATTTGCCTATCTCTGTTTAAAATTGGAAATTGATTAATTCCTTATTTCCAGTATAAAAAGGAATCTGAACTCTAGAGAAGGCCATCAATATGTTCAAATATCTTAAAGCACCAGATTGAAGATAAGACCATATGCTGTAGCCATATCCCCAGGCCACTTTAACTACTGTGAGAACCACTCCTTTGCTACTGACTTCAATCCTTTGTTTCAAAGGATTTGAAGACAAATTTGATATACTCAAGTTCGTGGAATGAAAAAAAAAGATGTGACAGAGACTGGATGGATGGTCACCATTCTTGCTTCCCCTTCTGGGTACATAGGCAAATCACATTTCCTGGCTCTAATTTAGAAAAGATCAGGTCCCAGTACTAGTGTTTGACCATAGAATGTGAGAAGTGTCATGTGTCACTTCTAGATTGAGACAGTCAAGCACTTTGCAAAATCCTCTCTCCTACTTCTTTTTTCCATGGGGATTTTAGAGACCAAGTGTGGATGGTTGCCGTTCCTTAAGTTGGAAGATACCTGGGCCCCAAAATGACTTCATGGAACAGAAACTAAGGCCAAAAAGCATTAGACTATTTCACATCAGCAAGAAAAATACTTCCATTATTAATATTATTATACTATTATTATTAATAATGTTATTATTCTATTATTAATAGTACTTCTATTATTTTGAGTCACTGACATTTTGGTATTGTTTGTTATAGTGGCTTTATGGTACATGTTCTTAATAATATAAATAAAGTGACTTGATAGGACCTTGGGTTGATTCTGTTCAGTGTTTAGGGTTATGGATATTTTTATTTAAGGATATATTAAGAATTTTCAATGAAAGTGTCTTATTATTATGAGTAATAGCAACTTAATGAACCATGGTGTTAAATGTTTTGGAATACAATAAGATTATGTATCTTTCAAATTTTTAATTTAATATTTTAACATTATATTTATATGCATAAGTGCATATTGATTTAACATATATTATGAATGGGATCCTGATCATCTTGAAGTCATGAAGGAAACCCATTCCCTGGTTGGAGCAAGGGAAATAATGACTTTAAGATTGTAAGAAGTCAGGCATACAGTGAAGATGGACAGGAAATGCTGTCCTAGCCCGACAGACCTCCTAAAGGACTACCATAGCCAGCCACATGATGGAAGCTCACACTAGGTCACTCTGTAGTTCATCTTACACTTCTCTCCTCCCTTAATGAGTTCTATGATTACCACAGATCTGTTATTTCTCTTCTCAAACCTGCTTATAATAGTCGTACCTGCTATTATATATAATGTAATTAAGGGTTATATAAAAGGGTAAAATATCAATAGAAAAAGCAAATTGTTGTTTCAATGAAAACTAGATAAAGGAAAGTTACTGAAAAAAACTTCAGTTGAATTTAGTATCTTTAAGGCAAATGTCAAAGAGAATGTGTGTATGTCTGCATGGGTGTGTCTGCTGGGTGGAATTGTATCATTTAAATTTCCCTGTGTAATAAACCAACAAAAATGTTATACATTTTAAACAACAACCAATTATTTAGCAAATTATTCTGCAAGTCAATAATTTGATTTGGACTAAGGAACATTTCTCCTGGGTCAGGTTGACCGAACTTGGGCGGGCTTGTTTATGTGGCCACAATTTGCTGGTGAGTTGACTGAAGACAGTCCAGATGACGGGAGCTCCTCTCTGGATGGATCAAGATCCTCTTGATCTTTTATCCTCCACGTGCTGGCCCAAGCTGTTACATGAGGTTGCAAGGTGCCAAAAGCATCAGGAAGATAAGCCTTAATGCACAAGTGCCTTTCAAGTCTGTTCACATGTTTGCTCCTTATTGTGCCATGGGTCAATCCAAATCATACGGTTTAGGCCTTTTGTCAGCTTGAGACATGAATACTAAAAAAATGAGAATGAATCTGGGCTAGAACTACAATTATCCCACCATAAGAGGAATAAACATAGGAGTTCTTCACTTAAGTCATTGTACAGGTATTTTTTAATTTCTTGTTCCATTTTAAAGAAACCAAAAAATCCTGAATGTCATAGATAACATGGCAATACTTAATGTAAAAAGATAAGTGTATATATGTGTGCGTGTGTATGTGTGTGTGTGTTGTGAAAGTGTGTGGTATTATATACATTAATATAATACATAATAATAGAAGTAACATAATAGAAGTGACTTTTGATTATAATATATACTTAAGATAATAATACATGTAGTACATATAATTTTATTAAATAACTTCTATACCATCACACAATTAAAAGATGTAATTCAAACTGGGGAAATACATTCACCAAATGGGAAAGGCAGTGGTTTACAGCTCTTACTGTAATATGTAATATGGCCTTACCAAATTAATTTTTTTATATTTTCTGTATTTAGTTTTTAAAATTATGATAGTAATTAGTTGTTGCTGAAGAAAATTATGTTTTATATATATACAAATACAACATAAATCAATCCTTTATCACCTTAATATTTATAGATATATTAAAATACTCCCAATTGTTTTTTATTAAAATTCAATTATATTATACATATTAGTCAGCCAATTACTTTTTCTGGTTGACAATATATCATAGCTACTCCTACAAGTCAGTAATATAGAACTGCTACTTTTTTCTAGAATTTTTACACAAACATGAATTTTATATGAATGGCACCATCTCCATATGTTCATTTCATTTTATTTATTGTGATAAAATATGTATAGCCTAAAATGTACTATCTCTCCATGTTTAAGTGTACATATAGCTCAGTACAATAAGTACACTCCTATTGCTACACAACCATCATCACCACCCATCTTCTGGACAAGTTCCATCTTATAAAACTAAAACTTTGTACTCATCAAACAATAATTTCTCCCTCCACGCTCCCTGTTGCCCCTAGCAACCACTATTCTACTTTGGGCCTCTATGATTTTGACTCCTCTAAATATCACATATATGTGAAATCACGAGTATTTGCTTTTTGTTTTTTGGGTTTTTCTGTGACTGACTTACTTCTCTTAGCATAAGATCCTCAAGGTTTATCATGTTACAACATACGTCAGAATTTCCTTCCTTTTTAAGGCTGAATAACATTCCATTGTATGTATATGTCACATTTTCCTCATCCATTCATCTGTTGATGGACACTTTGGTTGTTTCCTCATTTTAGCAATTGTGAATAATGCTGTTCTGAACATGGCTGTACAAATTATCTCTTTGAGACTCTGCTCTCAATTCTTTTCAATCTACCTAGAAGTGAAATTTCTGGATTATATAGTAATCTCATTTTTAATTTTTTGAGGCCATTCTACTTAATTTTGGAATTCAGCAGTTTTATCAAAATATATCTTGTTATTTGTGCATGTATGGTTTTCCCTCATTCTTTTTAATCTGTGATGTAATAACTTTTTTACTGTAAGGATTTCTCCGTTTTTTGTTTGTTCGTTTGATTAATTACTCTTTCCTTCTATCCATCATTTGTTACCCTCCAGGAATTCTGATATTCACACATTAATGCTTTTGATTTTGTATTAAAACTTTTTGTCTTTTCCTGCATGGCTTCTTTTTGTATCTTTGGCTTATATTCGAGATATTTCTCCACTGGATAAAATGAAGCCTCCGCCATTACTATGCTTTCTTTCAAGGCATTCAAGAACATTAAAAAAAAAAATTCAATCACTTCAACTTTTTAATTTTTTTTCAAATTATTATTTATTTCATTCAACAGTTGTATTTTTATGAGTCTGTTTCTAGCTGTTATTGTATTTACCGGTATAAACTAAGTTACACTGCAGCGAAAATGCCAGGGCATTTCTCTCTGATTATCTTATGTTTAGCATGATCTAGCAGAAGGCTCTGCTTCTCACAGCGATTCAGAAACAAGAGTAACAGAAGCTCCCCTTTCTTAAACTGTCCCTCCTTTAGGACAAGTCTCCAAGATTTGCCACAGCAGAGTAAAAGAGAAAGAGAGAACTATGCAAAGCTAAATCAAATCTTTAGCTTCCATGTTATTGACTAGATATGGCCACAGGGCTCCACCTAACTGCATGGAGGCAGAGAAGCCCAGATTTCCATGGGCTCAGAGAGGAAGGAGAACCTGTTATCAATAAGGACTAACAATGTCCAGCTCTGAAACTTCAGACTAAGAGTGGAGAATCAGGCAGATTGTGGAATATATGGATACTGATAATGGAAATAGTCAAAAATCCATTCAAGGGTTTATGTAGGATGGAAGACGTATTACAAACTATTTATGTATAGTAAAAAATCAGATCTGAAAGAAGACTAAACTAGAAGGGTAGTAAAACTACAAATATTTGTGAATAATAAGATAGTATGAAACCATAGTTTTTTCTAAGAGTCTTTAATGATATGGTAAAAAGGTTTAGTATTTAATGTTAACTGACAAAAAAAATTGTTTTCCATACAATACCAATTTTTATTTTAAAATATATATAGTATGGGAGAAAAGTTATACAATATTAATTGTAATTGTCTACATGCTTACTCATTTCTGTGTCTTCTGGTTTCTTTTATACAAATTTGTCACATTTCACATTTTCAATGATGAATTTCTTTTAGAATGGAAAAAATACAATGCTTAAAAAAGAAACTAAGATGTTCCTAATAATGTATCTTAAGTACACATACATCAACTAAGGTCAACATTTAACTATTAATTTCCATATGGTAAAGGACAATTCTGGCAATGTTATTAATTACTGCTTAGCATTTTTCTCACCATTTATTCAATTATGTTTATAGTTATTTGTGTCTGCAGTAATTCAATAAAAATATTTTTATGACAAAAATGCAAGAATATATCCCATAAGGATATTGGTAGAAATGCTGTTAGGTTGTTGAATTATGTGACTTTTTCTCTATTTAAAAAATTCTTATTATATGTTGTTGTGCATTTACAATGAGTCAAATTTTATTTGGAAAAAAATGGTAAAACAGATCTTCCTTGACTTATGATGGGATTTATGTCTGGATAAGCCCTTCATAAGTTGAAAATAAATCAGTAAAAAAATGCCTTTACTATACCTAACCTACTAAACATCATAACTTAGCCTGGCACTAACTTAAGTGTGCTCAGAACACTTCCATTAGCCCACAGTTAGGCAAAATTATCTAAGGTAATGCATAATTTATGATAAATGTAGTTTATTGAAAACTGTGCAGAAAATGAAGAACAGAGTAGTTGTATGGGCCCAGAATGATTGGTAAGTATATATGTTGCTCACCCTCGTGATCATGCAGCCAACAGGACCTGCCTGAGGGTGGCCACCACCACCATCCCGGTTCACAAGAGAGGATCACACCACGTATCTCCAGCCATGGAAAAGACCCAAATTCAAAATTCAAAATGGGATTTCTCCTGAATGCGTATAGCTTTCATACTACCGTGAAGCCAAAAAACAGTAAGTTGGACCATCATTTAGTCCAGGACTGTCTGTGTTTGAAAAGGTAATTGCATTTAGCCAGAAGATAATCTTTATTAGAAATATTCTGCTAAACAAAATACAGAATTCTTAACTCTAAAAGAAGTCTAGAATCTTCAAATTCGTATCATAAATTACTCTAATGTTATCCTTAGATGCTTAATTAGTTAATTATTTCAGGTTTTCAATATTCCACCAATATTTATTAAGTGACTATCTCTGTGGCAATCCTAGTACTAGAGATTGGCTTTTTAAGAAAGTATTAAGACAAAGTCCATGCCTTTGGGGACCTCATAGCACAGTGGGAGAGAGGGGCAGATAAAATGACAAAAAATTACAAATTAGTATGCTCAAATGCAAATATATCCTAAACAGAGACTAGAGAGGGAACAAAGAAGCAAATGGGGCAGAGCTTGGGGGAGGAGAGAACTGTAAAGAAATTATTCCAGGGTGGGGCGCCTGGTGGCTCAGTGGGTTAAAGCCTCTGCCTTCCATTGGTCATGATCCCAGGGTCCTGAATTGAGCCCTGCATCTGGGTCTCTGCTCTGCAGGGAGCCTGCTTCCTCCTTTCTCTCTGCCTGCCTCTCTGTCTACTTGTGATCTCTCTCTGTCAAATAAATAAATAAAAATCTTTAAAAAAAAAAAGAAATTATTCCAGGGGTTAGAGGATAGGGTGGGGCCAGAGAGCTTTTTGTTTAAGCTGCAATTGATATCAGGCTTTGGGTGATATTAGTTGGAGAGTCCTTAGTTCCAGAAAGTTCCAGAAAGAACCATAGATTAAGGATTTTGAAAAACAACAAAATTTTCCTATCTTTCTTAATTCAACTAATACGTACAACTAATAACTTGTTTTGAAAGAGGCAGAAACATGAGTCACCTGGAATTAGACCCACAGAGTGGACATTCCCAAAACACCAGCTATTTTGCATCTCATTATCTATTCTGATTTAGGGGGAAAAAATCTCCAAATTCTAAGAGCAAAGATATTTAAACACTGCCAACCTCAGAAGGCGTCAGGAAGAAGCTATGTCTTTCTTTCACTAAACTGGAGGCAGCCCTCAAGACCCTTGACTCACCTCAGACAGTGAAGGCTTTCTGGCAAACGTGCCTGCATTAGGACATGGGAGTGAGGGATGTTGGGACCCCTTGGCTTCCACTCCCCTCGGTGACAAGTTATTTTCTTGAACTTATTGCATTTAAAGATGTTCTTTCTTATCATTTGTAGAAAATTTTACAACAGCCAAAGAGAAAGTGTCTTAGACTCCACATTCATCAATAGCTTGCTTACATGGAACGTTGTATTTTTATAAAAGGTGACTCATGTGTTTATGTAAGCATATCTAAGTGTTCATGCTGTCCAGTGTGGCAGCTCACAATAAATCTTTTGAACAAATGTTTTTTTTGCATTTCTACACATGTAACACATAGAGTTGCAACTGAACTAATAATTTACATTTTCAGATGTTTCGTCTTTCCAAGCTAATTGACTTCCTGAGTTGGGACTCTGATGAAATCTGCTGAGCCAAATTCTCCCAGTGCCAAAACTACTCCCTAGTAGGGTGAGACCCATTTGGAAGTTGCATTAAAACTTCTTAAGGCTTCCAGGCAATGACTGTTTCAAGCAGGGCTCAAAGCTGCATTAGAAAAGTCAATATATCTTGAAACAGGAATATTTTTTAACATAAAACAAAAGCATGTATTAACTTTTTAAAATGATGAACTGGAAATGCTCCTCTAAAAAAGAGAGAGATTTGTCAGATTTTTCTAGTATAGACTACACATCTACACATTTGTGTGATTACCAAACTGGACAAGCTAATTGAAAAGTAAGGGGGAAAAAAGGAAGTAGGTAATTAAAACTCTGTTTAAAAAATATATATATTATTTATTTATATGTTTATTTTAGAGGTAGGAGGAAGAGAGAGAGAAAGAAAGAGAGAGCGGGGGAGAAGCAGAGGGAGAGGGACAGACAGACCCTCACTTAGAGTGTGGAGCCCAAAGCAAGGCTCAGTCCCTTGACCTTGATGATCATGACCTGACATGAGCTAAAATTTAGATCAGAAGCTTAACCAACTGCGCCACCCAGGCACCCCTGAACTCTCTGTATTCTAATTTCATTGCTTTAAAATTTAAATACCTTCCTCAAGAAAAAGCAAGTTCCCCCAAAGTACAGAGTCAATCACTATGGTCATAAAGGATCCATGTTGTCAATGGATTGAAAAAAAAATTAAAAATTAAAAAAAAAATCAATGTGGGATACATTGGGGGATGTGGATTTTTTTAGATATTTCTGTGTCAGATATCATTCTTACCACTTCCTAGCTATATGTTTTTTGGGAAATTTCTTAACCTCTCTGAGCCTCAATTTCTAAACTGGTAAAATAGAAATCATATTTAGTGAGGTCATATATATAAAGGATTTATGTGAATAAATATTTAAAAAGCAGTAGCTAAGGGTTTATCTTTTTAAGCACTTAAACTTAAAAAATCATTACTTCAAATTTAAATCTAAAAATGCTTTACACACATTTATTCCTTCATAAGGAAGAGATACTCATATAATTTAACATTTTTTAAAATAACTCAATAGCTTGTTGGACCTTGCTTTTTTCAAGACAACAAGCCTGGATTCTTTTTTTTTTTTTTTTTCTCATTTTATTTATTTTTTCAGCGTAACAGTATTCATTCTTTTTGCACAACACCCAGTGCTCCATGCAAAACGTGCCCTCTCCATTACCCACCACCTGTTCCCCCAACCTCCCACCCCTGACCCTTCAAAACCCTCAGGTTGCCCCAACCTCCCACCCCTGACCCTTCAAAACCCTCAGGTTGTTTTTCAGAGTCCATAGTCTCTTATGGTTCGCTTCCCCTCCCCAATGTCCATAGCCCGCTCCCCCTCCCCCAATCCCACCTCCCCGCAGCAACCCCCAGTTTGTTTTGTGAGATTAAGAGTCATTTATGGTTTGTCTCCCTCCCAATCCCATCTTGTTTCATTTATTCTTCTCCTATCTCCTACCCCCCCATGTTGCTTCTCCATGTCCTCATATCAGGTGAGATATCACCTCACACCAGTCAGAATGGCTAAAATGAACAAGTCAGGAAATGACAGATGCTGGAGAGGATGTGGAGAAAGGGGAACCCTCCTCCACTGTTGGTGGGAATGCAAGCTGGTGCAACCACTCTGGAAAACAGCATGGAGGTTCCTCAAAATGTTGAAAATAGAACTACCCTATGACCCAGCAATTGCACTACTGGGTATTTACCCTAAAGATACAAACATAGTGATCCGAAGGGGCACGTGTACCCGAATGTTTATAGCAGCAATGTCTACAATAGCCAGACTATGGAAAGAACCTAGATGTCCATCAACAGATGAATGGATAAAGAAGATGTGGTATATATACACAATGGAATACTATGCAGCCATCAAAAGAAATGAAATCTTGCCATTTGCGACGACGTGGATGGAACTAGAGCGTATCATGCTTAGTGAAATAAGTCAATCGGAGAAAGACAAGCCTGGATTCTTGCACCAAATAACCCTTGTATTGAAATTTAGCTGTGCTTGCTTTATATTATTTAAAAATGTTCTTACTAGTGGTAATGTGGCCTGAAAGAGCCCTTTTTTTTAGTTTCAAAGCAGATCCAATCTTGCATTGAGAGAATGGGATGGGCACAGGGAAAAACCTAGATATTATATGATGAATTTTAGAAATTTTCTAATTAAAAATATCTAGGAAGGAAATAGGTTATATAATGATAGAGGAGCTGACATTTAAACTTTCCAAAGCTTAAATTATTCTCCAATCCTCCAACTGAAAGAAAATATTACTTTCAAATAAATGGTAATTGTCTTAATTGAGTTACCATACATATTCCTCCAATAATGACTCAGTATTTTACACTGAAGTAGGTGTTTCTAAATACCTACTACCTAGATAGGTAGGGCCCAGCCCTTGTTCTATCTAGCCCTATCAAGTTTTTATCTGGAAAATCATACATTTCTGTACTTTCTATTTAATCATTCCTTGACTACATAGGATGATGGACTTACAATTTAAAGAGAGAATGAAACAATTTTTTTTTACTTTGCTTTCCTAAATATAAAATCCCTATAGATCTCTTATGATGAACAATTTGCCCCAATAAACTTATTTCCAAAAGAAGGGATTTTCCTTACATTTTCCAATGATTTAATCAGAGTACATTGGCATATTCACTCCTGGAAGAGCCAGGAAAATCTATACGGATTATTTCAATGCCACAGAAATGAAAACTAGGAGGTACTTAGAGCATTTTACAATGATTTACTCACTCTGTATGACAAAATTTTCCAACTTTAAAATTAGCTAAAAGTAATTTAATTTCAAGATTTTACTGAAATGCAAAGCCAGATTTTCTCAGTGGCCAAAAGACATAGCCAGCTGGAATTAAAGAGCCCAGAGAGTGTGCCTTAATACCCTTGGGCCATTGAGTTTTTGTTTAGAGTTTCCTGCTAACTTCCTTCCTTTTAACAAAGAAGCAGATCTGGGCACCTTGGCGGCTCAGCCTGTGGAGAGTCTGACTCTTGATTTCACCTCAGGTCATGATCTCAGGGTCCTGGGGTCAAGCCCTGTGTAGGGATTTTTGCTCAGTGGGGATTCTGCTTGAGATTCTCTCTCTCTACCCTTCCCCACCGTACTCTCTCTCTCTCTCTCTCTGTGTCTCTCAAATGGATGGATAAATCTTAAAACAAACAAACAAACGAAAAACCAAGGAAGCAGATCAAGGTAAGTTAGTGTTGAAACATAAACTAAGCAAAGAACATTGTAATCATCCTGAGAAACAGAATTCAATTCTCTCCTTTTCCCCAAGAAGCTAGAAAGTCACTGCATTGAGGGAGTCATAGAAACTGTTAGTTAATATCTAGGATGAACTATTTTGCTTTGTGGCTTTGCTTTGAGCCTAACTGTTTTCTACCAGCCCAGGATTTTGGTCCTGAGACCTCTTTTTTTTTCCCCCATATATATGTGTGTGTGTGTGTGTGTGTGTGTGCGCACACATACATATACATACACGGTGGTAGGGAGAGAGAGAGAGAGAATCTTAAGCAAGTTCCATGCATAGTGCAGAGCCAGGTGCAGGGCTCAATCTCACAACCCTGAGATCATGACCTGAGCCCAAACCAAGAGTCGGATATTCAAAAGACTGAGCCACCCCAGTACCTTGGTCATGAGAACTTTTTTTTTTTTTTTGACAGAGAGAAATCACAACTAGGCAGAGAGGCAGGCAGAGAGAGAGGAGGAAGCAAGCTCCCTGCGGAGCAAAGAGCCCCATGCGGGGCTCGATCCCATGACCCTGGGATCATGACCTGAGCCGAAGGCAGAGGCTTCAACCCACTGAGCCACCCAGGCACCCTGATCATGAGAACTTTTTAAACATTACTTATGTAATGGCAAACGTGAGAACCTCCATCAGCAAGAGTCCAAACGCAAGACAGGAACCACACCATAATATGCATAGGAAAAATCTAATAGAATTATTAGCTATAACAAGGGATTGAAGTAATGAAGAATTAGCTCATAAGAAATAAAGAGAACTCTGAAGAACACAGGAGTCACAGCTATGAGGGGAAACCACTATCTGTAGAACTCAGATAGGGAGGCCAGAGCAAGACCCTCCCACCCATACCCCCAGGGCTGAGATCCAGTCCTTGTTGAAGGGCTTGGTCAAGGCTCACAGGGTGGTGGCTAAGTTCCCATGGGGCATACCGATCTGCTCTCCAGGGAAAGTGACTTTCTGGGTGCACTGTGCTATAAAATTCCTCGAGGGGATCCCTTGGGAAAACAGTAGGCTGCTGAAAGCTAATGGCTGCTGGTGTGCTCCAGACTGCAGCGGTCAGGAGCCAGGCATATTCTCAGAGCCAGGGACGGGCAGATCTCCCCAACAAAGACCAGCATAAGGAAAAGTGTGACTGACAGGGCAGGGCATGGCACAAGAGTCACTGAGAAAGTCCGCTGAGAGAATACACTCAAAGCAGGGGCGACTCTTTCTTCCTGCAATGTCTGACAAATATTTAACATTATGCTAGATAGCAAGAGAAAAAGGATTTCTCCGTATTTTCACGAAAGAGATAACAGTGGCTGAATTTGGAGCTGATAGGCTGGCAAAGAACTCAAAGAAGCAGCAGCTGTGATGCTGTGATGGGAGCCAGGTCGCCCTCACTGTGAGTAAAAGAGACCCTCGTGTCAAGGAGTCCGTACGTGTATGGCTGAAAGGCATTTTCAAAAGTTGAGGTTCTGGGGGTGCCTGGGTGGCTCAGTGGGTTAAGCCTCTGCCTTTGGCTCAGGTCATGATCTCAGGGTCCTGGGATTGAGCCCCACATCAGGCTCCCTGCTCAGCGGGGAGCCTGCTTCCCCCTCTCTCTCTGTCTGCCTCCTGCCTACTTGTGACCTCTCTCTGTCAAATAAATAAATAAAACCTTTAAAAACAAGAAAAGTTGAGGCTCTGAGGAGTACCTGGCTGGGGTCAGGATCTCGGGGTCCTGGGATTGAGCCCCATGTCAGGTTCCCTGTTCAGCAGGGAGTCTGCTTCTCCCTCTCCATCTGGCCAATCATCCTGCTCATTCTCTGTTAAATAAATAAATCAAATCTTTAAAAAAATGTTGAGGCTCTGAGACTCCCTTTTTCACCCTGTGCCATTGAGTTATTACTATGATTTTCCTTGACTTCTTCTCTGCTCTCCTATGTAAATCCCAGAATCTCTATCAGGAATAAACATTTTCAGTGGAGGACACTGCACAAACAGCATCCTGCTTGGGTTTGTTCTAAGAAGGGGAGAAGACTGTGTGTGTGTGTGTGTGTGTGTGTGTGTGTGTGTATATGTGTATATATATATACACATATATATATATATATCTCATGCTCCTATTATGTGTCAGGCTTTCTTGTAGGTACTTTGATGTCTTATTTTATTTTAAATTTAAAGAATGTAGGTATTTCCTCCCCATCTCATAGAACATAATTAATATGGTCAAAATTACTCAACTATTAACCATCGGTTTAGTACTTTATATGGATGTAAACTTGCAAATTTTGGAAATTTGTAGAATCTTTAGATGCGTCAATGTCTTCTTTAGGATAGTGGAATAGTAGTATTGCCTTCATAAGAAGAAAGAGATGAAAAGAAAGGTCCCCCAGGCCACAAAACTTTAAAGCACCAAGCTGGAATTTCAGCACAGTCTTATGAAAATTCAAGGCCCATTTTCTTAACACCATGCCACTCTTCCTTTTAGGCTACAAAATCTTTTTAAATTTTCTTTTTAATTTAATTCCAATTAAAGGCTTATAAAATTTCCTTTAGACCAAGTATTTGTGAGGAAAACAAATTGCACATTGCCATGTAGATGGAAGCATACTCAAATAGGCAAAAGTTCTTTCCCTGTATTTTTTCAGATAAAAAGAAAAAAACCATCTAAAATCTAAAAAAATGCATGGGTGCCTGGATGGTTCAGTTGGTGGAGTGACTGCCTTCGGCTTGGGTCATGATCCTGGAGTCCCAAGATAGAGTCCCACATTGGGCACCCAGCTCCATGGCAAGTCCGCTTCTCCCGCTGACCTCTCTCCTCTCACGTTCTCTCTCTCTCTCAAATAAATAAATAAATAAATAAATAAAATCTTTTAAAAAATAAAATAAACTCTAAAAAATGTAAACTTTAAAATTCTGACCTGATAAATTACTTACGTTAAAAAAGAATTATTTCCTTGATAGAATATTCAGTATGGGTTTTCTTTAAGCAACCAAATCTTTTAGTGCATTAAAAACACTATAGAAACACACTTTGATTAGAATAGCATTTCCCATGGATACTTTTAACAGTTTAGAATACCGTTATATGGATGTGCCCATGTGCATAAAATCACTGTATTAACTTGAGGGTTATAGGTAATTTGTAAATGCCATGTATAATTAATTATAAAAACATAATAAATTGGATATCGTTCTTGGTTTATGCCTCGATACAGTGATGGAGTCAGACCAAATCAATGGTTTCCAAACTTGGGTGCACTGCAGAACCTTTGTATATCTACCGCATGGAGCAGTGAGCAGGGATTAGCAAAGCTACACCAGCTGAAAAGAAGAGTCCCTACGGGCTGGACTTGGTGACCTCTAACATTCTAGGATTCTATGCTTTGAGAAAGAAGCAGCTGAAGTATGCAAGCTATTCAAATCCACCATGAGAACTGTCAGTATCATATTATAACAAGAGCATGACCTTTCTTTAAATGACGTTTGCCTAAGATCTGGTGGCCTTGGAGCCTCCACGCTCTGAAGCTATAATATTCCTATTGGGCCAGGCCCTTCATGGAGCTCAGATGACTTGTCAGAGGACAAGTAACTTAGAAGACGACTTCTTTATATCTTCACGTTTAATCCCCATGAAATACTGCAGCCTGCATGGATGTTATGATCCTGATTTTACAGATAAGAGAATAAAATCTCAGGAAGGTCGAGAAGTTTTTTTTATTTTTTTCTTTCAGTCACCTAGTTAACAAATAATGGGCTTGAGTTGAAAGCCAAATTGTCCAGTACCAGAGCTCTTTTACTCTATGATGTTCGTCTCTCCCCAAAATATCAACACACTGTTAGTTTTATCATTTTAGCACACAGGCTGCCACTGCTCCAGTTGCTAACACTGCCAGACATCAGTCCTGGCTGTCTTCATATTCCCACTCAAGAGAGTCTCCTGTGAAATACCCTCCCATTCCTGCTTCCACTCATCTAAAAATCCTATCTTTTCTTTAGCTTTGTCTCCTTCCCCAGAGCTGCCTGGCTCCTTCTAATCTCAAGAACCTCTTATCTCTGGGTGGCTTTGGTCGTACTAATACAAAACATTTCATTTTTGATTCGAATTATTATTTTTATTGGTCATTTTTCTAGCTTTTTGCATCTCGTAGTCTTAACGTGAATTCTATTTTTAACATGAGACATTTATTTTTAGATATTTCTTCATCCCCTACAATAAGGCATATAACACATGGAGGAGGGTCAAGAGGAAGTATATTTACTCAGGTGCTCAGTAAACGCATGTTGAAAGAATGTTATCTAATTGTCAGTAAATATTCTTTGTTATGGACACATCAGAAACACCGTACTCAGGACCCCTGGGTGGCTCAGTGGTTTAAGCCTCTGTCTTCGGCTCAGGTCGTGATCTCAGGGTCCTGGGATCAAGCCCGCATCGGGTTCTCTGTTCAGCAGGGAGCCTACTTCCCTCCCCCTTTTTCTGCCTCCCTCTCTGCCTACTTGTTATCTCTATCAAATAAATAAATAAAATCTTTAAAAAAAACACCATGCTCAGTACAAACATCATTAATTTAGTTCTTGGTTCAAACAACAATGACTGAATGTCAGCTATGTGCCAGCCTAAGCATAAAATGCTATTATGTATCAATGTATAAATCATAAATAGATTGGAGAACCCCAGGAATTTTAGCAGATGAGGCAAGACATGATACTCACCTAAACTGGCAGCCAAACATGTGAAGAAGGGGTGGTAAGAGGAATTTCCTAGGCCTGACTGCTGACCATATTCAGAGTACAGGGCAAGAAACAGATTAGGATCATGCCCAAGATTTTCATCTAAGGCTCCAGATGACTCTTATCTGACAATGGGGTATACAGAAAGAAGAGCAGGATAATTAGATTGACCATTAATTGAATTTAGGCAATATTGAAGATAGGACCCAGAAATATTCTTGAGGCAGGTGCATACACAGAACGGAAGCTTCCCGGAGAGGTAAGTCCAGAGATCAGTATTTGAAATCTTTATTCTATGGGTAGTAGTTAAAATTGTGTATGTGGATGAGTATATGTAGGAAGAGAAAAGAGGATGGAAGAGAAGTAAATCTCTTTGGGACCCAAGAGAAACCAGTATTCGAGCAACAGGTACCAATTATACACCAGTAAGGCTAGAGCATGGAGGGAGACAGGTGAAGAAGGAATTGCCAGAGAAAGTGACTAGGAATGATTTCTAAAAATAAGTCCCTAGACATTTGTCTTTCTTATTCCACACAACAGATGTTAAAATTTTTTGTCATTCTTCTCAGTAGGGACACTACATTTGTACAACTCTAGAGGGTACCATTTATGTAATATATGTGAATGGTCCCTTCGGGGACTGTGCAGCTCTATGATGGGATGGCACCCCAGGTCCCTTTTCCATTTGACCATTTGACCTCTTCATCCTCTACAATGAAGCATATGACACATGGAGGGTCAAGAGGAAGCATATTTATATATTTTTTTCCATATTTATAGAAGATATTTTTCCATATTTATAGAAAATATGGAAACATTTTCCATATTTATAGAAGATATCAAGGATGATCACCTCAGAGCACCTGGGTGGCTCAGTCGGTTAAGTGTCTGGATTTGGCTCAGGTGATGGTCTCAGGGTCCTGGGATCGAGCCCCATGTTGGGCTCCCTGCTCAGCAGGGAGGCTGCTTCTCCCTTTCCACACCCATCTCTCCTCTGCCCCTCACTCATGCTCTCTCTTGCTATCTCTCTCAAATAAGTAAATAAAATCTTAACAGAAAAAGAGAGTGGTCTCCTTGTTCCCTTACCTCCCTTTCACTATCACCTCAAAACCTTCACTCACCCTAAGCCTAGAGGTCCTCTTGTTCGTTTGCCTGTCGTGGAAGCTCGCTCCTCTGTTAATGCTCTCCTGATGATGTCGTCCAGACCCACACTCAGCTTGAACAGAAATTTTATAGAAATGTATGAAAAAAATGCAATGGCCATACATCCCTCACAGTCATTTCTGCAAAGGTGTTTTTGTCAATTCATTTAGGATTTGCCAGGACTAGGGGATATTTCATCTACCGTAAAAATAAAACGTTCAAAAGTATCATCAAATAGAGAACTTTGTACGTGCTCTAAATGAAAGGATGTTCCCTTAAAGATGCAGCTCTTAATGCCTAGTGTAAAATGCTTGTAGCTTTTATTATGTCTTAGATGAAAAACATGTTTTACCGCATACCAGAGTAACAGACGTCAACTCACTTTTCAAATTGGGAACAGCTTTTCATTTTGTTCTATTTAACAATCTCTGGGTCCTAATTCAACCCTTCCCTCCCTCCCTCCTACCTCCCACTATTATGCATTTGTCTTTGCTTGAGCAACACAGTGTCACAAACTGCTTTTTCAAATGGCAAGGGCAACATGTACAAGGTGACAGAAGGGGAATTTTCAAGGTAGGAATCTCCCGTGCTCTCTCCCCTTCCATTTAGGAAGAATAAAAGAGGAGACCTTGATGATGAAATATTTACTACCTTACCACTGCTGATTGAACACAATCCACAGGAAACCCAGATGTCCAGGGTAGTAGATCAGAGAGGGGAAATCATGTGGCTGGAGAGCCAAATTTTGATTTCTAGCCTCCTGTGCAAGAAAAAAAAAAAAATGACCAGCCGCCATGCTGTTCAAACCCAAAATGAAGTATTTGTCACAGTCCTCTTCCAAGTGCCATTTCTTTATTTACGGATGATGAGTAAAACAAGTTCATTATTTTAAAAGTTTAAATATAATTGAAAGCTTAAATGCAATTTCAGATGGTTAGTGATTGATATAAAAATTTGAACATTAATAAATTGTAAGGTTTACTCCTTGGAGGAAAAAGTTCAGATCTCATGTCATTTTATAACTGAAAGCAAACTTTGAACCTAGTTCTACTCTTATATGTTAAATGTGAAGTTCTCAGAGCCTAAACATGTTCATCATACATGCTCTCTGCTGGTGGGAAGGATAAGTTTCATTTTGTTTTAAGAAACAATTGAGCCAAAAAAAAGGGGGGGGGGCGCCTGGGTGGCTCAGTGGGTTAAAGCCTCTGCCTTCGGCTCAGGTCATGATCCCAGGGTCCTGGGATCGAGCCCCACGTTGGGCTCTCTGCTCCTCAGGGAGCCTGCTTCCTCCTCTCTCTCTCTGCCTGTCTCTCTGCCTAGTTGTGATTTTTCTCTGTCAAATAAATAAAATATTTTTTAAAAATTTTTAAAAAAGAAACAATTGAGCCCAGGGTCTGAACATAATCCTTGAGATCAGGAGATCTGAGTTTTAATCCTGATCCCCATTCTGGACAATCTGTAAATTTTCTGTACCAAATTCAAAATGGGGAAGATACAGAACTTGCCTCCATTTGCTCCAAAGAGCTATTACCAGGAGAAGTGAGGTAATCAGTGTGAATGCATATTAACCTCTTCAAACAAAGAATGGTGAAGAAAAGCAAGACGATGAAAATTTTTTGAAACAATATATGATATTTTTCCTTCAGCTTTTTTTAGATAGCCAAGTTTGAAGTCGGTGGTACCCATTTAAAAAGGAAAAATCACAGAAACATACAGGGAAATTTGGAATCAATTTATTTAAAGACATGTTCTTTGCAGCTGTTGTTCATTAGGACCCTTTATTGACGTGTCCAGAAATCTTTCCTAGTAGTTTAGGCACGCGGGGGCTTTGAGCCCTATGAAGTATAGCAAATTGCAGATGAATTGGTCCAGAAGTGTAGGTTTGTTTAAAAAAAATGCTTTGTAAAATAGAATATTCTCAAGGCAGTGATTGGTGGGGGAAGGGAAGTATGTACTGACATAAAAGATCCTTGACCTTCTGGAATGCACATCCAAACTTCTGCAACAGTAGCCCAACAGAACTGAAACTCCGTGTTCAAAACCACTTTAATAAAACCCACTTTCTCCAAGGATCCCAAACAAAATCATCCAGGGATAGTTTATAATAAGATGGTACTTTCCTTAAGAGACTGGTTTCACTGAGAAGACTTTGGCACACCACAGATTTTCTGAGTCTCGGGAAGAACAAGAGTGTGCAAATGGACTTGGCAAAAGATGGAGAAGGGAAAAGAGTACTTCAGTAGATGGCATAGTATGTTCAAAGGGCTGGAGACTAAGAGTACAAATCAAATTTGGAAGAACCATAAACATTGTTTGATTGTTCTTTTCTTCTTTATTTCATAAACATATATGGGGCCCTTACTGTATGCTGGTATGACTGAGTAATCACTAAGACCCATTTCCAGTATCAAGCAATTGACAGTACAGTGAAGGAGGTGGAGATCACACAATTTCCATGCTGAGTGTTCAGGTTTAGGCAGAGGTAGTGATGAGTCCTGCAGGGATCAGTGGTGCAGGGATGAAGAGAGGGTGTGCATGTTTTGGGGGAACAGTATCAGCAAAGCAAGAAGACATGCCAGCAAAACGTTAACTCCTGAACTGAGACCAGAAGAGCAAGGAGAAGGAAACCGTATGGGAATTGGGAAGTAAGGGTCTTCCATGTTAAGGATCGATGATTGGGGTTCAGTGACTGTGTTAGGTTTTTAGGGTGGTAACTCCCTTGAGAGTGGAACAGGGGCTCCCAGTGAAAGACCAATGAAGGCTGGCGCACAGCCGCCATATATGGGCTGTGTGGAAGAGGAGATAGTGAGGCAAAGTAGCCACAGGGCCAGGAGCTTGGCTCTCTCTCCTCTGGGAACCTTCACTGAGCCCCACAAGGCTGTATCCACCACTCCGTGGGCTCACTGTGGTAATAACACACCCCTCTTTCTGCTCATTTGCTTGTGCTTTCTGAAAAGAGGGCTGTAGCTTAGTCACAGCTGTGCTCCTACAGCCTGGATTCGTCACGGACAGTGATTAGAAATGGATACAGGGGAGGCATCATGAGAGGTAAAAAGTGGGAAAAAGTGGGAAAAGATGTAAAAAGTGGGAGTCTGAAACCTAACATATAGTAGGTAGTCAGAAATGCCTGCGGCCGTGAATTGAGTCGAAAACTCTGACCTTGCCAGCAGACTCACTTGGTAGTGAGTCTTCAAAAAGTAAGTGCATTGAAGAAAGACAGGTCTTGCTGTTATTTAATCAAGCTGAGCCCACATTTCTGGAAAGTGGAGACAACATCTGCCCTTTAAGATTGGGATTGTTATAATTAGATGTAATATATGAGAAAGACCTGGCAGGTATTTAGATCCTGAACACATTGTTGGTTTTATTTTAAATAAATAATGAGAAGGGATGAGGAGGATCTTGAATCTGTTCCTTAGATGGGCTCTCCTCATCTGGGCTCATCCCTACTGTGCCTGCTTCCCCATCTACTCCTCTTCCATGACCTGCCCAATGACTCACTGAAAAAGAAAGGTTATTATAGTTGAACTCATCAGTCTCCCCACAACTTCTCATCCTGCTGTATCAACGCCCACACTCTCTGTCTTCCTCTGTCACCTTGGAAGAAGGGTGTCTGCTTCTGTCCAAGGGCAACACCCAAACTTGCATACTAAACCTCGCCTCCCCTTGGCAATTGAGATTTCTCTTCTGAAATAATTCTCACTCTCCTGCACCAGCAACGTCTCTTCCCCTATAGCATCAGAGCCATCATCTTACAACCATGCTGTCATTTCTCCCCTTCATCTCCATATTCCCAGCATATCTCTGTGCCAGTGCACAACAATTTTACTTAACTGCTTTCTCCACCATCCTCCTCATGCCAATGTCTATCCTTAATCTTCTCTGATTTCTACTCTGTGCCCCCACACCCCTGAGGTTGCTTTAGGCAACATCACTGATGGCCTCCATGTTGTCACATCCAATAGTTTCTTCAAGGTTTTAGCCTTAAGTGACCTCTCAGAAGCCGTCAGGACAAATGACCTCATTTTGGAAACACTTCCTTTCTCTGCTTTAATGGAAACACTCCCTGATTTTTCTCCTACCTTTTTCCTTGTTCCATGTGAGTGTCTTTTGCTGGATCATTCTCCTTTACCAAATCGTTAAATGAGGGAGTGCCCCAAAGCTAAAGGACCCACTGTCTTCGCTGTCTATGCTCTCCGCTACATGATCTCCTTCAGTCCGCAGCTTGCAAAACTACTCATTTTCTGTTGTTTTCCAAATTTGCATCTCTAGCAATGATCTTGCTCAGTCTCCTCCCTGACATTACACTTAATAGATGTAATGGGTGTCTCAAAAGTGACATGTTCAAAACCAAAAACCTCTTCTCCATTCTTAAGTTCAGAAAATGACCCCACCTTATTTAGTTGATACCTTCTACTTTTCTTTTTTTTAAGATTTTATTAATTTATTTATTCATTTGAGAGAGAGAGAGAGAGAGAGAGCAAGATAGAGCCTTCACATGAGCGAAGGAAGGGGTAGAAGGGGAGAGAGAGGGACAGAATCCTACACAGACTCCACGCTGAGTACAGAGTCCAAAGCATGTATCTCCACTCGGGGCTCAATCTCACAACACTGAGATCATAACCCAAGATCATGAAACCAAGAGTCAGCCATCCATCCAACTAAGCCACCCAGGCTATCCTGTCCCTTTCTTTTACTCATTCTCTGCAACCACTCCATGCGCACATTTTGTATGTGTGCACATTTCTCCACCTACTACTATCGTTCTAACCCATGCCCCCACAAGCTCCCTCCCGGACTGCTACAATGACAGCCTCAGTAGTGTCCCCTTCCACTCCCACTTTGTACTCCATACAATTCCAAGAGTGGTATTTTCAAAACTGAAATAAGGGTCTTCCCCAAGATTCAGTTCCTCCAGGATCTTCTGATAGCACATAGGATGAATCTCTGACTCTGGTATAAGTATCCTACATGATCTGGCCCCAAACAAACTTCTCTACCTCTTCTAGGACCATTTCCAAGCTCACTTCTCTCCCTGAGTCTCTTTCTTTCCATGAGACACACCAAGCTCAGTGCTTCTGATGGCTTCTCCGCATGGAATATTTTCTGCTTGATCTTGTCATGGTTGCCTTTTAGCCTAAATGTCACTCAGAGACAGCATTTCATTTTATCTAGCACCCACTAACTGTTCTCTGCATAGCCACCATCACCCATCACCGTCAGATTTCTTCTGTATTATTTGCGGGAATGTGTGTCTAGTTGACCACTCCACTCCTAACGAGAGTATCATCCTTATTGGAGCAGTCTTTGTCCATCTTTTACAACACATTATCCTCAAGATATAGAATGGATCTGGGCACATATTGGGGGCTTAAAATTAAACAAAAATGACCATTGAGTGAGTTGATCTCCTTAGGGTGCTGAAACGAAGCTTTGAGATCATTCTAGTCCCCTCATTTTATATATGGTGAAACTGAAGCCCAGAGAGGAATCATTATTTTCCCAGAATCATTTTAGTGAGCAATAAGAAATATCTTCCACATTTGCCCCTTAGAGCCCTCTTTTGTTTGAAATAATAACAGAGACCTGCATATAAAAATCAATATACATGAAACCCTACTTTATATTCTGTTAGGGTACGTCAGGTCAGCTGCACAAGCTGGTCTCAGGAATGAAACCTGATGGGACATATGTCTCACCACAGGTAATCTCTAAAATCCCAGAAAGTCCTATGGAGTAAAGAGCTGGGGTTCTGGAAGCCCTAGGAAACTGTAGCCCTCAAGTAGGTAGTTTTCACATATGTTTGAAGAGAGGACAAATGGTGAGTTTTGTTAGAGTGATAGAAAACACATGTGTTTTCTCACTTCATATCCCAGAGAAGTTAGCTGTCAGTCTCAGCTCTTAGCTCCCATTTCTTCCACCCTTAAAAGACCAAATATGTGCCAACATGGCTACATCCCAGACATCTGAGCAATATGAGGCGAGATAATTGGGCAGGGTCGAAAAGAAAGGCCTTGGATGTCATTGGAAGGTGTTTGGCTTTGAAAATTTCTTTTCTTTAAAGTCAATGTTTCGCCATTTAACATTTTAAGCAGAGGAGTGATGTGATCAGATCCAAATTTCAAAAGGATCTTGCCGGCTCTACATGTGGGGGATGGATCAGAAGAAGAAAAGATTGAGAATGAGGACCAATTTGAAGGTTGTTAGGCTAACCTGTACAAAAGATGACTGGGGCCAGAAAGAAGACAATGACAGTCAGGATACAGATAAGTGGACAGATTTGAGTTATAATCATATTAAGGATGTATGGTTAACAGGACTTGATAATTAGGCTTCCTATGGCCAGAGGCTGGTTTCTGCCCAGTGTAAAGAAGGTGGAATGGATACGAGCAACTCTCAGGTCATCTCCAGAATTCTTATCCCGGGTCCTATACACACCTTTCTGCTATGTCTGCTTTTGGTAGCTATCCCTGATTAGAACAATCTTAGAAGCTATATTTACAGGATGGTAGGACTCCTCTTTGACTTTTACATGAGAAGGAAGCATGCCTCTGTCTTAGTGAAGCCCCTTTGGTTTTACATATCCTTCTAGCTGTGTAGCATTTATCCAGACTCAGGTGTGGTGGAAGGAATGCCTATGCAAATCCCGAAGCTGCTGCTGTAAGGACTCCTGCAACAGCTTCAGAGGGCCAATGCATGGGGCCATCAATTTAGGACTCCCCAGGACAAACCCATCTGATAGTTCCATCAAAGGGGGTAGTAGAGAATGTGAGGATGTTATGGAAACTATGTTCCTGAGTTTCTGTGGGCTTAGAAATACTTCTACCCTTTGTTCCACTTACATTATTTTAGCCGAAATAAAGAACCTGAGTCTACACAAAGAGTGATGTAAAGGACTATTTCTTACACTCTTGTTTATATTATGAAAAAAGCTGACATCAACACAGACATCTAACAATATATAACTGAGTGATTAAACATGTTTTGGTACATTCAAAAACTGCACTATTCATAATCATGATCCAGAAGAATATAAAAGGCCATGGGAAATACCTCACTGTTTAATATTGAATGATGTAAAAAGAATTTAAATTTCTGTGTACTGATTATGCCAGAAGGAAAAACATCAAGTATCTGCTTGGAATTGGCAAAAAAAGCAATTATTTTAAACAATCAACAATTCTCACTTTTAACTCCTTGCTAAGTCTTTCACTCAACTACTCCAGATTACTGAGGTGTTTACTTTATAGACAATGGGGTATTTCAATTAAAATCGGTGGCAGTTACTTGTTCAGGAAACATATTGAAAATCTAGAGCCACTCTGGGCAGTGCAGGAGCCTTTAGCCACATGTGGCTGTTCACACTCAAAACTAACTGACGTTAAGGAAAATGAAAAGTTTGGTTTGCCAGCTGCACTGGTCACATTCAAGGGCTTCTTAACCACATGAGGCCGGTGGCTACCATTCCATCAGCACTGACAGTGGTATTTCCATCACCAACGAGGTTCTAATGGACCACCCTGATCTGGAGTTTACCATGCTCTGTACTTCGTGCTGGGGCTCAGCAAAGAATACGACCCACTTCTGTCCTCCAGGCTCTCTCAGCCCAGTAGGAGAGACAGATAATGCAAAGAAAATCAGAGTGCCCTGTCATACTTAGGCATCTTCTGCCCCATCCTGCCAGATGTTGATTAACGACAGCGGGAGGGGCTCACCGTCAAATCTTCTGGTCCCTAGGAATCAACGTCATGGTATAATCACTAAATCGTGTACAGAAATAAAGCACAATTGACCAATATGCTCAGGGAATGGTGTGCATGGTGGAAAATTAATTTAGTTTCTTCCCTCAGTCAGTATATGTGTACTAAATGCTGACTATGTACCAGCTATGTTATAAGTAATATAGAGATTCACTCTACTCTTAGAGGGAAATGGTCTCTGCTCTTATGGAAAGCATGTTCTTAGGGGCTGGGGCAGACAAAAGAAATATAGACACATAAAATATCTGTAATATCAGACAAGAGCTACAGAGAAGAATAAAGTGGATCAGGTGGGAGGCTAGGGAGTGCTAGGTGGTGAGGTGGGCGTCAGGGAGTATAGAGAAAGAGGATGCTATTTTAAATAGGATTTCATAGAAGGCCTCACTGATTTCATGATAATTACACAGAAACCTGAAAGGAGCAATTCATATTGGATCTTACATTTGAAAAAAAAAAGTCCTTTAGAAGCCCATGTGTTACAGGAGACAAAATATTATTAATATAATACTAATCTACAATCTTTACTAATTTATCTTTATGCACTCAGTCTCTCCATTTTCATATTAAGTGTTTGGACTAGATGGTGTCTGAGAACATTTCTGGTTTTTACAATTTTGACTTAAGCACATCGAGAAGGGGAAGAGAATTCTATGTGCTACCTGTCAGGTTCATATATTCATTCAACAAACATTAACTAAAAACCCAATGTGTGCTAGGCTTGTTGGGAAAAGGAAAGATGACAAGGTTAAGAAGATGATTCTATATTCAAGGAGTTTGCAGAGGAATGAAGGAGGTAGCTAAGACTTCTCCCTGTCACTCGGAGGCTTTGCCTGCACTTGTCTGCTGCTGGCTGAGCAGCGGCCTCCCTGCCCTCCACACCTCCCAGCCACATTGTACACTCATCCTGGAGAGGCCCAGAGCCCAAGACCATCAATCACAAGTGGCTGTCCAAAGAGGGCTGGGCATCATGGCCTCCCCAGGGTCCAGCCTCTCTCTTCAGGAGAAATGTGCCCTAGATGGGGGAGCTGTCTCCATGGATGATGATGATGATGATGGATGGCCCAAGGAAAGCATTTTTCATCTATGAGCAGTACACGTGTGCATTCTCACTCCAGAGCCAGGTTCTGACTGGGATCCTGCTGTTCTCCGTTTTCCTAGCTGTTGTCACCTTTTCCCCTTTACTGACAAATGGACCCATTTTGCAGCCTGAGTGACTCATGACTGTTTGAGAAAGTCTAGATTAACTCATTGTGGCAGATGAGGCAAATGAAGACAATTATTTCTAACTTGCGGTCTTCAACCTCCATCTCTATCTTAGTGCATCCCTGCTGAAAGCCTCTCATGGTTCTATCTTATCCGTGGGATCTTATCCAAGGTCCATTTCCATCCGGCTCAGATGATTCCAACCTTCGCTCCCATGACTAAACTATACAGGCAGAACTCTCACTCAAACATGCCGTGGATTTTCGCACATCCACACCATAGCCACATGATTGATTCGTACCAACCCTTTGCCCAACTGTGTGGCTTCTGCAAAGCTGTCCCTGATTGCCCCGGGCCACTGAAATCTCTTGTTCTTTGCATGGTCATTGAGCACAAAGCTTGGGGTGCTGAGAGCTTTTGTTCACAGATGAAAGCTTGAAGTTCCCTGCCACTTCTGTGTCAGAGGCACCTTGTCCTGTCCACTCCCTCCTCTCCAGCAGCACCAGGCCTAGTGCCCAGCACATGGAAGCTGTTGTGCAAAACTGAGTTAGCTGATTGATTCTTTCAGTGACCCTCTCTAATGTGCTGTGATTCCATCAGCAAGTGGGCAGGCAACCAAGTTTCAGAGCTTGAGACTTGATTGATTTAAGACAAGGCTTAGGGTTCACCAGCCCCAGAAACACAAACACGTTTTGGACCACTATGCCAATGCTGACCAATGAGTTAGTAAGTCGGGCATTTCTGATTCAGAGAAGGCAACTTTTTGAACCCAAATAATTCAAATTACTGCCTTAGTCACCCATTCAAATTTGCCTTCATGGATCAGTTTTAAATAATAGATGGGTCTTTCTCTTCTCTGGGACCTTGCAAGCTTTATGAAAGAGTTGTACTTTCAACTACACAATGAAAGTGTTTTGAAGTAAAAGAATCTTCGATGCAAACTCTAGGGTCCAGAGCCTAGACCCTGGATGGCTTGTTCCAGCACACAGGTTGGATTTGGCCCCGCAGTTCCTGACTCCATGGGTTTAAGGTGGGTCCTGAGGACCTGATGCAGACATCACTGGTCACATTCTTGAGTCCTCAACCCCTTCCTAACACTTTTTCTCTTTTTGTTTACTCTTTCCAAGACTTTGCCTACATAATGTCATCTTTCCATATAGATAGTATTCTCTCTTTCAAAAAATTTTTGCATTTCAATGATTATTCTCAATTACAAAGGGTCTATCTCCTGTCCATGATTTACACTTGGAGGTTAGCACGAGTCAAAGATAAAATGTCACCAAATAAAATGAATTTCTGGAATTTGTGATGAAACATGACCTTAAAAACCAGGGCAAGAATGATTTCACTCTTATACAGGAATGGAAGGTTATTAGGCAAACGTTCAGTCCAAAGTGATCACATCAGGAAATGAATTTGACTAATTAATTTGATTCATTGAATTGATTCAGGGTTCAACGTTTTGTCTGTTTTGGCCATTTCTCGATTTCTAGCTCCTGGAACAGAGGCTGGTGCTAGAAGTGACTAGCAGTCATTAAATATTTGTGGGATGAATGAATGAATTTAAAAATAAACATCTCCTTCATAGACTCTGGATAATTTAGAGGCCTCTATAATGGGCATAAGTGCAGGCAACTGGGGGGTATTTAAGTATTTTGCCTCAAAATGAGCCATTTATGAAAGAATAATCATGAATGAGCCATCATTGGTTTTCAGGTGCTGCAATGGATTTCTACTTGCTCGTACAAATATGCACGTAGACAGGAGATATACACCCAGCCAGCTCCTTTGAATAGTTGTGCAAAGCACCCTGCGTCCACTGGTGCACTTGGTGTGGTGCATGTGTCCACCCAGTGCTATTACATGGGGTTTTCTACTTTAAATTAGAATCCCTTCTGGGCATACTCAGTTCAGAATCCAAAATTAAATGCAACATGGGAAGCACTGTAAGGGACCTGCTTCCTACTGTGTATTACGTGAAATACTAAAGCCTTTTCTTTAATGTCTCCCCAATTAAAGCAAATAAGCTAAGCAATATGGTTGGCTTATCCCAGTGCCCTTTTACCAAAACAAAATCGAGTTCTGTGTGCCCATGGCTTGTAACATTTAATCAATAAACTGGAATGATTTGAGGGCCTGGCTGTCTTAATAAGGGGATTGTGAACATACAAGGCAATAAATTAGATTTAAGAAATTTTCTAAAATGAGGGAAAATTACATTATAAAAGTTACATTAACATTCCAGAGTCCTGAAACCTCAGGACTGCAGAGCCCCTGAGACAAATGGGGATCAATGCAGAAGCTAACACCCAGATCAGCTCTTGGGGCATGGAAGGTACAATGTGGCAGGAATAGTGGCTTCATCCCGAAGTTGCAGGAGACCTTTCCCTTCTCCACCATGGGCCAGCTGCTTGGACTAACACCTTTGATGGATTCTGAAAGCATTTCACCCCCTGCCATCCCTTGGCAAAGAGCGGCTGAATGATGACTCTTTGTTCCAACATTCTTGTTAATGACCCAGCTGCGAAACTGTGGGCAGGGCAGCCTCTTGCGTATGCTCATTAGAAATATTTCATTCCTTTTGCTTAATTTCAGGCAGTGCTTCCTCCATACATAAATATATCAAGCTCTATGCAAACTAGAACTTTTTATCTGCATTGAGGGGTTTAGAGGGTTCGTTACTCTTGCTCCGTGGGACAAGAAAAATCATTGTTTCCCTTTTTGATTTAGAGACTTGATTTATGTAGGTTTACCTTTCAAGCTTCTGTTTCAGTGGTGCGAACTCTCAGGTTTGTGTGCATTTGCTTGGATTTACTGACCCCCGTTTAATTCTTGATTTATAATCTGTAGGCTTCAGACGAAGAATGAATTTTGATTTAGGGTAACGCATTCTATATAGCTTATATTTTTCACTCAGAGTCAACTATTAGCTGGTTTTAGCACAAGTGAATTATGGTTCTTCCTAGAAGGCCCTGTTGGATGAAATTAAGATGGACTGAAAAACAAATATTCCCCATATAACGACATGAAATAAAGTTTCCTCTCCACAAGGTTGGATGACAAGAGGGAGTGGGTCCCCCAGAGAAGAGCACCCAGGCTTCTCCCTAGGCCAGCTGATTGTCAGTGGGTTCTAGAGACCTCTAGCCTTTCTCTCAAGATCATAGATTTGTTTCTTCATTCATTCAATATTTTCAAAAAGATTCCCAAAGATGTTTCACACCATGTCACATCACAGGATAACATACTCTCACCCTTAAGCTTCCAGATCTTTCCATGGATTGATGAATACCCAATGTTCTGAATCATTCAAAGAAACAAGGTTAAAAAAAAAAAGGCATCACATGCTAGTCTTAATGTACACGCAATTTAGTTTATTCTTCTATTTGGATCTTTGGAGCCCATGCTCTAAAAGTATGGCAACTCTCAACATCCAATTAACGGAAGTGACCTGTTCTCCAATCACACTGGGGTAAGGCAATGGTTTTCAAAATGTTAAAAGAAATGCATCAGCTGGATGAAGCGTACACTGGGCCACTCTGTACTATCTCTTGCAACTGCATGCAAGCCTATATCCTTATTTTGAAATAAAGCAAAAAATAAAAAATGCATTTCTTTCAAATCAACTGTCCATTGAATAAAATGAACATAAAACCAATAGTGGGCTGAGGGAAGGTGGTTTCCCAGTTATCAGTAATGGGGTAAATGAGACCATCATGGACCTTTATCTCCTCATGCTTAAAAAAAAAATACAGTGATTGAACCTTAGAATGATATCATCCAACTTGAATATGCTCCTTGTGGATTAGAAAAAAAAAATTGAGTATGAGGTTTGAGAAACCATGAAAGGCATTTTACAAATCCTATCTCATCCTCATAAAAGATATCAGACCGTAAAGATCTTAATGAATTAACACGGCAATAAGAGTTGGCAAAAGTGTGTACCTCCCAGATGAGTGTGCAGAGAGGCAAGGAGGATGTGACAGCTGGGACGGAGGGAGGTTGAGGGGAGAAAAAGAACAAAGAAAGATTTGCTAAGATTCGTCAGGTGTTCCAACATTCCTTAGGGATTTTTTTTTTACCAAAGTAATAATAATAATTCATAAGGAAATGTTCATTCTAACCAAATTTCCTTCTTTTTCTCCCTTCTCACCACCACCCCCACTTGACCTTGCCTGCTCCTCCACAGCTCCCTCCCATTGGCAACAGTCCTCAAGAAGAAATGCTTAAGAGGGAATATTATTTATTAGGATTCAGGAACTCATTTGTTGACACTCTCACATGCACAGAAGCACAGATTTTGGACAAAATCTTCATTTACGAGGCTCCAAAAGTCCCTGTAGAAAATTGAGATCAAACAATGAAAGCAGCAAGTATGTTTCTATCATTTAATGGCTTCAAAATGTCTTCTTATACTTCCTTCTGTTTTCTGGTAGAGCAGACTTGAGTTTCTCAGCGTTGGCAATACCAACATATTGTCTTTGTTGGGGGCTGTTTTGTCCTTTGTGGGATGTGGAGCTGCATCCCTGGCCTCTCCCCACTACTCCGTAGGAGTAGCAACATAACCTGTGTGACCATCAAAATGTCCCTAGACATTGCCCATGTCCTCTGGAGGGCAGAATCCTCCCTCCTCCACCATCATTGAGAACTCCCATGGTAGAGGCAGCACTCCAGGTCCAAGCGTACCATGGAACGTTGGCTCCCTGGAATCTTGGCTTCTAGCACAGGCATGTGGCAAAGCTTCCTGAGAACATTGCAGATCAGAAGGAGAATTTCCATCTGGCAGAACTGAGAGACTGATGTCAGCTAGAGGAGGGCTGGCTTGCTCCACTGGTAGTGGAGAGCAGGAACAACAGAGCAATCATGCATCATTCATTAGCGTGGAGACTCTGGTTTCTGGGTCCTGGGGTACATTCATACTCTTAAAATACAAGGGCATGTGGGTGGCTCAGTTGGTGAAGCATGTGCCTTTGGCTTAGGTCGTGATCTCAGGGTCCTGGGATAGAGCCCCACATCAACCTCGCTGCTCAGCGGGGAGTCTGCTTCTCCCTTTGCCCTTCCCCTCTGCTCCTACTCTCTCTGTCTCTCCCTGCTCTTTCTCTCAAATAAATAAATAAAATCTTATTTAAAAATACAATGGAATATTACATTTATAAATACATCAAGGCTTGAAACATCACCTTTGCTATACTACCTGTTATTTTAAGACCATACATTTCTTATTGGCTACACAAAAAAGGCATAATTAATATGCAGTGCGGGTTCATTAATTCTATTATTGTGGTTATTATTATTTTAGTTTTCCTCTAAAAAAGAAGTTATCTCAGTATCACCTAAAATGAATATTAGACATCCCACATGCCCGATCCACTTAAAGCTACTTAAGACAAAAAGTATGTAAGAAGTACTTTCTAAATACATATTAGTTTGCTTTTCTCTTTTGCATGTTCTTGAGGTGGTGTCTCCTCACTCTGAGACTCCAGGCAGACAGTCCCAACTCTGGGCCCAGGAAGAGTGTCCACATCATACCCCATGAGTATTATACCCCACACATATTGACGTAAGATCCAGAAGTCACAGATCTACATTAACCTAGCTGCCTGCTGGAAGAGAAACAGGGGAAGAAAGGCAGATATCAGAAAACTGAGGACTTATGTGGGTCATTTACTAGAGATAGAATTATCTAAAGAGACAGTTTCAGTTTGGGGAATGGACTGAATTACCAGACTGAAATACCAGGCCTCACTAAGTAAGGTCAAAGTAGTTATTGAGGAATAATAAAATAATGAAAATACTCTCTTTATAAATTCAATTACAATTCAAATATATTTTTGCTTCTGATCATTAAGACATCATCTCCTTCTGTATATATTTTAAAATGGCTTATCCAGGAACCTGGGACCAGTAAGGCTTGCTATGGACCCTCAGGAGTCCTTGGATATAGTGGTTTCTGCATTATTTATGTCTACGCTGTTTAATAACTTGATTTAGTTTAATATTTATTTTACGCTGACCTCATATTTACTGCCTGTGATGTTAGTTTTCCGCTTACAGAATAGAGACACATTTTCCTTTAAAGTAGATTCAAGGGTTTTAAGAAATGAGCTGATTTTAAAACATTAAATGAATAATGATACAGGGGGATAGCATACACGGTAGAAATTATGACATTGGTATCGGGACATCTGCAGTTGGAGAAGCAATGCTTTAATAAAAACAAGTCCTTCTCCACGAGTGGCCTGAGGAATGAACAAACATTTTATAATCCTTTCTATCACCAGAAACATCACCAAGAGGCTGGCACAATAAAAGGAGGCTGCTTGGTTAAGAAAATAGCAAACAGAATGAAGGGAACTCACTTCTTGAGCCCTTACTACTGGGGGCTCTGTATTTATTATTCTGATTTAATATTCACAACTGCTCCCTGTTATTGTTGTTGTTTAAGATTTTAGTTATTTATTTGACAGACAGAGATCACAAGTAGGCAGAGAGGCAGGAAGAGAGAGGAAGGGAAGCAGGCTCCCTGCTGAGCAGAGAGCCAGATGCAGCCAGATCCTAGGACCCTGCGATCATGACCTGAGCTGAAGGGAGAGGCTAACCCACTGAGCCACCCCGGCATCCTTGCTCCCTGTTTTAAATACATAAGCCAGAAGTCCAAGAGTTGAGAAATATACCCACATTAAATAGAAGAGCTGAAACTTAAACTTGAATCTGCCCTATTCCCTAAGAACTGAGACAGGACTAGGTCAGAGTCTGAAGTTTGTCACAGAGATTCATTTTACAAAGCTGTCCCAAAGGTCACAATTGGGCCAGAGGTTTGTCTCCTTTTAGATTTCCCAACAGCAGGTGGATAGTGCTGCCCCAGGAGCTGGGGAGGAAGAAGAGATTCCCTGAGCAGTGAATTAAGAAGGCTCAGAGACCTAGCCCCCTGAGTGCCAGCCAAGGATCCATGACACTGTCAGAGGGAGATGTAGAGGCAGAGGATAGTCAACTGTTGTAGTTGTAGTCAGCCTGAGGCTAAACTGGAGTGCTACCGCGGCAAGATTCAGCAACCGAGTGTTTCATTTTATATTGCATCGACATCTTTCCATTTGGATTTCTTGCCATAATCCACGGGTGCTTCCCGGTTCCTAGTCTGTTACTTACTGGTTAGGTTGTTGGTTCCATGAGCAAATACTTCCCTCTAGTGGCACTTACTAGTCATTGCATGTATTTGTTCTCTGGACTCATCACAGACCAAACCTAAGAAGACCATAGGGACCCCAAAAATTCTTCCCCACCTTCCCATCCCAGTAACTCTTCTGTTTGAACTGGGCCAATTCCTTCAATATCAGACTTCTGGCTTGCTCATTTAAACATAGAGCTGCTGTAAAGATTAAATCAGAACAATAAAAACAAATCAGAGAAAATACGCCTTATGATTTCAACATTTTAACATTGCTTTATGTTTGCATATTATCTTTCTTGGTTAATGCTTCGTATGCTTTTTAAAAGAATGTATATTTCACTGTTGCTGATGCACTGTCCTATGGATATCAATGAAGTCAAGGTGTTTGATAATGTTCATCAGGTCATCTGGAACCTTAAGATTCTCTACTTGTTCCATTGATGGGTGTCACTTCAAACAATTCCCAGCCCTGTGTGAGGTCCTTTGTTCAGCTTACAGCAACCTGGTATCCCTTCCTTGCCCAACCTCATGGAGTTTATCCTGTGTGTTCATGGCTTAGTATTTAGCAAAAGACCAAAGGGAACCCCTAAGCAGACTTCTGGGTTTTTTTCTTTGCTTCCTTCTTTCCTGTTTTCTGCCCTCACACTCCTACCCTCTCAGCCTCCCAGACCTCCATAGTCTGTCTCTTAGTCTCGGGACACTGCTGGGCTCTGCAAGAGGTGTTCATCTCCCTGCTGCTGCACAGAAAGTGCCTCCCCCCAGAAAAGAACTCTCCGGCAGGGCTGACCCGATTGATTTCCCTTCTCTCACTGTTACCAGTACTGTTCTGCCAGTTGGCTAATGCGTGAAAACACTGGCTTCATGGAATTAGCCTAGTTGTCTGATTGCTTGCGGTGGGAGCAATTCTGGAAATCAGAGGCTGAAGCTGAGTCCCCAGAGGCCTGATGTTAATATCATCATACCAGATTTACTTAGGTTATTATGTATCTGGAAATCTCTTGTTCTAGCTTTTCAATTTAAACTTACTCTGTCCTTTCATGTTAGTTTAAAAAACAGCACAGAGTAGAAATTTTTAAAGTACAGACTGAAAATATACCTGGGGCAATTAGTTTTGTAATCAGATTTATTGACCATCTTGCTTTGTGTTATTTGTTTTGGGTTCTCCTGGTTTGTTTGGAAAGAGATTTTTCCTCTCTGCTTTTGCCTTCCTTTATATTGATTGAATTTCTCTTTTGTTTTCCATTTTTCCAAACTACATTTTCTCTTCCCCCCATCAACTTGCTAGTTACATTTTTGTAGCTATTTTTAGATAATTTAATTTTCATTCTTAACAGTCTTAATTAATAGGTTTGCCCTCCTCCTGAGCAAAACCAGCTTAGTAATTCTTTCGATGGGCCTAATATTCTGGTTTAATGCATCCATTGTATTTTAAATTTCAGTTATTTTTTTATTTCCAGATGTTCTAATTTTAATTATTTTTCAACTTTGATGTAATACTCTCTTATTCCTTGTTCATATTTTCTAGTATCTCTTTCATTTCCTAAAACATTCAGAACATACTTATGTTACATTGTATGCCTGATATCCCAGTATAGTTTCAAAATTGCTTTATCTGAAATTCTGACTTGAAAAATTTCTGAAAATGTAATTTTCTTTTTAGCAAGAGGGTGGGCAACAGTCATTCACAACCAAAATCTAAAGTGTATTGCCATGAGACTATTTAGAGTTTCTGTTTTTAGGGTTCCATGCATTTTGCTCTGAAATATTTGATTATGTAATGTTGTCACAAACCCCGTTCAGGACTGCGTGAAATCTACCATGAATGAATTCTATCATATTTATAAATAACAACAAAAAAAATTCTGAATTCTGGACCATATCTATTTCCAAAGGTTTTCATTAAGCAATTGTAGACCAATTGGCACTTTTGTGGAAACAACTCCACTATCTGTCGCTGGTATTGGCTCTTTGTCCTAAAACATTCTTTTGACTGTGAGTTCACATTCTTTGTAAGTTCATCGTTGGGAATTCTTCAAATTAGTGTTGCAACACTGTTCCTCTAGAGAGAATTTGTTTCTCTCAGCTCCCTGAAAGTCCTATTGGTGAAGGACAACTTTGATTTACATTCTCTGCTTGTAACAGCTGGTTTATGGTTACAAATCCTTAAGTTAAGCAATTTTTTCCCCTGAATGAAAACACTTAGTGTGTTTTCTTGTTGTCTCTTTCTGTGGGGGAGGTTTGTTTTTGTTCAGTGATCTCTAATCAATCCTTCAACTGACTTTGGATTTATTGCCTGTTTCCGGAGCCTCAGGCAGCCATCAAAATGGAAGTTCGCGGACACCAATGGCTGGCAGATTTCCCTGAAGTAAAAGCTAAATTTAGTATTCTCCCATCTCACTCTTTTTTTAGGGTTTTAAGGAGTCCTTACTTTCTTGCTAAGTCAGCAATGGCTTAGAAGAGGTCAGTGTTTATTTTTAGAATATTTAATAAAGTTTTAAAGATTTTTTGGGGGGAGGAGGATCCATGGGCAATGACCAGCCTGTACAGGGTTACAGAGCCCAGTCCCCGTGTCTCAATTTGGAACATTCTAAAATGAGATCCCAGCTTCCATTCCATTGGCTGGGGCCTCAGCTGTAATGATTTGCACAATTGATCACCTTCTCTTTCTTCCCAGTTCTGCCCATCTCACTTCTCCTAGATGTGCCTCCTGAAAGTAATCAGTAAAACTGCTTCGTCCAACTTTTTGTCTCCAAGTGGTTTCTGGGTAACCAGTCAAGCTAGGTGGTGTGGGAGGTGGATCTAAGAAGTGGGCCAAGGAGAAATGGGTGGGGCACTGACAGGTTTTGCTACAAACTATTAATGAGCGTATCAGTATAACATTTTTAAAATGGTGTGGCTCTTTCCAGTAGGGAATATTCTCCCCTGTTAAGTAAAAGGTCTTATCTAACACCCATGAATTCCCTGGAAGTTTGAAGAAATTCCTCCTCATTCTATAGTGAGAATGTTCAAAATTACATCACATGGGCCAATGTCCAGAACCAGAGCCATTCTCTTCCTCCCGTCTCTTCCTTCTAGGCCTTTCTGTGGGTTGAGAGGCACAGGCTGCCTCCTGCGATCTTCCTAGGTAAAGGAGTGCCCTAATCCAACAGCAGAGGGCAGCAAAGCCCACATTCTGATCCCAGAGACACGGATTTCCCACAGTCTCCACACTTAATTTCAGAGAACTTCATTGCTGAAGACTGAAATCAATTAAGTTATCAGTCTGGGGTGAAGATTTGAAATAATTAGCAAAGCAAAATCTATAAATATTGAGAAAAATGAACCCTGGGATAAACCCCAAAACACAAGGAAAGATCAAACCCAAGATGCAATTCAGCTCTGCCCCTACAGAGCCTCAGTCTTTGAGATCTTGGAGCCAAGGAGTTAAATGTTGACACTTGAGACGTGGCTGTCCTTTCATGACAGTCACCTTCCCATGTAGTTTATTTTTTAGCTTCTTTCACTAAATGGCCAAATATCACTAGGAAGCAAAGAGGACAGATAGTAGTCCTGACTTCAATGGCCTCCAAGGCCTCCATCGACAGCTGGTACCCACCGTCTAAAAATCACTAATGTAGGTACCATGCCCTGAATGTGTAATGATCTTGGAAGAAAAATTAGAAGCATATGTCTTGCCTTCCTGCCCAGTGGTGGTCAACTGTGTCTGCATCCTTTTTGCAAGGTGCCTATCAGATCAATCCCAGGAAGCCAAAGTATGGTCTCAGAGTATGTGCTAGAATAGACACAATCAAGAAGCAATAGCATATGAAACTCTTTGTGTTCCAAGAAAAAAAAAAGGCAAATAAGGAGACTCACAAGCATCAAAGCTAGAAGGCTACTTAAGATCATCTTATCCAAACTCGAATTTTGCAAATGAGGCGACAGAGTCTCAATGAATCACAGGGTAGATCTAAGAACTAGAAACGAGCAGCGTCAGGATGCATTCCCATGCAACTGAGTGTGGTTAATTTATTTTCATTACTATAATGTTACTCTCTTATGCACATAAATCATAATTTATTAATGCATTTGGTTTGCCTTCTGTGTTTTACTATTACAAGCAATGTGTTTTGTCTATCATTATGCATATTTGCTGGCACTCACGTGGCCAAGTTTCTCTAGGGCAATGACCTAGAAAAGAAGAGGCGCATTGCAGCGTGCCCAAATTTGCAAGCTTTCTAGATAATGCCATCCTTTTCCCCAGAGTGGTAAAAAGAATTTGCATTCCAATAAGTACTGAGTTGGTATTCCCATGGTTCCACATCCTTGCAGACACTTGGAATCATGCAACTTCATAATTTGTGTCAATTTGGTTGGTGTTTTATCTGTGTCATTATGGTTGTAGTTTGGATTTCCCTGGTTATTAAAGAGATTGAACATATAGCTTAAAAAAAAAGTGTTTGCTTCTCTGTGAAAACCTACTCTGGCCCTTTCCCCATTCTTCTGTTTTTAGTTTTATTGACTTGTAGTAGTTCATTACATATTGTGGATATTTCTCCCAAGACTACTATATTCACCACAAATATTCCATGGCATATTTTGCCATGTATTGTCTGTTTAATTATGATGCCATCTGAAAAATGGAGAACTCTTAATTTTAGGGTAATAAGATTAATTAATATTTTCCTATATTGTTTGTGCTTTTTATGTCTTTTTAAAGAAATTCTTCCCCATCCTGATGGGAGATTCTTTTTTGGGGGGTAGAGGAGGCAAAAAGAGAGGGAGAGAGAAAATCTTAAGCAGGCCATGCCCAGCATGGAGCCCAACACAGCTCAATGTCATGACCCTCAGCCAAAACCAAGACTCAGATGCTTAACTGAAAGAGCCACCCAGGCACCTCCAATGGTATATTCTTTATGTTGACTTCACAAATTTTAATCTTTCGCTTTTACACTGGAAACCTAATCCCATCAACACTTCACTTTTTGGTAGGGTGTGAGTAGAGTTGCATTTAAAATTTTTCCATGTTGATACCCAGTTATTTCAAAACCAATAAATGCATCCCTTCCCCCGAAATCTTCCAGCTGTCTCTGTTATCTCTGAAGTTTCTACAGAGTCATTTTCTTTGTTTTCATTCAGTCCCATTGTTTATTTTCTCTATCCTTTGAACCAGTACCATTGATCTGTTCTTCCCGACATCAGTCATAGCCACTATAGCCTTTTAAGAATTACCAATATCTGATAGGGTTAGTTCTTCCATCTTATACTTCCTCGGAATCTTTTACCTATTCTTGGCCCTTTACTCTTTCATTTAAAGTTTAGACTTTCCTTGTCAGAACCTCCTGTGATTTTGATTAGCTTTGCTTTGAATCTATTAATCA
This sequence comes from Meles meles, assembly GCF_922984935.1. NCBI lineage: Eukaryota > Metazoa > Chordata > Mammalia > Carnivora > Mustelidae > Meles > Meles meles. The sequence continues at coordinate 13,660,255 of NC_060080.1, read as the reverse complement.
TTTGGGGAGAGTTTATATTTTTATATGATATCAAATCTTCTTATTCATGTACATGACATGTCTCCCAAGTTATTTAGGTTTTTAACAATTGCCTTTCAAAAATGTTTTCTAGTTTTTCTATACGTGCCTTACAGAGATTAGGTTCAGTTTGGTTCTGGGTACCTTATATTTTCACATTTTTCTTGCAAATGGTATGTTTTTATGAAATCACATTTTTAAAACTGTGGGCTGGTGTGTAAAATACAATTGACTTGTTTATTAATATTATACTATATATACAGCATTATTAATCTAAATTCTTAATTTTAACAATTTTCTTTATTAAGATTTTATTTATTTATTTATTTGAGAGAGAGAGAGAGGGGGAGAGAGAGCATGAGCACACAAGTAGGGGCGAGGGGCAGAGGGAGAAGGACAAGCAGATTCCCTGCTGAGTGGGCCCCACCTGGGTTTGATTCTAGGACTCTGAGACCATGATCTGAGCCAAAAGCAGATACTTAACCAACTAAGTCACTCAGGTGCCTCTAATTTTAACAAGTTTCTTATAATTACATTTGGGTTCTCTGTGGAAACAACTGTGTTATTTAGAAATAATGATAGTTAAATTTCTTATACCAAATTTCATATTTTTCTCACATTAGCTTGTTTATGTTATGCTTTATTTTTCTTGTATTAGTTTGCTGGCTAAGATGACCAGTAAATGGCTAACAGAAGAGTTGACATTTAGCATCTTTGTCTTTCCCTGTATCTTTGGGAAGATGTTTTAAAATTTTATTACTTGAGCATGATATTTTCTGTAAGATTTTTTAGCAAGATACCATTTATCAGGTAAAAAAAAAAACATTTCTAATTTGTAAGATTCATCAGTAATAATAGAATGTTTTGGGGTGTCTAGATGGCTCAGTCAATTGGGCATCTAACTCTTGGTTTTGCCTCAGGTCATGATCTCATGGGTCATAAGACTGAGTCTTGTGTCTGGCGCTGCGCTCAGCAGGGAGTCTGCTTGCAGATTCTCTCCCTCTGCCCCTCCCCTACTCTATCTCTCTCTCTCTCAAATAAGACAAGTAAATATTTAAATAACAATAATAATAATAAAATATTTAATGTCATTGAATATTCTTTTGGCAGTTATGGAAACAATTCCATAGGTTTCTCTGTCAGTCTCTTATCATATGGTATGGTAGGCACAAAGCTATCTATGTATTTTTTTTTTTAAAGAATGAGTGAGAGAGAGCATGAAAGAGGAGATCAGAGGGAGAAGCAGACTCCCCAAGGAGCTGGGAGTCCGATGTGGGACTTGATCCTGGAAGTCCAGGATCATGACCTGAGCCGAAGGCAGTTGCTCAACCAGCTGAGCCACCCAGGCGCCCCAAGCTATCCACATCTTAATCTTGGAACCTGTGACTGTGTTGGCCTACATGACATAAAGACACTCTTCAGAAATTATTAAGCCCAAAGATCTTGAAGTGGGGAGATGGATGATCCTGGATTATACATGTGGGCCCAACCTAATCAGGTGATCCTTAAAAATGAAGGAGAAGGGCAATAGTGGGTCAGACAAATGTGGTGTCAGAAGGACCCAACCCACCATTGCTGGCTTGGGATTTGGAGAGAGGAAAACATGTACCAATGCAATGGCCTCCAGAAGCTGGGAACAGTTTACAGTCATCAAGAAAACAGAGCTGTCAGTAGACCAATCACAGGGTATTGGAGTCTGCCAACAACCCCAATGAGCAAGGAAAGGAATTGTCCCCTAGAGTCTCCAAGACAGAATGCTATCCAGGGAGACTTGCCTCAGGCTTCTGGCCTTCAGAACTGTAAAACAATGAACTCGTGTAATTTTAATCCACTAAATTTGTGGTAACTTGCTACAATCAGCAATTAATAGATTAATTTTAATAGATTAATAGATTAACTATTAACTAACATTAATAGATTTTTTTTATGTTGAACCAAAGTTATATACCCTGCTTGGAGTTTCAACTTACATAAACACTGGTTAGTATTCAGCTAACGACTCCAAGAACCTCGTTTAGATGTTATCTCCATACCTTCCTTTTCTCCAGTACTTTTTCCAAAACTGTATTCTTTTGTTTCCTTCTCTAAGTGAAAACACATATCTCATTTGTGATCCCCTTCCTATCCTACCATCCAGAAACTGTAATCCTCTGAAGAATTCTATTCCTGTGCTGCCTATTTCTCACAACTAAAAGTAAGGGTGTTTTCAACGTTTTTATTGTTGATGCCTAGAAGGTAAACTCTTCCCAGTTATGGAATTATTGAATTGCACCATGGTCTAATAAATATATATAATATATAATAAATATATAATATAATAATAATAATAATAATAAAATAATTATATATATATTTGCTTAAAATTATTCACAGATCACAGGCTGGTATATTTCTGCTTAATTATCTTTGAATGGGGGCATTTATCACCCAGGCTCTTATTGTCCCCAAAATAGCATAAGATTTATATCCTTGACTTGCTTCCTTATTTATACAACATCACTAGAGTCTCCTCCCCTAGATATATTAAGTGAAAAGTTGGATGTTGAGTAAAAAGTTTATTTGAGGGGTGATAACTGGTGCTTGGAGAATCATCAACCATGGAATTGCCTCTCTGAGTTTCTCTGTAAATGCAGGTACATCTTCACTGTCTTTAAGCATATGCTTTATCTTTCAAGGATGGGGAGTCTCTAGACCCTGGGTTTCATCACACGGCTGTGAGTCAATTGCCCACTTTGGTGAGAAGTTGGGTAGCAATGAATCATTTCCTGTTTCTGTTTGGTGGATAGAGGTGCCATTTTTCTGAATTGGGACTTCTGGTGAAAATTTAGCAATGTCCAAATATCATACCTGTCTGGTTTGGAAGCTGGATCAGTGAAGACAATGGTTAAGTGTAGTCATGTAGTTTTCTCTTCCTCCCTTACCAGCTCTGCTCATTTACAGACTGCAGTGAGCTAAAACAAACAAACAACAACAAGAATAAAAAAGAAAACAAAATGAAAAAGTTTCTCCTATCACTTATGTGGCCTATTTATGCTCTAGCCTTATTACCTCCAAGCTTGGTGGTATTAGTGGAGACCCTCAGAAATCCTTTTCCTTGTGTCCACACTAATGTCAACTATGATGTTAAGGAGTGGTGGTCTTTTTTGACATCAGGTCAGTCTCAATATGATAAAAATAAAATTACGTCTGATAGAAAAATATCAATCAGACATGATAGAGATTAGGGAACTGTTCTTTTTGGTAGCATAGCTGAGATTTTCTATTTCATTTCAGTGTGATGGATAATAGAGCTTTTTGGAAATGTGCAGTTGCTTTCACTACATTTGCCGGACTAAAAGCAAACCTTCTGAAATTCTCAGAAAAAAAAAGACAAAATTCTATGGCTCCTCCCATCAATACAGCAAGTGAGGACACAGGACACTTCTTTTCTCTCTCAAGTCTTTGGTTCTGGGTTCTTCTGGATTAACTTGTCTTTTTCTGTAATCAAGTCAACATGATTATCCACCAGCAGCCCTTTCAAGGTTATCACTGTTATAACATTGGTGTTTCTAAAGAGACTGTAATGTGGAGGGAAAATGGTCTTCAAACAGACTCAAGACATTTAATTGAGATTCATTGTGCACATTAAAATGCAAATGTTTGTGATGTTTACTGTACAAAAGCACACTTCTAGGTAATGCAGTATTGAGCAGGGCCCACAGCAGTATTCTCAGCACAGTGCAATTAATTCCTCTGGAATGTGCTTTTCACCAAGATAGAAAATATTTCTAATAGGTATGGAGGGTAAAATGAAATCAGAGCAGCCCGGTTTTGTGTGGTCAATGACAGATACATTCTTATAATTGATTCATTATGGAAGGTCAAAACTAAAAGGGGAATTTTCTCTGAGTGGTCTGAAAATTCACTCCCTTCCTGTTATAGGTTTTGAAATATTCTCTATCTATAATTGCATAGAGTCCAAAAATTAAAATCAACATTTTTAACCTAATTTTTTAAAAGGCAATTTAGAAATAGATGTGTGTACTTCATCTTAGTTCAAATCTGAAGCAAATCTTGAACACAAGACAACAATGTCTGGTGTCACTGGTCAGTTATCCTGGAGCTTTCCTGCTCTTTCTCTGTCTTCTGCCTGTGCTCAGGAAATGCATCCTGGGAAAGGAGTCAGGGGAAGGGAGGATGCTAGCTATTACTCAGGTCTGAACCTATAGTGTAAGTGGTTCTGAAGGCTCTTCTTGGCCTGGATGTTTCCTGAGAAACTTGGCATCTGAGAGAAGTGTTTAGTTATATTGCCTGTGTCTTCTCAATTTTGTGGTTCAAATTCAAATTGGACATTTTTTTAAGGATCTCATATCTAAAAACCATTTAATATATCTCAACTAAGTAATCCTTTTGAACAGGAAAGAGGTATCATATAGCTTTATATCTTCAGTGCCCAGGACTGGATTAGGGCCAATGCAGACCTTTCTTTTTTTGTCTATGGAATTCATAATTTGATTTCTGGCTATCCTGTCCTCCCTAAATTTCACTGTATATTTACAAGGATAAACACTAAAGAACACAGGGCCCATTATTTAAAAAAAAGAAGTCAAAGTTAAGGAAATGTGCTGCTTTAAGAGTAGATTTTTCTAAGTCAGTGCATACCGAACAAAAATAGTCTGCTGCAGAGGCAGATCAAGAAGACAGACAATACCCTCTTAATAGAATTTATTTAGTTCTCAAATAGAATCAATAGGTCATGGACACTTACTGCTAAAAAGGGTCTTAAAGGCTATTTACCTCATGAGGATTATTAATTTATCAACGAGATGTTAATCTGGGGCTGGTATCTTGCAAGAATCACAGAAACAGTAGTGAATCAGAAAGGTGCCCTGCCCTCAGGGATCAGGGCAGTGCTATGAAAGTATCAATGCATTGATTTAAGCCATGTAATATGCACTCTGATGGCCAATGATGTGGCCCAAAGTTCTGGTCCATACTTCATACTGAATCTTTGTACTTGACTCACAATTCCTCATTTGAAGAGGAAAAATTAAAGAAGGATTTTAGAGGTGTCTTAAACATAAGGTGAAAGATTAGACATAAGAGTTTGCCTCTCTTTTCCTTACCCCACTGATATAAGAAAGAGAAGAACCAAGAGGAATAAACCAGTAGTGATAAAGAGAAGGGGGTGGAGAATAGAAATTCCATTGATACGTTGTCATAACCAAAATTTTAGATAGGAGTGCGTTGAGAGAAGAAATGGATGGAGATTGTAACAGCATAGACTATGGATGATGGAGCCCTCATGCAGGTCACAGCCAGTCTACCCAGAGGGCCTCAGAGAACTACTGAGTACAGAGTCAGCCTGTATGTGGGGGCAGGAGTAACAAGTTAAGTAGAAGGAACAGTTAGAGATCATTTTATGGGGCAACTGTTATGGGCCATTCCTCTCCCCTTCCCTGTCACACAAAAAGCAGGAAGGCCATGTTTACCATCAGGAAATACACCAGGTAAAAATTTCTAAAGAAATTAAGTGGAATGCTTTGGATAATTTAAGAGTTCTACCATATCTGTGGGACTCTAGACTAAAACTTTCTTCTCTTTGATACTAGGGTCCAATGGTGACCCTAGCCCAGCCCCTTCTCACTCGAGTTAAGCCTGATCGTTAACTGAGCTCCTACTCTGAGAACCTAATGGACTACAACCCAAGCGAATGCCTACCTAGTAAACAGATGGATTTCACTGATGCTTGAAAAAAAATCCTAGAAAAACAAAATAAATATGACAGCAGATTTCTTGTTGGAAATAACGTAAGCTAGAACAGAGTTGAATAACATCATTGAAATTCTGAGATGACCTGAGAATTCTTTACCCCAGGAAAAACACCTTTCAAAAATGGAGACAAAATGAAGACTTTCCAAACACACAAAAACTGACAGAATTAATCACTAGCATATACTTACTACAGGAAACCCTAAAGAAAGTCTTTCAAGTGGAAGGAAAATGATATTAAATGGAAATATGCTTCTACAGAAAGGAGTAAAAACACCTGAAATGGTAACAAAATGAGTATATATAACTACTATTTTTCTTATTATTTCAGTGTATATAAGAGATAAAAGACCACTGAAAGCAAAAGTAATAACTGAATTTTTAACCAATGCATATGTGAAGTGTATGATGTCAGTAACACAAAAATCATTAGGGGAGAAATGTAAGTATGCTGCTGTAAGGCTCTCACAACACCAGTGAGGTGGTATACTAACACTTGAAGGTAGTTAAAGGTGTATAGAATTTACCCCAAAACAACCACTGACATAATAACAAAGTGTTACAGCTAATATCCAGCAAAGAAGGTAAAATAAAATCATAAGACATGCTCAATCCAAAAAAGACAGGAAGAGGGACACCTGGGTGGCTCAGTCAGTTAAGCATCTGCCTTCAGCTCAGGTCGATTGAGCCCCACATGAGGCCCCCTGTTCTGCTGGGAGATGGGTTTTCCCCCTCTGTCTCCCTACTGCTCCCCCGGTTTGTGCTCTCTCTCTCTGTCAAATAAATAAATTGATTCTTTAAAAATAAATAAAAATTAAAATTTAAAAAAAAACAGAAAACAGGTGGGGCAAAAGAAAATTTTCAATGACTGTATTCTCGAAGAAGGATGAAAACGACTGTGAGGAAGATGTCTGTGATGGGGCTAATGAAGCTGGCAGGCAACAACCTCAAAGGGCAGGGTGCTCAGATAAGCACAGGACTGATAGCTTGGAAGTAGTACTAAGGGCCTAAGAAAAACATCAACCATATTTCTGGGACACTTAGGCCAAAATGCAATCTAGGTGTTGAGTCAGCAGAGATCATGAGACCTCCTGATGTCTCTTACTTGGGGTACAGGATCGAACCTACATTCTGAGAATAGGAAGCTCCTAATATCCCTAAACTAACAACAACAACAAATTCAAGAAAGTTTTTGACAAGTTCCTGGAAACAATTCTCCAGCTGTGAAGACATCAGACCATGAGCAGGGGCATGGGGGCTGGACCAGAAGGAATAAGTCCTTCAGAAGGACATTCATTGTTGGGGCCACCTGGCTCTGGCCGCGAACCCCACTGCAATGCTGGATAACTCAGCCTGGTGTGGGAGGATTTCCATGCCTGAAAGAAAAGAATGCTTTACATGTCCTCCTCCTGCTCTGGCCTTTATTCTGGAAGCATGAGTTATCAGCTCTCCCCAGAAGTGGGGACAGGAGAGCAGCCATCCGCCAGCCTGTGCTGGCAGCTTGCCCTGAAGGCAGTGGCTGTCCCCATGCCCTGGGAGACAAACGTGGCTTCCGCACAATCCTATTGCAAGATGTAAGCCTTAGGGTAATAATGTTTCACCAGATATCATAGAGCACAGTTCTGTGTGTGGTGAGATGGACTCTGGGCCCCCAGTTCCAGCCTACACCTGTAGGGTCCAAGTGGGATCTAACATTCCACAGGGGGACTGCCTTCTTTTTGATCCTAACCTATAGGTCCTTTGAAATCAAAAGTAGGCTGCCAGACCTGGATGGGACTATAGAGATCTAGTATAACTCCCTCACTTAACAAAGGGAATTGGAGGAACACCTGGAGGGCTCAGTCAGTTGGGAGTCCAACTCTAGATTTCGGCTTAAGTCATGATCTCAAAGTTGAGAGATTGAACCCTGTGACGGGCTCCATGCTGAGTGTGGAGACTGCTTGGGATTCTCTCTCTCCCTTTCTCTCAGTCCCTTGACCCCCATACTCACTCTATCAGAGAGAGAGAGATTGAGAGAAAGGAAGCAGGAGGCACAGAGGAGTAAGAGCCTTGCTAAATGCACCTATAGGTGGACATGGGACCAGAACAGTAAATTCCTGACCTCTGGGCTAACGCTATGCCTACTGTCCCTAAATTTAAAACACCATGTGATCATGAGCTTGGAATTATGAACCTCATCCAAGGAGCCTCCCAAGAGGGCCCCTTCCTCTTGAAGATGGCCTTCTCTCATTCCCTCTCAGCTTGAAGTGCTTCTTGAAGTTACTTAAGATCTCTCTGGGTTTGGCGATGGCATGTCCCCAAATTTTAACTGCACCAGACACAGTTCTCATTATGGCTGAAGCAAAAACACATTTCCTATTATTGGTCTCCCTAACCTTTTAGGACTCTAAACTCATAAATGTCACTGGCTGTGGGAGGTGACTGACAGGCACCAGAAGCTGCCAGAGACTTGTCATAGGATGAATGGCAGCTGAGGGCCTGTAACCTTTTCCCACCAAAATAGGGAGACAGAAAGAATTAAAAAAAAAAAAAAAGTTGCTGGAAGCCTATCAGATTATTTGTGATTCAGAATAAGAAGGTCAGCACTTGGAGTCTGTGGACTTGGAAGAGGAGAGAGAGACAGAGTTGGGAGGATGGGTGGGGCACTAAGTTAAGGCCCACCCTGAGCAGGTGCCGCAGAGGGGAAAAGATGGGAAGGCACACGCTTACCCTTGAGGAGTTCAGTGTCCAAACAAAGTGACAACAGCATAGTTCCAGATTTTGGCCGTGACCAAATGGTTTGCCGTGCAGTTTCTTTTAGGTTAGGGACTATCTTTCACAAAAAAATGACTTAGAATTTAGAAATCCTGAGGCTTTAATCTGTTGTGTCATTGTCTGTTCAAGATATTAGCGCCGGGTTAGAGAGTATCGATGCATGAGACAAACATATGCAGATGGTCTCTGTCCTCATACAGTTTACTTAGGTAAGTGTGGTGTGTGTGTGTGCGCGTGTGTGCATGCATATATTTACACACTCATGTGAGCTTAATACGCATAGCAACGTGAGCTTACTAAGGACACAGTTTCATTCAACTGATGTGTTGGGTGACTATTCTAAAGATTTCCCTCAGGGCAACACCATCTAACATAATGGAATGAGCAAAAGATTTGAAATTCAAGCATTAGGACTGCCACACCCTGTTCACTTCCCTTGAGGAATTATTGGACTTTTCAGCTCTCCCCACCTCCTCCACCTTCCCATTTGTCATCCTGTGGCAGGGACCACCCAATGAAGGCACTCGATCAAACTTGCACGAGGACATCCCACACATTAGTCAAGGAGCAGGGACAAGTCTGAGGCCCTCAAGGTGTCCATGAGACCAAGACGACGAGAGAGGAAGTATGCGTGGGAGATGCTGGCATGGGCTCACCCCAGTGAGGAAAGAAGGAAAGAAGGAAAAGACAATTGCCTCCCGGGACCTACACTGTGAGGCAAACACAACACGGGTCATGGCAGAGTTGTGCAGAGCCCCCTGAAGGATGTGGCTTCTGAAGGCATTTCACCAGAAGGGCCAGAGAAGCCCCCCGGGCATTAAGCAAGGAGAGGATGCTGAGGAACCACCTTTAGGAGAAGGGACTCTGGGAGGCTTATGGGGTCATGGGTCTCCCTCCTTTTTCAGGCAGGTAAACCCCCAACACAGACATGGTCACGTTAGAGCTCGGCACTTTTGCATTTCCTGATAATTTACCCAAGTTTCCAGATTTTAAGTTCACTTCTCTGATCCTCTACCAACTCTGGCACCTAAATAGCCCAACTGTGACCGCTCCCACCACCCCTTCTGCTACCACCAGGGTCCACGCCACCCAGATTTCTCACGGTGGTGGCCTCCCAACCTCTCCCTGCCTCCACTCTCATCTCCCTTCGAATCGTTCTCTACATGCAGCCAAAAAGATCTCTCTAAATCATAAATTTTATGTTGCTTTCCTCATTAAAACCCTACAACGGTCTCCCATCATGTTCAGTATAAAATTCAACTACACTAATGTGCTTTAGAAGGCCTCATGGGCTGACTGCTGCCAAGTTTTGCAGAATCGTTTCAGACAAACTCTGCCCTCCCAAAATAATCTCCTGCCAACCTTCACAGAATGCCTGCTATCCTAGGGCCCCCTCTCTTCCCCACTCCCCTGGCAGCCACCCCACTCCCTACCCCTACCATGTTCCTCAGTTCTCCACATGGGTTCCGCTTTCCCAGCTCCCAGAGACCTGGGCTGATGCCCCTGTGTGTGCTCTCAGGTGTCAGCATCTACCCTCACCTCTGTGTTTATTACATGAGACTGGGTTGCTTACTTCACCCATTGTCAGTTGGGTTGTTAAATGCAGAAATTATGGCCTCGATCCCTGTGCTCCAAGTTCTTTATCTGAAAACTAGAAAGGACTATAGCAATGACCTCATACGGTTGTTAGGACAATCAAGACAGCAAATACGTATAAAGCATTTAGAACAGTTTCTGACAGAGTAAACCCTATATGAGCGCTTACTTATGCTTTATACTCTATGTATAATACACAATTGTATTAGTTATGTAATAAGATATATAAAATACAGAGTGATACCACATATTGTGATGGATATTATTGATATTCTTGATATTATTACTATTGCTGTTATTATTATACCTCTTTCCTGCTGTAATTTTAGAATACAACATAGTGCAGGTTAAATAGGAACCTCTCGATTATATGCTAAATGAGAGAATTAGTTGCATACATACCAAACAATCATCTACTTTTTTTTTTATTTGATTTACTATGTCACTTGAATACTTGAAAATTTTAACCTGGCCAGCAACAACAACAACAACAACAAAATCCTCTACATTTTTCTACAACTGACAACCCTATTTTCCAAGATGTCACTCAGTCGTCATTTTGGTTTTATATGTCAGTCTCTTATAAGTTTGATTAGGGTGAGACAGCCGTCCCAAGCCAGATCAACTCTAGGATACTGAATTTGAGGTGCTGAGGACCTAACCACATATGCCGGGAAACTACTCATGTTAACACCACTTTTTAAGGTTTTGCCTGGGTGGCCAAAGGAACCAAGTAGGGTTCTCTGCCCTCTAGAGTCACCCTTTCCTCAAATATCCCGTTGGAAAAACGTGCTCTGCAGTGCCTTCTACTGTCCTCTGGCTTTCCTGTAGAAAAAGGCTTTGAAAATGCAGAAAAACATGGAACAGGTAAGAGCTTCACTTCTAAACTACTTATTCACCCAGATGGGTTGGAAGGCACAGGCTGAGGGTGTGGATAGTGGTCGGTGCAGGTCACGTGGCAGGACTGGTTGCAAACAGCCAGGGGTGAAGGTGAGGGCGTGGCCATGGGCCAAAACAAGGGTGAGTCTCAAGTCTGAAAGGAACGACTGTGGACCCGGGCAGTGGTAATGGCCAACCGTTTACTGAACCTGTCTCATCATCTTGTGAAATGTTTAGATCACCAAGAGGGAGGGGTTCTACTATTAATAGAAGTAAAGGATGCATCAGGAGATTAATATTCCAGCAGGAATCAGAGCAAACCCAGGCAGTTTGACTGCAAACTGACTCCAAACTGACTGTGCTCTTTATCTGCGGTCTCTTGGCTTTCCTCTCTCTAACCTGGGCCTAGGACCTCTGCAGAAAATGGATGTGGCAAGCGCATGGTTAATGGTGGGTATGTAATAGGCCTTTGTCCTTGGAGACATTACAACCTGCAAGGGCCAGGCCTCTGCCACAGCCACCGGTGTCTCCACTCATGGCCCTGCCTGCTGAAATAGAGCCACCTCACGCTGTGTTGGATTGATGGTCCCCTTGCTTGTAAAGCTGCCTTTGAAGTAATGAAGAACTCAGCATCGAAGGAGGCATGAAGCAAGCATTACTACCAGATGGTGAAACGGACAGCCATCCCCATCCATACACTGCTTAGTTACCCTCACTGCAAATTTAGAATTCGGCGGCTTGCTGCACAGGCAAGAGATCTCACCTCTGAGGTATCTTCTGGCAAATCTAATTAAGGAAGCCCAACAAGGATTGGAACCTCATAGCCCCTGGCCCCAGCACATACAAAACTCTCCTTACATCACTGGACCTGTGCAAACAGCACACGGGATCTTGGGTGAGTTCTCTGGATAGTTTTGAATCTGGGAAAGTCAACATGCCAGAGTGGAACACTGTCTGGTTCCACTCAGAAATGCAGGTGGGCCCTGCCTTAGGGAGGACCAGGGAGGTGGAGCTGGGGGCAAGTTGCCATCCCTCTGCAGTCTCCCCACCTCTCCCCACTCCCCTGCCCACCTAGGACCGCCCTTGAGTGGTTGCAACTCAGGCATGACTCACCTCCGCCCACAGAAGGCTGCATTGCAGCTTCCAGAGGAACACATTCCCGTGTTGTGGGCACGCATCCCTTTTCAGGAAAGAAGAGGTCCCTTTCACTTTTGTGAGATTTTTGGGACATTTTCTGCGTCAGAGGTAAGGATCACTTCATTGTGACTTTCAGCAATGGAACTGAATGATTTGGAGAATAAATGTCGCAGTCACTGGCAAAAAAGGATAAACAAATAAACAAAACACTAAACAGAATCTAGACTGATAGCTGTCAATCCTCAGATTTGCCCAAAATATCACGATTCTCCTTCCATATCATTTTCCTCACTGAATTAATCCTCAAGCAGGTAAACACAGAGTTGGTCAGATGACTGTTGCACACGCATTTCTTAATGAAGATGGTTGATATCGGTTGCCTATCTGCCACGTGTGGGCCCCTAAGTGAGAGATCTCATCTAGTCCTTATAATCATGCGGGAAGGGGGAAAAAACCTGATCCCTCCTTTTTGCAAATGAGAAGACAGAGGCTCAGAGGAGTGAGTTGACTTTTTCAAGGTCATGCAGTTTGTCAGGGCAGATTCAGGCTCGGAACCCAGAGATTACGCCCTTTTCCTCACCCTAGCAGACGGACAAGAGTTTAGTGTTGTATCACCAAAGGCAGTAAAATCTATCTCAGGGGTAGGAGGGAAAGTAGGATACCAGTTCTGAGGCCTGTGGAAATTACATGTATATATATGAGTGTTGTAAGGATTAGGGAAGTTAGCTTTGCTTCTCTTTTCCACATATTTCCCCAAAGAGCTTCAATTTAGGCATGGTTTAGTGGCTCTTGGAAGGAAAACACTTAGGAAGGGTTCTAGGCGGGGCATTAAAAGCTGGGACCAGGTGAATTCACTCTGATATGATGACTCCCATGATTCCAGGGTTTTCTGAGTTTGCTACATTGACAAGAAAAGAGACTTCTCTCTCCACAAAAGCAGAAATAAATTATTACATCCATTTTACCTTTTGGAAGTCTCCACATGCTTTATATAATGGCTTTTGTTGTCTTTATAGATTTTTTTTTCCTAGGGAACATTTTAATCCAGCTAGAGTAAATAATATCAATCACATTACTCATATAATCATTATTGGCCTGAGTCTTTCCTTTGATTGATTTTTAAACATTGTGTTCTCTGCTAGGGGCGGCATGGGAGACTAGGAATGACACTGGCCTAGAAAACAGAAATATGGGGCTCTCAATCTGATTTCTTCAATGATGAGCTCACTGTCCCCACCTTTGTGTCATGGCTCTGCAGAGGAGGCTTGTCTCCCTGAGAAGGTCTGGGAGGCTTTGAAGTCTCCTTCCACCACTTTTTAGCTGTGTGACCTTGAGCCTGTCAGGAAAGTTCCTCTTGCTTCTCTACTCTAATCTGGAAATTGATAATCTAATTAAACACACTCTCCCTGTGTGTTGTAAGGACTCACTGTGCACATTCACATAAAATGCTTCAAGGAATTCCTGTTTAACAGTCGTGCTCCAAAACGTTAACATATATTATAATCCTATCCCCACTTTCATCTCAAAACGTCCTCATCACATGCTCAGCAAACTCTTACTAATGTTGTACATTTCAGCATACATCTTTCCTTTTCTAAAGAGCCACCTGCAAGCATCCACTTTGTCACCCTAAACAGAATTCCTACTTCCCCCTCTCTGATCCTTCTGATGGGATTTTGTCTTTCCATTCAGTCAGGAAGCATTTATAGAGCTATGGGTATGGCAGGCTCTGCAAATGTAGCACTGTCTATGAAATGATCATTGCCCCCAAAGTGCCACATTCTGGGAGGCATGGCAAGCGTCATGGAAGCACTTGAGAAGATTTTCTTGCTCGGAAGTTGGTCATGTCTCATACTGTGTAAAATTCAGGAGCAGTCTCCAAAACTGTATTAGCTGTGCCTGGGTTTCCCTCTTTTTCTCCATTCTGTTTCATTCTTCAGTTTTCCACTTTTTCTCTATGGCCTCCCCTCCTTTCTTCTCTTAGCTTTCTCTCCTGTCTCTTGGGTTTTGTTCTCTCCTTTTCCTTCTCCCTTTTCTCTTTGGATCTGGGCTGCATGTGGAACTAGCAGAACACTCAGGCATGTCTTTCCACAAGAGAGGTTCCCCAGCTGTTTTCAGGGCAGAGAGGGATACAGATAAGCACTGAGGAGTGAAGGGCTATAGAAGGAATAGAAAGAAACAGTCAGAAGAACATCAGATGTCAGATCCCTGAGAAGGAAAAATTAAGAAAAGTATGTGTATGGATGCTATGTGCTGACAAATACATGGAGATGGGTCAGGCTTGGAACAACCCTAAGGTGAAGGCAGAGTGATAGGGTAGGGGGTGCAAATCTGGCATTCTCCACTCTGGATGGAACGCATTCTCTATGGGATGGGTTCTAAGTTGAGGTTTTGAGGAAGAAAGTGGCATGATTCAATTTGCATGTTAGAAAGATCACTATTTTGGGTGTAGGATGGATTGGAAGAAACTAGCTGGATGTAGGGTGTTAAGTTATGCTACTGAAACAGTCCAAGAGAGGCTGATACTTCAAGGATGTTGGCAAGATGGAGCATAACCATGCAAGCCCTGTATATGCTCAGTCCCCTAATCCTGGTGCTGCCTTTCATGAATGCCAAGAAAAATGGTGACTTTTGGTGCCCAATACTCCCTGCCAAACATCTGGACACACGAAAAATAGATTTTTTGTCCTGGTGGTCAACTCTATAACAATAAGAAAAATAAAAAGAGATTTGCACAATAGTTTACCATCAGATTTCATAGGTAAGAAACATGAGGCCTATATTGGTTTATTCATTTATTTTTTATTTTTATTTTGTTTTATTTTTTCAGTGTATTCATTTATTGATTCAATATATGTGTACTGAATGCCTGCCATTAATCAGACCTTGAGTAAGGGGCACATATCAGAGGGCAAGACAGACCAAGTTCCTGCCCTCTTAGAGTCACATTAGTGAGCGTAAAGCACATAAGAAACGCGTGTATGCGAATTGTTCTATCAAGGAGTGACACATCCTATGAAAGAAATAAAGTAGGTTAAGAGGATGAAGTTTGATCAGAGTGGCAAATTTATATAGGATGGACAGGGAAGGTCCCTCTTATAAGGGGAAATTTGATCTTGTTGGGACGAGGAGAGCTAGCTAGGCAAATGTCAGGGGAAGAGGGTTCCAGGGAGAAGGAAGAGCAGGTGCAAAGGGCCTGTGGCATGAGCATATATGGTCCCTTGAGGACCACCAAGCAGGCCAGCATGACTGGAGCAGAAAGTATGGCAGAGAGTATAGCAGGAGGTAAGCCAATGATATAGGTGCCAGATCATGAAGGACCTTATAGACTAGTGGCTTGGATTTTTTTTTTTTTTTAGGTGTGATGGGAAGCCATTGGAGAAAAAACATTCATATGATTTGACATGACATATGTTAATGGATTACTTTGGTTACTGTATGGTGAACAGGCTAGGAAAGCAGATGGAAAGAGGAAACCCAAATGAGAGATGACTATAACAGTCATCAGAAAAATCGTGGTGGATTAGACTAGGGTTTTTTGTGAAAATAGTGAGAAGTCGTAGGATTCTGGATAGATGTAGAAGGTAGAACTGACAAATAACATTTTCTACTAGCACTGAGATGAAGTGGGATAAAAAGGGAGAATTAAGGATCATTCCAGGGTTGATCCTGAGCAACTGGGTGGAAACAGTGGTACAATAAGCCTGAGTGAAAAATAAAAGAAGGAGCTCAGTTTTGGACAGGGTAACTTTGAGATGCCTGGCAGATGCCTCAGTGACTGTGTACAGGTAGGCAGATAGGCATGTGAACTGGGGGTTCTGTAGAAAGGTTAGAAATACACCTGCAAATTTGGAAGTTATCAGATGGAGAAGTGTTAAGGACTGAATCCTGTATAATTGCAAAAGTTGAAAAAGAAGAAAATATAACAAAGGTGACCAAGAAGCAGTAGCCAGTAACAGAGGGGAGACACGGAGGAGAGGGAAGGAAAAGTTTCAAGAAGGAAGTAGGTTTGAAACTGTTAATGTGAAATCAGCCTCTTCCCTCTCCTCCCATAAATCACCTAAAACCACCAAGGAGAATGAAAAGAAAGCTGTCAACCACATCATTAAAGGAAACAGCACAGCTCTAACCACAAAACCGTCAAATGGAACCACAATCAGTGGAGTTTTGCACAGGGCTGCGGGAGAGAGCAAAAAGGCCAAACCCATGGCCGGATCGCCAGGAAAGTGCCATCAGCACACTTCGGCGGCACTGGGGCATGCTGATGTGCATAGCCAAGTTCCTGAGTACACCTCTAGCAATGGGAGCCTCCCTGGCTGTTTTTTTTTTTTATCATGAAACACAGGGGGCAGCATTGGATGAACAATCACACTAGGAAGCAGGGAAGAAGAGGAACTGTCCATCTGAACAGTCCTACAGAAGTGTGCAGGACCCCCTGGCTAGTGTGTGGAAAGAGATAAAGACTAAAAGAATTCACAAATACGACACTGAACCATAAGAAAATCCCTGCTAACTCTGAGTGTTTCTCTGTTCATTCACCACAAACAAGTCCTCCAAACAACTGATCCAGGAAAAAGTCAACTGTTTAATGAAAAAGATAATAATATCCATTCATCTGTTGATGGATACACAATGGAATACTATGCAGCCATCAAAAGAAATGAAATCTTGCCATTTGCGATGACGTGGATGGAACTAGAGCGTATCATGCTTAGTGAAATAAGTCAATCGGAGAAAGACAACTATCATATGATCTCCCTGATATGAGGACATGGAGAAGCAACATGGGGGGGTAGGAGATAGGAGAAGAATAAATGAAACAAGATGGGATTGGGAGGGAGACAAACCATAAATGACTCTTAATCTCACAAAACAAACTGGGGGTTGCTGCGGGGAGGTGGGATTGGGGGAGGGGGAGCGGGCTATGGACATTGGGGAGGGGAAGTGAACCATAAGAGACTATGGACTCTGAAAAACAACCTGAGGGTTTTGAAGGGTCAGGGGTGGGAGGTTGGGGCAACCTGAGGGTTTTGAAGGGTCAGGGGTGGGAGGTTGGGGGAACAGGTGGTGGGTAATGGAGAGGGCACGTTTTGCATGGAGCACTGGGTGTTGTGCAAAAAGAATGAATACTGTTACGCTGAAAAAATAAATAAAATGAGAAAAAAAAAAAAAGAAAAAGATAATAATAATGAAAAAGAGCCAGAATCAGCACTATCTAGATACTACAAGAAATGAACAATAACAACAACAAAACACAAAAGGATGAAAGAAACAGAGAAAACACATGATCTATGAAGAACCTACATCAGACAACAATAGTCACAGAGAAAATGAAAATTTGACCAAAGATTTCTTTACAATGTGATTGATACTCTTGGGTTGGCTAATTCAGTGTCCACTCCAGCTCCCTTCTAGCTTTTCTAGCTGGGTGGGAAACACAAAGGATCATTTCTCAGACTTCTCTGTAGCTGGAGTTCCTGTGATAAAGATCCACTAAGCGAAAAAACCCACATATGATTTCTAGAAGGAAGCAAATAATAGGAACTACATATGGAGAATCTGATCTTGGGGCAAGTATAGGGATGGAGGTCACTGGTTCCACACTCTGGAGCCAGGTTTATAGTGTATGTTCCTCAGTGTCCTGAGCTCAGAGCTTGGGAGAAGGCAGTGATCGGTTCCACCAGAACATTGCCCATGTGTGGTTGGGCACTCTCCTGGATGCATAGTATCCAAGTCTATGTCTCTAGCCCTCCAGAAGAGTCGTGAGTTCTCCTTTCATAAACCCATTTTGCTTCACCCCATCTACTATATAGTTCTGTTTTCCTGCAACAAAAGACACTGAAAAATATTCATAGATTTAAAGAGAGAGAAAACTTAATGAAACAATTACCCTATTTAACAAATGCACAGAGCCAAGTACTGAAAAGTTAGGGTGAATAGCTGATGATATGACAGGAAGAGATAAAACATGAGCTGCAAGATCCCAAAGAAGGAAAAACATAAATGAAGGCAAAACTTGATATAAATTATATGTATTGCATATCAAATTTTACTTTTTCATTCATCTGTTTAATGGACACTGACTTTGTTCCCTTGAATGTTGTGAATAATGCTGCAATGAACATGGAGATCTAGATATCTCTTGGATCGTATATAACCAGGAGTGGATCTCTGGATCATGTAGTAGTTCTATTTTTAATTTTTTGAGGAACCTCCATACTGTTTTCCAAAGTGGCTGCACCAGTTTGCATTCCTGCCAACAGTGCATGAACCCTCCACATCCTTGCCGACACTTGTGGTCCCTTGTCTTTGTGATAATTGCCATTCTAACAAGTAGGAGGTAATACTTCATTGTGGTTAGAGTTGCATTTCCCTAATGACTAAGTGATGCTGAATATGATTTCATGCACCTGTTGGCCATTTGCATGTCTTCCATGGAAAATATCTGTTCAAATCCTTTCCCCCCTTTTTATCAGATTTTTTATTTATTTACTTTTGCTATTGAGTTGTGGAAGTTCTTCATATATCTTGGTTATTAAGCCCTTATCAGACTGATGGTTTGCAAATATTTTCTCCCATTCCATAAGCTGCTTTTTCATTTTGTTTATTGTTTCTTTTGCTGTGCAGAAACCTTTTCATTTGATTTAGTATCACTTGTTTATTTTTGCTTTTGTTGTACATACTTTGTGTATTATATCCATGCCTATGTCCTAGTTTTTTCTAGGAGTTCTACAATTTGAGGTCTTATATTTGAGTCTTTAATCCATTTCAAGTTAATTTTTGTGAATGGTATAAGGTAGGAGTCTAATTACATTTCTTTGCATGTGATTATCCAGTTTTCTCAACACTCTTTGTTGAAAATCCTATCCTTTTCCCATTGAGTCCCTTGGTTGCCTTGTCAAAGATTAGTTGACCATATATGCAAGAGCTTATTTCTAGGTTCTCTATTCTCTTCCACTGGTCCATGGGTCTGTTTTTATGCCAGTACCACATTGTTTTGATTACTTTAGCTTGGTTAATACAGTTTGAATCAGGAAATGTGAAGTGTGATACTTCAACCTTTGTTCTTTCTTGATTGCTTCTTGCTCATAATTGTTTTGGCTATTTGTGATCTATTGTGGTTCCATACAAATTTTAGGATTATTTTTCTTTTTCTGTGCAAAATGCCATTGTAATTTTGATAGGGATTGCATTGAGCCTATAGATGGCTTTGGGTAGTATGGACATTTTAACAATATTAAGTCTTCTGATCCATAAACACAGCATATATTTCCATTTATTTTGTCTTCTTCAATTTCTTCATCAAAGTGTTATTGTTTTCCATATATAGATATTTCACATCCCTGGTTAAATTTATCCTTAAATATTTAATGGTTTTTGATGCTATTATAAATGATACTTTTTCATTTCTTTTTATAGATATTTTGTTATTAGCATAAAGAAATACAACTGATTTTGTATGTTCATTTTGAAGCCTTCAACTTTATTGAATTCATTGATCAGGTTTTTTTAGTGTGTGTGTGTGTGTGTGTGTGTGTGTGTGTGCACATAGTTTTTAAGATATATAATATCACTTGCAAACAGATAATTTTACTTCTGTCTTTCTGATTTGGATATCCTTTTTTTTTTACAATTACATATTTTTTTAAATTTTTATTTATTTTTTAAATTTCTTTTCAGTGTTTTTCTTTCCTGATTTCTCTGGCTAGTGCTTCTAGTCCAATGTTGAATAGGAGTGGTGAGAGTTGGCACCCTTGTCTTATTTCTGATATTTGAGGGCAAGCTTTTAACTTTTTATCACTGAGTATAATGTCAGTGGTGGACTTGTCATATATGGCCTAGTCATATATGGCCTATATTATGTTGAAATATGTTCTTTCTAGACATAATTTGTTGAGCCCTTTTGTAGTAAAAGGATATTTTTATTTTGTTAAATATGTATTTTGAATTAACCTAAATAATAGGAGAGTTTATTGATCCATATAACCAAGTGTCAGGTCAGTGCTAGAACCCTCTTTCAGAATAATAGGATCTAGGGAGTTAAATGCTCTCCCTATACTTTGAAAATGTAGTACTTGTCTCTAGAGTAGAAAGGAAAGTTCAGGCCCAGTGTCTCATGAAGAATCTGGTAGTAGTGGAAAATTTACACCTTCCTGAAGTGGTGTTTGTTCTTCTTGACTTCTAACTTGGTAGATCAGTAATTCAACATCTAACCTTTGATTTATAGACCAATAACACATTCTTGATTTAAGGACAATAATCACTGCAATTGTGAAAATAAACATTACCACTTATACTGCTTGGCAGAGTCTCCATTGTAAAACAAGCTCCAGTTTTGTTTACATTGAGTTTGGTTTGATGGAGAATGTGGCATTCATCTACCAGAGGTCATTCCAGGCAACCATGGCAAGAGGCCACATAACTTCTCAAAAAACCCTGCAGTTGTTAAGTAGTATCTGTTTGATACCCAGAAGGTGAATACCAGAGTGCAAAATGTACTCTAAATAGAATCTTAAGATTTTGCAGGCACAATGACTGAGCAAAAGACATCAGTTATGGAATCATCGGACCTGGAACAAAATTTTAATTCAATCACTCATCACTATTTATCCTTGAACAAATAACTCACATCTGAATCTCAATTTCCTCATCAGTAAAATTTGTATAATGATATCTCTCTTGTAAGTTTGTTATGAGGTTGAAGTAAGTAATGTATAGTGTCTAGTACACAGAGGAAGCCAGATAAATGGTAGCTACTATTCAGACTCAATCATCCAATATTTGCATAATCTGTTTTAATATATCTTTATTAGACAGTTTCAATGTAGCCAGTACCTCAGAAGTGGTGTTCATATTGATGACTCTGAGATTAACCTTCTAAGACCCTACAGGGATGCTTAATCCACAAGTAATTAATGGTGACCAAGAATTTTAGTGCTAAGGCATTTAATTAGTTTTTGTTAATATAATGTTGATAAATACAGTGGAAATTTTTCTATCTCATTTTACTTCTAGTCTCTGCAGCCTTTGACACTGTTCAAAGCTATCTTGCCTATTATCTTTTCTTGATTTCAGTTTTAACATCTTTTCCTTTCAATGTCCCTGACTGGCTTTTCTAAGTCTTTTTCTGGACACCTCCTTTTCCCATCTCTTGAATGTTGGTTTTCGTTGGCCATCTTTCAGAATAGACCCCCTTCTCATTTTAACTGCTCTTTTTAGATACTATTTATCACTCCCAAGACTTCACTTGTTATTTAATTCAGGACCCTAAGTAAGGTTGTGCAGGTTATGCACTGCCCTAATGTGCTAAGTTGAAAAAGAAATTGAAGGCAGAAATCCAGTCTGTGTACTGCTTGCCAGGTCAAATACCCCAGGGCCAGTGTTCACCTAAAGGGAACACCTTTTTTTAATTTACACAAAAGAATTCTATATGTTAGCAGTTGCCCTGATCTAAATGATACTCACAAAGACATGTGCATACACACACACACACACACACACACACACACACACACACACACAGTCCAAATCTCAATGCAGATATCAAACTTAAAAAATTCCGTTGATAGTGGGTATCTCCAACTGTATGAGTTCAACTCCACATGACTAACCTGAACTATTATTTTCTTCTTCAACCAACTAAATGATTTCATCCATGTTCTCTGTCTCTCTGGAGAGAACGGATAGCCACTAAAATCCCTCAGCTAGAAACTCTAGGGCCACATTTCACTGTTCCTTCTCCCTTACCCCCATATCACACTGCAGTGCTCATGGTGCTGTGCTTTCAGACTGTCCTCCAGGACAAGCATATGTTTCTCCACCTGGCAGGAATTCTGATGACTGAGAGCTTCTTGCCCTCACCTCTCTCTGGGGTTCCCCTCAGCCCAAGAAATCCATCTCATCTGAAAGGAGAGCCTGTGCCCAATGAGGAATACATGGCGGTGTTTAAAGGCCCAACTCAAGACAATTCCAAAGGACCATCCCAGTTTCAGAGCCCACCAGTGAATGTTTCTTATGTCTTCACTGCAGTCCACTCTCTCCCTCTTCCTTGCCCTGCTGCTGTCCTTTTCTCTGCAGATACTGATTCCAAGAGCACTTTTAAAATCATCTTCCTGCATACTAACCTCCATCTTACAGTTTACGACACAACTCTTCTCCATGCATCATTGACTATGTTTCCTAAATATCAGTGAAATATATTCACTTGTTTCCATTTCCACTAATACCTCTTTATTCACTCCACCCTAATCTCTCACCTGGGTGACTGGGTTTAGAATCACAGTGATATCAGCTCTCCTTCTTTGCTGCACTAATCTTATAAGGCGAGCTAAGTATTTTGTGTTCTTTGAATCTTTGGTATAATTCTCTTATCCGGACTTAGACATCTTTGTATTTGGATATTATTTGTAACAATGGCTTCAACTTACTTAATAAACACATAGGCTTATTCAGGTTTTCAAATGACCCTTACATTAGTTTTAAGTTATAGTTTCCTGGAAAGTTTCTCCTTCGCCTATGATTTGAAATCTATGGCACTAAGTTGTTAATAGCAATCTCTAGTTGCTTCAAAAATAAACCTTTGTCCTACCTAAGGTTAAATTCTCTCTATTCCTCATGTTGTTCATTTGTGTATTCCTTTTCATGACCAATCCTGTCAAAGTGTTGCCTCATTTATTATTTATTATTTGCCTGTTGGAGGCCTGGTTTCTGTTCTTGTTGTTATGTTTTATTATGTTTTATATAGTTTCTGTACTTACTATATCCCATCTTCTCCTTTTTAAAGTTTTTTCTATCCTATTATTTAAAATTTAAGTTGCATATTTAATTCATTAATTTTCAACCATTCTTCTTTTCTTATGTAAGCATTTAAGGCTTTAAGTTTCCACCTAAATATTGTTTTAGTTTCATCCTAAAAATTTTGCTTTATAGTATTCTCACTTTCATTAAGATCTAAGTATTTTCTAATCACCATTAGGATCTCTTTTTTAAACTAAAAATTATTTTAAAGTGTGCTTTGCTGTTTACATATGGGAAGTCTTCTCAATTCTAGTAAGTATTTGTTGGATATTTGACAACCCATTTCATTTAGAGAGGAGATGATGAGTAGACTGTAGAATAAATTTATGCTTTCTTCAAGATGAAAACCAGATGAATCTCAAGAAAAAAGATGAATAATTGCAGCCAATAAGCAATATGACTCATTTTATTATTATTATTATTATTAAAATAAATTAATGAGTTCATGAAAAAAAACAAATTCCCTCATAATTTTCTAGAGCCAATGACTATGAACTTTTTTTTTTAAGATTTTATTTATTTATTTGACAGAGAGAGATCACAAGTAGATAGAGAGGCAGGTAGAGAGAGAGAGAGAGAAGCAGGCTCCCTGCCGAGCAGAGAGCCCGATGCGGAACTCGATCCCAGGACCCCGAGATCATGACCTGAGCCAAAGGCAGCGGCTTAACCCACTGAGCCACCCAGGCGCCCTGACCTTGAACTTTTTTTTAAAGATTTTATTCATTTATTTGACAGAGAGAGACACAGCAAGAAAGGGAACACAAGCAGGGGGAGTGGGAGAGGGAGAAGCAGGCTTCCCATGGAGCAGGGAGCCTGATGTGGGGCTTGATCCCAGGACCCTGGGATCATGACCTGAGCGGAAGGCAGATACTTAACGACTGAGCCACCCAGGCACTCCTATGAACTTTTTACTTGATCCTCAAAAAGAACATTTATATATTTTATATGAAATCTGAAAAAACTAAACCCTTCGGCATTATGATGAGCTGAGACTCATGGAAGGAACATTGTGGACATTAAAAGTACTGAGTCGGGGCGCCTGGGTGGCTCAG
This sequence comes from Meles meles, assembly GCF_922984935.1. NCBI lineage: Eukaryota > Metazoa > Chordata > Mammalia > Carnivora > Mustelidae > Meles > Meles meles. Next base: position 13,636,271 of record NC_060080.1, on the reverse strand, counting down.
TGGATTAAGCCGCTGCCTTCGGCTCAGGTCATGATCTCAGGGTCCTGGGATCAAGCCCCACATCGGGCTCTCTGCTCCGCAGGGAGCCTGCTTCCTCCTCTCTCTCTGCCTGCCTCTCTGCCTACTTATGATTTCTCTCTCTCACTGTCAAATAAATAAAATAAAATCTTTAAAAAAAAAAAGTACTGAGTCAAATTTTCCTTCAAAACAGCTTCTGAAGTTTCAATTATCAAACTCAAATTTAGAACAATTCTTTTTAATTGGAGAAAGTGGATATTCAGAAACTCTGGTTCAGTAATATAAATAGAATGAATTACCATTTTAAAAAAAGGAGAAGTTTTCCTCTTCATTTTGAACAAAACTTATGGCTCCATCAATATGTCAGTAAAATTCTACATGAGGTTTAAACTTCAAAGTGTCTACCAAGTTTCTTAGAGAACTTTATCATTACATTAAAGAAAGGAAATTTAGCTGCTGCTGTAGAATATTCTGTGATTTACCACTATAATACCGCTTTTCCAAAATCACAAAAAAAGATACATTCCCATGGCTTTTTCATTTCTTCGTGAGTTATACAGAAGGCCTGAATTTTTACTTCATGTTTTAGACAATTCAATATGAGTCATACAAAAGTAGGTTTTCTTCTCCATACTTTGAGAGTTTTGCTGTTAAATATTTATATTGCTTCTATCTCTAATAAAATCTGCAAACACTTGGACTGTGTATTAAAGAGATCTCTCAGCATCTTTCTATTCTTCACTTTAGAATGCAGAAAATGCCAATGGAAACTGCACAGTTTTTCTTTTAGAGGAAAATAAAGTTTTTAAATTATTATTACAACAATAGTATGCTCTTGTCATAAAAAAAATATCAAATAGTAGAGAATGGTATGAAATAAACATAGTCTCTCCTCCTTGTCCCCAGTCTCATTCCTACCAGAGATAGCCACTTTCCAGACATTTCATATAAATACCAAAATATAAACATGTTTGTATACATTTTATGATGAACACATTTTCACTTCATACATTATTAGCTTTCTTTTTTTTTTTAAAGATTTTATTCATTTATTTGACAGAGAGAGAGATCACAAGTAGGCAGAGAGGCAGGCAGAGAGAGAGGATGAAGCAGGCTCCCTGCAGAGCAGAGAGCCCGATGCGGGGCTGGATTCCAGAACCCTGAGATCATGACCTGAGCCGAAGGCAGCGGCTTAATCCACTGAGCCACCCAGGCGCCCCCATTATTAGCTTTCTAAAAGTCAACATTTATAGGTTTACAATAACCTTTTAATAGTTGTGGATTATTTCATTGAATAGCAATACCATAATTTATTGAATTATTCCTATTGATATCTGTACACTTTCCATTTTGTTTTAGTAATACAATGTGGGCAGCATCTTTCAAATTTTCACAAATTATGGTTGATTCCACTGAACAGTGGGCAAGGGAATGCAAAGCCTAATGTCTATACTTGATTTTTTTTTTTTGCTAATAAATAATTCTGACATCTTAGGTGATTACCAAAACGATCAAAAACATTTTTATTAACTTTATGTGACCATTTAGACATAATTATCTCTGTAAATTCTGTGAGGACTTGTCACATGTCTCATGGAATTTTCCATCTGTACTTTCTTCCAAAAAACCATCAAGTTGAATCAAAAAATTTAAAGTAAATTGCACTTTGGAAGTTCCACAATATTTCAATTATCAGAAAACAAGTGAAGTGTATTATATTTCTTACATCACATTGCTTTGTAAAGGATGGAGGTCGACATGATTGGTTTTTGCCATGTATAACACTGATTTTAAGCTCTGTCATCAACTAGTTGTGAGTTTAAAAAAAACTACATAATATTTTTAAATTTCAGTATCTCCATTTGCAAAATATAAATAGTTATAAAATCTAGCATTATACAGATATAGAGATGTTGATGGAATACAGAAGATATGCAAGTAAATCTTCTAGTGTGAAGCTTTGCACATTGTACATGTTTACTAAACTTAGTCTGTTATTAGTTTTTTTATATGACACCATTACCTGCATCACTTCACCATTGGCTCGCCACCATATGTAAGATAAAATGACCTCATTGTCTCTCAACATGATCCATCCCATCTTTAGCCACATGTGTCCATGGTCTACCTCTCTAGACTCATTTTCTTTTCTTTTTTTCCCCCAGCTTTATTGAGTTATAATTAACAAATAACATATATCTAAAGTGCATGTGGAATTTTGATATGCATAAACACTGTGAAATGATTATCACAATCAAGCTAAGTAGCTTATACATCTCTGAGTTACTTTCAAAAAAATGTTTGTGGTAAAAACACTTAAGATTTACTCTCAGCAATTTCTTTCTTTCTTTCTTTCTTTCTTTCTTTCTTTCTTTCTTTCTTTCTTTCTTTCTTTTCTTTTTCCTTTTATTGTGTTATGTTAGTCACCATACAGTACATCACTGCTTTTACATTCTTAAATGTAGTCTTCCATGATTCATCGTTTGCATGTTAACACCCAGTGCTCCATTACTTTCAACAATTTTTTTTGAGTACATAATACAGTATTACCAGTTATAGTTACCATACCATACATTAGAGCTCTAGAATGGTATCCATCCTGCAATCCTGAATCTTGGTGTTATTTTACCAGCATCTTCCTATTTCTTCCACCACCCTGGCCCATGCAAACCATCATTCCACAGCCTGCTTCTATATACTCCACTTTTTTAGATTCCACATATAAGCAAGGACATGAAGTAATTGTCTTTCCATGTCTGACTATTCTTGCTTTGCCATATGCCTTCCAGAGTCATCTATTTTGCTACAAATGGCAGGATATCCTTCTTTTCTAAGGCTGAATAATATTCCACGGTGTATATATACCACATTTTCTTTATCCATTCACCCACTGATAGACAATTAGGTTAAATACACATCATGGCTATTATGAAGCATGCCTCAGTAACCATGAGAATGTAGACAGATCTTTGAAATCCTGATTCCATTCCTTTGGGGATATATTCAGAAGTGAAGTGAAGTGAAGAGATAGCTGGATCAAATGATAGTTCTATTTTTAATTTCTTGAGCAATGTTCATACTGTTGTCCACAGTGGCTATACCAACATCTTACATTTCCAACAAGAGTGTACCAAGGCTCTTTTTTCTTCACATCCTTCCAACACTTGTTATCTCTTATCTTTTTGGTAATGGCCATCCTCACAGTTGTGAGGTGATATCTCAGTGTAGCTTCAGTTTGTATCCTTTCAAAAATTCCTTTTGTACCTTGTTCATCTAGTCTATTGTTTTTCTAGTCCTTATTTCATTTACTTCTATTCCATTCTTTATTATTTTCTTCCTTCTCTTAACTTTGGACTTAACATGTTCTTTTTCTAGCTCCTTGAGGTGTTAAGTCAGGTTATTTCAGATCTTTTCATTTTCTCAATGTAGGCATTTATCACTACAAACATCCTTTTTTAGCACTGCTTTTGCTGCTTTCCATATGTTTTGTTATTTTGTGTTTTCATTTTTATTTGTCTCAAGATCTTTGTTTGATTTCTCTTTTTGTTTCTTCTTTGACCCATTATTTGTTCGAAACATGTTGTTTAATCTCCACACATTTGTGCATTTTCCATTTTCCTCCTGCTATTGATTTCAGGCTTTATACCATTGTGAGTGGAAAAAAATACTATTATTTCAGTCTCCTTAAAGGTGCTATATGACTTGTTTCGTGACCTAATATATGATCTATCCTGGAGAATGTTCCGTGTGAACTTGAGAATATATATTCTGAGGCTACTGGATGGAATGTGCTCCTTATATGTCTGTTAGGTCCATTTGGTCTATAGTGTTGTTCAAGTCTGCTCTTTCCTTATTGATTTTCTGTCTGGATGATTTATCCATTGTTTAAAGTAGGGTACTGAAGTCCCTTCTATTATTATAATGCTGTATATTTTTCCTTTAAGTTCTATTAGTATTTGCTTTATATATTTAGATCCTCTGATGTTAAGTGCATATATATTTATGATTTTTATATCCTTTTAGTTTATGTACAGGGTATCCTGTATATACTACCTTTAAAGAACTTACAGCATAGTATCATAATTATTTATTTTCACATCTGTCTTTCCCTAGACAAACAATTCTTAAACCTTAGGAGTGGATGGAGGAGTGAGTTAAGACTTCTTTTAGGTGTAATGTAAAGTGTCAGCTTTCTCTTATTATCTATGCACTTTAGAATCCATCCCCTAAAAGCTTTACAAAATTTATGGAAAACTCTGATACATACTCTTGATCCTATGTTAATCACATCCAAACTAGACTGTGAGCTTTAAAAGACAGAGGTGTTTTTTTTTTCTTCACTTTGTTAGCTCTAGACATCTGGTATCATGTTTAACTTAGATTAACAGCTGAAGTATTATTCATCAAATGCATATTAACCCACAAGCAAAAAAAAAAAAAAAAAAAAGCCATGTAATTGCCAGCTTCCATTGACCAACACAATTTTGTTTCATAAGTATTTTTTGAACTTCTGGTACTAACCTAATGCTGTTTAAGCCCACCCTGTTCTCTCTTTCATTTTCTTCAAAATAAACTAGAAAAAATAAAATTCAATTTAAGGTAAGATCTCTTACTATAATCCCATTGAAAAGGAGAAGAAAGAGGAGGAGGAAGAGGAGAATTGGGTTTAGAATGTGCTTTCTATGTCCTCATATCAGGGAGATCATATGATAGTTGTCTTTCTCTGATTGACTTATTTCACTAAGCATGATACGCTCTAGTTCCATCCACGTCGTCGCAAATGGCAAGATTTCATTTCTTTTGATGGCTGCATAGTATTCCACAGACCTGTACCCCTGGGGATAAAAATACATTATATGTTTATTAAAAAAAAAATTTGGAAGGGGAGGTGAACCATAAGAGACTATGAACTCTGGAAAACAACCTGAGGGTTTTGAAGGGTCAGGGGTGGGAGGTTGGGGGAACAGGTGGTGGGTAATGGGGAGGGCACGTTTTGCATGGAGCACTGGGTGTTGTGCAAAAACAATGAATACTGTTACGCTGAAAAAATAAATAAAATGGGAAAAAAAAAAAAGAATGTGCTTTCTAGGGTCTTAAAAGTGAGCCATATGATAAATGAATGAACAGAAGGTAGAGATTATAAAAGTAGACAAATATTTCAAAGTTCTTAAATTTTCTGAAACTTAAAAGATTAAAAATAGGGGCGCCTGGGTGGCTCAGTGGGTTAAAGCCTCTGCCTTTGGCTCAGGTCATGGTCTCAGGGTCCTGGGATCAAGCCCCACATCCGGCTCTCTGCTCAGCGGGGAGCCTGCTTCTCTTCCTCTCTCTTTCTGCCTGCCTCTCTGCCTACTTGTGATCTCTGTCAAATAAAAAATCTTTAAAAAAAGATTAAAAATATTACTCCTTAAATGCTATTGTGACAAATTATAAATGAGAGTTTCCAAACTAGAGCTAAGGTTTCTGTCCTTAATTTTAATAATAATGATAAAACATTGGTTTAGAATATGCCATCTAAGATCTTAAATGTGTCATAGGACAACAAACTAATTCAATTCATCAAATAGGTCAATGTAGCTGAAACTTTATGAATTTTGACAAGTAAAAAGCTTGTAACTCTGATTTTATTCCTCCCACTGAAGAGTTACTAAATTAGAAAAAGAACATTACTAACAAAAGAAAATTTAAAAGAATACCCAGATGTATTTAAGAGCTATTTATTTATTGCCACTGATACAAAATTCTATGTAGGCTAAGTTTTTCATTGATTTTTATGCAGTGAAACAGTAGTATTTATCCATTAATTATAGAATGAAAAATTAAATGCTCTGTAGCTACAAAAATCTGCTTTGAGGGAAATAACCAAAGTGTTGATTAACTAAACCCAATGACTCTGGGCTTTAAACCAAACAGAATTTTCATTCCACTGCACTCCACTTTCAAGAATAAGCTGCTACAGATACAAAAACCAGCTGAGACACGAGACATATTTTCATCTTCACTTTCTAAACAAATTCCAACTACTCAACAAACATTTATTTTGGACATTTGCCATGTACAATATAATTTACTACATATGGGGGAGGACTAGATAATAAAATATCTATTCTCTATTTTCAGCAAGAACTTCTGCTTCTCACCAAGATGGAGGATTCACCCTCTTGCTGAAACAGCCAAATGACCAGAATAATATATGAAGCCATAGATTTTTGGACAGTGGGCATACAGCAATGAGAGTTTAAAATTTAAAAGTAGGAAATTCTGCTTTAGAGAAGACACTGCTAAGAAGATTAAAAGGAGAAAATATTTGCAAAGCATATATCTGATAAATGATTTGTGGCCAGTATATGTAAAGAACTTTCAAAATTTAGTGATAATAAATCAAGCAGCCCAATTTAAGAAATAGACAAATGGTGCAGCCACTTGAGAAATCGTGTGGGCAATTCCTCAGGTAATTAAAGACAGAGTTATTGTATGAACTGGCAATTCCACTCTTAAGTATATACTCAAGAGAATTAAAAGCATTTGTCCACACAAAATTTATACACAAGTGTTCATAGCATTCTTATTCATAATTGCCAAAAAGCAGAAACAAACCAAATGCTTGTCAACTGATGAATGGATAAATAAAATGTAGTGTATCTTTTTAAAAAAAGCAGACAAAAGATTTGCATCTATATAAATGGCTGAAATTAAAAGTTCACCATATTGTGTTGATGAGAATAAATGGAGTTTACATACACTGATGGCAGGAATGTAAAAGATAACAATTGGTTGGAAAACAGTATTATAGTTTCTTAAAAACAAATATGCACCTACCATATGATCTAGACATTTCACTCCTCATAATTTACTCAAAAGAAATGAAAACACATGTCCATACAAAGACTCATGCATGAAAATTCATAGTAATTTTATTTGTAATAGCTCAAACCCATCAACAGTCAAATGTATAAACAAACACTTGCATGCCCAGACAATGGATGCTCATAAATAAAAAGAATAAGCTATAGGTGCATACAACAACAGGGATGAAACTAAAAATAATCATCCTGGGGAGGGGGGTGGGAGCCAAAGATATAAAGAATATAGACTGTACTATTGCATTTTTTTACTTTTTTCTTTTTAAAAAAATTTTATTTAAATTCAATTAACATATAGTGTATTATTAGTTTCAGAGGTAGAATTCAGTGATTCATCAGTTGCATGTAACACCCAGGGATCATTCCATCACATGCCATCCTTCATGCCCATCCCCCAGGTACCCCATCCTCCGACCATCATCCCCTCCAACAATCCTGTTTGTTTGTTTCCTATAGTTCAAAGTCTCTTATGATTTGCCTCCCTCCCTGCTTTTGTCTTATTTTATTTCTCCCCATTCCCCTATGATCTTCTGTCTTGTTTCTTAAATTCCATATATGAGTGAAATTCACATAATTGTCCTTCTCTGATTGACTTACTTCACTTAGCATAATACCCTGTAGTTCCATCCATGTTGTTGCAAATAGTAAGATTTCTTTTTTGATGGCTGAGTAATATTCCATTTTTTACACACACATACACATACTATTTCATTTTTGTATACAATTGTATTTTTATTAAAATGATACAGATACTATTGCATTTTTATAAAATTCTGGAAAAATCAAATTAATCTATAGTGAGAAAAAGTCACCTAACTCACGGATGGAAATGAATCTACCACTTAGAAACGTGGCCTGGTATAGAAATTGTAAATGGGTTCTTTTCAGAAATTTACATAATAAATCATTGACAAATATTCAGCTAGTGGTAGACTCAGAGCAGAAAGGTTGCCAAGAGAAAACTTAAGATGAAAACAACCCATTTCCTGGAAGAAGTTATAAGGAAACAAAAATATGAGTAAGCAGGGGACACTAATCCCAAGAGAGAAGAGAACAGAATAGGTTCAGAGAGAAGCAGGGATGCAGTTAGAAACACACAGCAAGTGGCCCCTAAAGTTGCTGTGGTTTATTTCTGATGACTGCTGGTTTTGGTAATTCACTCTTATATTTTCATCATCTGTGGTGTTTGAAAGAGATCACTGTTCCTTACAACTCAACGTACCTTATTAGAACTCTGGGCTACAAAATGGAACATTGGACTTGGAAAAAAAAACAAATCACAGTGTCATTAGTAAAGATTTCATCCCCGTCCCCATTACCTATCTCAGTGAATAGTTTTGACAACAGAGCCTGCTGTGGCTTAGGTATACAGACATGAAGTAGGGGGTCTTAGCTCTGGAAGCAGCCAGAAAAGAGAACCAGGCAAGCAATTTTTGAGTTGCAACAACTTTGCAAACACTGCCTTCAGTAGTTCTATGTGATGAGAATTAATGTTTATAAGATTTTACCAGATCCTAACTTGAGAAATTATCTATCAAGCCACAAACGAGCATTTGAAAAAAAGAAAGATTTCAATAAACAAGTTTGGTATCTCATCAGTAATTCAGAAACACCAAACACCATGAATGTTCAGACACCACACTCCAAATTCTGCTTTATAATGGAGTTTCACTAGAGGCACATGAAGCTTGAAGCTACGTCAGAAGAACAAACTGAAGTCACCCAGAGGGGGACATTGTAGAAGGGCTGGAGCAGACTTATTCCCAAAGGACTGCGAGTCTAAAAGGCATCAATGTCTCGGGTTTTGAACCTCAGCTGAATCGTTTATATGCCATGGCCCCAAATCTACGTTCCGTAATGGGCAACTTTTCCATTAGAGCTCACCATGGCCTACCTCTACCTCCTTTCCATTTACAGATATTCACCCCAGGGAAGAGTCATCTGGAAATATCCTTGCTCCCCAGGCATATGTAAGGTAAAGAGGTGGGAGAGTGTTTGACAGCTGAGTGTTCTGCTCTCACACAGACTGTCTGGCTGAAACCTGGATTGGTTTTCTTGAGCCTGGACTAGTTTCTAAACAAAATTGCACTATATTGGAAGAACAGTGCATTCTCCCGTGAGAATCTAGAGCCTTTCTAGATTAGAGAATAACACTCTGTTACCATGGAATCAAAAATACTAGAGAAAGAAAGGAATAAATGCTTTCTGATAGATACAACACACATAGCAAACAAATGTCCCCAAATCCTTTGTGCAACTTGAGCATCAATTTACAATAAAATGAGGGAAAAAATGGAAGGAAAAACATTCTCTTCTCATAGTTTTGCTTTATTTCTCCATATGCATTTTTTAAAGAAAATCGTCTGTTTGCATGTTCTGATTTTTTTCCTCTCTTTTTTATGCACACCTCCTTTAAGTAGTTCTAAGTGCTTAACTACATGGATTCTAAAATATAAAGAAAAAAAATTCCACCAAATTGCATCACCATATTGTCTACTGGAGTTGAGTTAGGCTTTGATTAATGTGAGTTACCACCACGCCCTTACTAAATACATCATTTGTTGGTGGCAAACCTTTTTGTACATATCTAGGTTTCAAATACTCAGAGGTGAAACAATCCAGTAAATGCAGATTTCAGGGAATATCACCTGGTCAGAAAGAGCTCCCTCCCATCTCATTTTGACCATCTGAGGGGTGCAGCTAAGACAGGGGAAGGGTAATTAGCCCTCTGCTTCATTCACTAGAAAACATCTTTCTCATCAGGAAATAATGTGGAAAATAGTTAAATGATTCAAATTAAAAAGTTAAAAAACTTCCTCTGGGAGGAGACAAGGGCTCTTAATTCTTAAATTTGTTTAAAGATGAGATTTCACCAGGGCTTAAAATACTCAAGAGTAGGAAAAAAATAGGAGAACACCATTTCTAGAGATAATTCTTTATGATCACCCTCATTTTATGCCTCCCTAATTACTGCTGTTCTATTAAGCTCTTTCAGAAGGATGACTTAGTGAAGGATACAAACCCTCAATATCTAGTCAGTACACTAATAATTGTAGTAATAATAATATGATGACAGGAAATTTATTCACCCACTTGTAGACACTGAGCTAACTGTTTTGCACTTCAGGCTTCTTCAGCCCTCAGAAAAATTCTACAACATGGGAAAGATTATACGTATATTACAGACTTCAGTCTCATTATGACTGCACTAGAGGTGTAGAGAATATATGAAATTTCTCACACTGTCCCTGATCTCAAAGAACATATATTAAGGAAAAGATTATATGTACATATAGGATATTTAAAAAGTACAACCCACAATAAAATTCTGAAGCATAAAACATAAGTGGAGGACAATAAATATGAATATGAAGGTATGATAATCCATTCCTGAGTTACCAAAACCCAAGATCAGACCAGTCAGGCAAGCATAGGTCTGCACTCTGTTCAGTAATGCTGACCAACTAACTTACGTTCCCATCTCATTAGAGATGGTTAATGAATCAGGGTACCCCATTTCAGCATCTTGGATCATTGCTTCCAGCAGCGAATGTTATCCATATTTTGTTATATATCCATCAAATAGTCGGTTTTGTGATTTTCATATAGTTGGTGACCTCACATTCACTCCTGAAAAGCTATCATGTTTTCCCTCGCCATGAAATAGATTAATCAGAGGAAGGAAAATTGGTTTTACCTGATATTCTGAATGTCTCTTACTTGACTTCAATGCTATTTAATTGATGCTTAACAAAAACTAGCTTATAAATTTCATTTCAGGGACTTCCAAATATACCATCTTGAAATGTTAATAGCCTTATGGATATTCTAGCCACCAATTTTTATTTTATATATTTGAAGTTGATGACAGCCTAGTAAAATCCTAGTCATGAAACTAGGTCTCTCAAATTACTGCTTTATCCCCAATATCCTCAATTAAACCAGTATTTACCCGAAACCTATTGTATTCTGTACTGTGCTCAAAGCTGAGAACACAGCGGAGACAAGACATGATCTAATGAGAACTAGGGACACTTTGGGTGGTATTTGAATATTATGTATCTATACACACTATACATGTCAAAACTACTGTATTATTAATGAGATGTTAATAGTCCTAAAAATAAGGTCCATTATTTAATGCATGCCTCAGTGGGTCAGATTCTGTGACATTATATTTCTTATCTTGCTTTGTTCTCATAATAACCATGTGAGAGCGATATTGACCATTGTCCCCATTTGAGATACGAAGAAATGAAGACTAGGCTTGAGCAACCTGTTCTAGATTGAACATCTAATGATTAGAATGGTTGCATACCTAATTCTAAAGTCTTAATTCTTTCCACTAATTGTGTTTCTGAGATCTCTTTTATAATGCTGTATATATTTCCAAAATTTCTATGGTTATCAATAAATAAAAATTATATAAACTAGATACATGGTCAAAATCAATGACTCCAACACTTCAATTTACAAAACGTAACGGACAGTAAGGATTGTATTTTTAGCTGTTCTGGTCTCTTAGCCAATTTTCAAAAGTGCAAGTCATTATAAAGTTGTGCTGGAGGTGTGACATCCAGAGAATCTCATTTTTTCCTTAAAGCAAATAACATCATTATATAATGTAAAGAACACGGACTTTGAACTTATATAAAATTTAGAAATAAAATTGGTCTAAAATCTCAAGTTTCTTCTTCTCTCACTGTATAGTTTTGGCTGTACTTCTCTAAACCTTGGAGTGAACCTTATAGTGAAGGTTTTATCATGTACAGAAATGTAGCCTATTCCTCTTATCCAAGAGGATTATGGTGGGGATTGAATGAGATTGGGTATGGAACCTGCCTAATGAAATGGCAGGTATAGTGGGCATTGAATAAATGTCCATTCCCTGAATGAGGTCGTTTTACAAAATAAGGGAACATGAAAATGGTTTGCACCAGAAGGAATGCTGCCGGGGAGGAGGGAGAAATATCTTCTGATTAACAACATCACTCCTTAGAAGAACAACGGACATAATAAGAACAAGGCCTGGTAGGGCTAAATTCCCTATTGGGTGAGCGATTTGCATCCTTCCAACTAGAAAAGGAATAGAAAGGCCTGTTCTCTCTTTTAAAAGTAACAGAAGAAGAGATAGTGTAGTTTTAAATGTGACTGAGGACGTTTTTCAGCACACTTTATTTTATTTTATTTTTTAAGATTTGTGTATTTATTTGTGGGGGAGAGTAAAGGAAGGGACAAGCAGACTCCATGCTGAGTGCAGAGCCTGACATGGGGATAAGTCCCATGACCCTGAGATCATGACCTGAGCCAAAACCAAGAGTTAGACACTTAACTGACTGAAACATCTGGGCATCCCACTCAGCACACTTGAAATAATGATCTGTATATATGTCTCATCTCCACCTCATCCCCAAATATGAGGCCAGCCTGATGAGGATGTGGAAATAGCACGGTCCACGTCTGGTCTAGCCTAGGGCTGGAAAGAGGCCACAATCATACCCATTGCCCAGGATCACACATTGCACAGGCTTTTCTCTCTCAGGGAAAAAAAGTTGAGTCCATGCTACCAGAATGGAGTGTCTATCTCACTCACTATTCACAAGAAATCATCATCCTCTGCTTTCAGAATCCCAATATATCTGTGCTGTAAGCCTTCAAGAGCTGTCCTCTTGGTACAGAATGGACACTAAGACTTAAAAACAAGGTCAGGAGTCATAGGGAAGGTAAACTAAGGTTCCCCTGGGTGTCCACAAGCAACTCTTACTTCAGGGTTCTCATTCTCACGGGAAACTGGAAACATTTTAAGAGTGACCATTTACCAAGGACCTGCCATGAGCGAGATCTGCAGATCAACTCTAGAGTGGACACTACTTTATAGGAGGAAACTGAATCTTAAAGAGGTAAACTGCTCAAGTCACAAAACTAAGAAAGAGGTGGGATAGTTGGATCTGGAATCCCAGTCTTCATGAAGCCCATGGCAGGTCAGCCTAGACCTGAATACTAAGTATCAGGACACTTTGACTCACCATCTACTTCATCAATAACAAGAATTCCTTATGCATAATAACAAAGGATTCAACTTTTGATGGAACTCAAAAGCCAATCTAGAAGCTGGAAAATGCACTTTCAGATTGAAAAATGCATTCACTTTAGAATAGCCTATTAATAAAAACATGCATTGTCTCAGAAGTCCCTATGTAAACACAGCCAATATGATTAAAGGAGTTTGGAGAACAAAGGCAACATCTTTAAATATTTAAATGATTAAAATGAAAATTAAAAATAGATTTCCTTTCAATGAAATGTTTTAAATTGAATCCATAAACCATGTTTGATTTCTAAAGCTAGCAGGAATGCATGTTAAGTATTAAAGATGTTTAACGTGAAAATGTGTATTCAATAAAAAATAAATGATTCATTTTTATATGTGGTTTCCAATTTATTTGGTTGGGCCCAACCTCCCATTGGAAACGCCAGCAAACATCCTTAAGTTTGCAAGATCAATGAGTAATAGTAAGTTCTATCAAATTTAGAAGAGAAAGTAACTGGTTTCAGTATATTATTTGTCCAGTACAATCAGTTTTAAGAATCAACCAATAAGTAATTATTAGCAGTTACCCTGAATTTGAGTCCATGCCAGATGTTGAAAGTACTACAGAAGAAGATGGATGAGATGTTCCATTTCCTGCAGAAGCCTGTGCCTTGGGTGACTAGAGAAGACACGCATCGTGAGCTGAGGCCTGTGCTATACACACATGATTCTAGGAGATCAGGAAAGGACTTCAGTCTGAGATAATCTTGTCAGAGAAGAACCTGCCCACTTACAGAGATGCACAATTGCCTGGCACGTAGGTGTTCAATAAATGTTTACTGTAGAGTTTCATTGACCCAAGACAGAAATCAAGGTTTGTCTTGAATTCCAATGCTTTTTCCCTCCACCTTGTGGTGGGCCTAGCTCTTCCACTTCCACCAGGTAGGGAAGATTTCTAAGACAAATCCTTACATCTACTTGAGAGATGAACAACTTGAGAGCTACAAGTCAGAAACCAGAGGAGTTTCCAAAATCTCAAATGATACAAAGACCAAGATGTTTGTAGGTAGAGAGGAATATACTGTCTAAATATAAATGTGCAAAAGCCCGAATTCTCTTACCTCAAGCCAGAACGGCCACGTGCTGATTTCTACTCTGCGTGGAGGCCAGTCCTCAGCACAGATGCTGCTCACACCCAGAAGAGTGTGCAAGCTGTTGGCACTGATGATTGCTGACCAAGGAACTGTTAGCTGGAGTCAGTCACCAGGTGGAGCGCTGGGGATACTCCTCCCCATGCAGGGGGGGTCTCCACTTGCAGGAACACAGGTCCCCACACCGAATGAGATCACTTACCAAGTTGGCAGATGGTTCAGCAGAAGCACCACAAAAATCTTGCTCCAGGGCCCTAAATATAATAAAATTAATTAAAATACACTTTTAATGAGTTCTGAAACAGTAAGTTTAAGACAATTCACTTAATTTTTAACTCACCTATGTGGATGAACAGATGGTAATTTAAAAGAGCAATTCAATTCACTTTTAAAAAACTCATGAAATCTAAAGATCAAAGATGCTTGTATGAACTTGTTCTTTCTTTACTCTGTATTCCTGTTCTGAATAAGTAGCAGGAAAATTTTGCAAAGTAAAAAAGTTGTATAGTGAGAGCAAGTCAGTACACTTCCCACTGGGCATTGATCCATTATGTTACATGAAACAAGTCTCATCCCTTTTGGGGCCTCCATTTCCTCATCTAGGAAATGGGAGACCTGAGTTCCATTAATTCTCACACCCACACAATTTAAGATTGTATGTATATATTTAAGGTGAGCTTTATGTCCTACAATCCAGCAATTGCACTTACTAGGTATTTAGCCAAAGGAAAAAAAATGGTGATTCAAAGAATATAAATACCCTGATGTCTATAGCAGAATTATCCACAATAGCCAGATTATGGAAACAGCCCAAGTGTGCACTGACTCATAATGGATAAAGAAGATCTGCTGTATATATACAATAGAATATTACTAAGCCATCAGAAAGAATGAAATCTTGCCATTTGCAATGACAGGGATGGAGCTAGAGTGTACTATGCTAAGGGAAATAAGTCAGTCAGAGAAAGGCAAATAACATGATTTCTATGTGGAATTTAAGAAACAAAACAAACATGTATAGGGAAAAAGAAAAGAGAGAGAGACAAATGAAGAAACAGACTCTTAGATATAGAGAACAATCTGAGGGGTACCAGAGGGGAAATGGGTGGGGGGATGGGATAAATGGGTAATGGGTATTTGTTGTAATGAGCACTAGGTCTTGTTTGGAAGTGTTGAATCACCAAATTGCACACCTGAAACTTAATATTATGCTGTATGTTAAATAACTGGAATTCAAATTTAAAAATACAAAGAAAATCAACTGTATTATAATAGCTAACACTTACTGGGTGCACCCCAAGTTCCAGAAACTTTTTTAAGTGTTTAAATGTATCCTCTCAATTATGCCATATAACAACCCTTATCATCATCTTTCCGCAATGAGTAAACTGAAGCAAAGACAAAAGACGTGACTTATCTATGTTTTCCCTGCTACTAGGCGGCTGGGCAGGGCTTTGATCCCAAGCTGATGAACTGGAGGGTCTGTGCTCTTAGCCAACACCCTCTCCAACCTCCTCATTTGTTTCTGGTAACTCTAAAAACCAAAGTAAGCTGAGCATGTGGGCAGCTGTTACCCACCATTTGCATTGACCTCTTTGTTGGCAAAGTGAGAGCCACGGGATACCTCACAGGACAGCTTGAGCCACTCTGGGATACTCTTTATTCACCTTGTTCCTCCTCAGCTGGGATCCACACTGCAGAACACGGCAAGTAGCTCACATCCTTCACCCAACAATAGTCCAGATGTCACTAAGAAAGTGATTTTTTTTAATGAAAACATTTTAAGGTCGAACTTCTTTTTTCCTTTAGGAAGTTACTGGCTTCTTAGGAGCATTACTCACTTATAGATCTTAACCAACTAGCCATAATTGAAGAAAAATCAAATTATTTGAATATTTGTGGGAGACTCCGTAAACTATTTCAAGACACTGGAATGCAAATTCAACCGTAATCACTTTACTAGTGAGTGGCTTGGACCTTTCAAGGAAACACTATAAATGTGAGAAAATTAACATTTTTTTCATAAGTCGAAGTGAATATGTTTTCTTCATCTTTGTTGCCAAAAGGCAATTTCTGTGTTTTAAACAAATTAACCAAGAAGGTTCTGAATATCAACTGTGCTTGGCAATAAGGAAAGATATAAAAATGCCATACCCTCCATTGGGCTCACAGAGCAGTGGTCTCGTGTGACAGTTTGTAGATTAAGGCAGAAGCATGTTATGGTATTTTCGTATAATTTGGTGTATTAGTATTGGGTTATATTATGTTATATTAGGACCTGATTAAGAATTCTAAGACTAGGGGCGCCTGGGTGGCTCAGTGGTTTAAGCCTCTGCCTTCGGCTCAGGTCATGATCTCAGGGTCCTGGGATCGAGCCCCGCATCGGGCTCTCTGCTCAGCAGGGAGCCTGTTTCTCCCTCTCTCTCTGCCTGCCTCTCTGCCTACTTGTGAGCTCTCTCTTTGTCAAATAAATAAATAAAATATTAAAAAAAAAAAGAATTCTAAGACTAGTGACTAGACTGTCTCTAGACTTTCGTAAACACGCAGACATTGTGCATTTGATTGACAGTAACTTGTTAACTTTAGGATCATGTTTGAAAAGTATCTCACTGACCTTCTTGGCTTTTACTGACATGACATACCTTATGTCATGTCAGCCTCACCCCTCCCTGAACTATCAAGGTCATATGCCAAAAATGGCTTCATGGAAGCCCAAGCAGAAAACTTATTGACCATTTGTATGTCTTTTTTTAGAGATGCATCTGTTCATGTCTTCTGCTCATTTTTTGACTGGGTTATTAGTTTTCAACTATTGAGTTCAAGAAGTTCTTTATAGATCTTGAATATCAGACTTTTATCTGTTTTATTTGCAAACATTTTCTCCCATTCCATGTGTTGCCTCTTAGTTTTTTGACTGTTTCCTTTGCTGTACAGAAGATTTTTATCTTGATGAAGTGTTAAAAGTTCATTTTTGCTTTTGTTTCACTTGCCTTTAGAAACGTGTCTTGAAAGAACTTGCTGTGCCTGATGTCAAAGAGGTAACTGCCTCTGTCCTCCTCTAGGATTTTGATGGATTCCTATCTCACATTGAAATCTTTCATTCATTTTGAGTTTATCTTTGTGTGCGGTGTAAGGGAATGTCCCAGTTTCATTCTTCTATATGTAGCAGACACTTCTATAGAAAAGACATGCAAATGACCAACAGACATATGAAAAAAAAGTTCAACATCATTCAGCATCAGATAAATACAAATCAAAACCACAATGAGATACCACCTCACACCAGTTAAAATGGCAAAAATTTTAACAAAAAAGCAGAAAACAACAAATTTTGGTGAGGATGTGGAGAAAGGGGAACCCTCATCCACTGTTGGTAGGAATGCAAGCTGGCACAGCCACTCTGGAAAACAGTATGGAGTTTCCTCAAGAAGTTAAGAATAGAGCTACCCCATGACCCAGCAATTGCACTACTGTGTATTTACCCCAAAGATACAGACATAGTGAAAAGAAGGGACACATTCACCCCAATGTTCATAGCAGCAATATCCACAATCGTCAAACTGTGGAAGGAGTCAAAATGCCCTTCAACAGACGAATGGATAAAGAAGATGTGGTACATATACACACAGGGATATTAGTCAGCCATCAGAAAAGATGAATACCCACTATTTGCATCAACATGGATGGAATTAGAGGAGAGTATGTTAAATGAAGTGAGTCAAACAAAGAAAGACAATTATCATATGGTTTCACTCATATGTGGACCATTAGCAATAGCATGGAGGACCATAGGGGAAGAGAGGGAAATCTAAAGGGGGGAGAAATCAGAGAGGGAGATGAGAACCTCATGGACCTGAGAAACAATCTGGGGGTTTCAGAGGGGAGGAAGGTAGGGAAGGGGGTAACAGGGTGGTGGGTATTGAGGAGGGCACATGGTGTGATGAGCACTGGGTGTTAACCAATGAATCACTGAACACTGCATCAAGGACTAATTATGTACTATATGGTGGCTAACAATGTAATAGTAAAAAAATAAAAATAAATAAATGAAACCTTAAAAAATAACAACTTCTTTTAACTAAAAGAGAAACCTCCAAAGCAGCATTAGCGACAGTAATTAAGCCTCCATTCCTAAAATGATATCATCCTTTGACCACCAGAATTTTATTCTACTGCTCTGGGATGTGAGATTTTGGAACTATACACACTTCTGTTCATCTGAGATGTTATGTGAAACAGTAAAACATGATCACATGCACAGAGAATATGAAGAAGAATTATTTAAGCATGAGGATCTCCCTGTGCTTAGTTATCAATGCCCACACCATTGTGTAATATGTGTGATTCTACAATAAGATGTGTGGGCATAAAATCTCCTTTAGGATACATCATGGATGCAACATGGGGGGTTGGGGGATAGGAGAAGAATAAATGAAACAAGATGGGATTGGGAGGGGGATAAACCATAAATGATTCTTAATCTCACAAAACAAACTGGGGGTTGCTGGGGGGAGGTGGGGTTGGGAGAGGGGGAGGAGGGTTATGGACATTGGGGAGGGTATGTGCTATCGTGAGTGCTGTGAAGTGTGTAAACCTGGCGATTCACAGACCTATACCCCTGGGGATAAAAATACATTATATGTTTATAAAAAAAAATTGGAAGGGGAGGCGAACCATAAGAGACTATGGACTCTGAAAACAACCTGAGGGTTTTGAACGGTCGGGGGTGGGAGGTTGGGGGAACAGGTGGTGGGTAATAGGGAGGGCACGTATTGCATGGAGAACTGGGTGTTGTGCAAAAACAATGAATACTGTTACACTGAAAAAATAAATAAATTTAAATACTGAAAAAAAAAGTAAAAAAAAAGATGAATAAAAAAAAAATCTCCTTCAGGAGACACACAAATGGCCAACAAACACATGAAAAAAATGCTCAACAACACTTGGCATCAGGGAAATACAAATCAAAACCACAATGAGATACCACCTCACACCAGTTAGAATGGCAAAAATTAACAAGTCAGGAAATGACAGATATTGGCAAGGTTGCAGAAAAAGGGGAACCATCTTACACCGTTGGTGGGAACGCGAGCTGGTGCAGCCACTCTGGAAAAGTGTATGGAGGTTCCTCGAAAAATTGGAAATAGAGCTACCTTACAACCCAGCAATTGCCCCAAAGATATAAATGTAGTGATCAAATGGGGCACCTGCTCCCCTATGTTTATAGCAGCAATGTCCACAATAGCCAAACTACAGAAAGAGCCCAGATTTTTACCAACAGATGTATGGATAAAGAAGATATAGCATATACATACAATGAAATACTACTCAGCCATCAAAAAGTGCAATCTTGTCATTTGCAATGACATGGATGGAATTAGAGGGTATTGGGTTAAGCAAAATAAGTCAATCAGAGAAAGAAAATCATCATATGATTTCACTAATATGTGGAATTTAAGAAACAAAACAGAGGGTTGTAAGTAAAGAGAAGAAAAAATAAAACAAAACCAAGAGGGAGACAAACCATTAGAGACTCTTACTCATAGGAAACAAATCGAAGGTTGTTGGAGGGGAAAGAGATGGGGGATGGGGTCACTGGGTGATGGACATTAAGGAGAACACATGATGTAATGAGCACTGGGTGCTTTATAAGGCTGATGAATCACTGATCTCTATCCCTGAGACCAATAATGTATTATATGTTAATTAATTGAATTTAAATTAAAATAAATACTCTAAATACATAAATAAAATCAAATCTCTTTCAGGGATTTATTGAGGAAAAGGGGAGTCTACTTTGGCTCAGTCCTTGATGGGGCATCAAGAGAAGCTATGGGAGTTTGTCTTTTTCATTTTTGAAAGGAGATAAAAATCTCTCTTTCTCTTTCTCTCTCTCAAATAAATAAGTAAACTTGAAAAAAAAAAAAGGCTATGAGCTTCTCAGGGCCAGGACTGTATCTAACTTATTTTTCTAACCCAGTTCTTAGCTTAGTGCCTGGCAAGAAAGAGCTCCCAAGTAATATTTATTATATAAAGGGAGTAAAGGTTGTTTGTGTATTTGCCCTCAAATCACTGAATACTTGAGAAGCCATCCATCTTTAGTTATCACATGATTGTGAGGAAGTCCTTAAAGGCGACTTTTCTAGGCCTCCCTACTGTCTGTCTATGTCAACTAGAGGGGCATCAGAAGAGCAGCAAGCAAAGCTCTTGCCACTGAAAGAGGCAGAGGGGAAGAGTAGAAAAGAAAAAATAGCTTAGAGACCCACCCTGCTCTGAGGCTACTCAGGAGATGCGCTCGGAGCATTCATTGGATGGACACTTGGTCTGGGAACAAATAAACCCTTCCTTGAGAATCTCTTCTCTACTTCAGGAACAAGAGGAAGGGACTCCTGGCCCTAAACAATCAATCCTTACCTTTCCATGATGATGAAAATAACCCTAACAGAGAACAAAACATTCCTTACAAAGATGAAAAGCAAAGCTTAATATATAACGTGAGAATGAACTCAATTGCTTTTTAATTCATAGTAATAACAACATTTTTCTGGAAGAATTGTTGTCTATAGACCAAACTATAGTATCACAAAACCATGCCAGGAATTTACCAACCTCATCTTCTAAAATCACACCATATTCCTCAAGATAAGTGTCATGACCTCATTTTAACAAGTGAGGAAATGAGGATCAGAGAGATTCAGCCCCCCTCCCGAGTTACACTGCAAGTCCAGGCTTGCTCCCTTTCAAAGCCTGTGCTCTTTCCATTGAGCCATGCTGCAAGATGCTCTGCAGAGACTTCTCCAGATGCATTGAGACAGGGAAGGAAAAAAGAACACAAAGACCCACAGAAAGCAGTGAGGGGAGAAGACTCAGACATAGGAGTTAGGATTTGAATAAAAATTACAATGAGTTCACAGTTTTACTAGGATAGGACTCTGCATCTAGGCTCTTCCTGTTCCCAGAGCTTCCTTTATGAGCTGGTGCCAGAGAAGCATCTCAAGCCAGGGCAGAGGGAAAATGTCCTGCTCCATCACAAAGTGCCCCAATTGACAGGAATGCTCAGCAAAAGCAAGGAAACGGCCCTGGAATGTCTTCTCTGGCCTTGTGACCCCACTGGGATGAATTTTCTTGCACTCCTGGTCCTGGAAACATCTTCAAGGAGCCCAAGTCACCCAGTGAAACAGTCCTGACATACACACACTGCCCAATTAGAACCATGTTGCACAGAGTAATGCTCCTGTATGGATTACTGGTCTACCAGGTGGACATGAAAGGCTACGGGAGAAACCAGGGGTAAACAGGAGATGCCTGAGCAGCTCCTCAGCTATGTTGGGTTCCTGCATCCACCTCTTGACATGTGCTGGGAGCAGCAGGAGCCTCAGAGCACACCTCCACACCATGGGCTTTCAGATCAGACGTCAAGTCATATCAAGGTTTTCCATTTATTATGATCTGAGGAAAGTCACCTGAATTCTTTCTGTCTTAGCCACTCAGTTGAAAAGGCTTATTTACAGGGTTGTCTCAAAGCAAACAGACTGTAGGTATGCAAAATATTTCAGATGTTTCATATTATTCTCCAGCCAAGGAATATCCCCATGGAATGCTCAGTCACTCTTACATGATAAATCCCAGTAAGACAAGAGTGAACAAAATGAAGTATATGCGAATGTCTCAATATTGGACCTAACAAATGTCATTATAATTAATTACATATAAAGCTGCCCCACCCATGAAATTGGGAACAGATGAATGGATAAAGAAGATGTGGTATATATACACAATGGAATACTATGCAGCCATCAAAAGAAATGAAATCTTGCCATTTGCGACGACGTGGATGGAACTAGAGTGTATCATGCTTAGTGAAATAAGTCAATTGGAGAAAGACAACTATCATATGATCTCCCTGATATGAGGACATGGGGAATTCTTTTTTTTTTTAAAGATTTTATTTATTTATTAGTCAGAGAGAGAGAGCGAGCACAGGCAGACAGAGTGGCAGGCAGAGGCAGAGGCAGAGGGCAAAGCAGGCTCCATGCTGAGCAAGGAGCCCGATGTGGGACTCGATCCCAGGATGCTAGGATCATGACCTGAGCCGAAGGCAGCTGCTTAACCAACTGAGCCACCCAGGTGTCCCGAAATTGGGAATTCTTTAAAAAGGTGAGCATGCCCACCTTTGCCTTTCTGAAGGTTATAGTGGGCTAGTACCAATTGGTTCATTAAACAAATATTTCTTCAGTGAAGCTCTTGTTTGTTCTCTCCTATTTCGCTCTGTTATTTATTTATTCATAGCCCATAAAAAGCTGTTAGCTGGAAATGCTCAACTTTCCTCATGACATTCCCCAAAAGGGGAGGTGGTTTCCCTTCATGGAACATTTTTTTTTTTCAGTCAGTTAAAGTCTTTTCCCTCAAAAAATAGTTGTAGGAGCTTGTAACTGAGTTCAAATCACCCAATAGCAGTAGAAAGTTCTCGTAGCCATCAAGTGACTCAGAGAACAATGTGAGTTCATAGAACCTCTCTGGAAAACATGGGATCTCAATGCTAAGGCCAGAAAGTTCCAGAAAGATGAAGAGGTGGACCAGCCTCTTCCTCCCCCAGAAAACCAGGAAGAGCATTGTTCTCCAGGGCCACCCTCCCAGAGTGTAAATGTGTGCCAGTGCTGTCCTCCTCAGGAATCTCTAATGACCTCCCACCCCCTATAGCTAAAGCCCAAACTTCTTAACATGGCATCTAGCATTATTTTAAACTAGACAATAACCCAATTTTTGTTTATGTCCTACCACTTCGCACAGGCATTTTCTAGCATTTTCCTGCTACACACCGTTGCATGTTCTGTTGCTGCCCCAGCTGATGGCACCCTCTCAGTCTACCAGGTCTAGGACAAACACCACCTCCTGTTTCGCGCCTCATTTTTAATCTCCATGCAGCTTGCAAGTTGAGAAGCTGTGACTCAAACCACGCTACTTAATTTCAAATCTCATAATTTTTGCACTATTCTACAATGATTTCTGAACAGTGATGTTGTTTGTAAAAGATGGATCTCAGTAAAGAAATTCATTTTCTTCTAAAGATGTATTTTTTAAAGTCTTGATCAGATTAGCAAATGCCATATTTAGGATTGAATTCATGGGTGTAGAGGTAAGCACTTATTACTATACAGCTAAAAAGATGTAATTAGCAAACTAAGGTAGAGGGATTGATTGTTCTACTTGACCCACCAGGAATCAGAGAACACCAGGGAGGAGACTTGCCTCCAGATGGTGGGTCTTCAATTTAAGTCGGACTGTCTGCTTTCATCTGGGAAGCTGCCAGCCATCAATCCTCCCGAAGGGGAGACTTGATGGCTCAGACAGTTTCTTACTAGGCATGGGACCGGCAGGTTCACTGCTTCCCCTAGGACATAGAAATAGGGGGAAAGGAAGGACAAAGGAAGAGTAGCCATAGGCGGCCCCCTTGTGTAGAGACTCCTACCACACCTTTTCCCACCACTTCTGCCAGTGATCCCTGTGAGCAGTGAATCACGGTGTGTGCGGGTTTACTTGGGAAGTTTGGCCATTCCTTCTGTGGAGTCTAAGCACATTGCAATATGTCAAATGGTGTTAAGGAAGAAAGGGAAGGGGGACGAAGGAGAAGAAAGCTAGCACTTATACACTGAGAGAGGCCATTTCGGATACTTAAAACTTGTAAATCATACACGGAGCCTAACAGCCATATGGACGTTTAATATTCTTTCTAGAAACTTGCACATAGTTGTATTTACATGCAGCTTTAAATTAGTTTTTTATTACTCTAATTCTTGGTCTGAACATATGCCATGGATCATAAAATATTTACTCTGTGCACATATAGTACCCTCATGGAAGTGAATAAACATTCAAATTGGAATCCAGTTAATCTAAGAAACCCTCACCAGAGAGTTTTGTTTGTCTGCCTTCATTTATTACCAGGGTTTAGCGTCTCCAAGCAAAGGTGCGACTCCAAGTATATAATCTAAGTGAGTCCTTCAGACATTTTGGTGTCTAATTGTTGATTTTGGAAAGAGGTGGAAAATGTCTATCTTTGGACTGAGCTCATGTGACTCAATATAAAAATCATCATTTCATAGGATGTCTCCAAATTGATGTACGGTCTACAAAATTCCATCAAATGGCCAAGAAAATGTTCTTCCTGGGGAGTTTCAAGGTTGGCTAGAAAGTATACATTGGTCTGAATTCCTAAATTCGTTAAGATGCTTTTTCTTGGGGTGCCTGGGTGGCTCAGTGTGTTAAGCCTCTGCCTTTGGCTCAGGTCATGATCTCAGGGTCCTGGGATTGAGCCCCACATCAGGTTCTCTGCTCAGCAGGGAGCCTGCTTCCTCCTCTCTCTCTGCCTGCCTCTCTGCCTACTTGTGATCTCTCTTTCTCTGTGTCAAATAAATAAATAAAACTAATTTTAAAAAGATGCCTTTTCTTTATAGTGCCTTCTTAGCGACAATAAGTTCTATTAGATTTTCATTGAAAAGAGGTAATAATAACAACAACAATAGAATCATTGTTGTTGTTATTACTATTATTACTATTATTAAGAACTGTACTGACCTTTACTAGTCACAGCTTCAAAAAATTATGCTGAGTGGAGGGGGGCCTGGGTGGCTCAGTCAGTTAAGCCTCCGGATCCTGATTTCAGCTCAGGTCATGATCTCAGGGACGTTAAGATTGAGCACTGCCTTGGGCTCCATGTTGGGTTTCACACTGAGCCTAGAGCCTGCTTAAGATTCTCTCTCTCCCTCTCCCTCAGCCCCTCCCCTCCTACTCATGTGCTCTCTTCCTCTCTCTATAAAAATACATACACGCATGCATACATACATACATACATTAGGTGAGTGGGACTTAATTTTCCTCTCTAGATGTGGGCAGGACTTAGTAACTTGTGCCCAATGAACAGAGCGAGCAGAGATCAGGTCACTAAGAGCTTTGGGGGGCGGGGATGAATAACCAAAACACAGAGGATTTTTAGAGTGGTGAATATTCTGTGAGATGCTATAGTGATAGATAGATGTCCTTATATACTTTTCAAAATCCATAGAATGGGCAAGACCAAGTACGTGCCCCGATGTAAACAATGGACTTTGAATGATAATGTGTCAGTGTATTAAGTGATGTCAACAAATGTATCACTCTGGTGGGGGATGTTGATAGTGGGGGGGGTGAGGTGGGGGCGGGATATGGGAACTCACTGTACTTTCAGGTCAATATCTCTGCCTGAATCCCTGCCTGAATTCCAAAGGCAAGTCGATGGCAAAGTGCCCCAGACTGAAGGTATCATCTGAAACATCACTGCTCACCAGTCTTGCTCCCTCTGCATTTTTGATTTTCATTAATGATCTAATAATTTATCTAAGGTTCAATATTAATTTTCTACTCCTCCTCTTTTGTGCCTCAAATCTATCAGTCACAATGTTCAGTTGAAATCATTCATGTATATCTCTTTCAAGTCCACCCTCCTCTTTCCATTTCCCCAGCACTAGACCGAAAGGATTCTTTAGCCCTTCTATCCTCTATTCTGCCCTCCATCGTTCCTCGGGAGAGGCCTTCCAAAAAACAGTCTCATTATTCTCTTTCTGGCATCATAGTCTCCAGGCACATTCTACTACTCCCAGAATAGGTCCCAGAATAGGACAAATGCTTGTTCCATTGCATAGAGCTTCATATTGATTCCTGCAAACATCAGACAGACCCTTTCTAACCTCATGCCTCAGTACCTGCTGGTCTCTCAGTCCTGACTGAGAGTCTTTCCCCCACTCCTGCTGACACTGTCCTCTCTATCCTTCAAGCCAAAGCTTAGGTACCCCTTCCTCTTGGAATCTTTTCCTATTAATCTCCCATATCCTGCAGACTGAGGTGATGGCTTCCTTAGCTGCACAAAGCATTTTACTAGGGCTTGTAAGAGCACTGTATGTCCAGTTATGTGCCTCTCTCATGAGATCATGAGCTCATTCATAACCAAACCCTGTCATTCCTCTTTGCATAGCCTAATACTTGTCACGTATTTAGGGCTAATGCCTCAAGATTTCCACCAAACTCCTCCATCACTGAGAAGCTGAATGCCTTCAAACAAACTAGCATCCTTATATGTCTGTGTGGTGTGAGTGCATGGGCAGCATAAGATACCCATATCAACGTTCATCTCTTTCGTGCAATTTACCCGTGTCAGTGCTGGTATATATCATTCTTTCTTCACTTATTCTGATTCATTTAATTCATTAATCCATTCATTTGTTCACATTTGTGTTAGACAAAGGATGGTTTATTCAAGGATGACCTTGAATAAAGAATGCATTGGGGTGCCTGGGTGGATCAGTGGGTTAAAGCCTCTGCCTTTGGCTCAGGTCATGAAACAGGGTCCTAAAATTGAGCCCCACATTGGGCTCTCTGCTCAGCAGGGACCTTCCTTCCCCCTTTCTCTCTGCCTACCTTTCTGCCTATTTGTGATATCTCTCTGTGTTAAATAAATAAATAAAATCTTTTAGAAAAAAAAAGGAATGCATTTTTTTTTCAAAAACTATCGGTAGAGCAAATTTGACTCTTATCTTTAGGTTCCTCCTTGGATGCAGTTCGCAGATGAATGACCACAAATGCCTTACTTGTGAGAGCAGTGAGAGTATCAGAGGTTTGGACTGAAGCTGGCTCTTGGTCAGTTTTGATAACTGTGTCTTAAAATCCTTTTCCATAAAGAATGAATCAGTGTTTGTGGCAGATAACCATCCCAGCTGAGAGGACTCCGTATAATGCAAGTATTGCATAATCATGTTATTTGTATTCCTTGACAGCAGAATTTACAATGCCTCGTTTAATGAGAAATTGAATGGAAGATGTGTTTGAAAAATTAACCCATTTTAATAATATATGGCACTGATATTAGCCATCTCTGGCAAAGCTTATACCTATAAACTAAAAGAGTATGAATACCAATTACAATAAAAATAATGAGATATGTATTATTTCCCTAAGAAAATTACTTTTAAAAATATGCATTTTGACACCTTCAAGATTAATTACACAATTATGCAGTTCCAAAGTGTAATCAGTAAAGTTCTAAGCAGCAGTGAGTGAGCATTCATATTTACAAAAAATTCAAAACCTCACTTCTGATGAAACTTGCATTACAAAGTCATTGGAATTTAGAGAATATAAGCTTTCAATAAAAATATTTATCAGTCTTCTATCCAGCAAAGTCTTGGGACTGGGAGTAATTTAACAATAGCAACGAAATAATGATTAGAAATTGCAAAATACACTGAGTCAAAACAAAGGCTGAATATCGAAAAACCAGATGAAACAAAGTTGTTTACCAAAGGGAGTCTGGAGAAATGGATTTAAGAAGGAAACTCATTCCCAGAAATGCTTTTACTTTGCTTAATAAAAGTGCTGCTTTCAAAAGGCAGGCATTAAGGGGAACAAACCAGGAGAGAAATCATAGGTGAGAAATTAGTATTGAGGTTCAATAATTTCCAACTCAGGCCCTTGTACTTCTGAAAATCCAAGCCAAAACACTGTGTAACACACAGCCCAAGTAGATTCAGGGTGTCCTGGGGCCTTCCTAACAACCAGATGACCCCTAGATTGTCCCAATGAGTGAATGATCATCTGTCTTCCAGAGATGAAGCTCACCACGTCACACAGATGAAAATCCAAAGTCAGGCAGCTCTGATTATCAGAAAGTTCTTCCTTATATTAAGCAAAAACAAAATTCCTCCACTCTTCTGAATCATAGACTCTAATTTGAGTCCTTGGTGACAACTGCCATCTTGCTCAAGACTGCTCTGCTGTTATTTGAAGACAGCCAACCACCATGCTTCCTTTCTCCTCCCCATTTCCAGGCTTCTGTTCTCCAGCTTCAATAACACCAATTGCTTACCTCAACGAATAGTTTCCCATACTCCCCCCAGTGTTAAAATTCCTAGATAACTAAACCCAGGCCTATCCATCCAGCTGTCACTATTCAGACTAAGCTGACTTGTGGCATATGTAACTTTCAGTAAATGTTGTTCGGATGAATTGCTGTCTATCCTCTCAGTAACTGGGTTCTTCTCCTTTAATCTCACCTTTCATAAAACAAGGTTCATTGACATTGTTCTGTCTATGTCTCATCTTCATACTTGGATAAAGGGTCACTAAGACATAAAGGGTCTAAACATAGGCTTCCCACAGGTAGGATAAAAGAAGATGGGATCTGGGGAAAGGAGTAGTGAATCTCACTTCTGAGAGAATAAAAGCAAACATGATCTTTCCAAAAGAGCCAAGCCAGAGAAAGGGACCAACAGAACTTGGTAAGCCCTTGATAAGAACTTTTACTTCTCTGTATTTATAATTCTTTATTCATGTTTTCCCATAAGAGTAACTCCTTGGAACAAAATTCTTAAAGCTTTATAAGTTTGAGCAGCGAGAAAAAGCCAATTTCAGAGAGGTGAAAATCCTTTCCTCTTAAATAGAGGAGGGTGAGAAACCAATGAATATGAGGGAAAGGGCTGTCCCAGGCCTAAGATGAATGAAGAAAATAAGAACCAAAGCCTGACTCAGCCATGGAAGGACTCTGAGGCTTAGCAAAAGAAACACTGGGGTGGCTGTTCCTGATTCCTGAGGAATCATAGGGCATAGAAACTACATATTACATCACATTATCATCAACATCTTTCATGGGCATGGAAATGGGATCCTAGGGCTTTTTTCAGAGCAATCATCATGGCCTTCCAGAGGTCCATGGAGGCTGGTAACCAAAAAATCCGGGACAAACTGTTGGCCTTGCCCTTAGCTTGCCCATCTCAGGAGTGAGGCTTCTCTCTCCCCCTCAACATTCCCTCTATGTTAATTGATGAGGAGGAGGCTTTTTTGTGGCAGGAACCAAAGATTGGAGGCCTAAAAGATGAAAGCCCCTTGCACAAAACTCCTCCTGGTGTAAGGACTGAAACTCCAGAGGACATTGATCTCTGCCTAATCACCACATACAAATGGTAAGTACCTCAAAACTGGGCACGACATCTTACTTTCTTTTTGAACATTTCATGCTCATTTCTAGAGCATGGAATGCCAGTCAGTCCAGCCTCCAACACATGCTTCTTTAAGTCCTTATAATTAATAAGATGGCAGAAATTGAAACACACAACACAGTAAAAACATAAGGCATAATTACAACTGCATATTTAATAACTTATAAAGTTAAATACATTCTAAACAACTGATACCTGCTTATGAGGAACCTAAAAATGCTGATTTACACATATATGGTATTACATATTTATTTATTAAAAAGATCATGAAACATCAAAATCCATTTTATGCATATAACCCAACTAAGAAATAAGAAGGAGTAAGAAAAATCATAGCCACGTATCCATAAATTTATCACACTAGTATCACAAAAATAATGCAATATTAACTGTTACAGAGCAGATTATTTCATTTTATACACACTGTGAGATTTATGTTTCTGAATAGGTCTATTACAAATGCCTAGTATTAAAATGCTAGTAAACTAGTGACATGCAAGATAGCATGTGCTATTTCTAGATCACACATCAACCAATGCCTACAACAAATACATGCAAATAACCTGTTTTGTATATTTCAAGATACGTAACATCAATTTCGTTTTAAAATCTTTATTCATGCCATGGTCATATGCAAGAGCTGGTAGTTAGCAGACAGTGAAAGTCTTGACAAATGTTAGATAAATGCTAAATCCACTCTAGATCAGGGTTGTGAACATCTGGAAAAAGCTATACTTGGCCTGAAAATGAGTCACAGAATGTAAAATATCCAAAATATTGACTTACTCACCGTCTGTTATTTTGTGGAAAGGAACAAGGAAGGGATTTTATTGCTGATACTAGCATAATAATCTTAACACTTTATGGAAAGACAAAAAAAAAAAAATGAGCTGTCAAATGGAAACTACTTGATTGGAGTCTTTCCTAGGAAGATAGTTTCAACACAGCTCTCTTAATGCCCCAACCCACCCCATATAAAATAGGCCTACATTTCTTGAAGATCCAGAATACTAGACATTACAAATAAGGATGGCCTAGAGAATATAATCTTTGGAAGTCTTTTTTTTTAATTTGTTTATTTTCAACGTAACAGTGTTCATTGTTTTTGCACCACACCCAGTGCTCCATGCAGTACGTGCCCTCCCTATTACCCATCACCTGGTTCCTCAACCTCCCACCCCCCCGCCCCTTCAAAACCCTCTGGTTGTTTTTCAGAGTCCATAGTCTCTCATGGTTCATCTCCCCTTCCAGTTTCCCTCAACTCCCTCTTCTCATCTTTGGAAGTCTTTAGACTGGTAACCACATGGCTAGGACCCTGTTGAGAGATGATTTAGTCTCATATTGAACAGCTGTTTTGGGGATGGAAGAGTATATTCTTTTAATGGCTAATCATCTATCTTGTGTGGTTTTCTGGAAGTAAACAAGACATCAAACAGAAACTCAGGAGACTGAGAAAATGATTCAACAGATTAATCACAGGTCAATGACTTGAAGTCAAATATGGATACCAGAGATGAGCTCTGATCTTGAGGATCAAGATGACATGAACCGAGTTTCCCAATACCTCTCACATCCCAGGCACCATGGTAGGAAGAAATCATGATAAGGGGTGAGGGATTGAACCACCTGAATTTTTATCTTGATTCTGATACCAAGAATCCCTTTGATGTTGGCAAGTTCATTTATTTTCTGGGTCTCCGTCTTCCAAAGTAGTGGAACATATCCTTGCTCGAATCATTTGCTTTTTGTGAAGCTCAAGCAACAACATGAATGAAAGTATTGAGCCCTTGTGTTGCATCATTGTACAACATACAATGATGATATGGCCCTGATTCAGAATAAGGGCATCAATTGTCCATATTTTTTTTTATTTTTTTTTTATTTTACCCTTTTTATTTATTTATTTATTTTTCAGCATAACAGTATTCATTCTTTTTGCACAACACCCAGTGCTCCATGCAAAACGTGCCCTCCCCATCACCCACCACCTGTTCCCCCAACCTCCCACCCCTGACCCTTCAAAACCCTCAGGTTGTTTTTCAGAGTCCATAGTCTCTTATGGTTCGCCTCCCCTCCCCAATGTCCATAGCCCGCTCCCCCTCTCCCAATCCCACCTCCCCCCAGCAACCCCCAGTTTGTTTTGTGAGATTAAGAGTCATTTATGGTTTGTCTCCCTCCCAATCCCATCTTGTTTCATTTATTCTTCTCCTATCCCCCTACCCCCCCATGTTGCTTCTCCATGTCCTCATATCAGGGAGATCATATGATAGTTGTCTTTCTCCGATTGACTTATTTCACTAAGCATGATACGCTCTAGTTCCATCCACGTCGTCGCAAATGGCAAGATTTCATTTCTTTTGATGGCTGCATAGTATTCCATTGTGTATATATACCACATCTTCTTTATCCATTCATCTGTTGATGGACATCTAGGTTCTTTCCATAGTCTGGCTATTGTAGACATTGCTGCTATAAACATTCGGGTACACGTGCCCCTTCGGATCACTATGTTTGTATCTTTAGGGTAAATACCCAGTAGTGCAATTGCTGGGTCATAGGGTAGTTCTATTTTCAACATTTTGAGGAACCTCCATGCTGTTTTCCAGAGTGGTTGCACCAGCTTGCATTCCCACCAACAGTGGAGGAGGGTTCCCCTTTCTCCACATCCTCGCCAGCATCTGTCATTTCCTGACTTGTTAATTTTAGCCATTCTGACTGGTGTGAGGTGATATCTCATTGTGGTTTTGATTTGTATTTCCCTGAGGCCGAGTGACGTGGAGCACTTTTTCATGTGTCTGTTGGCCATCTGGATGTCTTCTTTGCAGAAATGTCTGTTCATGTCCTCTGCCCATTTCTTGATTGGATTGTTTGTTCTTTGGGTGTTGAGTTTGCTAAGTTCCTTATAGATTTTGGATACTAGCCCTTTATCTGATATGTCGTTTGCAAATATCTTCTCCCATTCTGTCAGCTGTCTTTTGGTTTTGTTAACTGTTTCCTTTGCTGTGCAAAAGCTTTTGATCTTGATGAAATCCCAATAGTTCATTTTCGCCCTTGCTTCCCTTGCCTTTGCCGTTGTTCCTAGGAAGATGTTGCTGCGGCTGAGGTCGAAGAGGTTGCTGCCTGCGTTCTCCTCAAGGATTTTGATGGATTCCTTTCTCACATTGAGGTCCTTCATCCATTTGGAGTCTATTTTCGTGTGTGGTGTAAGGAAGTGGTCCAATTCCATTTTTCTGCATGTGGCTGTCCAATTTTCCCAGCACCATTTATTGAAGAGGCTGTCTTTTTTCCATTGGACATTCTTTCCTGCTTTGTCGAAGATTAGTTGACCATAGAGTTGAGGGTCGATTTCTGGGCTCTCTATTCTGTTCCACTGGTCTATGTGTCTGTTTTTGTGCCAGTACCATGCTGTCTTGATGATGACAGCTTTGTAATAGAGCTTGAAGTCCGGAATTGTGATGCCACCAACTTTGACTTTGTTCTTCAATATTCCTTTGGCTATTCGAGGTCTTTTCTGGTCCATATAAATTTTAGGATTATTTGTTCCATTTCTTTGAAAAAAATGGATGGTATTTTGATAGGGATTGCATTAAATGTGTAGATTGCTTTAGGTAGCATAGACATTTTCACAATATTTATTCTTCCAATCCAGGAGCATGGAACATTTTTCCATTTTTTTGTGTCTTCCTCAATTTCTTTCATGAGTACTTTATAATTTTCTGTGTATAGATTCTTAGTCTCTTTGTTTAGGTTTATTCCTAGGTATCTTATAGTTTTGGGTACAATTGTGAATGGGATTGACTCCTTAATTTCTCTTTCTTCAGTCTTGTTGTTGGTGTACAGAAATGCAACTGATTTCTGTGCATTGATTTTATATCCTGACACTTTACTGAATTCCTGTACAAGTTCTAGCAGTTTTGGAGTGGAGTCTTTTGGGTTTTCCACATATAGTATCATATCATCTGCGAAGAGTGATAGTTTGACTTCTTCTTTACCAATTTGGATGCCTTTAATTTCTTTTTGTTGTCTGATTGCTGAGGCTAGGACTTCTAATACTATGTTGAATAGCAGTGGTGATAATGGACATCCCTGCCGTGTTCCTGACCTTAATGGAAAAGCTTTCAGTTTTTCTCCATTGAGAATGATATTTGCGGTGGGTTTTTCATAGATGGCTTTGATAATATTGAGGTATGTGCCCTCTATCCCTACACTTTGAAGAGTTTTGATCAGGAAGGGATGCTGTACTTTGTCAAATGCTTTTTCAGCATCTATTGAGAGTATCATATGGTTCTTGTTCTTTCTTTTATTAATGTGTTCTATCACATTGATTGATTTGCGGATGTTGAACCAACCCTGCAGCCCTGGAATAAATCCCACTTGATCGTGGTGAATAATCCTTTTAATGTACTGTTGAATCCTATTGGCTAGTATTTTGGCGAGAATTTTTGCGTCTGTGTTCATCAAGGATATTGGTCTGTAGTTCTCTTTTTTGGTGGGATCCTTGTCTGGTTTTGGGATCAAGGTGATGCTGGCCTCATAGAATGAGTTTGGAAGTTTTCCTTCCATTTCTATTTTTTGGAACAGTTTCAGGAGAATAGGAATGAGTTCTTCTTTAAATGTTTGGTAGAATTCCCCTGGGAAGCCGTCTGGCCCTGGGCTTTTGTTTGTTTGGAGATTTTTGATGACTGTTTCAATCTCCTTACTGGTTATGGGCCTGTTCAGGTTTTCTATTTCTTCCTGGTTCAGTTGTGGTAGTTTATATGTCTCTAGGAATGCATCCATTTCTTCCAGATTGGCCAATTTGTTGGCGTAGAGTTGCTCATAGTATGTTCTTATAATTGTCTGTATTTCTTTGGTGTTAGTTGTGATCTCTCCTCTTTCATTCATGATTTTATTGATTTGGGTCCTTTCTCTTTTCTTTTTGATGAGTCTGGCCAGGGGTTTATCAATCCTATTGATTCTTTCAAAGAACCAGCTCCTAGTTTCATTGATTTTTTCTATTGTTTTTTTGGTTTCTATTTCATTGATTTCTGCTCTGATCTTTATGATTTCTCTTCTCCTGCTGGGTTTAGGGTTTCTTTCTTGTTCTTTCTCCAGCTCCTTTACGTGTAGGGTTAGGTTGTGTACTTGAGACCTTTCTTGTTTCTTGAGAAAGGCTTGTACCGCTATATATTTTCCTCTCAGGACTGCCTTTGCTGTGTCCCACAGATTTTGAACTGTTGTGTTTTCATTATCATTTGTTTCCATGAATTTTTTCAATTCTTCTTTAATTTCCTGGTTGACCCATTCATTCTTTAGAAGGATGCTGTTTAGTCTCCATGTATTTGGGTTCTTTCCAGCTTTCGTCTTGTGATTGAGTTCTAGCTTCAGAGCATTGTGGTCTGAAAATATGCAGGGAATAATCCTAATCTTTTGATACCGGTTGAGACCTGATTTGTGACCCAGGATGTGATCTATTCTGGAGAAGGTTCCATGTGCACTAGAGAAGAATGTGTATTCTGTTGCTTTGGGATGAAATGTTCTGAATATATCTGTGATGTCCATCTGGTCCAGTGTGTCATTTAAGGCCTTTATTTCCTTGTTGATCTTTTGCTTGGATGATCTGTCCATTTCAGTGAGGGGAGTGTTAAAGTCCCCTACTATTATTGTATGTGTTGTATGTATGTATGTATGTGTGTATGTATGTATTGATGTGTTTCTTTGATTTTGTTATTAATTGGTTGATATAGTTGGCTGCTCCCACGTTAGGGGCATAGATATTTAAAATTGTTAGATCTTCTTGTTGGACAGACCCTTTGAGTAGGATATAGTGTCCTTCCTCATCTCTTATTATAGTCTTTGGCTTAAAATCTAATTGATCTGATATAAGGATTGCCACCCCAGCTTTCTTCTGATGCCCATTAGCATGGTAAATTGTTTTCCACCCCCTTACTTTAAATCTGGAGGTGTCTTCGCGTCTAAAATGAGTTTCTTGTAGGCAACATACTGATGGGTTTTGTTTTTTTATCCATTCTGATACCCTGTGTCTTTTGATTGGGGCATTTAGCCCATTAACATTCAGGGTAACTATTGAGAGATATGAATTTAGTGCCATTATTAGCCTGTAAGGTGACTGTTACTGTATATTGTCTCTGTACCTTTCTGATCTACTACTTTTAGGCTCTCTCTTTGCTTAGAGGACCCCTTTCAATATTTCCTGGAGAGCTGGTTTGGTGTTTGCAAATTCTTTCAGTTTTTGTTTGTCCTGGAAGCTTTTGATCTCTTCTTCTATTTTCAATGATAGCCTAGCTGGATAGAGTATTCTTGGCTGCATGTTTTTCTCGTTGAGTGCTCTGAATATATCATGCCAGCTCTTTCTGGCCTGCCAGGTCTCTGTGGATAAGTCTGCCGCCAATCTAATATTTTTACCATTGTATGTTACTGATTTCTTTTCTCGGGCTGCTTTCAGGATTTTCTCTTTGTCACTAAGACTTGTAAATTTTACTATTAGGTGACGGGGTGTGGACCTATTCTTGTTGACTTTGAGGGGGGTTCTCTGCATCTCCTGGATTTTAATGCTTGTTCCCTTTGCCATATTAGGGAAATTCTTTCCAATGATTCTCTCCAATAGACCCTCTGCTCCCCTCTCTGTTTCTTCTTCTTCTGGAATCCCAATTATTCTAATGTTGTTTCGTCTTATGGTGTCACTTATCTCTCGAATTCTCCCCTCATGGTCCAGTAGCTGTTTGTCCCTCTTTTGCTCGGCTTCCTTATTCTCTGTCATTTGGTCTTCTATATCACTAATTCTTTCTTCTGCCTCATTGATCCTAGCAGTGAGAGCCTCCATTTTTGATTGCACCTCATTAATAGCTTTTTTGATTTCAACTTGGTTAGACTTTAGTTCTTTAATTTCTCCAGAAAGGGCTTTAATATCTCCAGA
The DNA here is from genome assembly GCF_922984935.1 of Meles meles. NCBI lineage: Eukaryota > Metazoa > Chordata > Mammalia > Carnivora > Mustelidae > Meles > Meles meles. Next base: position 13,600,272 of record NC_060080.1, on the reverse strand, counting down.
GAGGGTTTCTCTAATATCTTCCATGCCTTTTTCGAGCCCGGCTAGAATGTTCAGAATCGTCATTCTGAACTCTTGATCTGACATAGTACCAATGTCTGTGTTGATTAGGTCCCTAGCCTTCGGTACTGTCTCTTGTTCTTTTGTTTGTGGTGATTTTTTCCGCCTTGTCATTTTGTCCAGATAAGAGGATATGAAGGAGCAAATAAACTACTAATAGGGTGGCAAAGACCCCGGAAAAATGCGCTGTAACCAAATCAGAAGAGACCCCAAATTGTGGGGGGGGGGGGAAGGGGATAAAAAACAGGTTCTGAAAAAAAAGAAAAAAAAAAAAAAGAAAGAAAAAAATTTAAAAAATAAAACAAATAAAAAAATAAAAAAGAAAGAAAAAATATATATATTTAGATGAACTAGTCAAAAAACGTTAAAAAAGAAAAGGGTAAAAGTTTTTAAAAAAATTTAGCAGAAGAAGAAAAAAGAAAAAAGAAAAAAAATTGGAAAAAGAAAAAAAATAAAAAATTGAAAAAAGAAAAAAAAATTGAAGTAGCCGCAAGACTAAAGAATCATGGGGAGAAAGCCATGAGTTCCGTGCTTTGCTTTCTCCTCCTCTGGAATTGCTCTGCTGTCTTAGGAATTGAATCTGCTTTCTCCTTGATAGATGAACTTCGTCCTGGCTGGATATTTTGTTGATCTTCTGGGGGAGGGGCCTGTTGTAGTGACTCTCAAGTGTCTTTGCCCGAGGCGGGATTGCACCGCCCTTACCGGCGGCCGGACTAAGTAATCGGCTCGGGTTCGCTTTTGGGAGCTTCTGTTCCCTGAACGCTTTCCGTAGAGTTCCGGAGGACGGGAATGAAAATGGCGGCCTCCCAGTCTCCGGCCCGGAGGAGCCGAGAGCCTGGGGCCCCACTCCTCAGTGCGCCCCCAGAGGACAGCACCCAATCACTCCCGTATCCCCAGCCTCTAGCCGCGCTCCGAGCTCACCCAGCCCGCGACCAGTTCAAGGTAACCCCGAGCTGAGAGTTCAGTCCTCGGCTCTGTCTTTGCAGCCGGCTTCTCAGTTCTAATACCTGCGAGCTCTCCGACACTCTGACACCCCCGATCCTTCTGTGACCTTGCGGGGCCTGGGGCCACGCTGGCCCCGCGTGGGCTTCACCCCGGTTTAGCCCCTGGAGCAATGTCCCTCAGTGGAACAGACTTTTAAAAGTCCTGATTTTGTGCTCCGTTCCTCCGCCGCTTGCCGGGAGCCGGCCCCTCCCCCCGCGGTCTATCTTCCCGTCGTTTTAGATTCACTTCTCCGCCAGTCCTACCTTTCAGAAAGTGGTTGATTTTCTGTTTCTAGAGTTGCTGTTCTTCTTCTCTTCGCTCTCCCGTTGGATTTGTAGGTGTTTGCTATGTTTAGATAAGCTATCGAGCTGATCTCCTGTTACCTGATGTAGTCTCAGGCTGCTACTTCTCCGCCATCTTGACTCCTCCCCTCGTCCATATTTTTAAATAAATTGTAGAAACCTATAGATGAAGGCAGAAAAATAGGTGAGAATCTCTTTCTCTGATATCACTGCTGGGAAATTGCTGAAGCATGTGAAGCTTCAGCATTTAGATTCTGGAGTTGGTATTTGAGTTGTTATCATTCAATTTACAAGAGATTTATTTTCCTTCAGTTTCTTAGAGTCACAGTTAGGCGATGTAAGTCAGATCTGCTTCTCTTGGGATGAAACTCTGGTATAAATCTCTCTATTTGCATAATAGTTTATGGAATGTTTTTCCTAAAATACCTTCACAAGCAGTGATTTACCACGGGACAGCAGAGTATGTAGTATGCAAAGAGAGGATTATAATTCATATTCCACACATGAGGAAAAATCAAATTCAGTTCATTTAAGTCAATTAAAATTAAATATCTTAGTACCTTCTAGTCTGGAGAGGAACACAATAATGCTCTTGGCCACAGTCTAGTTGGAAAGACAAGTAGCTAAATGTGCTTTGTAGTAACTAACTTATAAGTATCTATCATGTGACTCAGAAAAGTTTCAAGCTTAACTGAAAGTTACTCAGGATGCTTGATGAGTCAGAGCAAGGATCTGTTTCTCCCAACTGCCAAGCTAGTGCTCTCTGTACTACTCCATACAGAACTAATGTTCAGTGTATCTTTAACAGATGGCTTTGGAGCTTTTCTTTATTTCCCCCTCCCCCTTTTTTCTTTTTACATTGAAGAGATCTGTTACAGCTTGTAAAATTGGATAACCCAAAAGCTAAGTATTCATCAATAGTACTAAAAATGTGCAAAATTCAGACATCTCATTTTTCTGTTTATGTCAGTAATAACCGTTGGCTTCCAACCACAAGCAAGGTCATGTCTAAGACCTTAAAGGATGAATAGGATTTTCTATAGGAAAAGAAATTTTTAGGAACAACACATTGAAGAAGCACAGAGTGCACCTGGGGTTCAGATTTGCACTGCCATTAAATGAGGAAATGAATGCTTTGACTGTTGCTCATTTCTAAATATGTGCACATACCTACATATGGTGATATAGAGGCTTCATGAAATATGTATAAGCTACTGCCAAATTTCCTAACAGGTATTATGTAACTGTTTCAAAGATATTGATCAGGCATTCCAGCATCATTCTTACAAAGAATTTATTTGTTACATGAGAACTTATATGTAATTATTTTGATGGACTTAACCTAGAGTCAATTCTGTTTACATTTTCTTACTTATTGTATTCACTTTCCATTCATTCAAAAACACTGTCCTCTTTTTTTTCCATGTGAATTCAGAGAGTTTAGTTCGGATAATTTTCATTTTCCTATGGAAAGTTCAATCTTGAGGACAAGAAATTCCTTGTGTAGTACCAAAGACATCATAACCTCACCATTCTAGAAATTACCCTCAAATCTGAATCCAGACAGAAGTAGACAGACTTGCACTGGTCCTGACCCATAACTTCCTCATCTTAGGAGGTGTCCTAAGCTGGGTGAGGGTCATTTAGGGAAAATAAAGCTTCTGTATATACACAAATATACATATTATAAAGCAAAGTGTTTTTAAGCAACTAAATGGAGTGAGTAATAAGCTACGTTTCCAGTAATGTCTCTCTCCATTCTCTATGAAAATGCATTTTTCTTCTTTTTGAATTTGGTTGAATTGCATGATTATTTTTGGCTATGCAGATGCAACCTTTCCATTTTTGGCATATTTCCTCTTCTATATGTAGAAAAGCGATGAGATTTAAAATCATAACTGGGACTGAATCTCTTACTAATAACGTGACCTTGAGAAAGGGCTTGTTTCAAGGGCTTGTTCAGTTTATTATAGTCAGTCATCATGGCCTTCCAAAAGGGTTGATGGAAGCTGGTGGACAAAAAATCCAGGACAAATGGTTAGCTTTCACTTCCTCAATCATAAACATATACTGAGAGATTATAAAAATATCTTATACTTATATACATCAAGGTGCATATGTATACACACACATATACATAAACATCATACATATCTATAAATAACAATATTTACCACACACATTTATTGTTAAATGAGACAGTATGGTATGTTGTTTAATAAGTGTTAAGTCTCCTTCCTTCTCAACTCTGTAACTTATACTGATTGATTAATCTTATTGATGAATTGGACCTATTATGTAATATATTTGTATGTAATCTTTTGTTTCTATTGTTGCCATTCAGTATCAAATCAACATCTAAGAGATCATGATGGAAATCGCTGTCCTTGGTTCTGAATGCCCAACATTACTATCAAAGATGTGGATCATAGACTTGTATCTAGAAAGAGAACAAAAGGTTAAGATAACTAAATATTTCAGGCCCCTGGGTGGCTCAGTGGGTTAAAGCCTCTGCCTTCGGATCGGGTCATGATCCCAGGGTTCTGGGATCAAGCCCCACATTGGGCTCTCTGTTCAGCAGGAAATCTGCTTTCCCCTCTCTCTATATGCCTGCCTCTCTGCCTATTTGTCTGTCAAATAAAGTCCCTTTTTAAAAAAAAAAAAAAAAGATAACTAAATATTTATAGGTTTTCTTATAGATCCAACCCACAACTCTGTAACTTTTTTTTTTACATTTTATTTATTTTTTCAGCGTAACAGTATTCATTCTTTTTGCACAACACCCAGTGCTCCATGCAAAACGTGCCCTCCCCATTACCCACCACCTGTTCCCCCAACCTCCCACCCCTGACCCTTCAAATCCCTCAGGTTGTTTTTCAGAGTCCATAGTCTCTTATGGTTCACCTCCCCTTCCAAATTTTTTTTTTAATAAACATATAATGTATTTTTATCCCCAGGGGTACAGGTCTGTGAATCGCCAACTCTGTAACTTTAACTCAAATGTCAACATAATTTGATTCCACATCAAAAGAAGCATCTCATTACTCAGATGGCTCTGATGTTGAAGAACTTACTACTCACCACAGCAGCTCACTGCATAATTAAACATTGTTGATTATTAGAAAATACTTGTTTTCACTGAGCCCTGTAATCTTACCAAGAAGTCTTTATTATGTCTTTTGGACATATATTAGTTCAACTTATGCTTCATTGAGTCATCTTGATATATTTTTGATAAAGTTCCCTATTAAGGTTATTGATAAGAACATGAGTAAGCCAAATACAAAAGAAATAATTATGAGACATGAAGTTATTACCATGAAGAACAAAAATGGCTACGTAATTTTATCATGTATGTATGAGAGAGAAGGAAAAAAAAAAAAGACAGAGAGAATAGGGAATTTAATAGGAACTTGGAATGAATCAAAACCAATTTTACACATCAACTCTTCCATACAGCATCTATCATTCTCTCCTCTGACTTCATTCAGAATTTTTTTTATTTTTTTTATTTGTTTATTTACAGCATAACAGTGTTCATTGTTTTGGCATCACACCCAGTGCTCCATGCAGTACGTGCCCTCCCTATTACCCACCACCTGGTTCCTCAACCTCCCACCCCCCCGCCCCTTCAAAACCCTCTGGTTGTTTTTCAGAGTCCATAGTCTCTCATGGTTCATCTCCCCTTCCAGTTTCCCTCAACTCCCGCTCCTCTCCATCTCCCCATGTCCTCTATGTTATTTGTTATGCTCCACAAATAAGTGAGACCATATGATACTTGCCTCTCTCTTCTTGACTTATTTCGCTAGCATAATCTCTTCCAGTCCCATCCATGTTGCTACAAAAGTTGGGTATTCATCCCTTCTGATGGAGGCATAATACTCCAATGTGTATATGTACCACATCTTCCTTATCCATTCATCCGTTGAAGGGCATCTTGGTTCTTTCCACAGTTTGGCGACCATAGCCATTGCTGCAATAAACATTGGGGTACAGATGGCCCTTCTTTTCACTACATCTGTATCTTTGGGGTAAATACCCAGCAGTGCAATTGCAGGGTCATAGGGAAGCTCTATTCTTAATTTCTTGAGGAATCTCCACACTGTTCTCCAAAGTGGCTGCACTAACTTGCATTCCCACCAACAGTGTAAGAGGGTTCCCCTTTCTCCACATCCTCTCCAACACACGTTGTTTCCTGTCTTGCTAATTTTGGCCATTCTAACTGGTATCAGGTGGTATCTCAATGTTGTTTTAATTTGAATATCCCTGATGGCTAGTGATGATGAACATTTTTTCATGTGTCTGATAGCCATTTGTATGTCTTCATTGGAGAAGTGTCTGTTCATATCTTCTGCCCATTTTTTGATATGATTATCTGTTTTGTGTGTGTTGAGTTTGAGAAGTTCTTTATAGATCCTGGATATCAACCTTTTGCCTGTACTGTCATTTGCAAATATCTTCTCCCATTCCGTGGGTTGCCTCTTTGCTTTGTTGACTGTTTCCTTTGCTGTGCAGAAGCTTTTGATCTTGATGAAGTCCCAAAAGTTCATTTTCACTTTTGTTTCCTTGGCCTTTGGAGACATACCTTGAAAGAAGTTGCTGTGGCTGATATAGAAGAGGTTACTGCCTATGTTCTCCTCTAGGATTCTGATGGATTCCCATCTCACGTTGAGGTCTTTTATCCATTTCAAGTTTATCTTTATGTACGGTGTAAGAGTTCATTCAGAATTTTTACATTTTCTTACTATATGCTTATTATCTGTCATTCTAATAAACCATTTCTATTTTTCTCTCCTTCAGTAGACTGTGATGGCCTCCAGGACAGAGGCAATATCTTATTTTGAAACATGTGTTTCATATAGTGTACACTAAATATTGGTTGAATGGATGAATTTAATATCAAGAGAAGGAACTGTCAGTATAGTCAGGGAAAGCTTCATCATTATATATATTATATATATATCCTTCATCATTATATATATTTCACATGCTGAAAATGCTGGAAAGAGATTCACATCTAAAGATGGCACCAAGATGCACGAATTCTCTGGCTTTTTTAATTCTGATACTCTCAAAACTAGAACACTAATATAATCATCCTGTGTCTGTACCCAAATTCCTCAATAAGTTTCTTGAATCTAAGCCATACCACTAATAGAAACTGCTATAACAAAAGAAATATTATAAAAATTTCACTTTATGAAACATTCAGGCAAAAAATTCTATTCCATGAAGACCAGGACTTACACAATAATTTTTCTCCATGGATTTAGCTACATTTGGCCATACAGCATGACTCTGTTTCTTTGAGATAGTCCAAAGTGTTCTCAAGTTTTCTCATGAGTCTCTCCTCTGTCTTCTAGGTTTGCAGCATCAGTGTTGAATGGATTTCTAGTAATCAACTGTTATCTGGACTGAATAAATTTTTTCTTCTTTTATATTAGTCACAAAATCACTGTGTTCCAAGAAGTCTCTGCTTGCTTTTTACTTTTAACACATCGTAGCACATTTACTTTTAACAAATTCATATATATTTTATTTTAACAAATATATACATGTATATATTTGTTATATATATGTGTGTATACATGTGTGTGTAGATAAACCTCAAACACTAAATGCAATAAAAATAAAAATAAATATATTAATGTATTTCAAATATCTTAACATTTTATCGATGAAAAAGATAAATAGAACTGATAAAAGATTACAATGAGTCACTCCAGGAAAAGAGTAGCAATAACAGAAACAAAGGGCAAATTATAATAATTCCATTTTTTCAATGGAAAAGACTACATTTAATCAATAAATTCTATTTTAGAAATACCAGAACCCTCATATTAATATTGTTTTGTTCTTTCTCTTCCCAGCAGGACACTCTGCTTACATTTATGAGCTGATTAGTTCTAATTACAATATGCCCATGCTGTGTGTCACATAGACACCTATCCTTACAATCACACTGCAAGAAGAAATTTCCAATAAAATAATTTTAGAAGACTGTGTCTACTCCAGGGACAGCAGTTCTGAGGAGGCAGATGAGAAATCAAAATGAAATCACATGCATTCCTAATTTTTTTTTTATTTCATAGACAAATAACTAACTTCTTCACTTACATACAGAAATTCTGTCCCTGGGTGCTTGGGTGGCTCAGTCAGTTAAGCACTCCCTGATCTGCAGGGAGTCTGCTTCTCCTTCTCCCTCCACTTCTCCCTGTCCCATTTATGGTTTCTCTCTCTCAAATAAATAAATAAAATCTTTAGAAAAAAAAAAGAAAGAAAGAAGTTCCATCCCTAAATTCCATCCCTATATGTCATTCCTATTCTCAACACAATGGTTTGTAGAAATAGAATTTGAGGATAAGTTAGATTTAAAATTTATATAGGAGGCAAAACATTTTAGAGCAAATATAGTATTTGGTACATATGAGGATCTAAAAATATTTTGTGTAAATCAAATTCTATTTTCTATAGACTTATAATGCCAATCCAAGTGTTCATGAGTCTCACAGAAGCACATGTTTTTAAAAGAGTTTATTTATTTATTTGGCAGAGAACACAAGTAGGCAGAGTGGCAGGCAGAGGGAGAGGGAGAAGCAGGCTCTCCGTGGAGCAGGGAGCCTGATGCAGGGTTCAATGCCAGGTCCCTGAGGTCATGACCTGAGCTAAAGGCAAACTCTTAACCGACTGAGCCAGCCAGACACCCGAGAAGCAAACTTTTCAAAGACAGTGCCAATTAGCCTTCAACTACAATGAGTGGATATGAGGAGGCAAGATCAGCTTAAAACTGGTAAATGGATGTCTTTATCATGAGCACAAGAAGTCCATGGAGTAGTCCTCTAGGAGTTGACAAGGTTTGTGTGTTGGGGAAGGTGTTCTATCAGGACCCTCGGTTCATAAACAATGGTAAATGGGGACTGGAGTCAATTTAATGCTCATCCTGCAGTAAGTAAACAGTTGTTACTATGCTCAAGGATTCCGTTAAAGAAACAGACAAGACCCTGAGACTATGGGAAAAACATCTTGTTGAAAGTCTGGTTACCTTTGTGTCTGGTGGATGCAAGTCACTTCTTCTCTTTGGGTCTTTCTCCTAACCCTTAAAAGCCAGTTTCCCTAGGGGCACCGGGATGGCTCAGTCGGTTAAGCCTCCAACTCTTGATTTCAGTTCAGGCCATGATCTTAGGGTCCTAAGGTTGAGCCCCATATTGGGCTCTGTGCTTGGCAGGGAGTCTGCTTCTTTCCTTCTTCCTCTCCCTCTGGCCCTAGCCCCTCCGACGTCCTCATGTGTTCTCTCTTTCAAATAAATAAATAAATGTTAAACAAAGAAAATTAAAAATGAAAAAATGCAGTTTGCCTAGATGGTGGCCAAGTAGCCCCCCAAGTGTAACAATATGTGATTAAGGAATCACACACAATAGACACTGTGATGATGGGAAGTGTGTCTCTACGTGCAGTCCACCTCACATCGCCGCTTGTGGCAATGAATTGCTAAGAATGGAGTCTAAACAAACAGCTTTATGCACATTAATTACTAGTCCTAGAAATGTGAGTTTCTCCTTTGAAAATGTAACAAGATCAATTTCTTGAATATAAGAACATAAGTGGAGGCAGGCGCCAAAGAGAAGTATCTGCACAATACTGGCTCAAAACCATACATTTGAAGAATAATACTCAAGTAAAAGGAAAACTATCATTTCTCAGAGCTACCAATAGCCATTCTCCCAGAAAAAGACATCTTTCTTCACTTTCAGGATGCTGGCCTGTTGGTGAGGGTCTCCCAGGTCCTCATATTTTGAGGTATTTTATATTTTGTTTTATGTTTTTTCATGTTCCAGAATTCACTGTTTATGCACCACACCCAGTGCTCCATGCAATATGTGGTATTTTTAAAACAATGTTGTGTTGTTAGAATTTCGTCAAATGCTTGACACATCAACAGGAGTGCTGTCTGGCCAGGTACGGACTCTAACTCCGCTGTGACCCGGTACAGTGGCTAGTGGAAAGGCATTGTACTGAGCCCTCCTCAACTTACCTGCATATTAGTCAACTGCATAGTGACCGTTTCTTGCAGATATTTTGTAGATATTTGGTGAGAAACAGAAATGTGTTGAAGCTCCAGGCACAATCTTAGACCTTAGGAGGCAACGATGAAGGAGCTATTATTATTTGTGGCCGGCAACCAGCCTCAGAGTCAGGAAATATATGCCTCAAACAAATCTTATATGTTGCTGTTGTTATTCTTTAAGTGACATGGTAAAACAAAAATCCATTAATGAAGTTCCTATTGCTAAAAGAGTATTTTTTTTTTACCTAAATGGTGATTTGATTATTGCCTTACCCTTTGACCAAGAATGATCTAGCTGAACTTTAAATAGTCCCACTTCTACTTGGGTAGCAAGTACATTCCCTCACATGAAAAACCAAGAAAACAGAGCAAGTGTTGATACCTCTAGGTTATAGACAAATAAATGCAGGCTCAGAGAGGTCACAGGTAGCAGAAGTCTGGGGGGGGTGGTGGAGGGGGGGGAGGCACTAAAACCTAGGTATTTAGATTCCAACATAGTGTTTTTTTATTTGGACTTCGATGCTTAATTTGCTGGCCTCATGTCCACATTTCTTACTCTTGCCTGTATGTTAAAAAAAAAAAAGATTAAGTGTAATAATCATATTCCCCAATGTAGGGAGTAAAAAGCCTTGGACTAACAGTTTAATTCACATCAGTTAATCATGACCCACACACATGTGCATGCACACAAACACACACACATATCCTACCTTAATATAGTAAGATAATAAAAAAATTAGTTATTTTAATTTAGTTTCACTTGATGATTTCTGATAAAAGATAAAGGTGATTTCTTATGTGCTATCTTATTCTAACACCGAATTACAGGGAGTTTATTAGTGACATTTTATAAGACATGTACTCATTTGCATCAGAAGCTGGTGCAGCCCAAGCAAAATTAGAATTAGAATCCATCTTCCATAAAAAGAAAGGTCACAATTGGCTTTTCACCAGATGGATTTAAATTTTTTAATACCACAGTACAACTAAGGTGATAGTGGAATGTTACAGGTGCGAGAAAAAAATAATTCACTTTACCATGCAGCATTTAGAAAGAAAATGAGGAAATAGCTCTCTGGCAAATTCAGGGGAGGGGCTTATCACTCCTCCCCACCAAATAAAATATTCATTATATATTATTCATGGTGAATTATACAGTTCTCAAAATCTAACACACAGAATGATCGCTGATAACCAAACTAGCAAGGGGGGCTGAAGAGACCTGGGTACTATGGTATAAATCATTTTGGAGCACAGGCAAATTCTCTGTATTTTTTGTTTGTTTAAGTTATTGGTTATGGTTCAAGGCATGATAAGTTGACAGGGTTTATTTCTTTGATGTTCTTTCTATATAATATTTTAGTCTGAGAGTAAAACTTATTTTTTTGAGAGAATAGTCCTGGAAATAATTTTTTTTAGTCAGTGTTCATTTGTTTTGTTTTTGTGTTCTATCCTGTATTTCAAACACATGGTCAAAAGCATTATGCAGAGATTGATAGCAAAGATGTTTATATGCTAACAAGACAAAATCAGCAGGTGCATGAGCTTTTCTGTTGAGTCACTAAGCAGATCTAAGCATCCATTCTTGGACTCTATTCATAGACCATTCCATAATGACTATTCTGCTACCAAAATGAGGAAAGCAAAGCCATATAAATGAATCCAATCCACAAAGAATTTGCTTAAAAATGACTGATGATTGGGTTAGAGATTGTCGACTATCTTAGAAGTTCAAAGCCATCATCTTCTAAGTTTGGGGTTTGTAATTAATGTCTGCGAAGAGATTATTTTGCTTCTTATCTAGAGAAAACACACAGAAAGTAAAGAAAATGTGAATTCATAAATACAAACATACACACATAGTCGTAAATACATCCCATGAGACAAGAAGAGTAAATTTTTAGTAACTATGATTTATAGCTATATTTTGTCTATGAGCTTATGGTAACAGATGGTGAGAGGAAATAGAAAATCAGTGTGCACATTCATGTTTTTAAAAAGAGAAATGACATTAAATCAAGAAATTCAGAATGAGTGACCCATTTAAAATGCACTCATCCAAGTTTCTATGGAGGCATATTAATTATCATAATTTATCTTTCCTAAGGGGGAAAAATGGCATGACTTAAGTGAGATCCTCATGGTGAGATTATTTATATTTAACTGGAAGATATATGAACTCCATGAGCCAACTTGAAAAATTTTCCTGCATCTCTCCAGCCTTTCCTGACTGCTGCTAGTCCCCTTGATGAGCATGGACTCTTGAATAAGTGCTCACACCTCCAAGACAAGTAGTTTGCCTATAACCTGGTGATCACTGGCCTTTCCCTATTGGCCGGAATGACGTACTGCTTCACAGTGGTCAGATCTTAAAGTCCTTGACAACAGTCTTTAGGAAAATACTACACATTCTTTAGAATTGTGAAGTAAAAAGTATGCATTGCAAATCCCATCCAGAATATCTGTTTTACTAAATATTAACTATTTTATCAATGTGTTCATAAACTAATAGTTGTTCTTAAATATCTACTGGTTTCAAGTAAAAAAAAATCCAAAAAATATATGAAACACCAGTTATTTCTTCTCTCCCATGACACTTGTGATTTCTTATAAGACATACAAATGACTTGAGGAGCTAAAGAACATAATTTATAAAAAGAGAAAATGTTGACATTGCAGCAATATTCAACAATAACCAACAAGAGCTATTCAATATATGACTATCTGCAGAATTAGATATGACATAAGGTCAGTTGGTTGAAAGGGAATCAGAGTGAGCTGCAGCTATGTACTGAGAGGAAATGGGCCTGCTGGGGCGTGGTCACAGTGAGGAAGGATCCCAGGACCACAGCCTAACAAGGCAAACAATCAAGGTGGAAAGATTCAATATATGCAACAGGTGGTTCCATCTCTTTTTTTGCCTCAATGGTGAAAATGTATAAATAACTTTTTTTCCTTCACCAGATCCAAGAGAAAGCAAGATAAAGGAGAGATAAGACCACTAAGCCAAAGAGCATGTAATGTGATGGAAGAAATAGGAAGTAGTAAGGAGAAAGTCTTCCTTACTACTCCAAGAAGAAGTTAAAATTCCCATACATGACCTACACAAAAGCCTCCTAGTTTATTAGCAGCCCTGTCTTCTGATATCTCAAGGCTGAACTCAACTACCCTTGTAGAGCAGATGAAATCTTCATTTGAGTGGTCAGTAAAGAGAAACGTGGCTCCCAACATGTATAATTCTGTAAATGACAGGAATATAATAAACCACAACTGTTTGGGGTCTGACCTCCTCCAGACCTCCCCCATGAATGCTTATTTACACTGAGTTTCTGAATAGAGGAGGAAGGGACATGCAGCCATTCAGTGAGTAAACTTGACAAAGAGCTTCAAACTAAACCTGATACGTTGGGACAAGGCCAGCCCATAGAGAGGGAAAGGTGTAACTCCCCACAGCCTGATAATACCAAACAACCTTTCTCTCCTTTAACTCTCAGAATTTCTGATTGCAGTATTTTTGGCATGTCACTGACAGAGCCCCTCCCTTGACCAAACTTCAGTCAGGCTCCTCTGAATCCTCTCCCCAATGAGGCATCAACTTTTGGAATTTCATGTTCTTCTTTGCATCACTCAGTTTTAGCAAGAATCCTGTCAAGTTGCTTTAGCCAGGATCCCCCACCCTCAGTATTGTCACCCTGGCCTGCCTTCAGCCAGAATCCTATTAGATCTGTTCGACCAAGTATCCCCCATCTCACCCCTGAGCTTTCCTCTTAGTCATTTTCCACTCACTGACACCTCGTTCGTTGCCCTCCTTGGCTATACATTCACATTTTTTTCTGTTGTATTCAGGGTTCAACCTAATCTCTCTCCCCTACTGCAAAGCCCCAGCATAGTGGTCCCTACTCCCATTGCACTAGTCATGAATAAAATATGCCTAACCACTGTAGTAAGTGTCATGAATCATTTTTTCTTTGACATCTTTCCATTAAAGATTTGGATCTTCCATCTTCCGTGAGAGAAAGCGACAAGAGCTTTGCTACCCTAATAGCAATCTCTTTAGGGCTTTATGACCCAGGTCTTAACAGGTGCAGTCCTATCACTGAGCCCAGCAACCCAAGGGTCAAGACTTTGCAAGACAAGGCATCTGAATCTCCCCAAATGTAGTTAGAATATTTGGCACTATTTGTATGTTAGATTAGAAAACCTCCAATAGATCCTTTATCCCAGCACAGATCACACCTTTACGAAGAGACCCAAAAAGAATATCAGACTATTGAAATATGAAAGACAACATGACTGTATGTAAATCTCTGGTCTCAGTGGAATATGGTGGAAATTAATGTAGTGATCTTTCTGAGCATTAACCTTTCCTAACGAGATGGTTCCAATAATTGTTAACTAAATCCAGAGATTATCATGTCCCAAAATAAGCCTTTGCTTCCTATGCAGATCTGTCATGCTCTTGTAAAGAAATCCCTTGTTCAACAAAATGTTTATCTATGAAAACAGGTCTTATTTTAGGCAAAGCTCCCTCAAAAACCACAATATAAATACTCCCTGTGATAGTCATTTTGGAGAGATTTTCAGCACAAGATTCACAGTGATGGGAGTTAGTGAAATTAAAGCTTTAGCACAGAAAGTTTTTCAAAATGAGTCTAGTATATTGAATTTTAAAACTTAACCTTCTTCATCAATTACAATTATAAAAGTTTTGGAAAAGCACTAGTCATGTGCATAGTTCTTAATAAGTATATTGGGAAAGAAAAAATAAAGGAGTAGTGTGAATTTAGACATGTGTACAGATAAACTACATATCTATATTAATGCATAAATACATAATAATCTTGGGATTTGAGGATTTTTTTGATGTTATTTAATAAATTATCCCATGTTAAATAATCACATGACAAGATTAGGCAGTACTGATTAAAATACAAAGGTAAAAAATCATGGAAGCCATGGAGAAACCCTTTAGAATCATTCTAAACAGCTTCATTAATCTGAAAAGTAGATATTGTTATTCCTAGTTTACATAAAAAGGGAAGGTTAGCCCTTTACATAAAGTGACAGCTAGACCACGCCACGGAGCCTTGTGTGGGTTCAAAACTGGATGATACTAGTGTCTTAAAGTGCTCTACTCAGTACATAGGACCTGACCCAGTCTCTCTACTTGAAACTAGGGAGGGCACTGATGTGATGCACTTTCAGTAAAGGCATTCCTTTACTGAAAGGAATGAGAAAAACTTCTGCCAAACACAGATGGGACTAGACAAGCTTCTTGGAGACCAGGAATGACCCAGATCTCCTACTCAGTCTATGATCTCCTCTATGTCACCAACATGGCATCAAAAGACACAAGTATGGACTGAGGCCCAGGAAATCAGTAAAAACAAACATAAAATTGCTAGATGGTAAGCAGTAAACATTGAGGGAGAGAGAGAGAAAAAAATTAATCCTACACAAAATTAGCTTGTATATCAAAATTTTAAAAATTAAAATTTTGTTAGGAGAGATACCCAATAAAATCAATAATTACAACATTATTTTACTTCAGAGATAGTAGATTTTATGGAATAACCTAATTAATACTATGAAACAAATAGTTTATTTCCTCAAATGGAACAGAAGTATGAAAGAAAAACAGACAGAAACAAAACAAGAACATGAAGATAAATAACTCACTCTAAAACCTGGAAAAATATGTTCGTAAATAAGATAGTAGGTAAATGGGATAATCTGTAGACTGAACACAAAGATAGAATGAGTGAATCTGAAGACAGCACTAATGAATCCATCCAGAGTTGCCATGGAGACTGATCGAGAGAAGATTAAAGTGCAGAATCTCTAGTCCACCTAGGAATGTTCATGTTGCTGTTTTCTCGACTTAGACTTCTCACCTCACACTCCTGCCGCACCTGCACAGCTCTCACCTATGTCCCTGTTAAACTCACACCTAATTCTTGAAGACTGAAAACCTTCAAGGAGAGAAAAAAACATCCTTTGCTTTTCACACATGCTCCCTCAGCTAGAAGATTCTAGAAGGAAGTGTGGTCAATGTGGATGCACAAGCTAAGCAAAGGACAGAGAGCAGACCCTGGTGCCACCGTTAAGGGAGTCATGCTAGAGGAGAGACCTGGGCTCCTTAGAAGTGGGTAGGAGTGGCAGGGTTAGGGGACATTGTGTCCGGTATCTAGCACCTTCGTCTTCTCATCTGGTGGGTTCAAGTTTAAGTAGTCAAAGGTGATGCTGTCCTATAAGATCTACGTAGTAATACTGTACCTGGAGAGGAAAGTGTTTCCTTCTTTTCTTAAATGCTTTTACTTGCTATGTCCTTTCTTTACAAATGTTCTGTTTCTTATCCTGTAGCTAACGTAATCATGTCTTACTCTAGAAGGCAGCAGTAGGCTGCCTGGGGCCAGAAAGGAACAAAGAAGCCTGAATGACACTGAGTGACAAGGCTCTCTCATCCCAGAAGGATATTAGTAGCTCCTCAGACCTTCTCTTCTCTCCTTGGTCTAGGTCACAGGGAGCCTTGGTAACACGTAGGGACAGCTGCAGTTCGGTGATGGACAGCTGCAGTTCGGTGATGTACAGCTGGCCATACTTCCACAGGCCTGTTTCCATTCCATTCCATGAGGCAGCCTGGTTTCACAGAAAGGACGGTGGCCTGCAAGTCCTGAGATCTGTTTCCATCTCCAGTACACACCCAGTGAGACCTCAACAGAATCATGCCCTGCCTTCAGACTCATTCTCCTGCTCTGTGAAATGAACAATGTGCTACATCATTCCTAATGATCTCTCTCTCTCTCTCTACCAGCTTTCCTCCTGGTTCTCCAATAAAAAAATAATGTTCGGGGCGCCTGGGTGGCTCAGTGGGTTAAAGCCTCTGCCTTCAGCTCAGGTCATGATCCCAGAGTTCTGGGATCGAGCCCTGCATCAGGATCTCTGCTCAGCAGGGAGCCTGCTTCCTCCTCTCTCTCTGCCTGCCTCTCTGCCTAGTTGTGATTTCTCTCTGCCAAATAAATAAAATATTAAAAAAAAAGAAACACAGTGTAGTATAATTATTAAAAAAATAATGTTCATTGATGGGACACATTTGCTGTTATATGATTCAATTAATTGTAGTTTGCTCAACTTAAATGGTGATGCTATCTTTCTCATGGGACTAGGGGAGAACTAAGTCAGGTAATTAATGAAGTCACCTGCCTAGGACATAGCAGATGTTCACTAAAATGATAGGTTTTACTATTTACACCTATTTGCTAATGATTAAAAAAAATTAAAACTTCATTTAAAAAAATGTGGCAGAGGTCTTCTCAGCCTTGTTGAAAGAAGAGATACTTTAGATAGTCAGAAACTCTGAAATTAAAGCCAGAAGACCCTGATTACAAATGAAGAACACAAAGGCAATGCCAGCCCAGTTAGGGTGGCAGGGGGAGCATGAATGTGGCAAGAGGTTCCAAATGGCTCAGATTCAACAAACATGTGAAAGATCTATGATCTGAGAGTCTTAGAGACACTGTAAGTTGGTGGAGAAGGAGTTGAGTTGCCCCTCCAGGGTCAATTTTTTAGGCTTCCCAGAGAGAATGTTTTTGTGTTGTCTATCTATCCATTGTATCCGTATTTCTCTCAGGATGCATGTGTATAAACACACACATAACATATACTATTTGCACTGGGTGTTATACACAACTCATGAACCACTGAACATTATCTCAAAAGCTAATGATATACTGTACGTTGGCTAATTGAATTTAAATTAAAAAAAGGAAAAGCATATACTATTTGTATATAAATATATATACTTTTATATAAAATATTAATTAATATAAATATATAATCCCCCTTCCTCTATCTTCAAAATTCCAGTGTTTCTATCTGTCCCCAACCTTTCTAAATCCAGTCTCTTCCAGCACTGAGCTGGCTGATTTCTTTGGCTGCAATCTTTGGATATGAGTGAAATAAATCAGCACAGCTATGTTTGGAAGAAAATAATTTCACAACTATAGAGCAACACTTTTCTCCTCAAAGCTGTCTCAACTACCCAGTCTCCTGCCAAAGCAGAAACAATATACCAGCACACCCAAAACCTCACGCTTCACTTTGGTAAAAATAGAAATAGGCTGCACAAAGATTATACATAGTAAATTTTCTTGGGTTTGTGGTTTATTCATTGTGTTAGAAATGTTCTTTTAATAGTCAAAATTCTTCCTTATTGACCCCACCAAAAACAAGACTAATTAAGTCTGGATTATACAGCAGAAGCTGTGAGCCCTCTCATTTTATTTGCAAGCTGAAAATAAGAAATAAAGCCCATATGAGATGTCCACACATCTCAGGCTGGGAAGCTTTGATCCTTGTACATTGGATTTTACATATTCATACTAGAAATAAAGTATCTTATAAATAAATGTCAAGAAATACCACTCTCCTTGAATGTTTAAGTGTGCTGCTCACTGCTGTCTGCTTTCTTAATTTGCAAAGGGAAGGAAAGTGGATATTTCTTGGGGCGCCTGGGTGGCTCAGTGGGTTAAAGCCTCTGTCTTCAGCTCAGGTCATGATCCCAGGTCCTGGGATCGAGCCCCACATCGGGCTCTCTGCTCCACAGGGAACCTGCTTCCTCCTCTCTCTCTGCCTGCCTCTCTGCCTAGTTGTGATTTCTCTCTGTTAAATAAATAAAAAAAAATTAAAAAAAAAAAAGAAAGTGGATATTTCTTTAGCATCCATCATGTTATATTCTCAAACCTGGAGAAGTCTGTCCTTTCACATTTTCATGTTTCTAAAATCAGAAAGCATCTTTTAAAAAATTATTTACTTATTTTAGAGAAAAACAATCAGCACAGAGGAGAGAAACAGAAAAGAGAGTGAAAATCTCAAGCAGACTCCCCACTGAGCTCAGAGTTTGTCCCAAGGCTTGATCCCATGACCCTGAGATCATGACCTTAGGTGAAACCAAGAGTCAGATGCCCAACCAAATGAGCCACCCAGGTGTTTCTAAAATCAGAAAGTATCCTCACAACCAATCTACACATTTAAAACCCCCTTTCACCTCCTTGCAAATTAATAAATCTTGTGATTATCATAATCTATGATACTTTAGAATTAAAAATGCACATTACAACAAAAATTATCACATAGGTTATTTTATTCAACCCTCTGAAACAAGTGTATGTACCCTTATTTTGCAGAAAGGGGAACTGAGATACCTTATGGTTCATTAACTTACCCAAAGTAAAACTTACCCAAGGTCACACAATCAATGTGGGGACCTATTTCACTGGAACCCACTTCTATCTGATTACTATTGCAGTTCTACTACATTATAATGTGGCGAGAGGCACAGAAGAGATGTCTTCCAGAAATACTGCAGTTGAAAAGTCAGCCCTCTAAAAATAAGAAGTCCTATTCCCCACCATTTTTCTTCACTTTCTCCATGCACAAGTCACACAATAATGGAGGCTGAAAAGTTCCATGTTCTGCCTTCTGCAAGCTGGAAAACAGGAAAACCAGTGGTATAATTCATCCAAGTTCAAAGGCCTGAGAACCAGGAGTGCCAGCGTCTAAGGGCAGGAGAAGACGGATGTCCCAGTTCAAGCAAAGGGAGAAAATTCACCTTTCTTCCAGCTTTATGTCCTAGTCAAGCTCTGAAAGGAGTGGATGATGGCCTCCCACACTTGTGAGGATGACCTTCTTTATCCAGTCTACTAATTCAAACCCCTTCCAGAAACACTCTCAGACACCCAGAAACAATGTTTATCAGCTATCTGGGTATCCTTTGTTTCAGCCAACTTGACATGTAAAATTAACCATCACATCCCATTTCTCAAATTAGCGGGGATAAGTATGAAATGTATTCAAAGGTAATGCAACTTATTCTCTAAGTCAATTTACTATTACCTCCAAGTCTAAGTATTTGTGTAGTTTTTGGTTATTTTATTATTGATTTTTTATTTGATTAGTGAGACATCTGAGAGACTGATGGCTACAAAAAGTCTGGAGAATAAACTCTGTCCTGCTGCTGGGGAATGTTGTAAATCCCCAACAGTTTCCTTTGACTAGTTTAGACTTTCTTGGTAAGGAAGTAGATGATAACATCGCACCATATTCCAGGCACTGAGAAGAACGAACAACATCTGTTCAGTCTTATGGTTATTCCTATTTGGGTGCAAGCTGTTTCCCAGAAGCAGCTGCCCTTATCACTCAAGTCGTTTTCCTGAAATCAACAAAACTCATAAATATTCCCCCCAAATACTCATTTAATTCCTGCTGATGCTATTACAAAACCACAGTGTGCATTAATCGGTTTCATTAATTGAGTAATCATAAGAATGGAAAGTCAATAACTCACACACAGGTTTTGTGGCATCAAATTGTTTAATGCTAGAGATCTCAGTTTTTCCTTACTCATTGCAGAAGGATGTGAAGCACATTTGCAGTCTGAGTGCAGTTTTGCAAGCTGTCCCAGAAGAACCCAAATTTGAGGAAGTACCTTCTCCTTACAATAACTAGGTTTTATTAAAAAAAATGATGGATTGGGGGGCAGTTAGCATGATAAATAATTAGCTAATAGATGCAAATTTATTCACCCTGTGTGTACACCAACAAAATGTCACTTAAATACTTTAAAAGATCTTGTCCAATTTCAATATTTATAGGGTAATCTAAGGATGAGAAGAATACTCAACTAAGCTTTCCAATTGAATGTTTAAAGGTCTGGGGCACATGTAATCCAAAACATAGGATGGAGGTAGGAGCAACAATTGAAAGAGAGCATTTCATCTTCCAGGGCCCTAAGGAAAGGGTCTGTTCATTCCCAAAGACAGCCAAGGTTCAAGGTTGAAAATCCTCCCTCTTAGGAAAGATTATTGTATTGATTCACAGGAAGAAAAAAAAATTAAGAAAAACCCTTTTCCTGAGGCTCTAGTGTATAAAAGGACAGAGCACTAAGAACTTGGAATAGGTTAAGAGAAGATAAGAAAGGTATGAAGAGGAAAAAATGGTAAAGGGGATCATTTAGAACTGCATCAATGACGCCTGGAAGGTAGGATGACAGCCCTGTTACTTGCTATTCCTTGGGCAGAGACATAGGGACTGTGACTTCCCTCTTCTCCATGGGGTCAGGTTCTGTACCAGTGTATTGGCAGGGGCAGAATCGAGGTCCAGAGAGTGGGATGAATGAAGAAGGGTCATTCTCTACCCAGAAAATTGGATTATCAAGACAGCTGGGCTGACTAACAAGTATAATCAGTATTTTTAAGTCAATGAACTACATGCTGAGTTAGTACTGAATATTTCCTGTTCTGTTTCCTAAAACCAGATGCTGAGGCCTATGGAGATTAATCAACATTATTGTCATCAGACCTGCTTGTCACAGTCATTCATTGTGGCTTTAGCAATGGCTTAATAAAAGACATTATAGATCCATGTAGCCTTAAAGCTACAAGAAAAGCAAAATTAATCTAGTCAGAGATTAATAAAGAGTTACATTATCTTTTTTACATAAACATATATCATTTTGGTATTTAATTTATTTAATTTTGTATGTATTTAAATATATTTAATATTTAAATTGATTATATAGTACTTATTAATATACATATTAATTTTAATAGGTTAAATGACTCTTCTTCCAGTTGGAAAAAGGAAGAGAAATAGTTATTTCAAGAGTTAGCAAATAAACACTGAATTATTACTACATAAATACAAATAAGTTAGACTCCCATCGTGATCTGATACAGAATGGAAATGGTGAGCTAGAGAAGCAGCTAAGAAGCAAAAAAAAAGAGGTTAAAATGAGAAGATAAGCAGGAATAGAGTACAGAACTAAGAATCCAAACACATATGAACAAATAAGACTGTAGGAGACAAAGAGGAGAAAGGGAGAAGGTTAGGGACTTAGGGAGAAAAATAACAAGGCAGTTGAGATGAAGACATGCAGAGTGAGAGAGATCTAGCCAAAGGAGGAGGAAGAAATGTAAAGAGAGCTATAGAGAAATTAGATTGTTAATGCAGTGGATTCCTGCTTTTCATCACCGAGCCAGTTGCTCATGTGTACCACAAATCTTTAAGTGTTTTGTCTCTTTCACCACACTGGGAAAGAAATACTGTTGGGTTTGGAATAATTACTTATTTATATACACAACAAATGACAGTTAGAGTCTCATGGCTATGGCATTGTTCTAGACACTAGGAGCAAGATACTTCTGATGCCTCATTCCGATTATTTCCTAAGGTCCCTAAAGTTGGAGGAAGGGATTTGCTGATTAAAACAACAAAGTCCATTTTAGACTGGCATCATATTTCATCTTATATGAATGAATGAGTAAATGAATGAATGAATGAATAAGAAACAAGTTCATTTTACCCAGATAATTTAGCTACTACGTGGCTTAAACAGAATTTTAACACAAATTTATCTAATCTAGTCAATAACGAAAATCCAATTTCATTATCTTCAGAGTTCCACATTTGAAGGGATAGTGGCTGAAAACTTTCCAAATTTGGAGAAAGACAGAAATCTAAGATTTTTAAAAGCCTAGACAACTCCATGTAGGATACGCTCAAAGAAATCCAGGTCAAAACACATCATTATTTAACGTTTAAGCACTAAAACATAGAGGTATCTTGAAAGCACCCAGATATAAACAAGGCTTTATCTATAGAGGAATACCAATTTGAATGATGGATTTCTCTTCTGAAACAATGGAGGACAAAGAGAAGTGGCACAGTATTTTAAAAGCACTGAAATAAAAGAACTGTTCATTGCAAATTTCATAACTTAAAAGCTATTCTTCAGGAATGAAAGAAGAATAAAAATATTCTCACATGAAGAAAAACTATAAGCATGTGCCACTTAACAGACCTACTCTTAAAGAATGGCTAAAGAAAATTCTTCAAACAGAAAATAAATGCTTAATGTAGGAAACTTAAAGTACCAAGAAGGAAAAATACAACAACGTGAAGAACCAAAATGGTTAACAGTCATTACCCAAGAATAATCTACAATAGATCATTCTTCTCCTGATGAGTTTTCTAAATCTTATCTGAGGATTGAAATAAAAATTATAATGCCATCTATATTGAACAGTTTTCACTGCTATAATAAAGTATCATAGACTGGGCTTAAGCAACAGAAATTTATTTTCTCACATTCTTGGAGGCAGAAAAGTTTCCAGTGAGGATTCTCTTCCTGACTTACAGATGGCCCCTTTTCATTATGTTCTAAACATGTCTGTCTGTCTGTCTTTCTCTTTCTTTCTTTCTTTCCTTTCTTCCTTCTTTCTTTCTTTCTGATTTTATTTATTTGAGAGAGAGAGCGCGCATGAGCAGGGAGAGGGATAGAGGGAGCAAAAGGGAAAAGAAGACACCCTACTGAACATGGAGCCCAACATGGGGCTTGTTCCCAAGATTTTGAAATCATTAACAGAGCCAAAGTCAGACACTTAACTGACTGAGCCACCTGGACACCCTCTCACATGGCCTTTCTTTAGCACATGCCGCAGGCAGGGGGCAGGTGTGGAGAGAAAGCTCTCCCATGTCTCTTCTTGTGATCCTATTCCATCAGGCTTCTAGTCTTATGACCTCACATAATCTTAATCACCACCTTATAGGTTTTATCTCTCCAAATGCAGCTACACTGGGGGTTAAGACTTCACCTATGAACTTTGGGAGGACACAAATATTCAGTCCATATCACCATCTGAAAGTCAAAACAATGGCTTTTCAATAGTGGAGATGCTTAAATGGAAGTGAGGTTTCTATGTTCCACTCAAGTGATATCATGTCAATATCAGTAGACTGTCATAAGTCACATGTATATTGTAATCCCAAGAGAAATCACTAAAAATCTATACAAAGAAATGCATTCAAAAACATTTCAAGCAAGTCACAGTAGAAGTCTAAAAAATGCTCAAGAAACCTACAGCAAGATAAAAGAAACAGAGGAAACAAAAGAAAACAAGTAATAAAAATTATAAATACACCAATTAAAAAGCAGAGTTTGGCAGAGTAGATTAAAAAAATTAAAGCACAAAATATGACGTTGTACTTTAAAAAAGGGGGAGATGGCGTCCTCAGTGGGGAAATAATAAAATACTTAAAAAAAAAAAGAACTCAGATCTAATTCAATTTAAGCTATAAACTCTACCTTGCATGACCTCTCTGAAGTCAATCTAACTATGCTTCTGATATTGATGACTGATACAGCAAATAAGGACTTGAAGTACAAATTGAACAACTTGTCCTCTGCTGCCTCAACTGGTAGAGCTGATCTAATAAATATAGATTAAATACTGTGGCTGCTCATAGATGACTTTAAAGCACCCCATTGAAAAATAAAACTTGAGGCAGCTGCTTGGTTACTGTAAGGGTCTGGTTAGCCAGAAGGAGTCTTTTAGTTGTAAACTTGGATTGACCCTGCCCCTCCCAGAGGAACTTACTTGCAAACCCTGGATATAGGGGTGGGCCAGGCCGGATGGAGACATCCAATCAGTGGGACATGCATACATTTACTATGGTAAGTTGAAATTCAATTGGCCATCCGTATTGCTGACCTAGCATGACTGTGCAGTTTTCCCTGTGTATTGCAATCCCATTGGCCACCTGTGTATAAGCCAGGCTCAACCACCTCTATGTTAGTCTGTGAGGCTGGAGCAGCGTAGTCGTCAGGAGTGAAGTAGTTGTCAGGGGGTGGCCTCGTCGGGGAGCAGCCTCATCGGGTGGGTGTCCTGGTTGTCGTTGCCTCTTTGTAAGAAATGGCCCCAACTGGTCGGTTTGATTTTCAATGCTTGGCACAAAATAAAGCTTTGCTTGACTTTCACTTTATGTCAGTCTCGTTCCTTTGATCACAGACCCTAAGAGTTAACATGTTCAAACACAAGTGATCTCATAACATTTCTCTTTCGATTGTTCTAGAAATATGATAATTTCAGAGTCTGGCAACACCATTTCCAAGATTTTTATCCCTCTCTTCCCTTAGATAACGTGATGCAAATCGAAGGACAGACATTAACACACTCAGCATATCTGCAAAGAGGCAAAATGAAAAAGCCACAGCAGCTAATCTCAGTGGAATGAAGACACCTGACCTACCAACCCATGTACACGTGAATTTTTTAATATTTTGAAATAAAGAATGTTATTATTACCCCAAGCAGGTGAAGAAAAGAAAAACAGCCCTAATTGGGATTATGTCATAATTACAGAGCATATTGTAGATTTCCAAAGAAAAATGGAAGATACACAGATGTGGAGTATTATGAGAAATATGATGATTTTTCATACCACATCTGTATGATTTTACAGACAGAACTGTAACTTCTTACACTCTTAAGAAGTAAGCTGGTGACCTAGAAGTTGTAAAAAGGGCTTCTGGACCTACAGGTCATGTAAAGAAGTAATGAAGTGCACTGGGGAGAAAATTAAAAATGAAGGTAATCTCTGAAGAGACTCAGGAATCACTCTTAATTCTTTCTCTAACTCACTGTGAAACCCTGGACAGGTCATTTGTTCTCTCCAGACCATGAAGAAATAACAGTGAGGACACTCTGGAAAAAAAAATCAACGGATGGAACGGACTTTTGATATCTCAGGAGAAAATGCCTATCAGAGCATTTATATTTTTACAGGAAAAGCAAAACAAAAATTGGTGGCTTTTCTGCAGAGATCCCTGGAGACCAGGAAAAAAAAAAAAAAAAAAAGCTCTCCTTATTTCATAATGGCAAGGCAGATTGGAATGTTCAATGTCAGATTTCCAGATGGGCAGTTTGGCAGTGAGCTGATAAATGGCCCAGAAATAGAGCCCTAGACACTCCCATCAGGAATACTCCAGCCACAGTGTGTGTCAAGGGAGGTGTATTTCTCAAAGTTTGCATTGTTTGACAAAAGAAAAGGTGGTTCTCTCAATCTAAAATGAGTTGATGCAACAAGATTAAAATAAATAAGTCCTGTACTTCTCCCTTCATCCAATCTAACATCGGGGTTTCTCTCTAAGAGACTCTTTATGGTTTTCTGAAGATGAAAGAGAAAAGCAGAGTCTACAGTCAGATTAAAAAGGCAAGAATATGATTTGAATTCTTGGGTATCATTCCAGTGTTGGGCCAGTTATGTTATATTCAGAAGTGAAACATTCAAAACGAATAATGACGTTTTATGTCAATTATGCCTCAATAAAAAAAATTAAACATCAGCCACACTAAAGAGATGATTATTTTAATCTGGAAATATTTGGAAGTATTATGGGATTAGAGGTAAAGATTGAAGTCTGGGCCCAGAGCAGTAGAATGCAGGACATGAGCACTGTGTGGGCACCAAGAGACCTGTGAGGATTTAAATACTCATGGTGGGCAAATGGTAAAAGAATAAGTATTTCCAATTGACAAGTAGGCCATGGTGATGAGGGAGGACCCTGTCTTCCTTCCACCCAATACCTGAGCCTTCCCCTCACCTCTAGACCTGCACCCCATGACTCCTATCCCCAGGAGCCAAGTCTAAAGATACTTAAAGATACCCCCATTACGTGAAAAGCTCAGTTAGACTGTGGGCTACAGAAATTTGTATGCATTACCTTGAAACTTAACAATAATCTACGTCCTTTCTATGGGGATGTACTTTATAAATTCCAAGTGATTCAAAAAAACAAAAAACAAAAAACAAACACCCCCCCCAAAAAAAAACATTGAAATAAATCTCTTTCAAAACTATTTCCGCAAAAGCACACAACTCCAGAAATCCAAGTATGGCTTGTGACAACATCAAACATACATGTATGATGGTACATTTCCTTGGACACATCATTTAGCTCACAAGAGCAAGAGAAAAGGACATGTTTTATGTCCTCAGGGTATCTAGTCTTAATCAGGATTTCTATATCTTTACTCAAATTTTAATGGCCTGCAAATTTCTATTAAAAAGTTTATATCCAAAGAAACCACTGCAGCAATAGAAAAGATTGGCCAAAAACCAAAGAAACAATAACCTTAAATTGAAATCAGTAATCTTCATTCTTTAAAAAATTCCAAATGATGGCATATTTTTTTTAGCAGAACAGCTTTAAGGAACTGAATTGCCAACATAAGGCAAGAACTATCTTTGTTTTTTCTCTTTTAATTTTATTACTAAAACTAATTACCCTGTCTGAGCCTAAAGAGGAAAGAAATCTCTCTCCATGGTATTAACCCAAATTTAAGTTTCCATAAAAAGTATGTTGGAGGTTGGACCCAATTTGATGTTATGTTTTTTATTTCCATAACACGGCATAAAATACAAAAGCTGTAAAATCAGGTTTATTAAAAAAACAATACTGTTAATGTTTGAAATTTAACATGTCATTAAAACAAAATCATTGTCAATCTCTATGACACATAAAAGATGAAGTTTTCTGGACTTTTCCCCTCCTTCTGTTCCAACTCAAGTACACATTCCAAGTTAATGTTCCTATTTTTTTAAGGAGATAATTAAATATAAAACTTCTGGGTTGGAATAGCCTAGCAGTTTACAAATTCTGCTATAGTGTCTCTCCTGATTTCTCATTAAAATACCCATTGCAGACAAAGTTACAGCTTTGAATATTGAAAATTGCAGACAACCAATCCCCACAACCACTTATTTAGGTATTCACATATATTTGTGAATGTCTGCCAGGTGTCAAGGTTGATGTTGGTGATGGGAGTACACTCATCAGACAGACACAATTAACTGTCCTTAGAAATTTCACAGTCCAGGGAAAGGAGACAGACCCTAATATCTTGGGAATAGTTCAATTAAATATAGTCATAAGATAACAGACTATGGAAAACCCATCTTTGTGCGTGTGTGTATGTATGTATATTTTTAATTTTTTATTTAGATGTTATTTAGTTAACATAGAGTGTATTATTAGTTTCAGGGGTAGAATTTAATGATTCATCAGTCGCTTGTAACACCCAGTGTTCATTATATCAAATGCCTTCCATCACCTAGTTACCCACCTCCACCCCATCCCCCTACCCACCTTCACTCCAGCAACTCTGTTTTCTCCCTATAGTTGAGTCTCTTATGGTTTGCCTCCATCTGTGTTTTTATCTTCTTTTCTTTCCCTTCCTCCATGTTCATCTGTTTTATTCCTTCAATCCCCACAAATTAGTGAAATAGTATGGTATTTTTCTTTCTCTGACTTATTTCATTTAGCATAATATACTCTAGTGCAATCCACATCCTTTCAAAGGGCAATATTTCATTCTTTTTCATGACTGAATAATATTCCATTGTCTGTATGAAAAGCCCATGTTCTGAAACAGTTCCGTTTGGTCAGTTAGGGTGTAGATATGAAGATAATTCAACCCCCCATTGGCCTCACTTATTTAAAACTGAAAGTCAAATAACTGATCTGTTACAGCATAGATCCTTTTTCTATTCAAGAGCATTTATTCCTTCTCCCCCCATCCCTGAAGTCCATTTGCACCTAAATACATTTGCAGATTGCAAGTCTGCTGTGCAACAGGGTCTGTGGTAGAAGAAATAACACCTTGTGGTCATGGCCAGTATTGCTGTAGGTGAACTCCTGATGTAAGGCCAAGAGTAATAGGTTAAAGCAGAGCTATAAATTGTTGCAGATACACTTAGCTATTCTAATGTATGAGGTGATGCACCAACTACACTGGGAAGCCTTTAAGAAGTATGAGTTCCAGATTTCACCTCCAGAGATTAAAATCCAGAAGAGGAGACAGAATCCAAGAAGCTATATACTTTTCAAGTTTTTCGAAAGATTCTAATGAGCAGTCAGGAAAGCCTGACCCCGGAGATAAATGTTATTTTCCAGAGTAAGAAAATTAAGCCATGTAGGCAGTTTATCAGAAGTGCATAAAATGATTAATGATCAGAAACTAAAATTTGGCTAGTGGCTTTGCACATTAATTCAAAATAGGGCTTAGAGCTATCCTAAGATCTGTAGCATCCCAGTACACAGATAAGGGGGAAAAAAGGCAGTATAAGTAAACTCTGTGTCTGGAGACCTGTCCTCATTGATAGATGAGAAAGCAAAGAGATATTGCCAATTTAGAGTCTATAAAATCACTCTGTACACTAAAAAAGGAGAGCAATACCCTGAAAGTTGAGAGGAAAAGCAAACCTCAGGAGGAAAATAAAAAAACTATAATAAACAGAATAATAAACAGAACATGTCATAGAATACATTTGCCATCTCAGTAAAATAAAAGGAAACATGGCTCCTATGAAACATGAATAGAAAGTCATAGGGGTTTAGACCGGCGAAAGTTGAGATTAAAAAAGAAACTAAATGGGGCACCTGGGTGGCTCAGTGGGTTAAGCTTCTGCCTTTGGCTCAGGTCATGATCACAGGATCCTGGGATCAAGCCCTGCATCAGGCCTTCTGCTCAGCGGGGAGCCTGCTTCCCACCCCCCCACCCCCCACCTGCCTCTCTGCCTACTTGTGATCTCTCTCTGTCAAAGAAATAAGTAAAATCTTTAAAAAATAAAATAAATTTAAAAAGAAACTAAATAAACAAATAGGACTACATCAAACCAAAAAGCTTTTGAACAGCAAAGAAAACCATCACCAAAATGAAAAAGTAGTCTATAAAATGGCAGAAGAGATTTTGAAATGATATAACTGATATGGGGTTAATATCCAAAGTATATAAAGAATTCACACAACTCAATATCACAAAACAAACAATCCAATTTAAAAATGGACAGAGAACCTGGATAGGCATTTCTCCAAAGAAAACATACAAATAGCCAATAGACAAATAAGAAGGTGCTCAACAGAACAAATGTTCCACCATTTTGAAAGAACATGAAGTCATCCTTTTGATTTATTTCTAAGTCCTGAATAATTTTTCTTAATCTTAGTAAATAGTTTCTAAAATAAATAAGTGAATAAGCAAATAATCTCTTGATCACAAAGAGGATGACCACAAATTCCTGGAAGGAATAAAGTAAAATCTTATTCCTTAGTGGTGGGTTTGTCATGTCTGAACAAATTAGATTTTTGCTTAGACATAATTCCTTAGGCACAGCCCTGATGGTAAAATAAGATTTTCATTGGATATTTCAATATAATTATTTTGCCATTGAAAGAAAAGAGACTCAGTAAAAATATTTTTTCATAATTTCTTAATGCATATGAAGAAGACAAGATCATTTAAAAGTGTTTTTATTTCTATTATTAAATCTTAGCCTAATAATTTGAGGATTCATGATAAATCAAAAAGAAATCTAAAAGGCTTCCTTATGTTCCCAAAAACTTAAAAAAAAAAAAAAAACACTAGATGTAATACTGACAAAATTCCAGGACAACCACAATTAGTTTGCCATCATCAATTCATTTGATTCTGCTGGATCTTTAATCAGTCTGCTTTCATAAAGTTCTCTGCTTTTATTTATTTTTTTTAAATTAATTTATTTATTTTTATTTGCTTATTTACAGCATAACAGTGTTCATTGTTTTGGCATCACACCCAGTGCTCCATGCAGTACGTGCCCTCCCTATTACCCACCACCTGGTTCCTCAACCTCCCACCCCACCCCACCCCCTCCTGCCGCCCAGGTTTTCTTCTTTCTGGTCTGGGGAGCCCTGGGTTTCTGGTCTGAGCTCTTTCCCCAGGGTTCTCTCAGGCTTGGCCTCCAGGGCTGCCCCTGGGACTCCCGCAGCGGCTCAGATCCCGTGGGGCGAGGCTCAGTCTTCCCAGAGGCATCCCTGTTCCTTCTCCCATCCCCTGCCCTCCTGCCCCTGCCAGCTAGGGCTGCTCCCCAGGACCCCTTCCCACGAGACTGAGACCAAGAGCATCGTTCCCCGGGGAGCTGACCAAGCACTGCCCTTACTCAACCCTCTGGCCGGGGGCAGAAGAAAGCCTGATTGCTCCGTCTTCTCTCAGAGTCCCTGTGAAGGAAGTACTCCCTGGCATCATTAAGCAAGGAGTTAATTGCTTAGAGTCCCAGGGCCAGGACTCAGCTGGAAACTTCCTGCTTGGAATGGGGATCTGCAGAGGGTCTGCCAAGAACCCAATGAAGTTCTCTGCTTTTAGACTATAAGTAGGCCTGAAAATATAATTTGTCCCCTGGTACTATGTGACAACTATTTAAGTAATGTCAGTTTAAAACCCACACCCAGGACTATTCTTTGAAGTATAAATAGTTAAGAGTACCTGACATAGTTTTTCCACAAGATTCTAAAACTGTCCATTGTCACTGAAGATTCCATTTCTATTCTGTAGCTTATAACAGCCTTCAGGAGGGCATGAGAGAAACTTGTTGATAATGACAGTGAAAGCCACAGTAACCAACAACAATGAAATGAAGGAAAGTAAAACCTTCTATCAGGGTAGGCGATGCGTAACTGTTCATAAGGACTTCAGTAATGTTTTCTTGTTGGAAAGGAAATGTTATGATTATTATTGGCAAAAAACACAAAAAAACAAAAACAAAAACAAAAAACAAATCACGCACAGCTTTGAACATGCTTCAGGACCAGGCTCAGACTTTGATTAATACACTAAGGGCTCCAAAGGATAAAGTAGACTGCATGGTACAACAGATGGACCAAGTAAGCTAAGAAAGAGCCAAATAGTAAGTCTGGAGATCAAAAGTACTGTAACACAAATGAAGAATGCTTTTGATAGACTTAATGAGTAGGTGGGACACGGCTAAGGAAAGAGTCTATGAGCTTGAAGATATACTAAAAGTAACCTCCAAAACTGAAAACAAAGAGAAACAAAACAGAAAGAGAATATGTCAAAACCAAATATCCAATGTTCAAGAACTATGGTGTTCAAGAAAGGTGTAGCATATGCTTAATGGGGATACTAGGAGAAGAAGGAGAAAGAGAAGGAGGAGGGGAAGGAAAAGACAAGAAAGACAGCAAAAATTAATATCAGATACCAAACCACAGATCCAGGAAGTTCACAGAACACCAACCAGGGTAAAAGCAAATTAAGTAAATAAAAATAAAAATAAAAACTACACCTAAGTATACCATTTTCAAACTATAGAAAATCAAAGATGAAGAAAAACTCCTGAAAGAAGTCAGAGAAATGGGGCGCCTGGGTGGCTCAGTGGGTTAAAGCCTCTGCTTTCGGCTCAGGTCATGATCCCAGAGTCCTGGGATCGAGCCCCGCATCGGCTCTCTGTTCTGCGGACAGCCTGTTCCCCCTCTCTCTCTGCCTGCCTCTCTGCCTACTTGTGATCTCTGCCTGTCAAATAAATAAATAAAATCTTAAAAAAAAAAAGAAGTCAGAGAAAAACATAGAGACTTTCTAAGACTTATAGAACTTGAGATTTGTCCATCGACCTGCCTTTCGAGGAATGTTAAAAAAAAGTTCTTTAGAGAGAAGGAAAATGATACAGGTTAATAAATGAGATCAAATTGGAAAAAGGAGAGCATTGAAGAAGGAATAAGTGAAAGTGGATTTAAAATGTTTATTTTTCTTATTCTTAATTGAATAGTTTGTCCAAAATAATAGCAATAATATATTCAATTATGTGTGCTTATGTATAAATAAATTAATTAAATATGTATAAATATATAAGTGTGATATATATTTCTTCATTTATATATAAGTGACATGAAATGATTGACAATAATGATATAAGGGACAGGAGGGAAAAATTAAGATTATTTTATTATAAGATACTTACACTACCATGAAGGAATATAGTGATATTTTAAAGTGACATGGATTAGTTGTAAATATATATACTGCAAATTCTAGGGTAAGAATTTTAAAAAGTAAAAAAAAAAACATAAGTGTAACTGATGTTAAGAAGAGAAAATAGAATCATAAAATATGGAAAAACATAAAAGGCAAGAAATGAGCGTAAAACAAACAAACAAAAAGAACAAACAACAAAAGGAGCAAAAAGGAGATGACAGCAAATATGGGAGCTATATATCAAAAATCATTTTTAATACCAACAGTCTAAAAGCAACAATTAAAAGACAGTGATGGTCAGAGTGCGTCCAAACAAGATTCAACCATATATTGCCTATAGGAATCCCCCCTGAATATGAGGACACATGGAGATTAAAAGTAAATACAGAAAGATATACCATGCCAATGCTAATCAAATAAAGCAAGGACAGCCATATAATTTCAGACAGAGAAGACTTCAAGGCAAAGAAATTTATTAGGATTAAAGGGGTTGATTGTCCAAGAAGACAAAATGATCATTAATGAATATGCACCTGACAAGAGAGCATCAAAGTATGGGAGGAAAAAACTGGCAGAACAGAAAAGAAAAATAGAGGAAATCTACTATTACAGTTGGAGACTTCAACACATTCCTATCAAAAATAATCCCAGAAGACAGAAAATCAGTAAGGACATAGCTGTTGTCTCTAATAACAAGTGCTGGTGAGGATGTGGAGAAATCAGAATTCTCAGTCATTGCTGGTATAAATGTAAAACCATGTAGGCAGTTTGGATAACAGTTTGGCAGATCCTCAAAATGTTAAAAATGGAAACACCACACGACTCAGTGATTTCACTCCTATGTATACACCCAGCAGAATTGAAAACTTGTCCACACAAAAATGGCTACATTAAATTCATAGAAGCATTATTCATAATTTCCAAAAAGTAGAAACAACCCAAAGGTCCATCAACTACTAAATGGATAAACAGAACGGGAGTGTTTCCATGCAGTGGTGACCATTTCATAATGTACATAAATGTTACATCATTATGCTGTAAACATGAAATTAATACTGTATGTCAACTATACTTCAATTGAAAAAATAAATGTCAGTTTATAATGGCCCTTAAAAAAAAAAGAAAGAAATATTACTTGGCCATGAGAAGAAATGAAATATTGATACACTCTACAACATGGACGGACCTTGAAAACATGATGCCATGTGATAAAAGCCAGTCGCAAACTGCATGATTCCATTATGAGAAATGTCCAGTGTAAACAATTCAGTACAGAGAGAGAAAGTTGATTAGTGGCTGCCAGAGGTTGAAAGGAGAGAGGAATGAGGAATAACTGCTAATGGGAATGGGGTTTCTTTTGCAGTGAGGAAATGTTCTGAAATGAAATAGTGATGATTGCACAACTCTCTAAATATACTAAAAACCAGTGAATTGGACGTTTTAAAAGTATATGTGGGTTATCTCTCAGGAAAGCTGTTATTTTTTAAACTATCATATGATAAATAAATATTAATTTTGTTATTTATAAATTTCCCTGCATGTTTATAACCAAGAGTAAGATTTATGCTTTGTCAAAAATAATAGAGGTCATGGAAGAATTATAATCTGCCCCATTGATTATTAAGGTACTTTCACAGAGTTTCAGCTTGCATAGACATTTTTATATTTATTGTCCTACACTACTGTACAAAGAGCAGACTGCCTATGTAAATGTGTGCATGTATTATATATTCATATATTTTTATTATATGTGTATTTATCTATTTCACAAATAATACCCTTGATCCAAAATTATAAAATCCTGAAATCAAAGAAAAGGGAATTAGAATGGAAATTAAAGTAGTATCCGTTTCCTTGGTTACAAATTTACTCATTTTCTGGACTTATTTATACTCCTGTTCTTTCAAAGAAGGAATTTATACAATTATTTTTAGAAACTTGGGTATCTCAATTTTTAATCATTACAACTACCATGGGTAAGTTAAATAAACGAGAAAATAAGTAAGCGAAGTCTTAAGGGACACACATTTTTTCAAAATTTTTTAAATATAAGGTAAAATTAATAAATTAAAATAATAAAGTTTATTTTTAAAACCCAAGAACTGTTCTTTGAAAAATAACAAAAAACAGGGGCACCTGGCTGGCTCATTTGGTGTAGCATGTGACTCTTGCTTGATCTTGTGGTTGGAGTTCAAACCCCACACTGGGTATAGAGATTACTTAAAAGAAGATATGGTCCATATATACTATGGAGTATTATGCCTCCATCAGAAAGGATGAATACCAAACTTTTGTATCAACATGGAGTGAACTGGAGGAGATTATGCTGAGTAAAATAAGTCAAGCAGAGAGAGTCAATTATCATATGGTTTCACTTACTTGTGGAGCCTAAGGAATAACACGGAGGACATGGGGAGATGGAGAGAAGTGAGTTGGGGGAAATTGGAGGGGGAGTCAAACCATGAAAGACTATGGACTCTGAGAAACAAACTGAGGGTTTTGGAAGGGAGGGGGCTGGGAGTTGGGTGAGCCTGGTGGTGGGTATTAAGGAAGGCATGTATTGCATGGAGCACCAGGTGTGTGCATAAACAATGAATTTTGGAATTTTTGAAAAAAAAATAAATTTTAAAAAGATTAGAAGTAAAATTAAAAGAAAGAAAAAGAAAAACAACAAAATGTAGATGCATAACTCTGCCAAATCTAGTGTAGATGGAGAAACTTCATCAAAATAAAATTTGACAAAGAGTCACAGAGCAAATGTGGAGGCAGACATAGAAGCCATCATATAAACTATCATGCCCAGCTAGATTATAGATTTCTTTAAGGGGAGTCGTTTCTAACATATCTTTTCACTTTCCACATAAGATTAAACAGCTTTAAAAATAAAACTAACAAAAACTTATGTGGTAGAAGACCTCCCTTTTTTAGAACACAAAATGAAATTTGTATGAAAATCTATTTTGCTAACAATAAAGATAATTCCTGGATTTTATTTATAATATATTTACAAATGGATAAATCTGGCTTTCTAGGGAGTTATCTATACTATAGATGCCTTAAGAGTATCTTCTGCTAAATGTCTTACTTACCTTGCTCAGGCTCTGCCTTCGTTTAATCCCAGAGAAGATGAGTCATAATCTATAATGTGTCATGTAGGAAAACATACTGTTCATAGTTACTGAAGGAGAGCGTTTCAGAAAACAATACAATCAGAGGCAAATTATACCCCAGGTGTGGAAAAGAAGTATCTTTATTCCCAATGATGTATATTAGAATCTGGCTTGAAAAACTAGGCCTGGTGGAAAAAGTAAAAGGTGGGTCCTTCTGTTCATACTTTTATTCAGGTGTATAGGTCAAAATTATAATCCAGTCTGACATTTACAAAGAAAGTAGCAAGATTGCAAAATGGTGGCCTCAAACCTTAGAAGGTCGCAGGGAGAGGAGGAAGCGTTTCCAGACCAGGCCAATCTTGAATTTCTGCATATAATCATAAGAGCCTCTTCTAACACTTGAACGCTTGAATAGTCCCCAAACACAGGTCCTGACTCAATTTACATCCCCCAACAAATCAATAAGTGTGGGAAAAGCAAGGGTTTTCCATCTTAAAACAAAACAGACCATCAGAATAATTTAGCCAAGCTTGGGAGGGGATTAGGATTCTTCGAATAACAAATCTTGAATACTTCTTTTAATGAATAATCATTTCAATGACTAAATTATTGAGTCACAAAACCAAACAGGTAATAAATGATTCAGTGGCTAAAATGGATTTAGATCTGAGAGTTGAGAACAGAAATAAGTACACAAAAGTATACCTATATGAACAGATACTATCCAAAGGAGTTCAACTACTGTTTTCTAAAGTGTTTTTTGCAGGTTTGGTTTTTTGTTTGGTTTGGTTTGCTTATTTGTTTTACCCAAGAATTACCTTTGGGTGCAGCAGAAGCCAGAAATTGGAACATTCAACCCAAATGAGTTCTGAATTTGGCAGCTCATGTTGTCTTTAATTCCTAGTGAAAAGGGTGAATATGATTTATAAAAATAATGTATTCCTGGGTGCTGCTTTCATAAAAGGAAACTCATTAATAAGTTAATGTAGGATTCTCCGAAGAACTCAGAAGTCACTCAGTCCTTTCCTGAGTTGTCTAATGTGGTAGCCACGAGCCATACATGCTGGTATAAACTTAAATTTTAATTGATCAAAATTAAAGTCAAAATTCAGTTCTTTAACATTATCAGGGCTCAGCCACATGGTTACTATGTTTGATAGCACAGATATAAAATATTTCATTTGCCATTCCACTGGAAATCTGCCTTGGTTTCAGAAATGAAGCCAGACTTGGGCTTTAAAAACAAAAACAAAAACAAAAACTGGTGGCACCTGGGTGATTCAATAGGTTAAGTGTCAGACTCTCGATTTTAGCTCTGGATTGTGAGATCGAGCCCCATGACAAGCTCTGCGATGGACACGGAGCCTGCTTGAGATTCTCTCTCTCTCTGTCCCTCCCCTGCCCTCTCTCTCCCTCTCAAAAAAAAAAAAAAAAATCTGAACAAAATTTTATGCAAGGTGTTTCCCAATTTTTTTAAAGATGGGTAGTCACTGATCAGAGAATAGGCACTGTTACACACCCACCCCTTTTCATACCATTCTTCTTCATACTCCCCTGGGTTAGGATGCCCTTCCCAATTTACCCATCTTTCAAAGGCCATTTTAAGACCTGTTTCTTCCCAAAGCCTTTCTCCCTTCCAGAACACTATGACATTCACACCTATAGAATGTCGTGTAGTGTGTCTTTTCCAAAAGTGGTAGGACTCACAAAGAGGAGGTTGTATCCTGTCTCTTCACTCCCACTCTCTCTCTCTCTCTCTCTCTTTTTTTTCTCTCTCTTTTTATATTGACATGTGAATGTGCTGTTCCACATCAAGATGGAAACATTGATTTTTCTGGGCAGACTGTCGATATTACTTTTGGGGAAAATTTGCCAGTACCCTCCTATAAAGGTCACATTGACTTACATCTTAGCAGTTGGTCACCTAGCTTTGCTCAGAGTCACTGAGGCTTTCTGTGGGGTGGGCCTTCCTCCCAACCAGCCCACAAGACGCCCCTAGCAGATCATAGTTCTGATTCCAGCTTTATTCCCCAGCACTGACCTCAGGAAAGAGGTTTCACAAACATCCTTTGCTGGATATAAAGTCATTTAAAAAAAAAAAGGGTGGCTCAGCGGGTTAAGGCCTCTGCCTTCGGCTCGGGTCATGATCTCAGAGCCCTGGGATCGAGCCCCGCATCAGGCTCTCTGCTTGGCTGGGAGCCTGCTTCCCCTCCTCTCTCTCTGCCTGCCTCTCTGCCTACTTGTAATCTCTATCTGTCAAAAAAAATAAATCTTAAAAAAAAAAGATTAAAAAAAAAAAAATTCATGTTTTTGATGGGTCTCATTCTCCTCACAGATGGTTGCCAATGACCTTCCTTACCTATTATCAAACTGAAAATGGCCAATTTCTTATTTGTGAATGCCTAAATTTTGCAAAGTAACATGAAAGTACTATGTCCGTTAACAAAAATTTATTTATTATTCTCTCCATCCCTGCCCCTGACCCCCCCCCCCCACACACACACACAAACACACACGCAAACACAATCTGCATTAGACTTAAGTAAGTGATAAGTGAATAAAATGTCTCTGGAATATTTGCAGGGCATCTCTGAGACTCTGACCACCTTATACCTACTATTACTACTACCACTGCAACAAAGCCAAAGTCTCATCAGGCAAAGACCAACAGGCACAAATCTGCCACCTGCCAGATCAGATTCATTAATTCAGCACTCTGAGGGAGGGCAATCCAGAGGAACCATGCAATGCCCCTTGAAAAGAGGAAGGAGGCAGCGTCTTTTGAAACATCAGTTTCCTGAGGCAGGATTAGAGGAAAATCTAAAGGAAGATGGGACTGGTTCTGGCTTGGTTGCTTTTCTCCACTGTGTTAGGCAAAACAGAGATTAGGAATTAGGTCATGAGGCAAAGGTGATTTTACAATTGAATCTCCCCAGTAATATACCAGAGTAACAAAGCAGGTCTGGGGGATTCATAGCTAAGAAAGCAGTAACCACTCAAAAAGGGGGTCATATGGGATTTTATAGGGCTGTCTGACCTAGCGAGAAGAAGTTTCTAGTTACTTTGGCATGTTCTGGGTCTATCCTCCCAGCCCCATTAACAGCATGTGAGCTAAGCCTCACTCTTTGTAGCTTGGATGGCTTTTCACTCTTTCAAGGGTTAATCTATTAGATTATTAGACACTATTAAAGTGTCTAATATTAGACACCATTAGACACTATTAAAGGAGTCTTGTATTTCATCTTTACCACATTCTGTGAAGTAGGTACTATTATAGCCCACCCCCAATTTAAATAAGAGAAAGCTGAGGCTCAGAGTAGTTGAACAACTTGCCCATCCTTATACAGCTAAGAAAGAGCAGACTGGAATTCGAACAGGCTACGTTTTCTCAGAGTCCGCAGCGTGAACCACAGTGCCATCTATACTGATAGAAACAACGGCAGTATTGCTACTCAGGGGGCAAGGGTGAAATGACAGAAAGTATGAAAGAAACTCTGAACAATTTTTCTCCATACCCAAATTGTTCACCAGGTTATTCTAAACTCATTAACTTTAAGGTCTTGTTAGATAGTATGCTAAGACCTTCTAAATGAGTTCATAGATCTGGTGGACCTTTTGTCCCAGGGTTTTTGGTTTCTGAATGATAAAGTCAGGCTGCCTCAGGGAAGGCGAGAAGGGTCAGGTTTCATAGCACTATTTATAGAGATTTATGGAAAACAAAAGATGTGTTCTCTAGTGTTTCAATCTCCCAATTCCAGAGTGAAGCTATTTTATATTTCTACTCTGCTGCCCAAGAGATGAGATGAATCTGAAATGAGAGGTTTAGTACATGCTAATACTGCTTGGTTTTGTCATGACCAAGATCATTTTAGTTCTGTACATTGTGGGAATAAGGATTACTCTAATTGTGCTGGATTTGGCAATGCTTCAAATTCTATTAGTCTCTGTCCAGTGTATTTATCTGTTTTCCAGCTTGTTGATATGGTGGAGATCACATTTAGGTCTTCAGAGCCCAGTGAGTCTTATCCAAGATGACCCCAGCTCCTGAGCCCCTTCCTCAAAGAGGTCGTGTCTAGGTTGACCGTTAAGAACCCACCACACTGGGGCGCCTGGGTGGCTCAGTGGGTTAAAGCCTCTGCCTTCGGCTCAGGTCATAGTCTCAGGGTCCTGGGATCAAGCCCCGCATCTGGCTCTCTGCTCCGCGGGGAGCCTGCTTCCTCCTCTCTCTCTGCCTGCCTCTCTGTCAAATAAATAAATAAAATATTAAAAAACAAAGGACCAAAAAAAAAAAAATAAAAAAAATAAAAAACAAAGGACCCACCACACTCAGGTGGATGTATTCGAACTCAGATCTCCTAAATCGTTGGTAGCAGTACCAGTTCCCACATGATGGCTTGCCTCTGTCCATTCTTTCCAGATCACTTGGAGGTGCCATTTCTTAGAATGCAAGCCTTCAGACCCTAAATTCACATGCAAATTGAATTCCAATTTTGCAGTGCTATCCCAGACTACATGAATATTGAATTTTCAAATAAAAACAAATTTTGGAAAATACCAGCTTCACCTTATCCCCAATTTAAATGTGAAAGAAAAAAGCTCAAAAACATAGTGACTTTTTTAAAAAGGTTATTTATTTATTTATTTTACAGAGAGAGACACAGCGAGAAAGGGAACATAAGCAAAGGGAGTGGGAGAGGGAGAAGCATGCTTTCTGTTGAGCAGGGAGCCCAATGTGGGGCTTGATCCCAGGACCCTGGGATCATGACCTGAGCTGGAGACAGACTCTTAATGCCTGAGCCACCCAGGCGCCCCAAAAACATAGCAACTTTTACGGTCACTCTGCATGTTAGAAGCATAGAGGCTAGAATTCTATTTTCTAGACTTCTCACCAACAAAGCCATTGAGAAATGCTTAGAAAAAAATAGTGTTGTCACTTCCTCCATAGAGGATGAGTTATTTTGTATTATGTATTTTAAATATGTATATATATATATATATATATGCTCTCTATATATTTGTACTTTATATATTATACTATATACTATATATTTTTGCCAACAACTAAAGCCTGTTGGTGTTTCTGTTCTGGTTTTCTGCACTATTTGCCTCTGCCAATTTGTCAATTTGTTCCAACTGCTTTTTATGCTGATAGAAAAGCTGACACAGCAACTTAGCAAAATAAATCACTTCTTTCTTCTATGATGATGTTGCCTGCTGAGGAACCTCTTAATTAATGGTCTGGGTTCCTCCTGAAATGTTCTGCCCTGGTGAACTCTGCATACACCTGTTCACACAGCAAGTGGATTAACTGCTGGATCAGCCTTGTAATGTCGGCTCTGTGTGCTGAAGGCTATCTGCAGTGTGTCACCCGCTTGAGGGGATGAAGAGCTCTGGGGAGTGTGAGGGTGACCTTGTCTTCATGGGAAACAGGTTGGAGGAAATAATGGTTCTCCTCATATAAAACGTGCCTCCAGACTTAAGGCTTGGCCTAAGGTATGTTGTGAGATGACATTTCACCAGCTGAAATTAAAATATATTTATATATCAATGCCTGAGCTCAACCCCAAACCAATTAGGTATGAATACCTAGGAGTGAGGCCTACAGATCAGCATATTTACTCACATGGTCCCAATGAAAAGCCAATACTGAGACCCATTGCTCAGAGAGTTATGTTGAAGTTCAGAGGGTCCCAACAGGCCACATGAATGTCAAGGCTCACATACCTCCATCAGGAGCAAAGGAACCAGAGGCTGTGTTATTGTAACCAGAACCAATGAGAAAACATCCTTTTCAAGAGGGACTTCTCTATCCCCTTGTCTAGTCTCCCCACACACCAAACAGCGCTGACCTGTGTAACCAACGCCATAAGGCAGAAATTAAGTGTGAAATGATTGTCATTCTCTGCTACTAAAATCCAATGCTGCAATGACCATTATTACTGCACAAATATCTTTGCGAACTTGTACGAATAGTTTGGTAAGAAAAATTTCCTAGAAGTGGATTTGCTGAATCAAAAACATAGGAATTTTTAATTCTCATAGATACTGCCAAATTGTCCCCTGGAAGGATAAAAACACATACTAGAGTGTGGACAATGCCTGTTTTCCCATATTCTGATTGAAATTTGGTATCACCAATTTTTTTTAATTTAATTTATTTTTTTATTTTTGTAAGCTAGGAATTGTCTGCAGGTTTTTCTTTTTTTAATTCAAATTGAACTAGCCAACATATAATGTATCATTCATGTTTTATGTAATGTTCAATGATTCATTAGGTGCCTGTAACACCGGTGCTCATCACATCACATGCTTTCCAAAGGGCTGGTACCCAAGATCTATAAAGAACTTATCAAACTCAACACCCTCCCCCCAAAAAATAATCCAGTCAAGACATGGGCAGAAGACATGAAGAGACATTTCTCCAAAGAAGACAAGCAAATGGCCAACAAACCCTGGAAAAAAATGTTCCACATCACTGGCAATCAAGGAAATACAAAATAAAACCATGATGAGACACCACCTCACCAATCTTTTAAAATCATTGCTAATGTCGTATTCAAGAATTTATATATCTTTTAATGTGCATTGCTCATTATTGATATTGTTGAGCTTTTATTTTTACTAATATAAAATATATGTTGTATCCTTTGTGCATTTTCTACTTGAATATTCATTTTTCCTTATTTGATCTATAGATAGATTTATATATTATGGATATTATTTTTATTCTATTATATATTTTTAGAAAATTTTTCTCTGCTTAAAATTAACCTTTCACTTTGTTATGTAAACCTCTGTCATATACATTCATGTAGTATAATTAAGTGGGTTTTTATTTTATAGTTTTGGGCTTTTTCATGTTGGTGAAGATGCTCCCTCTGTCCAATATAATACATAGTCCTTGATATTTTCCTCCAGTTCTTTCATGTTTTCTTATTTTCGTATTTTAATATTTGATCCATCATTAATTTGCTTTTGTATGTGATACAAGTGGAGCATCTAACTTTTCTCCCCAAAAATAGTGAACTAGGAAGACATTGAATTGTTTAGCACCACAAACAATAAATATGCACAGCTATTACTAGGCTTATATCATGTAACAACTCATGGCATATCACTCACATCATTTTAAAGGTGATCTAAGATGATTTTAAGATTATAATACTGTGAGTTATAATAATCGTTCGTATTTACTGTGTGTTTTCTATGGACAAGGCACTGTTCCGATGGTGCCACCTCACATGGGCATTTCTTCTCATCCTTAAAACTCCCTTTAAGAAAGTCTTATTTTCTCATTTTACAGATGAAGAAAATGTGAAAACTGTACATAATAATCCACAAGGCTGTTACTTTTTAACAGATTTTTAAAAATTGAGGTTCAGAGCCATTGGGGCAACTCAAGGGTAGAAGTTAAGAGTCAGACTGTTACTCCCCGCCAACCCAGACAGTTTAACTTCTAAATCTTCACTAATTCTACCCATAAAATGTTTATTCTTTAAAAAATAAGTCTTCTAAGATTTGCGGAAAGCATGTGTTTTCAAAAACTATAGAGGTGGATAGCTGTCTATTACCTATCCATAAAAAGAAGCTTGTGGGCATCTCATAAGAGAATCCACGGAAAGAAAAATAATATACTATTTGAGGCAGTCCCAAAGGATGACCTTTGTCCTAGTCAGAGGGTCTCGTATATTTATAGCAATAGTAGTAAATTGCTTTGTGAATGATAGTTTCTTAGATAGCAGAAGCACTTTCAACCTCTGGGTATCTTTTTTTTTTCCATTTTATTTATTTTTTCAGCATAACAGTATTCATTCTTTTTGCACAACACCCAGTGCTCCATGCAAAACGTGCCCTCCCCATTACCCACCACCTGTTGCCCCAACCTCCCACCCCTGACCCTTCAAAACCCTCAGGTTGTTTTTCAGAGTATCTTTCTTGTTCCATCCTGCCTAAGATACCGAACAAGTTTCCTAAAGCAATATTTAATCCTGGAGTTTTCTTGCTCTCTGAAGACTGGGCAGCAACTTGACTTGATCTCTGTTTTTGCTTGTAAGTGCCTGGAAGGTGATCATGCAGACCACATATTGATGGATAGGTTCTTATTCTGTATTTCCTGTAGAATACTGGTGCATGCTGGTCGGAGATCTGGGTACCAGAATACTATGGGTCGTATTGCATCCCATTAAGAGGGTGCCAGCTTTGTGTGTCTTTCTGTTGCTGCTCTCTGGGGGCCACATGCTTCATACAGGTGGGCAGCACACTCTGACCAAAGTGAGGGCAACAAGGGATGGCAGGAGGTAACAGCTAAACCCTTTCCTTGGAGTAATATGTACATGATATTAACCTCCTCTTTCCAAGTGGGAATGGTTGGACTTGTGACATAATCAATCCTCAAGGGGAAAAGTACAGCCTTTAAGGAAAACGAATCCAGGCTTTTTGACAGAAAATCCCCACAGAGGTGGAGGGTTCAAGAAGAGAAAACACCAACCCTGTATTCCAATTTCTGAGTGTCTCCCAGAATAGAATTAAGCTAGAGAGAGCTTTTATCAAAACTGACCCCCGGGCTGGCCTGTGTCTCCCTTCTTCCTT
Source organism: Meles meles (assembly GCF_922984935.1). Lineage (NCBI taxonomy): Eukaryota > Metazoa > Chordata > Mammalia > Carnivora > Mustelidae > Meles > Meles meles. Next base: position 13,556,522 of record NC_060080.1, on the reverse strand, counting down.
CCTCCCAGGTAAATATGGTCTTGCTGCTCTTGTTCACCAGCCTTCTCTTTCTCCTGGATGGCTTTTTCCCATCCTCCAGCAGCCAGCTTGTAGAGGGATCTCTGCTTAAGTGATGGAGCAGATGAAGACCCAGCTGTTTGCACTGAAGGATTCCTGGTTGATGCTGAGCCTGGAAGCTATGAGGTAGTACATATGTTGAACTCATTCTAGGAAATGGTACCAAAAATGTTTGAATGGTAATATCTACAAACCAATCCCTAGCTGTCAACCACAGGCTATGCATACAACCCTTCAAGTGGGCTCCCATGGGACTGTAACAGAATAGACCTTGTATGATTTTTTGAAACAAGAGCTCTGTTACTATTTCTGTAAGCATGGAATTTTCTGTAGAATAATAACCCCAATAAGTCCTAAATGTTTTAAAGAAAAATGGAATATGACATGGTGTTACATCCTAGTGTATTTAAACATTAGCAATGTTACCCATTCATGAGTAACCCTGTAACTCTGAAAAAGAAGCCAAAAAATGTGGGAACTGAAAAAAACCTCCTTAAAGCTGGTTCTCTTAGCAACTGACATAATTTTGCGCCAATGAATTAGATAACTGACTTTTTAAAAAAGGATCCAAGTGATCCAATGCTAGTTCAGAAGGTAAAAATCAATGATCATCACAAAAAGACTGCAAACCCAATTATGTACCAGCACAACATGAATGACAAATGAGCTCGACACTGTTGTAATCAACTTAAAAGGGGCTCCTGTAAGTTTTAAGCACATAAAGAAATAATTCAGTAATGTTACTGCTGCATAATGATATTACTGCAGACTTGGCAGTTAGAACAACACACATTTATGGTCTCACAGTTTTTGTGGGCTAATTCTGAGTCTGGAATCCATGAAGGCTTATCTGGGACCTCTGCTTCAAAGTTTCTCTACAACAAAGTTGTGGATCAGGGCTGGCATCTCAACCACAAGTTTGACCCAGAAAGGACCTCCTTCCAACTTCATTCCTGTTGTTGGCAGAATCTGCTTTTTGAGATTTGGCAGATTGGGACCTCAGTTCCTCCCCAGCTGTGAATCAGAAGCCGTCCCTTAGTTCCTTGTCATATGGACCTCTCCAATATGGCAGCCGGCTTCATCAAAACAATAGAGAGGGACGCCTGGGTGCCTCAGTCATTATGCATCTGCCTTCTGCTCAGGTCATGATCTCAGGACCCTGGGATGGAGCCCCACGTCAGTATCCCTACTCAGTGGTGAGCCTGCTACTCCCTCTGCCTCTGCATCTCCTCCTGCTTGTGCTCTCTTGCACTGTCTCTCTGTCAAACAAAAATAAATAAATAAATAAAATAAAATCTTAAAAAAAGAGAGAGAAAGAAAGCCATAGAGAAAGACTGCTAGTGCTAGTGAGACAGAAGTCACAAATTCTTAAAACCTAATCATGAAGTGATATCTCATCACCTTTACCAATTTTTATTGATGAGAAGCAAGTTGCTAGGACAGCCCACATTCCAGAAGAGAGTATTACAGCAAACTCTTAAATATTCTGAATATAGGGTTTGAGGTTAGGATCATTAAGGGACTGGGAAAGAAGCTACATGTATCTCTCTCCCTTTAGTAATTCATAGTCCATAAACCTGCTTTACTTTCATCACTGTTCTTATCACTGCAACATTACATTATTGATTTGTCCATTTATGTATTATCTGTCTTCCACCATTAGACTGTTTGAACCTCAAAGATATATGTCTGGTCCTTGAGGTTTACTGCTGTATCCTTTGTGCCCAGAATAATATTGGCCACTTGGTTGTCATTCAACAAATATTTGTAGAATGCATGCATGAAAGAAGTGAATACCACTAATGAATGCATAAGTTCTTTCAGTAATTCCTTGCTATAGGATACTGAAGGGAAGGCCTATACTGTGTGTCAGTGCCTCAGGACTCATTCTGCTAGAATGCTAAGCTTCCATGCATCTTGTTATTTCTTTCATTTGGGGGTGAAGGGAACCTATCTATAATGCATTCTTGGTATTCTCTCCCCTTCTTTGATTTCATATATTTATATGGCTGGGACTTTATGAAATACAAAAGAAGTAAAACTTAGTTTCACTAGTTCATAAGGATATCTTTAAAAAGTGAGCATGAGGTAGAAATTCACTTTGATGTTTGCCTCCAATTCCAAAACTCAAAGGAGAGCTGGAGATCCATCAGCAGTGTGGGAGGCAGAACGAAAAATGGGCTAGGCATTGGAGTCCTGTCTTACCAACTATGGACAAGCTGACTTTGAACTATTATAGCAGAGACTCAGAAATCAGAAAAAGGGGAGGCGAACCATAAGAGACTATGGACTCTGAAAAACAACCTGAGGGTTTTGAAGGGTCAGGGGTGGGAGGTTGGGGGAACAGGTGGTGGGTGATGGGGAGGGCACGTTTTGCATGGAGCACTGGGTGTCGTGCAAAAAGAATGAATACTGTTACGCTGAAAAAAAAAATAAATAAATAAATAAAAAAAAAAAAAGTGGGAGAAAAATGCCAAGAAAAAATAGGAATACAGACTTGGTTTTTGAGTTCTCTGCATAAAATTAAAAGAGAGACAAAATTATAATTGAGGGTCAAATACTCCCTCTAGTTTGGACGGGGTGATAAATCATGGGGAAAACCAGTCAGTCTCTGAGTTTCCTTGTCCTCATCTGTAAAAAAAGTATGGTCATATCAGAATGGTCATGAGGTTAGAGAAAATATACCAGAGACACTAGACTTTACTACTGATATCTGTTTGGTTCTTTTGGGAAACTTTGAGAGACAAGGAAGAGAATGAGCATCACTGTACACTAAGTTGAGAAAAGTTTCTTAATAGAAAGCATCAAGAAATAGCATAGTATCAGAGGAAGGAAAGAAGGGCCATTTCTCCCATTGACATGGGCCTGAGAACATGAGTAGAGCTTGGCATCCCAAAACGAGATCAGTGAGTTCAAATGTGAGAAGCTAAGAACAAGAAATGGTGGGGGATAGACAGTCTTTGATTCCAGAACTGTTACCTATCCAAGGACAAGGTCTATACTGGATTAATTTTTCAATTATTTTCAGTGACTCACACATAAAAGACGCGGTAAATGTTACACATATTTGTTCAACAGAGTCATTCTTCCCAAAACATTCTCTAGTCCAAAGGACTACCATATGTAATGCATTCTGTTCCCATCATGGCTGATCTATTTATAAACAATCTCATTGAGTTCACATGTCCAAAGCCAATTTTGAGGGCTGGATGTGTAGACAATGTAAAAACAACTCTATGGCAAAAGCCCTCATTTCAAGGCAGCAGGAGAGATGGACAGATATTCTGGCCATTTTTTTTCCTCTGTCCTCTTCTAAACATCAATTTCCATGATGGCAGGGACCATGCCTGTCTTGCTCATTAGCATTTGTCCAACACAAGGACAAGCATATGGTCAATGCTCCACAAGTATTTCTTAAATGAATGAGTGGATTAATGAATAAATTAACAGCCTGCACTAAAAATGCATTTGACACTTATCATTACTGAAAACATCTAGGGATTTAGCAAAATGGCTTTATAAATTTGTCCATCTTACGTTAAAGCTGCCATGGAAAGCACATTAGATAACAAGACCATGACTGTTATCAGAGAAGAATTCTATGTTGCACTTTCCTTCTGGAACGCACTTCCCACTTTCCCTGCCTGCTAACTCCTAGTTGCTCTTTTAGCATACATTTTGAAGAATAAAGCAAAGGCAACAGAGGATTTTTACTTCACAGATATCCAGATGGCTTTAGTAATCAAGTTCCATTTTAGAAAGGACAAAATTTTACCAGCTTTGCAGTTTTTCCTTCCTTTTGTCTTTAAGTGAAGAGCCTATTTGCACTTTATATCTGAAAGAATTCAGGGAATTCTGCTATTATGACTTTAAGTAATGTATTAAGTAATGTTATATTAATTTTTCATGTAAATATTAGCTACTTAATCTAATTCTAAAGCTAATTTTTAAAATATTTTATTTCTTACTTTTTCTTAAAGATTTTATTAATCTATTTGACAGAGAGAGAGAGATGGTGAGAGAGGAAACGCATGAGCAGCGGGAGAGGAAGAAGCAGGCCTCCTGCCGAGCGGGGAGTCCAATGTGGGGCTCGATCCCAGGACCCTGGGATCATGACCAGAGCCGAAGGCAGATGCCCAATGACTGAGCAACCCAGGCGTCCTTATTTCTTACATTTTTGATATAAAATATATCATGTATATATAAGACTATTATAAAATATATATGATAATTTAAATGATAATAATAAAGGGAATACCTGTACACCCAGCACCACTCAGTTTAAGTTCTAAAGTGTCTGAGTGACTGGAGTGTCAAATTCTAATCCTATACCGCATCTGCCTCCTACAGATAATTCTTATTCTGCATTTTGTTTCCATCCCTCCCATGTTTTTCTTTATAGTTTTATCAGATGTTTACACAATGCAACCAAATTATTTAATTCTGCCTGTCCTTAACTCCTTAAAAATAAAATTATATATATATATATACACATATATATATGTGTATATATATAAATTCTAGACTTGCTATTTCATTCAGTATTTTGTTTTTGAAATTCAATTATCTTGGTGTGTGTAACTTTGGTTCCTTCATTTTCACTTCTGTTTCTTATCTCATTTTATGAATTTATCATGATTGGTTTATCCATTCTATCTCTCATGGGCATTTGCATCATTTCTAGGGTTTTCCTTTAACAGTTAACAAGTTTATGTGAATACTCTTCTATGTGTTTCCTGAGGTTTGTATCCAAGATTTTCTTCAAGATGTATACCTAGGTATAGAATACCTTGATTGGTAAATAAAATTAGCAAATTCTCATTACTAAAAAATGCTAAATGATTTTACTTTGAATTTACACCCCCACCACCAGTGTATATGAATGATCATATTTCCACATTTTTACCATCATTTTGTCATTTCTATTTAATTTTTGAGAAACTGGTGGGTAGAATATTTTAATCCTTAAATATTTCTTCACTACTCACTTCTTAAAGAGGTAAGGTACAAAAAAGAAAGTAACAGGATATCTGAATATACTTATAAAATTATCCAGTCTATAATCATCAGAATTATTTAGAGAAATTCAGTAAAATCTTCAGATTTTTTTTCCATACATAACTGTACCATCTGCGTGGTGTGACCATCAAGCATTTGTTTCAATGGCGTAGTTTCTGAACCGTGGCTCTACCATGGGAATTTCTTTTCCTAAAAAATTGTCAATGAAGGGCCAAAAATTCTGCAAATCTCCTTCTCTCCATAAAAACAAAGTGAAACACTGCTCAGATTATCACCACCAGTTCTGTTAGGAGTCTGATGTCTGTGCTCTGTGTATTTCTCCCTCTGTTCTCTTGAGAAACCGTGTAGCCAAGCAGTTAAAAAGTCATAGGGTCTGGGCTGCACAGGCTGGATTTGAATTCTGACATCCCCACCCACCAGCTGTGAGCCTACTGGCAAATGCTTCAGTGTCCACATCTATAAAATGGGAAAGACAATAAGACCTACATCATAAGTTTGTTGTGAACGTTAATTAGTTAATACATGTAAAACACTGTAGGAAACCCACACATAGTAAGTACTCAGTAAGTTTTATCTCTAAATAAGCTAGCTCATATTATTAATAAGCATTTTCTATTTTAGGTAAAATTATCTCCTTATTATTGTCTCTCCCACTAGGCTATAAATTCAGACTCTGCCTTTTTTGCTTATTCACAGCACCTTGTTCAGGCTCTGATGCAAGAGAGACAGTCATTATTCGATTACATAAGTATCAGAAACACAATTAAATAGCTATAATTCATCTGGTCCCAAAGCCCAAAATAGACTATACCAGACACATTTGTTTACATCTCATAGCTTCCTCAGGTAACCCTTATAAAATTTGGGAAAGTATGGCGTTTTTACGACATCCTCAAGAATTGAAATTCAGGTCCCCAAAGGACAACCAGCAGCACGACTATCCTACTAAAAGTCAAACCAAAGTCAGAGGACTGTGTTCAACAGAGTGTAAGCCCACTCTTCCTCTGAAGACCACACTATCAGAATGGAAAGAAAGAAAAGATGATTTAACACTACAACACGAAGAGAGGATCATCAGCAATGGAGATACTTTGTTTAAAAAAAAATCTAGGGAGAAATGTGGCATGTATAATAGTGCCCGAGAGTTTAAATACACTACACTACACACACACACACACACACACACACATACACACACACACACACACACACACACACACACACACACAATAAATGACTAAAGAAAACAGACATCATTTAGAAAACAGAAGAATTAAAACAACAACAACAACAACAGCTTCAAATTAGTATTCTCGCATAATACCTTAGGCCAGGCTCCATGGGAAACAGAGTGTTTGAGCAAGATTTACATACTCCTGAATGAAAGGAGTAAGAAAGTGTGGACAGCAGACTTGGACAAAAAGGAGAGGTTGACATGTGATTCAATTGCAACAGGTGCCTCAGACAGCCCCAGGGGTGCTCAGAGCTGGGATGGCCCTTCAGACACTTTCAGGATTGAAGCAAGGGCCAACTTCTATGGGTTCCGATCCTACATGGATCAGTTACTGGATTCAGGCCACTCTGCCGAGTTGCAAGTATAAGTCCCAGGGAGGGACTCAGCAAGCCACACTCTGAGGGAGTGAGGGAATGAATGCTTTCAGATTGAAGAGGGAGCTGGCTAGCACAATATAGCACCACTACACATAAATTTCAGAAGTCATTGTATCCAAAAAATTAGAAGGAAAAAGCAAATTACTATAATAAAAAAGCAATGAGAGGAATAGAAAATTTTAAATTAAAAAAAAAAAGAATTTGCCATATGCAAAGTATTCCATAAAAATATGTAGGTATAAAGCCAAGAAATTTCAAATGACGATGAAAGAAACCATATTATTAGCAAAAACTATCAAAGACAAAGAAGTTTAAATCAAGAGCACCAGCATTTGAGAAATAAGGAACAGACAAAATGGCTGAAAGAAAATTAACAACTATTAATAGAATAGAATTTGCAGAAATGAACGAAACCCATTGAAGAGGCCCACTGAGTACTAAGCAAGATTTCTTTTTGACTAAGCAAGATTTTAAACACAAAATTCATACCAGATACGCTTATAAAATTTCAGAACACCAGGAATAAGATTAGATTCTAAACCTTGGTACATGTGTGGGGGCAGGGCTTGTACATAGAAAGAAAAAAAAAAACTTGTGTAAGAAAAACCATCATCATGCTGGCCTCTGATTTACGATCAGCAATTCCTTTCACATCCTTAAAGAGAAATGACTTTGAATCTAGAATTTTATCCTAGACAAGGTATGAATCAATAGTGAGATCAGAATAAAGACATTTTTAATGAAACAAGATGGGACCAGGGAGGGAGACAAACCATAAGAGTCTCTTAATCTCAGGAAACAAACTGAGAGTTGCTGTGGGTTGGGAGAGAGGGATAAGGTGACTGGGTGATGGACACTGGGGATTGTATGTGCTATGGTGAGTGCTGTGAATTACATAAGACTGATGATGCACAGACCTGTACCCCTGAAACAAATAATACATTATATGTTAATTAATAGAAAAAAAGAATAAAGACATTTTTAGAGAGGAAGGGTCCAGAAGATTTTTCTGTCACCAATTCTAACTTAGGAAATTACTTAAATAAATAGTCCTATAAAATGAGGGGATAAACCAAGAAAGAAAAAGAATAAGATTCAGTATCCTACCCAGGAGAGCAGAAGAGAAGGCAGGCCTAAAAAGTAAGTGCCATCTAGGGTAGGATTCCATCAGAAGCAAGATCCCCAAAGAATGGAGTTCCTAGCTTGGAGAGGATTATTGAGATGTTGGAAAAATATAAAATCGTCACAAAGACAAACAATGCTAGACTTTTTTTTAAAGCAATTTCAGAAACAACAGGGGGAAGAAAACAAATTGCTACATTAAAATAAAAACGTAATAAAACAAACTGTTACACTAGAAACAAATTAAGTCGTGGTACTCAGACTCTGCAGTGAACACTTTTACTTAGTCAATAAAATAAATGCACTTTATTGATTTAAACTTTTAGAATGTCCCTCTGGACAAAACAGAGAAGACTTAATAAAGGTTATAAATAAGAACATAAACGTTGAAAATTTAAAAATAAAAGTGATGATAAGTGGGGAGAAGAGACATCTTCGTTTCACCAAGGGAGCAGTCAAGAGATTTTACCAACAAATGATGAACCATGAAACAGAACTTTAAAAATATTAAAATTAGAATTAACTATTAGAAAAACTAAAAATACTGATGTGAGAGAGGGTTTGTCTGGAACTGCTTGTTAAGACAGTTATAAATACCACCCATCAGGGAGAACCATAAATGCCAAGGACACTCAAACAGATTGATGAGGCTATCAGTGTTAATCTATTAGGAATTCTAAAAATAAGTCTATTAACACTGCCAGCGTCTATTTTTTCATGCTTATTGCAACAAAATCAGAAATGATAAAGAATTACACAAATGAGATGAGCATTTCAAAATTATACCATTTAATTACTTTATAAAATTATGCAATACTACAGATTAATAATCACAAAGCACCTTAGGATATTATTTTTAATTGCTTGGAAAATGCTGTCCATATTTTTCCAGTTAAGATCACAGTACTCTTGGGAGAGTGATTTCAACTTCTAGGTTCAGAAAAAACCTGTGATTTTAGGTACATAATATATTTGAATAAACATGTTATGGGATAAGCATTTTTTCTCTCAAAGGCTGCAAATAGATTTGTTAAGGATAAATGGTTTGAAAAGTATAAATTTTTGAGTACATACAACCCCTTGCCCATGGCTGAATAGTTAGTAAGTTTCTTAAAATTTCATGCTTTGTGTTCTTTGTCTGGGAGAGGGGTATACTAATATCCACTTAACAATTAACTGAATTAAATGAAAAGCTTTTTATATGAAATACATATGACAGTGTCCAGACATTGTACCTAGACATTGATGTATTAATTTTTAACCAAAGTGGTCTTCTAAGGTAAAACAATTTCACCCACTCTGGTCTGAGACAATGTTGGTATAATCACTCACAGAACTCACAGAGAAATTAAAGGCTCTTTTTAATTAACACAAAATGCATGAAGTGTTTTCAATAGAAACAAACAAAAAAAAATTAGATGTCATTCCTTCCTGTATCAAACATGGAATGACCAGAAAATAAAAGTAAATTTGAGGACAGAGGGACATGCGGTGATGGTGATATTGGCCATCTTGTGAGTCATAAAGGAGGAGATAAAGTGCAGAAAAAGAACTTACCTGGAAATTACTATCAGGATACATGTCTATATATTGTTGAGATGGAGGTCTTGTTTTAAAGAACAAGTACCCAGAATTGTTTCTTAAATATTAATGAAATTAATATCTCCAACAAAGACATTAAGTTTTACTTTTATCAAACAATTTAATCTGAATAAGTGCAATGCATTTAAAATGGGTAAATAGGTTACTTTTTATATTTTTATATTCTTCCTAAATAATTTTCTATCCCAAGAGCAAAAATATGATATAAATTAAACTACATAAAAATTAAGAGTCTTTGAAATTCAAACATACCATCAAGAAAATAAAAATGCAGGGGTGCCTCAATGACTCAGTGGGTTAAGACTCTGACTCTTGGTTTCAGCTCAGCTCATGATCTCAGGGTCATGGGATTGAGCCCTGTGATAGGCTCTGCGCTCGGCATGGAGTCTGCTTGAGATTCTCTCTCTTCCTCTCTCTTTCACACTCTCTCCCTCTGTGTGCCCACAATTGCTAGCTCTCTCTCTCTCTTTCTCTCAAATAAATAAATCTTAAAAAAGAGAAGACAAGATAAGACAAGAAAAGACAAGATAAGACAAGACAAGACAAGAGTGAAGATGCAAACCAGAGACTGAGAGAAAATATTTGCAAATGTTATATATGATAAGAGCTTCGTAACCAGCATATATAAAGAGCTCTCCCAACTCACTACTAAGAAGACAGCCTGCATTTAAAATAGGCAAAATATATTTCATTTATCTCCTATCCCCCTACCCCCCCCATGTTGCTTCTCCATGTCCTCATATCAGGGAGATCATATGATAGTTGTCTTTCTCCGATTGACTTATTTCACTAAGCATGATACGCTCTAGCTCCATCCACGTCGTCGCAAATGGCAAGATTTCATTTCTTTTGATGGCTGCACAGTATTCCATTGTGTATATATACCACATCTTCTTTATCCATTCATCTGTTGATGGACATCTAGGTTCTTTCCATAGTCTGGCTATTGTAGACATTGCTGCTATAAACATTCGGGTACACGTGCCCCAAGATGGGATTGGGAGGGAGACAAAACATAAATGACTCTTAATCTCACAAAACAAACTGGGGGTTGCTGGGGGGAGGTGGGATTGGGAGAGGGGGAGTGGGCTATGGACATTGGGGAGGCGAGGCGAACCATAAGAGACTATGGACTCTGAAAAACAACCGGAGGGTTTTGAAGGGTCAGGGGTGGGAGGTTGGGGCAACCTGAGGGTTTTGAAGGGTCAGGGGTGGGAGGTTGGGGGAACAGGTGGTGGGTAATGGGGAGGGCACGTTTTTTTTTTTTTTTGCATTGATAATAGAATTTATTAGAATAGAATAGAATACATTTTTATAACTATATTCTATTTGTTTTTTTTTTTAGTGGAAAAGAAATGTGTTTTATTAAAAAAAATAAAAACACCAAGTACAGTATATTTTGCTGTTATGACTACATGAACAGAGTGGCTCAGACATACAGGTGACAAAGGAACTAATTCTGTCAAAAATAAAACCACAATTTTGGCTGCAGTTATTACTTGTTTTGGAATGGGACCATTGATTATTAACTGAAGATAAGAAATTATTTCCATCATATAAGTGGGTAGGATAGCAGTGGCTCCTGGTAATGCTATTTATTTATTTATTTTTTTATTTTATTTTTTTTTCCATTTTATTTATTTTTTCAGCGTAACAGTATTCATTCTTTTTGCACAACACCCAGTGCTCCATGCAAAACGTGCCCTCCCCATTACCCACCACCTGTTCCCCCAACCTCCCACCCCTGACCCTTCAAAACCCTCAGGTTGCCCCAACCTCCCACCCCTGACCCTTCAAAACCCTCAGGTTGTTTTTCAGAGTCCATAGTCTCTTATGGTTCGCCTCCCCTCCCCAATGTCCATAGCCCGCTCCCCCTCTCCCAATCCCACCTCCCCCCAGCAACCCCCAGTTTGTTTTGTGAGATTAAGAGTCATTGATGGTTTGTCTCAGGGAGGGCACGTTTTGCATGGAGCACTGGGTGTTGTGCAAAAAGAATGAATACTGTTACGCTGAAAAAATAAATAAAATGGAAAAAAAATAAAATAATAAAAAAATAGGCAAAATATTTGAGTAGACATTTTATTAAAGAAGATATGCAGATAGCCGACAAGCACATAAAATATCTCATCATCAGTTATGAGATAAATACAAATGAAAACCAGACAATGACAATGAGAGTCAAACACTAAGAAGTGGCCGGGATGTGGGAGAATGTGGAGAACCACATCTTGCTGATGGAAATGTAAAATGGTGCAGCCACTTTGGAAAACAGTTTATCTGTTTCTTGAAAAGCTAATCAGATGGTATGTGCCTAAGAATTAAAAATATATGCTCACACAAAGACATGGTATTCAAATAATCATTGCACATTAATCATAATGACCAAAAAGTGGCAACAACTCAAATATCCATCAGCAGGTGAATGGATAAACAAAATATTGTTTATCCATATAATAAAATAGTACTTGACAATAAAAAGGAATGCAGTACTAATGTATGGTACAAGCATAGATGAATCTCAAAAACTTTACACTAATTTAAATCAGCCGACACAAAGGGCTACATATTGCACAATACCATTGATATGATGATCAGAAAAGGCAACCTATAGGAATAGAAAATTAGAAGTTGTTTGAGACTGGGGTATGAATGAGGAGTGAATGCAAAAGAGCTCAGTGGATCTTGTTAGGGTGAGGCAAATGTTCTAAAATTAGACTATCCTGGGGCGCCTGGGTGGCTCAGTGGGTTAAGCCACTGCCTTCGGCTCAGGTCATGATCTCAGGGTCCTGGGATCAAGTCCCGCATCAGGCTTTCTGCTCGGCAGCGAGCCTGCTTCCCTCTCTCTCTCTGCCTGCCTCTCTGTCTACTTGTGATCTCTCTCTGTTAAATAAATAAATAAAATCTTTTAAAAAAAATAAAATAAATAAAATAAAATAAAATTAGACTATCCTGGAGGTTGCACAACTCTGCACATTTGCTAAAAACCATTGAATTCTACATTCAAAGAGGATGAATTTTATTGCCTCAAACCTCACTAAAACTGCTTATAAACAGAGAATAAATGAACTAACTGACTGACTTGATAAAATTAGTAGAAGCACACAACCAGTGGGAGACTTTGCTTATCTAGGACTGCCAGATTAGAATATCTGAATAGAGCAAATGAACTAACAGCATCCTAAACAGGGTAGGTCCAAAAAGCCAAATTTGGGGATTGAGACAGATGAAAGCATTAGACAATGATGTTTTAATTTTTAACCCAAGTGGTCTTTTAAGGTGGAACAATTTCATCTATTATGGTCTGAAACAATGTTGATATAATCATTCACATAACTCACAGGGAAATTAAAAGCATTTTGTAATTAATGCAAAATACATGAAGTGTTTTTGATAGAAACAAAAAAGGGGAGACATCATTCCTTCCTGTATCAAGCATGGAGTGACCAGAGGAAAAAGTAAGATTGAAGACAGAGCCTAGGAACTAAGATTTGGAAACTTGGAGTTACCAGGAACTCAACTAGTACTGTCCAGTAGGACTCACTGTGGACTGGAAATGCCCATATCCTAGCTACTCGCCACATGTGTCTACTGAGTGCCTCAAATGTACTAGTGAGAAGGAGGAAGGAGGAACACATTTTTAAATTTTTTATTTAATCTTAATTTGAAATTAAATAACAATATGTGGCTACTGGGTACCATACTGGACAATGCAACTTTCAATTAATCCAAAATATAGATGGTGCTTTTGGGCACTTACCCAATGTCTAATCTTAAAGTTATTCATGGCCTATGTTTTACCAAGATGGTCCTTCTTATATTTATTCAGCAAATATTTATGAAGCTCCTACGAGGTGGAAAACAGAATTTGATAATGCCGAGAGAAGTGGGACATGGTACATGTCTTAAGAGGCTTAGAGTTTAATAGGGAAAATAATCATGCACAAATAGGTATATTACAAGAAAGGAAACAGTAACCTCAAAAAAGGCCCCAGGAGTTTGGTAGCAATTCAGTGAGATAAAATCATTTGCATCTTATGCACTAAAAAATTGTGGAAGCTTTGAAAGACTTAAGCTTGACCAATGGTCCTAAAAGATGGGTGGATGCAGTCTCAAGGAAGAAAGGAAAACATCAAGACTGGAGAACAGTCACGTTAGGTCATTTAAAAGAAAGGGTCACAAATTAAAATAGGTGAGGGAAGACTGGCCCAGACTGGGGGCAGGGAGAGGAACGGTCTTTAATTTGGGGCAGATGACTTTGGATTTTTTTCTGAAAATTAAGTAATTGTATAATAAGCTATTGAGTCTCCCTAATAAATCTGGAATTTTTTTTCTCTCCTCTCTGATCCACATGGAGTTCCTGGTGGGTCACACCTTCATCATCTCTCACCTAGCCTACCTATTTGGACCTAGTCCTTTTAAAGAAATCTATATGCAGTTAAATATGTAATGATAACATCCTGCTGTTGGCCTCTCCCCTCTGGAATCGGTCCACATTCCTCTCATTTCTGCCACTTTGGATGTTATTTCTTGCATTAATTTCTGTGACTTACTCACTGACATGTGTTGGTCCTAAGTCTACTTGTCCTACTTGTAGAGTGCCTCTGTCTTAACCATTCACCTACAGGGTGTTATACAAAGTCAGCTCGGGAACTCTGTGGGCACACACTGATCATCTCCTTCTACCACCACGAGCAACACTCCGGGTAACAGAACCTCCATTCCAGGTCTGTGGGGCCTCAGCCCCCACCAGGGAGGGGAGTCAGAGAAGTGCCCCATCTCTGGTCTCTCCTACCACCCAAAACACTCATGATAATATTTGCAAGCAATGAATGGACAGTGCTTTGTAGTTTTAAAATCTTATTTAAATCCCCAGAGAACTTCCTCCAGGTCTGCCATGGTGCTCTAAGACCCTTCCCAAAACATGAGTCTGATCATTTCATATCATTGCTGGCTCCTTGTTGCATAGAAAATTTTAAAAAAATGCAAAGCTAATAATTTAGGGTTGTCCATTATCAAGTTGTCTTTGAACTCTATCTCCTCAGAATTTTAAACTGAACTATGATCATTCATTCCCTAAATTTACTGAAGTCTGACATTCCCTTTTGCCAGTGCCATTCCTTCTTGAAATACTGTTCCCATGCCTTTGTCTTTGCTGCTATTTAAGATTAGCTTAATTACCACCATTCTGGGAAACTTTCACTGTCTTCTTTTTTTTTTCCACTTTTTTAAAATTTCTTTTCCACTTTTTAAAAATTTCTTTTCCTCTTTTTTAAAATTGTTTTTGCACCACACCCAGTGCTCCATGCAATACGTGCCCTCTCTATTACTCACCACCTGGTTCCACAACCTCCCACCCCCGCACCTTCAAAACCCTCAGGTTGTTTTTCAGAGTCCATAGTCTCTCATGGTTCATCTCCCCTTCCAATTTCCCTCAACTCCCTTCTCCTCTCCATCTCCCCATGTCCTCCATGTTATTTGTTATGCTCCATATAAGTGAAAACAAATGATACTTGACTCTCTCCGCTTGACTTATTTCACTCAGCATAATCTCTTCCAGTCCCATCCATGTTGCTACAAAAGTTGAGTATTTATCCTTTCTGATGGAGGCATAATACTCCATCGTGTATATGGACCACATCTTCCTTATCCATTTGTCTGTTGAAGGGCATCTTGGTTCTTTCCACAGTTTGGCGACCGTGGCCATTGCTACTATAAACACTGGGGTACAGATGGCTCTTCTTTTCACTACATCTGTATCTTTGGGGTAAATACCCAGTAGCTTCCACTGTCTTCTTTCTCCAAGAAAAAGCTTCTTAGCTTCTTCCAGCTTTGAGTTGTTCATTAAGCACCTTGCGCTTCTCAGTAATTACCTTCAGGGAAGGGACAAGGTCTCATCCATTCCTGTCTCCAGCATTTGGCATATGCTAGGTGCTCAGTAATTATTTTTAATCAGTCTGGGCTGGAGGGTGGGAACTCACTAATTCAACATGATGACAAGGAAAAGAAAATTACTCACAGATCATCACACAAAATATTTCCATCTATAAGACCAAAATATAATTATATTTTAAGTATTTTTAATCACACTGTAAGTAACATAGGAATGAGTTATTGCCTTACAATGTTGCATAAATACAATCTTCCCAAGTGAAAAAGATTTCTTCGGTTGGCTAAAAATTAGTTATATTCAAACTAAAAGAAATTTCCTGAGGAAAGCATTATTTGATTCACTTGCTTATGCTTAATCCAGAACTTTTTCCCTATGAAAGCTAAGCAAAAAGGAATAGGGATTTGCTGTGTCAATCCACTAGTACAACACATTATTTCTTTAGTCACTTTGATGTAGATAGACCACACTGAAATACCCTCGGGAAATCAGCTTTAGATTCCTTGATATGAAAAAATTTATTACACCAACTAAATTATTTATCCACATCACTGCAGCTCAGGTTTTGATGGTATCTATCGCAGAAATGTACAGATACTCATTTCTATAGCCATTTTTCACAAGAGGTAAAGAACCATTTTTTTTCAAGTTAAGCCATATGGCAAAACCTATTGCCAGTTGTCATACTTGTTCAAGGATCAGAGCCTGATGATGAGGCCATCAGTTGTATGCCATGTCTGTCAATCCAGGTTCAGTTTAAGTTCAAGGGGCTTAAACTTTGGCTGAGACAAGCTTTGCAGTGTTCCTTACCCAAGGTTTCATGAGAAGCTGAGGACTGCTGAGGTATACTTTACCTAAGGCCATAAATCTAATCTCAAAATGGAGATCCAGAAAATTCCCTCTTCAGCAGGAAAGTATGGGCTCCTACCTCATTATAGGACCTTCCATCTCACGTTTATTTGGAAAACACCCCCATGGAGACCTGCCAAAGGACTGAATTGTACTTCAAACACTTACCATTTTGAATGGCTACTTTGTGCTGACAGAGTGGTAAACATGTTTTTAGTTGGGAGTTCTTTCTTCTTTAATAGAACCTCCCTTAATATTTCTTGTAGTGCAGGCTTGGTGGTCACATACTCTTTTAAATCTTGCTGGTCTTGGAAGCACTTTATCTCACCATCCATTCTGAATGTCAGCTTGCTGGATAAAGTATTCTTGGCTGCATAGTTGAGAGTAATCCTCACAGAAACAATGAGCTAGACACACTTCTACCCATTTTATAGATAAAGGTACAAGCTCAGAGAAGTGAAATAACCAAAGAAGATATACACACTAATTAGAGAAAGTGGGAAATCAGGAATTAAACCCAGATCTGTCTGACCCCAAAGCCGTGGCTCTAACATCAGCAGCCCTTCAAAATACTCTTTGCTTGGGTCTTTTGGGAGAAATATCATGTTATCAATATGAAGGTCAGGCCTTGGTTTTTTAGCCCCAGTCTTAGTTGCAACAAGTTAGGAGAGATTTAGATTTTGGAATTAGTATTATGTTATTTCATGCATAATGTAAAAATTTCACAACAGTATAATTCCATTTACCCTTTGTCTTCTTTAGAGTTTTTTTTTTTAGATTTTATTTATTTATTTGACAGAGAGAGATCACAAGTAGATAGAGAGGCAGGCAGAGAGAGAGAGAGAGAGGGAAGCAGGATCCCTGCTGAGCAGAGAGCCCGATGCGGGACTTGATCCCAGGATCCTGAGATCATGACCTGAGCCGAAGGCAGCGGCTTAACCCACTGAGCCACCCAGGCGCGCAATCTTCTTTAAAGTTATTGATGTTATATATTTTATTTTAACATTATCATATAACTCTTTCAATAAAATACTGGGTTGCTTTCCATAGCCAATTATCTTTTAAATAATTTGAAGAAAATATTCATCTCTATCCACTCACAGGCTTTCTATTTCTGTGCTGTTCAAATCAATTGATGTCATTTCTCTTGAATAGTGAGTGCAGTTCTTCTAGTGACATATTCTGGCTGTGTTTATCTGAGAATGCCTTTATCTTCTCATTTCCATTTTTTTTAAAGGACTGTTAGCTTGGTATAGAATTACAGGGTGGCTGAGGGTTTAGCACTCTGAAGGTGTCATTTTGTTTTCTTCTGACTCACATTGTTTCTGATGAGAAGTCCCCCATCACTCTTCTTGTTGCTCTCCAGTATATAAAGCATCTCTTTCTCTCCAACTGCCTGGAAGATTCATCTGTGGTTATCGGCAGTTTAAATATGAGGTGTCTGTTTGTGGTTTACTTTGTGTTTATCCTGCTTGGGTGTGCAGAGAATCTCAGTTGTGTGGCTTAATGTTTTCCCTAACAAATGTTAGGGAAATGTTAGGCCATTATTTCTTCAAGCATCCCCTCCACACCCCATTCTCTCTCTCCTCTCCTTCTAGAACTCCAGTTTATATACACATTAGATATTGTCCCCCAGGCCACAGGTAAAATGTTTTTCATCCTGTTTTCTTCCTAAACTCCCATTTTAAATTATTCCTATTAATCTGGTGATTTTTCCTACACTGTTCTTTCTGCTCTTAAACTCATCCAAAATATTTTGTATTTCAGATACTTTTCAGGTCTATGATTTCCATCAGGTGCCTTTTGACATTTTCATTGTCCATTTATTTCCATCACTTTTTTTAAAATTTCTTTTCAGTGTACCAGAATTCATTGTGTATGCACCACACCCTGTGCTCCATACAATACGTGCCTTCCATAATACCCACCATTATGCTCACTCAACCTCCCACCCACCACCCCTTCAAAACCCTCAGATTGTTTTTCAGAGTCCACAGTCTCTCATGGTTTGTCTCCCCCTCCAATTTGCCCCAACTCCCTTCTCCTCTCCATCTCCCCTTGTCCTCCGTGTCATTTCTTATGCTCCACAAATAAGTGAAACCATAGGATAATTGACTCTCTCTGCTTGACTTCTTTCACTCAGCATAATCTATTCCAGTCCTGTCCATGTTGATACAAAAGTTGGGTATTCGTCCTTTCTGATGGAGGCATAATTCTCCATAGTGTATATGGACATCTTCCTTATCCATTCGTCTGTTGAAGTGCATCTTGGTTCTTTTCATTCCATCACTTTTTTATGTCTCTGTAAAACTTTGAACATATTTATAATAGTTATGATGATGTCGTTGTTTGCAAGTGACATTATCTGGGTCATCCATGGATCTTCTGTTTGTGTGTCTGTGTGTGGTTTCTTAATTGCAGGTCACATTTTTTTGTTTCTTTTTCTATCTCATAATGTTTTATTTCATAGCAGACACTATTGAAAATCAGTGAAATTTGAAGAATATTCAATTTGGGAGGTTTCTTTGCTTTATTTATCTTCTCCCAGAGAATACAAAGTCCTATTTTGGCAGCTAAAGTAATGAGGTGGTCATTCATAGTTCTCCAAAAGTCATTTTGATTTGTGAATTAGTCTGCTCAGGCTGCGACAACAGAACACCACAGACTGGGGGGCTTAAACAACAGAAATTTATTTTCTCAGAGTTCTGGCACCTGAGAATTTCAAGATCAATGTGCCAGCAGGGAGATGTCTGGAGAGGGCTTTCCCCTTGGGTTACAGGTGGCTGCCTCCTGGCTAAGTACTCACATGGCCTATTCTCAGTGTGTATACACTGTTGGTGTGGTGGTGGGAAGGAGAGCAAGAGAGAGCTCTGAGATAATTCTTCTTGTAATAATACTAATTCTATCTGATCAAGGACCATTTTTACAAACTCATTTAACCTTAAATACGTCCTTACAGGCCCTATCTCTGAACATAGCCACACTGCAAGCTACCGCTTTCATATATGAATATGGGGACTTCACAATTCAATCCACAGCATTCCACCCCTAACACTCCCCCCAATTCATGTCCTTATCACATGCAAAAATACCTTCATTCTATATCAACAGCCCCAAAGTCCTAACTCATTCCAGCATCAAATCTAAATTCCAAAGTTTTACCTAAATTCCTAAATCAGATGTGGATAAGCTTTGAATTATGATTCAGCATGAAGTAAAATTCTTCTCTAGCTGTGATCCTATGAAACTGAAAAGGGTACTTCT
This sequence comes from Meles meles, assembly GCF_922984935.1. Classification (NCBI taxonomy): domain Eukaryota; kingdom Metazoa; phylum Chordata; class Mammalia; order Carnivora; family Mustelidae; genus Meles; species Meles meles. The sequence goes on along the minus strand of NC_060080.1, from coordinate 13,537,111 downwards.
AGAATACAATGGTAGGACAGGCATAGAGTAGACATTCCCATTCTAGAAGGAAAAAAAGGGAAAGAAGGAAAGGGTTATAGGTTATAGGTCCCAACCAAGTCCAACAACTAGCAAAGCAAATTCCAATAGATGTTAAAGGTCAAGAAAAATTCTCTTTCGTTTGATGAAATGCTTCTGGCTCCCCTGAAGCAACTTGTGTCCCCTCAAATTCCTATGCTGAAGCCCTAGCACCCAATGTGAATGTATTTGGACATAGGACCTATAAGGATGTAATTAAGGTTAAATGAGGTTATAAGAATGGAGTCCTAATCATATAGGATTAGAGCCCTTATGAGAAGAGACACCAAGAGAGTTCTCCTCCCTGCTAGTGAAGAAATGAACTGAAGAAAGGCCATGTGGGCACAGAGTGAGAAGGCAGCCACCTGCAACCCAAGGGGGATAATCCGCACCAGACATCATCCCTACTGGCACCTTGATCTTGAACTTCCCAACCCTCAGAACTGTGACAAAATAAATTTCTGATGTTTAAGTCACTTGGTCTATGGTACTTGTTATCGCTGCCTGAGTTGACTAATACCATCTAGAATTGAATTTCAGATTTAATAAGATAATTTGAGCCAAGAGGTGGACTGAGATTCCCCCTGTAGACTTAACATAAGAGGGTCCTCATTTCCACACCTAGTGAGAATATGCAAAACTGCACACATTCTTCCTGCTGCTAGGTCTCTTCATGCCCTGCTAAAGAAAATTTAGAAGGGAACAGAGAGAATTTCAGACCACACAAAATACTGTGCTTGGGAGTACACCAGACCTCAATCTATCTTGTTTGCCTTAATCAACACCCAGAATCCAGTTGGTCCCTTTTCTCCCAGGTAAATCTGGCAGCCCCTTTCCTCAGCCTGTGTGCACCCAGAACCATGCCCCCTCAGTGCTCCCCAGGAAGCTGTCACAGCTCACAACACATGTAAGAACACCTATCTTTTTTTGAATTATATTTGATTTTTTCAGTGTTCCAAGATTCATTATTTATGCACCAAACCCAGTGCTCCCACCACCAGGCTCACCGAACCCCCACCTCTGTCCCCTCCAAAACCCTCAGTTTGTTTCTCAGAGACGTTGGGAGAAGGAGAGAAGTGAGCTGGGGGAAATCAGAGGGGGAGACGAACCATGAGAGACTTGGGACTCTGAGGAACATCTGTCTCTTTACAAATCAGTTTATTTGGGCTTCCCTCTGACCACCATTCCTCAATTATCTCATTGATAAGCATAATTATTATTTTATCATGCTTTTTCTTAGCATTAGCACAAAAGTGAAAACCTTTCCTATCCTCACCCAAACAAATATCAAAATCTACTTTTTTAGGTTAAATTTTTAGTTGACTTTGATAAAATATTTCATTTAAGAAAAGAAAGACTACTAGGTCACCTGAACATTAGTTGAATATGTAATATTGATTTTCTTCTCAGTCACAAGAAAACATATTTATTTCTGTTAGCAAATAGTTTATTAGATTCTTCTTTTAAAAAAGTAATATGATACTTCAACATTTTTCTCTATTACTGATGCCTGAAAAAAATCTCATTCAATTGTTTTCCTGTACCAAAGACTGAGTCATGTAACTACTTATTTCCTTAACTAATAAAAGAAACATTTACCTTTCTGACAGGCTTGGAGAACAGAGGATTTATAGGTATCAAGGCAATTTATTAATCTATATGAACAATGAAACTGAATTTATATTTGAGTTTTATTTTCTCCATTCAATAACATCTGAAGCACAGGAAAACAGTGTTGAGAAGTAAGACTTACCAACTTGGATAATAGGAAAAGAAATCTGGCCAAATTCTTTTTAAAATTCAAAGTCAATTGGGGCACCTGGCTGGATCAATAGGAAGAGTGTGTGACTCTTGGTCCTGACAGTGAGAGAGGGAACACAGGCAGGGGGAGTAGGAGAGGGAGAAGCAGGCTCCCCACTGAGCAGGGAGCCCGATACAGGGCTCGATCCCAGGACTCTGGGACCATGAACTGAGCCAAAGGCAGACACCCAATGACTAAGCCACCCAGGTGCCCCTCAAATAATGTTTTAAATAAAGAAAAGTTTCAGATTATCCATAACTGTACAGATTCTCAATGGCTATTAGTAAAACACTGATAAAAATCTTAAGATACTTTCTCTTATTAATAAACACAAAAAAGGAGTTGTACATGCAACTGATGCCAATTGTTCTTTTTCACACATATGTTTACTACTTCTACTTTACTAACAGTGTTAAATAACTCAAATCGAGTTTATTGGACCCACTATATTTATTACATACACACATGAACAATGCATGTTTTCCTTTAAATGAACAAAAAAATACCCTATTGCACCTTAGTTTATGAAAATGGTGCTTTTGCTACAATGCACGGTGTTTTACCCATAAATTTGGCTTTGATGTTTTCTGTGTTTAATCAATATGATACCAACCTATCAAAATTTTTTTTTTTTCACTGGGAGATGTGTTGCTATACCTTGAATGCAAAACACCATTCAAAATACATAAAATGTTTCCAGTATCTTTGATTTCAGATTATTAATGGGAGGTTCATGTTCTGATGACCAAATTGACCTTGTATTGCTTTTTACAGAAAAAGTCCTAAGATCACCATAGTTCTCCTCTTCCCAATCACAGATTTTATCTATTACAAAATGGGCCCCTCTTTAACAGCCTTGGTAAATATTTCAAAAACAGAGGTGCAGAAAAGACTGTAGAGGAGTGGGAGGGTGAGATATGGCATCATGCTGGCTCTTAACCCACATCATATCTTCTGCTCTTTCTCCTTTCTGGTCTTTTCCCCTTAATCTTTTGACACTGAGCAATATTATATGGTTGGCTCAGTCCTGTGGAGCTGTCCCCCAACAGATCACATAGAAGGGAGTACCCAAAAGAGAGCTTGATTTTGAGAACAGACTCATGGGGGATGAGGACGGTCCCTGCCATTCATCTCCTCCTTCCCCCAATACTTTGAATCTATCAACACAAATCTCCCTCTCCCATCTTTGTTTTCCACCACTTCCCTTTATGAATGTGGGCTCAAGACAAGTTGAACGCTTGAACTTGGGCAGGAGGGATGATCCTAATTACCCATTCCTCCTGTGTGTGGATCACAAAATGCTGACTTCATTACTTTCTTTTTTTTAAGATTTTATTTATCTGAGAGAGATAGCATGAATGGGAGAAAGAGACAGCATGAGTGAGGGGCAGGGAGGGGCAGAGGGAGAGAGATAAGCAGAATCCCTGCTGAGCAGGGGACCCCCCCACCAAGGCAGGACTGGATCCCAGGGACCTGGGATCATGACCTAAGCCAAAGGCAGAAGTTGTACCATCTGAGCCACCCAGGCACCCCTGATTTCAGTACTTTCAGTAACTATTCAACTATTCACTCAAAAAGTGCCTTGTCTAGCAAAAAATGACCAGTTCTCTCTTGGTCTTGCATCAAAGATCTGAAGTCCAAACAGAGGGGAGGAAAAAGACTTTTTGCCACACTGACCCTTTCTTGCTCAAAAAAAAGGAGGGGGGAGGAGAAGGAAGAGGGTGGAATATGAGCAATATGAGAAAATAGTGGAGGAGATGGTGGAAGAAAAATGAATTGAAAAGAAAGATGTCAGAAACTAATGACACACTAGGTGTTGGCTAATTGAATTGAAAGAAAGAAAGAAAAATCGGAAGGAAGGAAGGAAGGAAGGAAGGAAGGAAGGAAGGAAGGGAGATGTTAGTGGGATGAATTATACCCAATGATCTTTAGATGTTGAGGTGGGTTTTTGGGAAAGAGGAAGAATTTAGTTCTAAAGTGTATTCAAATAACTGAAATGATCATCAGAATGTTTTCTGTGTGCCTGGCAATGACCAGCGAATAACATTATGGTGAGTGGCCTAAGGAAAGGGGCCCCTGCTACTGATTCTCTAATTCCACTTACTGATTACAGCCAACACTGCTGATGGGAAGGAGGCTCTTTGGAAATACCACGACTTCTGCGCATGTCTGCAGAGCAGCACTGTGCCTTGAATCACTGTCCAGGCAGATGGAAACTTCACGTTAGAGTTTGAAATAACCACAGACCCTCACGTTTCCATTTCAGCTCAGAGGTTATGGCCGAGGTGTTGGGCTTGGCTTCCTTTGGGACCTGTCTTGGGACTCTGCCCTCTCCCTTTTCCCATAGTGCTTAGAACCATCTCAAAGATTCGAAGACCTCAAGCCTTGAATAACAAGTAGAAAAATCACCTTCTCTGGACTTGAATTTTGTACACTAAAGTGTTCCCGCCCAAAACACCCATAGTAAAATGTCTGACATTTGAAATTCCTTGAAGGGAAGAAGCCAGTGAAAGGTCGAACCTTGTGTTTAGCTGCCTTTTTGAGAAAGAAAGTCTGGTTTGGAATGTGCTTGTATGAAAGTGCAAGAGAGTCATGTGAGAACTTTCCCAGAGAGCAGAGTTGAGAGGGAGAAACTCCCCCTGATGGAGCACACCCTACATGGCAGGCCTCAAGCTTGGCAGCTCATATCTCACCCATTTCTCCCTTATGTCTTTTATTCTTATAATGTGCTTTTGAAGTAAGTATTAAGATCCCCATTTTACACATGATAAAATTAAATTTCAGAGATTTGGAGTTATATGCTCTTGATAATAAAACTGGTAAATTATGGGGCAGAGATTTGAACTCCTGTCTTTCTGACAACAAATTCTCTGCCCGTTACACTATACTCTAGTGACAGGAACACTGTATCAAGGTGAGCAGGTGGAACAATGCTCCAAATAAGAAGAGATTGTTTTAGGAAGGGCATAGTGGGCTTCTGAACATAACCTCCCTTTAACTCCCAATGCTACCCAGCATGGCTCTGTGTCTGGGCACCCCTCTCTGCCTCCTCTTGGCCAGCACTTGTGGGAATAGGGCTGGGATCTAATCAGCACACAGTGGGCTCTTTCTCACAATAGCTTCACTAGCTCTCTGATCAAAGGCAGATAAGGTCTTCTTTGTGATCTCAAAAATATTGCACAGTCCTCTTTCATGTAAAAATTACACATTGCCTTTCCATACAACAGGGTCAAATGGTGGTTATCGTCACACTAACTTGGTTCAAATCCCAGTTCCAAAATATCCTGGAAATATTATCTTGGGCAAGTTATTTAATGCCTCTAATTTACTTAATGCCTGCTTTCTCATCTTTAAAGTAAGGGATAATCACAGTGCCTATTCTTCAGGATTAAATGAGTAATCCCATGTCCAGCATTTAATGAAATGTGTAACACATAAGAAGAATTTAAGAAGTATTCTTTGTCTTTATTGTGTATCTCACAGAGTGCCATAAGCACCCCAAGATAAAAATATTCATCTGGTCTTCTTTGCGTAGGGTGGTATGTAAAAAGTAGTTAGCGGTAATTTATACAGTGTTTGATTATGGAACTCTGGGCATGATATTATTTTTGTATAGTGGCCTTAGCATCTCTTCTTCAGGGTCTCTTTACTCCCTGTTACATGGGATAGGCTGGTAATGAACTTGGTGTATATGGCTCCATGATTCTTGAAATGCAGGGAATATAAGTCATTGAATAAAACTAAATTGAAATGGCAACCACAACAGGCTTAGAAACAAGACTAGGTCTAAGTCCAAAGCAAACTGTAAAAATAACCACAGGCAAACTTATCTTTGATAGGTGGCACTCTATCCCACAGTTGCCTTGGGACGCTAGAACTTGCCCTTATGACTAAGGAATTAGGAAAGCTTTCAAGGAATTTTTTAACTGAGTTATCAAAAATTTTAAATAGATACCACCACCAATCTGTTAGCTCCTAGGACACAGTATACTTATTGTGCTTTTGACTTTGACAATGTTTCCAAACATTAAATGTGATGCATTGTATCTAAACATCTTAATCAGCTGAAATGAAATTACCTAAAATTCCCTCTAGGATCTTATTTCTTAATGGCTTTGGAACTAAAATTAGCTTTAATTCAATAGGCTATGTGTTCATCAATTTTCCAAAGACAATATGGAGAGAGATGGAGGAAGAAAGGAGGACCAGGCCAACTTTATGATTTGCTGCCACATGACTTCAGGATAAAGTTTCTGATGCTAGGACCAACCCTGTTTCCACCAAGCCTGATGAGTTACCCAGGCCAGGGTGCCAAAGCCCTTTAAGCTTCAGGATTATAGAAGGCTTATCATTATGACCATGAATCATAGAAGCACAAGTATGGAAGCATGTCCCAGTGGAATCCAATTGGATTAAAGAAACAAATAGATCTGAGGCATGTTTGTACAGCTGCATGCATTACTTAGAGCAAAGGACTGTCTAGTCTTAAGATAAGCCTCGACTAGTTTGGCAACGGTGTTGAAGTGCTCTTAAACTAGCACAGTTCCTACTTTGTAAGATTAGTGAAGTAGTCATCACCAATGAAATATGTTTATGCGATCATTTAAATACAGCATATCTGTGCTTATCAGAAATCTCAGCCTTCCCAAGCCTGAGATAGCTACATTGGAAAGTATTAATGGGAAAATTGTCATAATACTGACCATCATCTTGATCAATACAACTTGGCCAGGACTTGTTCTTTGCAGTTCTGAATAGGAGAAGCAGTATCAATTTGTGGTACTTCCTGCAGAAACATTTACAATATCCTGACATAGGTTTGATGCCAGGTGGGTACACAGGAATATGGAGAACATCTGAACTAAGGAGGAACTTACCACAAATGACAACTCTGGAAAGAGAAGCTGGGAGGTTCAGATGGCAATGAGATTGTGGAAAGAGAGTTAGTCACAATCTCCATTCTTCCTTAGTTTGGGTAGGCTGGAAATAGCACTCGGAAATCCGGACTTTGGGCAGATGCTCCAGAGTTGGATTGTTGTGGCCCATTCTTCTGGGAAATCTATCCATATACAACATGGCTCTGAGTAGCAACCAAGGAGGATAGAGTGAGGCCCAAGACAGGGACTTAATAAAGGACAATAAAGGACTGACAAGAACTTGGCTGGACATCATGCCCCATTGTAGGGTTGATGGTAACTATTTGAATATGGCTAGCACTTATAGTTAGTATCTATTTTTAACTAAGAAAGGAACCAGAGGCAGATAACCAGCCTTATGAACAGAGACCTTGGCCATCTACAGATGCATGCTGAAGACTACTTGGGTGTCCATGGTTCATCCTTGACACATTAAGACACCCACATCCAGAGTCCAGTTGGAAGACTAAAAGGATTCTTGAGGCCACATGAAAAGTTGTATTTATGGCTGGACCTCTGTATTAGTGACTGTCAGATTACAAATTCTTGCCCCTAGATGGGGAATCACTTAGGGTGGGAGACACTGTTTTTATGCATCCTCCTTCTAGGAAGCCCTGAGACTCTTCAGATGACCTGAATAATGGAACTCATCAGCTTAAAGCAAGCTGACCTCCCTATGCCATAGTAGAAAGAACACGGATTTTGTGATTAGGTAGATCTGAGTTCAAGTCTTCGCTCAGCTATTTATTGGATGGGTAATGGAACTGAGTGTATTACTTTCCCTGGTTTATCCTGTATGCAGATAAAATGTATTGAGGAGGGGCATCTGGGTGGCCCAGTCACCAGCTGGTCTGATCTGCCTTCAGCTCAGGTCATGACCCTAGGGTCCTAGGATGACATACAGAGATCACAAGTAGGCAGAGAGGCAGTGGGGAGGGGCTCAACAGGGAGCCTGGTCCCCCTCCCCACCACCTCTCTACCTAATTGTGATCTCTGTATGTCAAATATAAGTAAAATCTTAAAAAAATGTGGTAGTGATGAAAAAATAGACAAATAGATCAGTGAACAAAATAGATCTACATAAATATAATCAACCAATCTTTGATGAAGGAGAAAAGGCAATATAATGGAACAAAGATAGCCTCTTCAACAAATGATAGTGGAACTATGGGCCAGCCATATGCAAAAAAAAATAATAATAATCCACAGACTTAGCCCTTCACAAAAATTAACTCAAAGTGCATTATAAGCCTGAATATAAAACCTAACACTATAAAACCTGTAGAAGAAAACATGAAAGAATATCTAGATGACCTTGAATATGGTGATGACATTTAGCTACAACACCAAAGGCATGATCCATGAAAGAAATAAGTGATAAAGCTGAACTTCATTAAAGGAAAAAACCTCTGCTCTATAAAAGACACTTTCAAGAGAATAAGAAGACAAGCTTTAGACTGGGAGAAAATAATTGCAGAATACATTTCTCATTTAAAAAAAAAAACAACAATAAGAAAATTGGCATCTCAATTTAAAATGGACAGAAGACCTGAACAGACACCTTCCCAAAGATGTACAAATGACAAGTAAGTATATAAAAAGATGCTCTGCACCATATGTCATTAGGGTAAAATGCAAATTAATATAATTAGATACTACTACACACCTTTTTGAATGGCCCAAATCCAGAACACTGACAAACACTAATTGCTGACAAAAATGCAGAGCAGCATCAACTCTCATTCATTTGTTACTGAGATAAGGCAAAACAGGACAGGAAGACTACTTGGGTGTCCATGGTTCCACTTTGAAAAAACAGTTTGGCAGTTTTTTTAACTTTGGTGGAAGTTATAAAGAAACTATGGCCAGTGGTTGACAGATGAGCTAGACCCAGACAACTGGAGGTTCCTCATCCCCTCCCCTTGTCCTTGGAATGTATGTTCTGCCCACAGTTCTCACAGTGGGAACCAATTTCAAGGACACAGCCTTGAGAGAGCAATGTGTTGTTGTGAGCTTGGGACGGTGTGTGTGACTGAACCCTGTTAAAGGATTCTGGCAGGTGGGTGTGGAGATCTACTCCTCTTGTCGCCACCCAAGACAGGCCTCAGATGTAAGATCCCTTGCTTATTAAACCTGTCATTTATCAATCTGGAGTGTTCTGCCTCTTCCTTCTGCCTCTCCTTTTCCTCTGCGTACAAGGGCCAGTTTCAGATTTCACTCAGGCCGTTCCCTAGATTGTCAACCAACACTTACAAAACTAAACATACTCTTACCTTGAGATCCAGTAATGGCCCTTTTTGTTATTTACCCAAATGAATTAAAAATATGTGCCTTCACAAAAGCCTGCACACAGATATTTATACCAGCTTTATTCATAATAGCTAAAATTTGAAAGCCACCCAGATATCCTTCAGTAGTTGAGTAGATAAATAAACTGTAGCATGTCTACACAATGAAATATTATTCAACCACCCCCCAAAAAACATAAGTAAAGAATGATCAAGCCATTAAAAGACATGGAGGAGTCTTAGGGGAGTCTGGGTAGCTCAGTCAGATGAGTATCTAACTCTTGGTTTTGGCTCAGGGCATGATCTCGGGGTAATGAGACTGAGTCCCACCTCAGGCCCTGCACTGAGTATAGAGCCTGCTTGAGATTCTCTCTCCCCCTCTCCTTCTGCCCTTCCCACCCACCCCTCTTAAAAAAAAATGGAGCAATCTTAAATGCATATCACTAAGTGAAAGAAGTCAATCTGAAAAGACTGTATACTGTATGATTCCAGCTATATGACATTTTGAGAAAAACAAAACTATGGAGACAGTGAAAAGACCAGTGGTTGCCAAGAATTGGGGAGAGGGGGGATGGATAAATATCACAGTAGATTTTTGGAGCTGTGAAACCATTGCATATGATACTATACTACTAGATACATATCATACTTTTGTCAAAATCCATTGAGTGTACAACACCAACAGTGAAACTTATTGTAAAGTGTAAACTTTGGCGGATAATGACCTGTCAAGTCAGGCTCACAACTGTAACCAATTTACCAATTGGAGGCAATGTTGACAGTGTTGAGACTATACATGGGGGATATGGGATATGTGGGAACAGGTTGTACTTTCCATTTATTTTTGCTATGAACCTAAAACTCTAAAAAATAAACTCAATTTTTTAAAAATTGAAACAATAAAAATCAATTATTTATAGACAATTAAGTCCTCTGTACCTAACTACAAAATACAATTTAGGCCAATGGCGAGTCATAGATATTCTTGACTAATTATCCTAAATCCTGAATTCATGCTACATTAACACTCAGCATCCAAAACAAATTCAACCATCAAGAACACTACATAGTCCCATGGTCTAGGGACCATGAGGGAAATGTTCTCAAGTTGAGCTGATATAAGTCTCATCACAATGGATCTTTTAGGCCTCTATCACTAAAACAGAGGATGATTCTAGAACTTCTAAATACAGTGGTGATGAGACCATATGTAATTGCATAGAATGTTCGGTCTAAAATGCAAACAAAATGAACACCCAAATTGACACTGGGCCAATATAATGGGTTGCTGGCCAATGAGCCTAAAATTCTTCTGTGGTCTAATTTGAGAAGGAACAGCCACCAATTGTTTGAAAATAAAATTGGCATGTCTTGTGAGACTCCAAAAGGAAAGGAGACACAAATGACAAATATGGAAGAGATGACTCAGCCTTCGGATTTCTGATAGTTGATGTATAAGTGCGTCTTTGTAAATACCTTTCCTTGCTCTCTGACTCACTCCCTGAAGATGGCAGGCATATAGTCCAGTGGCTAGAGCCATAGTCTCTGTAGCAGACACACTTGGGTTCCCAATCTTAAGGTAAATTCCTTAGTTTTTTTCTAAATTTTGGTTTCTTCATCTTTAAAATGAGAATGACAATACCTACCATACGTATCACTGGGAGTCTTGTTGAGATCACGTATGAAGGGTATTTAGCACAATGCCTCACACACACTGAGAGCTCTTCTATTGAAGGATATGGGGTTGGCAGACATTGTATCCATCCATCCATTCCCTTCTCCACACACATTTCTTCGTTTATGTGCAATTCATTCATTTATTCAGTCAATCTGACAGTCACTGATTTATTTAATCACCACACAACAATTAATGACTATTCACTCTGCGCCAGTCACCACGCTAAGAACCATGAGAGATACAGAAATGGATTAAATGTCTACCGGGCTATGAAAGATTTCTGCAAGTTGAATAGAAGAGTAGGATATGGTCACCAATAATAGTAATAATACAAAGTACAAAGTGTTAAGTTGCACAAACTGAGCTCACTGAAATGCACTGGGAGTGGCGAGACAGGAGGAGTTTATCAGGGGAATCAGGACAGGCTCCAGAGAGGAGAGGCTGTGTCAGCCAAGGCTTGACAAGGGAGCTGAAATTGGATTTTCAGAGATAAGGAAAATGAGAGCTTTTTAGGCAATCTGCTGGGCCTCCTTTGGAAGTAAAACTTACATCACAAAATTCTGTATCTATATAGCATTTAAGAGCTGCCCTTTTCTCATCTTTCTATGGAAAACTGAAACCCCCTGAGAGGGGAACTATATCCCAGGCTCACAGTGTTTGGTAGTGGCCATTCCAAGTGAAAATTCAGACAGCTTAGCTCCCATGCCAGAATTCATCTGCTTTCTCATAAACACTCCCTGAACATCAAGTGCCTGCTTAATGTCCTGTTTAAATATTCATCATACACATGTCTGTTTAGCACAGCTGAATTACAACAGAACCTGACCACCAGTAATTTCATTTGTGTGTAGGATAAGCGTGGGTATATGCTGGATGCTGGAGTCTGGTCTCAGTTGAAGTTTGTGGTCACTTACATAATTTATATAAAACTCTCTGTGCCTGCTTCCTTATCAATCTTGATACTGAGATTAATTCCATACCCAGCTGTTACGCCAGTAAATATTCTTTATTTGATTCCACCAATAGGTTGCATCACTCTCATACTAGAAAAATTAGACACCCCAGAAGGTACTCAATGTTACATTTTTACTTTAGGATTAAATGATTGGGTGGATGCATGCATCTTTTGTGTCTCTTATTAACAACAGAGAACTGTGGCCCTCAGAGAAACAAAATGATCAACAGCCAAGCCTAGGTAGAAAACAAAAACAAAAAACCCTGAGATTGCGGTATTCTAAAAGATTTGACAAAAAAAAAAATCCAACAGATGGGAAGGGGACAAGTGAGGAGTCCTGGTAATCTGACAAATCAGGAAAAGAGCTAGTTGGGAGAAGAAAAGCAGACAAGGGTCCAGACCCAACAATTCTGGGCATTTGAAGTAGGAAGAAGCAATATGGGAGTCTGTCCTTTAAAGAACAATACGAATGAAGGGAAACACATTTTCTTTCCCCACCTTCTTCTGTTCCTTTTCCTACACTGATGGAAGCTACGCCAACAATTGCAGGTGAGTGTGCATTACAAGTCAGAGATAGTTGTAACTCTGGGCTTCCCTGTTTTGTTTTTTAGTTTATTTATTTATTTTAAATTTTATTTTATTTAAATTTAATTAACATGTACTATATTATTCGTTTCAGAGGTAGAGGTCAAAGATTCATCAGTTGTCTATGACACCCCATGCTCATTACAACAAATGCCCTGCTTAATGCCCATCCCCCAGTCACCCCGTCCCCTCCAACCACTTCCCCTCCAGCAACCCTCAATTTGTTCTCTACAGTTAAGAGTCTCTTATGGTTTAGTTCCCTCTCTGATTCCCTTTTGTTGGTCCTTTCACTCGAAGGATCCCATCAAGGCAAAAATCCATGGTATGTGTTCAGCACAGCAATGAAATGGAGTAGCTGGTATCATGGTCAGCTGTAGACCGAGGTCCACAGAAATTTACCAAAGAGTGCCCCACATACTTCGGGTAGTTTCATGAGAATACTCTGTATTGGGATTTTGTGCCAAATCTCAGCTAATAATAAGGTGCTATTCCTGTCTGTTTTCCTAACTCCCTGTGAGTCTGTCTCCCTCAGCATAGGGACGGTGGTGGTGATCCAGGGACAATGCATGTATTCCCAGAATCCCAGGTCATTATAGTATCAAGCTACCTTAAAATCCATACTTCTTTTATTTCCCCCCCGATGGCAGAGAGACTTAGATTTAAATCCCGCTCTGCCACTTCTTAGAAATATAAATTTGGGCACTACGTAAAATAACGATCAAACAAAAATTAGTTCACAAGTTTGTTTCAAAAGTCAAATGAGCTATAGAAGTGAATCTGGTTTGTAAACTCCAAATGAATGTGCAAATATGCAATGCAATAGTACGAACGCTAACTTTAGGGGCAGAGAGGAATTGTTTCGAGTACAGAAATTTCTCCTTAGTAGCTGGTGTAGCTTACATGAACTGCTCAAACTTGGTCTACTACTCTGAGTCCCAATGTCCACATCTGTGAAATGGATTGAATGACACCTCCCTCTGAAGGCTAAGGAAAGCTTAGATAATACAATGTTTATAAAGTATCTGAAAATCATAGTCATTTAATTAATGTTTCTTTTTATTACTGTATGTTGTCTTCTTATTAATATTATTTCTGCTAAATTATTACCAAACCAGTCTGTCTGAGGAACAGAAACAACACAGAGATTGTATCTTTGGCAGGGGCTCTCTTTGGAACAAACTCTCTTCTGACTTTGCAGCCATCTGAGGGGACAGACAGGATCGAGCCTACATCTTTGAAGGGCAAGGGAGGGACCCACAGGGGAGCCCAGCTCTGTGTACCACATCACCAGAAATCTTTCTTCCCTGTTCAAGACACCCCTTGAAGTCTTTGCATGGAAGTGGCCTCCTCCTACAGGCACTTTCAGCAAACCACAGAACCTCTGGAGGGCTAGAATCTTCTGTCCTGGCTTCCAAGACACCATGCTACTATTTTGGGCCCTATCATGGACCCAGAACTTTTAGCATTGGCTAAATCACTGCCCTTGGCCAGGTAATTGGTTCACAGGTGAGAAATGGCCAACTCATAAAACATAGCCAGGCCCCAGCAAGGCCACCTTTACCCCTTGCAGGAATTACACTTCCATAAAATGAGCTGCACGCATGACTATTTGACCTCTCAGTAAGGAGAGCATAAATGAGTCACCAACCCAACTCCAACCCATGACCTAGAGCCCTGATGGAGATAAACAGACAAAGAGTACCCGTTCCCTCTCTCTCTGCTTGCTCAGGGAACCAAAAAGACAATCATTACTCAAGAAGTGAAATGACTTAGCTTATCTCAGAACTTTTTAAATCGATCAATCACTTGCATATTTTCTAAGTGCTCAGTTCAATGTTATAAAGGTAAAAATGGCTGCTTTCAAAGAGCAGACAATCTCGCTTGTGTTCTGTTTAAAAGTACTCACCAGGCAGGATTTTTTTTTTTTTGCTTTGCTTTATTTTTCTGTTCATAGACTTATTCCTCTGAATTTAAATAGTCAGGTGATGTGCTACTTAAACTCTCTACTTCATCCCATGATTCTAAAGAAAAAGACAAATTTTATGTGAGCTCTGTGTATTGTCTTCCAAATCAAGGCGCTTGGTCCCTGTTCTGCCACCATCTGGTTATAGGACCTTGAGCAAGTTACTTCGCTCTGTCTCTAGGCCTTATTTTCTCTATCTAAAAATTCAGAGAGGTGTATTGGAGATCTTTAAAGTCCTATCCAGGAATATATTACTAGAATACTTTCAGTAGAACCTCTCCTATAAGACCAGACCACCTCCTTCTCTCTCCTTCCCCATCAAAAGCTAATTTTCTGAATGGTGGACAAAAATGACATTTCAAAGAATAATTCTGGTTACAAAGCTGAAAATTTGAAGACTCAAAGTAGCAATAATAATAAGACCAACGACATTTCATATAAAGCACTTGAACAGCGGTTTATCCCCTTCAGAGTACTACAATATTCACTGACCCATTCTATCCATGATGAACCAGAGTAATACATTTCATTAGTGACATGCAGGAGAAGCCAGCCTGCTGTAAATGGAGAGTCATAAAACCACTATTAAGTGTATATTAAAATTCTAACTGTGCCAGCTACTGCAGACAGTCATAATTGGGTTTTACTTTCCTTCTGTGCCAAATGTTGCCCTTTGCATATGAGACCAGACAAGGCGGAACAGAAAAATCCATAAATATTTGGAATTGCTGCAATCCCGAAAGGTTAAAAAAAAATCACTAAAATAAAAGCAAAGCTGTTGATTTCCAGAAAGTCCCTCTCCCCTCTGGGGTCTCTGTTTCTCCAGCTGTAAATTGAGGGTGAAGTAATCTCTTCTTGTTTTTCTGTACGAAGAGCTCTATCACCTCATGCATGATAGAAGCAGACTCCTGTTTCTCTCTCCCTACCTCCCAGCCAGAGAAAGAGAGGGGTGGATGGCAGCCTGTGTTTTGACTACGGCCACAGGGCGGCGTCAGGAAGAGCACTGTAATGAAAAAGAAAGAGCACTAGGAGGCGCTTGAGTGGCTCAGTCAGTTAAGTGCCCCACTAGTTTTTGACTCAGGTCATGATCTCAGGGTCCTGAAGTCAAGCCCCACATCCTACCCCCGATTAGCACAGAATCTGCTTGGGATTCTTTCCCCCTTCCTCTCTCTCCTCCCTGCTCTCCCTACCCCATTCATGTGCATGCTGTCTCTCATTCCCTCAAATAAATAAATAAAATCTTAAAACAAACAAACAAACAAACAAACAAACAAAATGCACTAGATTTCAGTTAGGAGTTGTGGGTGGCTTCATTCAATCCTGACACGTGCTGAGTGGTACCAAGCGTGGCTTATTGAATGAGGACCAACTCCTGCATGCCAGGCTCTGTGCTCCCACTACGGCTTTAAGAGGCCCATAGTCTTTGCCCCATTTTACAGATGAGGAAACCAAAGCTCAGCAATTCTAAACAATGTAATCAAGAACCCAGAACTGGTAAGCAGCACAGACAGTACCATACACATTCCATCCTCTTAGGATCATTTGCTATTTTTTTCTCTACCTCAGTTTCTCCCTGATAGAAAGGAATTGTTGGAACTTACTTTACTTTGAACTACTTTATCAGAAAAGTGAACTATTAAATCAGAAAAAAAATAGGCAATACCTTTGAAGAAACAGTGTATAAACCAAGGAGAAATGATTATGTCCTACTAATGGAAATGAAGTCCCCATAAAGCTAGCTACCTCTTTTCAAGTCCTCATCCCCTAGCAGGCTCTAAAAAAAACTCACCGTTCTGAGGTTAGGGCACGGGACAGGACCCCTGCTACTGAGAACCCCAGTGTCCCTGCTCCAGGGCTGTCCTCAGTGTGGCAGTTTTAACCAGATGTCCTCCTCTTCTGGAGCTGTCTAGTCCTGGAATTCCAGAGTTATCTCAGGGTGGCTCATTCAAAACCCACACTAGAATGAAGCTGGATTCAGCTTCCTCGCTCTAGGTAGCATCCCCAGAAACAGTCAGGCTTTGATCTTCCCGGCAAAACAATGTCTGGCAGCTCTGATGGGCAAGGGGTCAGCCAATCCCCATGTCTGTCAAAGGAAGTAGCTGGTTAGCTGAAAGTCTTGCACAATCTTCTCTTTGCTGGCTTTTGAAAACATTAAGCACCACCTCGGATTTCATTGTCTGACTCTTGGGATGATGATGACGTAAGCACAATTTCAGGTCGGGCGAGAACTAATTAGCATGGCTTTTCCAGAGTTTGCTGCTGTTTCCGCTTGAGCTCTGTCATTTAATCATTAGAAAGTGTCTCTCATGCAGGAGAATCTCTCCCGTATCTCTCCAAAGTATCTCTCATGCCAATTCTTTACAGTGGGAAGACTAGCATTCACAGAAGCGAGCGATTTGCTAGAAGTCTCCTCTTTAGTAAATGACCAAAGGGCCCAAGAAGTTATGCCCTCTAATTGCAAGCACCTGCATGTTATTCCCGGAGCCTGCAGCTCCTCACTTGCAGGGTCTGCAGGTGCAGCCTGCGGATTTCATACCAAAGTAAAATACTGAGTGAGACTTCCATGAGTCTCCTGAAAGGGAGGCTATCTGCTCCCCCCTCCAGCTCATGCATCATGAACATTGCTGATGCTAGAAGGATCGCATTCTAGAGATCCCGTGGAAGAAAGCTGGAAGGATCCAGCCTCCTCCGTGACTATATTAACCTTGGACTACCGACTTCCTGACTTCTTTTACTTAGAAACGAAATAAATGCATATCCTGCTTAAGCCTCTAATTTGGGTTTAACTGTCATTCACTACAGAACATGAACCTAGTCGATACAGCTGCCTCAAAGGGTTCTTACCAGGATTAGGAGAAGGGATCGATGTCAATAGACATCAAATGTAGAAAGAATGTATCTCCCTCTCATCTGAGTTCCCACTGTGTATCTGTGGGGGGGGGGGGGTATGTGTACGCCTGTGCGAGGGCCTTTTATACGGTTTCACATGGTGTTTTACCACCTTGCTAAGACTTCTAAAGGGCAGAGACCTTGCATCATTATTCTCTGTGTTAACATAGAGTGCCAGGCTCACTCTCTGCAACAAAGCATCTTGTGACTTGAAAGTGTCCCCCAAGGGGTACACTTTGGAAGTGTAAGAGCTGGCGTGAATGCAGGGATCTAAGACCATCTTTGTTATTTTAGTGTAAGTTGCACCCTTAGGAGCTTCCCAGGTGAAATTCCAAACTAGATCCCCAAGAGCAAGGAGAAACCAAAGAAAGAGGCATACCATTCCAGAGTGGGAGTTGGCTGCCTTAAAAAGCAAGGGAACTTACGTGGGAGGCTCGTCTGGGGCACCACAAAATGAGATGATCCCTTCTCCTTGCACCAGGATTTTAAACATTTCTATAGAAGCTTTAACTGGGTCTAGTCACATTAACCTCCCAGAGGAGCTCAACAACAATTACTCTCCCAAGGCTTCTTCCTTAAAAACAGCTCCCACCCTTTGAAGGTGAATGACTACAGTACAAGGACAGGGGAGTGGTGAGAAGCCCTGATTATCCCAGGCCAGCTTGGGGGTCAACCTGCGGTTATGTCCTCTCCATGACTTCCTTCAACATTTAGGATTCTGCAAAGTGAAACAAAGGAAATCTAAAATGAACCACGTATCATGTTCTCAGTGATTTCTGTAACTTGGGAAGACTTATTGTGACTGCATGAATAAATGCTATGCATTCAGTCTCAGTAATTTGACTGATTATATTTCAAATGTAAATTAGTCATCTAATGCAAACACAAAGTAATTTGTGACTAATTACTCTTTCTTCTTAATGCAGATCAGAGGAGCAGCTCTACTGTCCAAAATACCCTAAGCTGAGAGAATAACATTCCAGTAACCATTTAAGGTCCACAAGTGGCAAGATAATAGAAGGAAATGCCACAAACTCATATCTGGAAAGAATATTTGGATGCCCAAACATTATAGGCTGAATTGTGATAAGCCCTCCAGATTAAAGAGATATATGCCATATGGCCTTGGACTCAAGGAAATCAGTCTGATGTGGAGAGCAGTATGAAAGTGAATAACCACATATAATTAAGATAACTGTTGTACTGAATATATAGGAAGCATAGCAAAGGTGGAAAATATATTTGCTTGATAAAAGAAGATAAGATTTTATCGAGAAGCATTTGAGTTGAAATTTAAATAGTGTCTGGAGTTGTCCTGGTGGACAGAGTAGGGAAGGCCATCCCAGGAAGAGAAAACATTGTATGGAAAGTTTGGTTTGGAGAAGGGATAGGCCTGTACATAAGGAATTTGAAATAGGCTTGCAGATTTAGGGAAACAAGGAGTTATCAAGTTATCAAGACCACAGGCTCTTCTGCCTTGCTACAAAGTTACGCATCGCAGGTGAACATGTTTCCTTCGGATTAAGACAATGTCGAGAAATCCAGAGTTGAGAATTGATGGGTTTCTTGATTATGTTGGTCATTGGTCACTCAACCAACACAGGGACATGAAAAAACTCAAATGATCACACCGGATCCAGATCTAGATTCCTTCCTAAAGCCACGGTGGAGAAGATCCAGTGACCAAGAAGCTCTGGTATGTTCACAGAGACCTAATTTTCTTTACTTCTCCAGGAGCTCATGATGTATTGTTCTTCACATTCCTAATGTTTATCAGGCATGGAGAGTCAAGAAAAGTAAAATGCCAGGAACCCAGAGCTCTTAAAGAGGGAGGAGGACTCTCAAAAAACTGTATTTACTTGCTAACTTTCCAATAAACAATTATTTTATTTCAGATTTTCAGTGGAATAATATGTTTTGAACTGCTGTCCTTCAGGTTTAAAAAATGATAGTAATGCTTACTTATGTGTTATAACATATTCAAAGACAGAAGACAAAGAATGGATGAATTCACAAAAGGCACTTGGCAAAGAATGTGGAATCCAATAACTGGCCCAAAGAATCCCTCATTTTGACACTGATGACTTTTCCCAATTCTACTTATTCCACACTATACTTTAAATATGGTATGAATCTTCCAGCTCCAGGTTTCAAAACCCGAATTGCAACCATCAATCTATTAAAAATGTCCAATATAAAATATTGGCCAAAAGATAAATGAGCCTATAAACACCTGAGAAAGATAGTGAGTCAAAGGAAGAAACCTTGTTTTTCCTACTTCTTACAGGTTTGATGAGTGTATACAAAAAAATTATAAGATAGAAAGAGTTCTGGAAAAATATTGTGGGGTAGTGGCAATAGTGTGGAGAACAAAGGCAAAAGAAATGTAGAAAAAATCAAATTAATTGCCTTATAGCTTGCAGCCCATTGACAAGTCCTTGAGACAGGCAGAGTGACCCCTTCAAGATGCTTAGCTCTTTCAATATTAATGTTTTGCTAGAGGCAAAAGGCAACCTTGGCTCAACATTAGCGCAACCTCCAGGATCCTGTAAGTCTTCTTTAACATATTGAAATCCTTTGCAACTTCCTTTATCTCTACCCCCCACCAAGATAAATGTTAGGAATCATCCTCCAAACATATGGCTCACTGATAAACATATGAAGGGTCTCATGACTAGGGTTTACTAGACAGCAGTAAATGACCTTAATAGCAGCTAAACCCTCAAGGTCTTGAAAACATTGCTTCCAAATTCCTTAGAAACTCAAGCTATCCCTAACCCCCTCCCAACTTGAGGATACAATCAGTCCCTCCTCAACCCCAGTGCAGCTCTTCCTGCCCATTGGTCCTGTTCCCAGGCTTTAATAAAATCACATTTTTTGCATGAAAGATATTTCAAGAATTTCTTTTTGGACCATTTGCTCCTGGCCCACATCACATCAGCAAAAGTATCATTTCCCTTCTCTCTGAGATCACAATCTTCTGCTACCAATTTTCCAATATTGATAAACAAATGTTTTACAGATTTTGTCCAGTTTCCTAGTTGCATGTGGCAATAAGTTCATTTCAGACCCTAATAGAGCCATAATATAATTTTGAATACAGACCCATCTATGAGTCACAAAGTGAAAATAGCAAGGGAAAATCCTACAATCACCCCAGATTTCTGTCCAGAAGCTTATTTTGGACCATAGTACAGAAAGGGGAAACCAAGCTGAGCAAGGAGATCATTCTAAATTTAGAAAGAGATTAGATTAGAGTCCAGAGAAGATGAGGCAGCTGGAAAATGCAAGAAAAAGTTCTAGAGAGGAGGGTGCTATGGAAAAAACCTCTAGAAGTCTGTTCGCTCTGTCCTTGAGTCTTTGCTGAACACCGAGCTGTGCTTGCATAAGCCTGGGCTGCACACAGCCAAGGAAAGCATGACTAGGTAGACATAAGCTAAACAATTTGCAATGATACACAAAGTGAGAAGACAGTGACTCTTCAACCAGCTGGAAAGGAAAGTCCCCTGACCACCTAGCACATTCAGAACAGACATACAGGGGTCACACCTTAGTAGAAGAACTAGGAGTCTATTCAGGATGAAAATCCCATTTAAAAAATGCAGGCAAAATAAAGGCTTTCAGACAAACCAAATGCGAGATCATTTGTCTCCAGAAAGTCTGCACTTCAAAAAAATATTAACAGAAATTCTTCAGTTAGAGAGAAAAATGATACCATATAGAAATCTCAAGTCTATTAAAAAGAATGAAAACTGCTAGAAATGGTAAATATGTATGTAAATGTGAGTGAAAATTTTTAATTTCTTAGGAGATAACTAATTTCAAAATAATAAAAATGCATTATAATTGTATCACATATGTAGAAGTAAAATGCATGAAAACAAAAACACAAGGGATGGGAGGGAAGAAATGGAAGCATATTCTTTTCAAGTTTCTACATGTTGAGTGAGTGACATAGAATTACTCAGAGGGATACTGCTAGAAATTAAACATGAATATTTATTTTATATTCTAATATTTGGGACTTTGAGATAGGCAAAGAGATCTTAGATAAAATATAAAAAGCAAGTTTAAAATTTCTGTTGTTCAAAGGATTCCTTTTTAAAAATGGAAAGATAGTCCATTAACTGGTTGAAAACCATCTTATCCATATATGCCTATCACACATATAAAACTCACGTATATAATCACATCTACAACATCTATAGAATTCATGTCCAAAATTTCTAAAAGCGATGACAACTTAAAGATAAATACCCAATTTAAAAAAAAGACAAAATGTTCACATTGATACTTCACAAGAAGTATGTATGCCAATGACCAATATATGCCAAAAATATGACTAACATTAATCATCAAGGAAATACAAACCACAGTGAAATGACTCTAACCCCCATTTGAATGCTGAAATTAAAAACACTAACTATACCAGTGTTGGAAAGATGTGGAAAAATTGGAACTTCTATATACTGCTGGTGATCGTGTAAAATGCTACAACCACATTGAAAAATAATTTGGCATTTTCTTACAAAGTTAAACATAACATTTATCACAACATTCAGTAATTCTATCCCCAGATGTTTGCCCAAGACAGATGAAGACCTATCATCATCTACTCAAGGTCTTTTACATAAATGCCCATCAACAGATGATACATGAACCAAGTGTCAGATATCCGCACAGTGAAATAATACTCAGCAAGAAAAAGGATGACCAACGTGCAACAAACAGCATGGACAGCTCTCTCAAAAGCATGCCGAGTCGAACCATAAGAGACTATGGACTCTGAAAAACAACCTGAGGGTTTTGAAGAGTCAGGGGTGGGAGGTTGGGGGAACAGGTGGTGGGTAATGGGGAGGGCACGTTTTGCATGGAGCACTGGGTGTTGTGCAAAAACAATGAATACTGTTACGCTGAAAAAATAAATAAAATGGAGAAAAAAAAAAAGCATGCCAAGTGAAAGAGGCTGGACTGGACAGAGAAGAATGCATACTTTGTGATCCCATTTATATGAAACTCTAATAAAACATCTAATGTAAAATTGACAGAAAACCAATTGGAGTTGGCCTTGGACCAAGGATTGGGGGCATCAAAATTGTCTAGAACTTTCTAGCATGAGAGAAATGGTATAGTTCTTTATTGGGGAAGTAATTACATGGATCTATACATTTTTTAAAGCTCATAGGAATGTACACATACCATGGGGGACCTTGTATATACTGGTATATACAGCTGACCCTTGAACAACACAGGTTTGAATAGCGTGGGTCCGCTTATAAGTAGATTATTTTTTATGAATACAGTATGGTACTGTAAATATATTTTCTGTTCCTTATAGTTTTCTTAATAACATTTTCTTCTTTTCTCTAGCTTACTTTATTGTAAGAATACAGTATATAGTGCACATAACATGTGCCTAAGTTTGGGAGGAGCCAAAAGTGACATGTGGGATTTTTGACTGTGTACATTGTTCAAAGATCAACTGTAACTTAAAGCACAGTAAAGTTGATTTGTTTTTTCAGTACTAGCTTTTTTTCCCATCTTCTGCTTCAATGTGAAGGAATTATGTTCTGAGTTTAGAATTTGACTTTATTGTCTCTTCCAGATCATGAGTTTTTCTTTTGATAAAAATATTTGAGTTTGAAAAAATTATCCCAACCGCTCATCACTTAAATTGGAGGGGATTTATGCACCAGAAATATGGTGGTAAGAACAATGCACATCTTAAACAACTGGCAAAATGGGTAAACCATTAGGGTCTCTGCAAAATTGTCACAGGGCAGACATCCACTCCACAAAGGTGAGGTGAGGCAGGGGGACTCGAAGGCCGGTGGTCTGCTGTTGAATGACACACCAACCTTACATTTCTGATTCCAGCAACTCCAACCAGTGTCTTCATTAAGAACAGCTGTTTGTTTGTTTGTTTTTTTGTTTGTTTGTTTCTCAGAAACTAGAAGGCTAACAGGAAAACAGGCCCTGGCTATTTGATTATCAATCAGTCCCTGTTGATCAATGACATCAGTGGCTCCTCCAATAACGTTTTCAATTGCTATCAACTAAGAAAGGAAGGTAAAGCTCAATTTTTACCGAACTTCAGGGATCAAGGAAATCTAGAGTTGACTTCTGGGGTTGTAACCTTCATGGCCATTCCAATAATAGACACCAGGAAGGGGCGCCTGGGTGGCTCAATGGGTTAAGCCTCTGCCTTCAGCTCAGGTCATGATCTCAGGGTCCTGGGATTGAGCCCCACATGGAGCTCTCTGCTCAGCAGGCAGCCTGGTTCCCCTTCTCTCTCTTCTCTCTCTGCCTACTTGTGATCTCTCTCTCTCTCCCTCTCTCTGTGTCAAATAAATAAATAAAATCTTTAAAAAAATAGACACCAGGGAGATACCAGAGAACAAATACTATATATATATATATATATATATATATATATATATATATATATTGCCCTAAGAAAGTGAAGAGACAGGAGAAAGGAACATTTTTATTTTTATTTATTTATTTATTTTTACTCCAAGGCAGAGATATCTCCCTATCTCTGTTGACTGACAAAGCACATTTGTCTAGTTCCAACAGCCTAATCTTATCAGGACAGACAGTAAAGTCTAGATTTCATCCATGGAATGAAACAGACTTTCAGACTTCCACAAACACATACCAAACATGCCCAAGGTACTAGAAGAAACAACATATAATTTCTTTTTGGATTCCTCCAGAGAAGACTTACTGAAAAAGGATAAAAGAGCTAGTTTCAAATTCTTGAGAGGCTGTAAAAAATGTATATTGGTGAGGTAGAAGTTAAGACCAGTGGTTAGAAGTTATACTAATACAAATTTTGGCTTAACATAAGAAGTCTCTAACCCAGAAGCTGCCAGCCAGGGAGCTGGATGCAGTCATCATGTATGTTCACACTGAACTAGAATGCCCTCCTTCAAGGGGTGATCTTGTGAGGAAGGTTGGACTAGGTCACAGGTCATTCCCGGGTATGATTCAATAATTCTTGCCCTCAATCTTGAAGATTACATAATTTTCTAAAAATCCTTTGAGAAAGATGGGAACAGTAAACACAAAATATTGCTTATCCCAATTCCCATTTTCTCTCTGTCTCCCATATAAATTTAGTTGACATCTTTTACTACATGGACTTAACAACATTTCATTTAGCAAATAAGAAGCTTCCTTCCCCATTATTTTCTGACTCTAATGATATGCATAAGTCAGAAACCAACAATTTTAGTTTACTTTTGAAATGTGTCCAGGCTACATTTCAATAGAGTACCCAGGGCATATACCCAGGGCATACCTTGGTTCAGCAAATACATATGTCTCAGAAGAAGGTGAACAATCGATTTTGTTCCTCCAGAGACCCTGGTGATTATTTTCCCTGCCAGCTGAAAGACCTAAGTTCTTTCCATTCTGATCTTGGAAATACTTTGAATTCTTCATTCTCTCAATTGGCTCCAGTCTCATTTCTTCTAAGAGCATTTGGGAGAACGTCAATTACAGGAGACACCATTTTTTTGTGAAGAATAATGAGACTTTGCCGGTAAAGTGGGTTGTGCTCCCAGAAAGAATAGCACCAGAGGAAAAAATCAAGATCAACAGCACTCTTAGTCTTCAGACTTGTCTCTCTCCCAAATAAAAGGAGCAGAGTTTTGCATAATCAAATTTAAATGCTGCTCAAAATTCAAACATAAAGACACATGTTTATGGATCTGGGTTTATGGTCTGGAAATGGAAGTACAGGGGTGCCTGGGTGGCTCAATGAGTTAAGCGTCTGCCTTTGGCTCAGGTCATGATCCCAGAGTCCTGGGATTGAGTCTTGCTTCAGGCTCCCTGCCCACTGGGGAGTCATCTTGTCCCTCTGCCTCTGGCCCTCCCCTTGCTTGTGCGTTCTCTCTCTCTCTCTCTCTCTCTCTGTCATATAGGTAAATAAAATCTTAGAAAAAAAAAGAAAAGGGGCGCCTGGGTGGCTCAGTGGGTTAAAGCCTCTGCCTTCGGCTCAGGTCATGATCCCGGGGTCCTGGGATCGAGCCCCACATCGGGCTCTCTGCTCTGCGGGGAACCTGCTTCCTCCTCTCTCTCTGCCTGCCTCTCTGCCTAGTTGTGATTTCTCTCTGTCAAATAAATAAAAGGAAAAAAAAAAGAAAGAAAGAAAGAAAAAAAGGAAAAAAAAAAACAGAAGTACAAATTTGGTTAATGCCAGGGCTGGTCATGCTCCTTGAATTCTGACAATCAAAAAGATCTGACCCAGGAGGTATTTTATGGTGAGGACCTGTCTCCTTATTCCTGATAGGTGATATTTAAGGATGGCCACTGCCCTTGGCCCTGGCCAGGGTTCTTCAGCTAACAGTTCACACCATGCTACTCTCCTTTACAGTCAAAGCAAAGAAAAAAATTATGGCTCGTGTCTCATTCATTCGGTGAGATTTTAAAATGAAGAAGAAAAAAAAAAGGAGTAAGGTAAAAGAAAATGAAGAGCCTGTATTTCCCTATGAAATGTGTTCTCTTTCATGACAACTTTGCAACAAAGAAGTATGCTGATAGACCCAGACTCTCAATTTCAGAAAATACAGTTGTACCCTCACATTTTAATGTAGACAATCCAATATGTAAAGAGTTGAATTTAAACTTAAGAATACTTGTATCTGATAGTTTAACAAAGTACCTTTATACTCACTTATTTATTTTCTTTTTTTAAAATTTTTATTTATTTTTTTAATTTCTTTTCAGTGTTCCAGAATTCATTGTTTATGCACCACACCCAGTGCTCCATGCAATACGTGCCCTCCATAATACTCACCACCAGACTCACCCAACCTCCCACCATTTTCCCCTCCAAAACCTTCAGGTTTTGAGTCCATAGTTTCTCATGGTTTGTCTCCCCCTCTGACTTTGCCCAACTCATTTCTCCTCTCCATCTCCCCATGTCCTCCATGGTATTCCTTATGCTCCACAAGTAAGTGAAACCATATGATAATGGACTCTCTCTGCTTGACTTATTTCACTCAGCATAATCGCCTCCAGTCCCATCCATGTTGATACAAAAGTTGGGTATTCATTCTTTCTGATGGAGGCATAATACTCCATTGTATGTACGGACTATATCTTCTTTATCCATTCACCAGTTGAAGGGCATCTTGGTTCTTTCCACAGTTTGGCGATTATGGCCATTGCTGCTATGAACATTGGGGTACAGATGGTCCTTCTTTTCACTATATTATATCTTTGGGGTAAATACCCAGTAGTGCAATCACAGGGTCATAGGATAGCTCTATTTTTAATTTTTTGAGGAATCTCCACACTGTTTTCCAAAGTGGCTGCACCAACTTTCATTCCCACCAACAGTGTGAGAAGGCTCCACTTTCTCCACGTTCTCTCCAACACATGCTGTTTCCCGTCTTGTTGATGTTGGCCATTCTAACTGGTGTAAGGTGGTATCTCAATATGGTTTTGATTTGAATCTCCCTGATGGCTAGTGATGATGAACTTTTTTTTAAACACATTCTTCTCTTTTTTTTCTTTTTTTTAAAGATTTTTTTAAAATTTATTTGACAGAGATCACAAGTAGGCAGAGAGGCAGGCAGAGAGAGAGAGAGGAAGGGAAGCAGGCTCTCCGCTGAGCAGAGAGCCCAATGCGGGGCTCGATCCCAGGACCCTTAGATCACGACCTGAGCCGAAGGCAGAGGCTTTGACCCACTGAGCCACCCAGGCTCCCCAATGATGAACATTTTTTCATGTGTCTGATAGCCATTTGTATGTCTTCTTTGGAGAAGTGTCTGTTCAAAATAATTCCCTAAGTAGGTTTTAGAATATTGCCAATAGTGAAAGAATACTCAATAAGACCTCACAGCTATCAAAAACGTCACCAGAACCAGTCTCCAGTGTTTTTCTAACCCACCTTTCTTCCCTTAGAACCCTGGTAAAATTTCATGTGAAGAATCAGGTAAGAGGACTCTCTCGCCCGTGTCGATTTCGTTCATTTGAATCATCACATGCTCCCCTATAGGAAGCTTTCCGGCATTTCTCTACACCTGGAGACTTTTGTAAGGGTAAAAAACCCAATAAGTAGGGAATTATAAGTCTCATTTCACACTCAAAATGATTCCTGATGTCATCTAGAGTTCCTATTGCATTTCTCAATATGTCCGGAGACGTCACCAGCATGTGAGTTAATTTGTTTTGTATGGAAGTTTGGTAGCAGCCAAGAAAATTGAGTGCAAGTGAAAACCCTTCTATTTATTATTCACAAGTTCAAATGGCATCTTTTATGACTGGTAGGACATGAAACTCATTCTGGTCTCTCTTTTAAAATTCTGCTTTTTATTTTCATTTCCCAAAAGAACTCAGTAAGTTTGAAGTTAGCAGATGGACAATAGCCTAGCTAATGGCCACCTGATCTGAGAATTAAAACCTTCCTCTCGTCCTGAGGAATTATTTCACTTGAAATTGAAATGAATTAAACCAATGCAAAGCTCACTCATTGCAGAGCTCAGAGCTTCATTCGTCCTTATCTCAAGAATTTCAAAATGTTCACATTTCTAGAAACCTTGAAAACAAGGAATATTTAGAGAGAGAACTTTCCTGAGTATACTGGTATTGCAATGGTCTGTCAGGATCCTTGACCCCCGTACCCTTAAAAGCTGAAACTATGGCTTTCCACTTCAGCCTGACCCAGCTTCAGGGATCAATACTGGAGGCGAGCTAGGAGGCACGGGATACAGTCAAGTGCACTGGCATTTGCTATGGAGAGCGGTGGAAACAGATCCTTTGCCCAGCTTTTAAGGCCATGTTCTTTATTCTTCTCCGAATCGATACGCACCTTGACCTTCTTGTCCTCCAGGATTCAAATCCTATCTGGAATCCCGGTTCTTTCCAAAGCCCTTCCCTGCCTTTTCTACCAATTCTTTCTTTCCAGGCATGATGTTTTCTGTCCCTGAACAATACATTTTTATGACGACATCTCCCGTATCAGTTATCAAGCGGGACAACTTCTGCATGCTTCCTAAAGAGTATTTTTTTTTTTTACTTTGTCCAGCATCCTGCCTACCTTTCTCTCACTATGCTCATCACTTAATTTTCGGCAAAACTTCCAGTTCATGCCCCTACATGCCCGAACCTAGAAAACTGAAAACAACCTCGAAGAAATGGCTCATGTATTCTAGATTTCAAATGTCAGCAGAGATTCAAATGAAAATTCTGGGCTTTCTTTTCAGTGAACGATTTAAAGGGTGAACACTGGAATGTAAAACAACCGTTCCATTCAGAAGTGGCCCTTCATACAGACCTGGGGCATGGGTGGGAAATGAGTGGATGTCTTCCTGCCTTTTTCCCATCAATTATTTTTGCCATGAAGCAGTTCCTCTGTCCAATATTTGAGTGGAATAGGGATGCCACATAGCATTTCCATCCTTGACCCCTTTCAGTCAACTGTAACGATTAATTTCCAAAGCTAAACAAGAAGCACTAAAAAAATAGTCCTCTGGAGCGTAAAAGGGATATAGATCTCCTTAATGGAAATATATCTTTAACCTTGAATATTTAATCTCTGAACTGTTCAATCAACCTCAAACTCTCCATCATGAAATTCGTTGGCCTTGGAACATATTTGATTTCAGTTTAGGACATGAGCTGGTATCACACACCCTTCAGAGAGCTGCTGTTCCCCTCCTGGCTATGGCCAGCCACCCTAGGCCCCCTTCCTTTCTGAGAGGGTGGATTTCTGTTTTGTTTTACATTATCTTATGGACCGAGAAAATACCAAAGCAGAAGGCGTTCTTGGAGGTCCCTAAACATGAACCCTCATTTCACAGATGAGGAAACCAAGGTAAGGAAAATGTGATAGATCAAAAACCACCCAGCAGAACTCAGATCACTCAACTCCTAACTCATTTAATCATTACATAATTAAGTGACTGAGTTTCTGTGCTGTGCCAAGCACCCAAGTGGGTTCTGTGAATACAAAAAAACACAGCCCCTGCACTCCAGAAGCCCAGGCAACCCAGCACCTCCCTGAAGCTCAGACACAGATAGCCACCATTTTAGATATTGGTTTTCACTCAGACTACAGATTCACAAAAAGTTCTGAAGGCCTTTATTTTTTTTCCCAGGTTTATTTATTTTTTTTAATTAATTAATTTATTTATTTTAGAAAGACAGGACAAGCAGAAGGGGCAGGGAGAGAAAGAAAGATTCTTAAGCAGACTCCATGCTGAGCATAGAGCCCAATGTGGGGGCTTAATCTCTTGACCCTGGGATAATGACCTGAGCTGAAACCAGGAGAGAGGTGCTTAACCGACGACTGTGCCACCCAGGCGCCCCCACGCTTTTATTTTTGTCAGCTCTAAAGACAATTCCAGGACTAAAAGGTGAATGTCTTTTTACCAAGCTAATGTATTGCAATCTTGAGAAAGAGAATAAAGTAATCGACCTGATTGCCCTCATCTACCTTGTCTCCTGGTGGCTCTGTGGTCAGTGGAGAGGATTCACACCAGAACATCTGCCAAACTCAGATCGGGAGACCCTCCTCTTTGCTCCCCTGGCACCACGTGCTTGCTGGGTGTGCATTTATGTCTCCTAATTAGGCTTGAACTTCCTGAGGACCATCATGAATTCTACCCACAGTGCTTAACATGGTGCCAGGCACATAGTAGCTTTCTACAAAATGATTTTCAAACCCATTAATGATATTCATATATTTAAATGAGCTTGAAATGGAGTTGCTATGGAGACAAGTGCTAATGAAAGGGATTTGGGAGACTGGTGCGCCCACCGTTCCTGCAGTCCTCCTGAAAGTGCTTTCTGCCTTGTAACTTTTCAATCTCTAGAGTTGCTGCACGCAGAACTGGCACGCTTGGGCAGGTAGGGCGAGGCACTCCTCCCCTGGGCTCCTGCTGGTCCACACCTAGTGCCCAGTGCAGCGTTTTCCTTGTGCACAACCCGCCCCACTGGGCCAGTGGAATCTGAAGCTTGATGTGGTCATTGCAAGCAAGGCAGATGAAATGACACAGAAACAGACAAGTTAACACATCCTGTCAGCTTCCCCTTTATATTCATGGGAGAAAAAATGAAAGGTTTTCAAGCATAAAAGAATTTCCCATTCCAACAACTCAAAAAAGAAAAATGCCTCACAAAGAGCATCTTCCTTTGGACATCAAATTGCTCTGCTGACAGCATGTTTAATCAAAAAGTCCAAAGAAGAAAGATGAGAGGAATTTCCAAAAAGCACCCAGAGGGAAGAGATGAAGACATTCAGTGTGTAGGGCAGCATCCGTGGAGACCCGGAATATCTCTGCTTTGGAAGTTCCCAGTCTGGTCATCAGATCCCTTCATCAGAGTCCATGGATATGATGACCTGAGTAGCAATGGGCTTCCTTGGGGCACGTGCTGTCACCAAGAGGATCCAGCTGTGCACACCGATCCGTCTCCATGCCACCCCGTCATCCCCATAGTACAGGGACAGATGATTGAAGATAGTAGGAGACAGTGACCGAAAAGAGACCGTGAACAACAGCCCCCACCACCCAGATGCCTGTGGTGCTATGGGGAGTCAGATAAGCTCTGGATTCTCGATAATAACCAAGTTAAATCACCATTTAGAAACTCAATCTGCGTCATTCTTGGCTTCCTACATGAGAAAATTCAGAGGAGAGAGAGGGTTTTTATTTACTATAAAACTTTGCCATTTTGGGCTGCAGACCTCTGCTGCCAGGAAGGATAAGGAAAGGAAGTAAAGGAGGAAGAAGGGGGGGGTTCTGTGACTCCGTGAGCTGGTGTGATTGCCCAACATGTGAGCTCAATAGAAGAGGAACGTGTTTTGTGTCTGCTTACTTTTTGTCTGCAAGGCTCTTTGTAAGCTTTCCAAAAACTCTGATATGAAGGTCATGGCATCCTAGCAGGGTGAATGCGGCTGCATTCATAGTAGATTAGAATCATAGTAGATTCTTAACACACAGGGATTGGGGGGCACGTGGGTGGCTCAGTCTTTAAGCATCTGCCTTAAGCTCAGGTCATGATCCCAGGGTCCTGGGATCCAGCCCTGTATTGGGTTCCCTGCTCAGAGGGAAGCCTGCTTCTCCCTTTCCCACCCCACCCCCTGCTTGTGTTCCCTCTCTCGCTGTGTCTTTCTCTGTCAAATAAATAAATAAAATCTTTTAAAATTTTTTTAATTAAAAAAAACCACAATGATGGATAGGACATGACTTGATTGGGTTCACTCATCATAGTACAAATCAAGGCAGAGATTTCCTTCAAGTCCTGCTAAGCAAGCTCACCTCCTCTGGTTCCCTGTTTATATAGATATTATCACACTGAGATTCTTCACAGAGTTAGAAAAACCAACACACAGTGCCCTGTGTGGGTTAAACAATTCTAGGCAGCAATTCTAAGAAAAAGATGGTGCGTCCTATAAAATTACAGTGACCCTGGCCAGCAACCCATAGCTGACCTTCGCCAACTCACAAAAGAACAGGCAGCGAGCAAAACACCAGAGACCAGAGGTGAGGAAAATATACACCAGCCTTGAAGAGCTCACAGTCTGGTATGGAAAGGGAGGGATAAACCAGAGGTACAAGAAATAACTACCAGGGAATCCAGTACAAACTACAATGGAAGAATGCTGAGGAGCGGTGGGATGTCAGAGAATGGATCAGATAATTCTGTGTGTGGCAGTGGGCGGGGGGGGGGGGGAAGTGCCTCAGGAAGAAGGTAATTGCTCAAGTTAGAACCTGAAATATGTGTTGAAGTAGGAGAGGAAGTAGAAGGTCATTGATATCAGTCAGACTCTCACAGAAAGCAGATGGCATTCTCAAAATGAAATAATTTTAAGAGATTTTATTGTGAAGGGACTATTTCCAAAGTTACAGGCAAGAGAAAGCACAGTAACTCAGGGCTCATAGATGCCGCACTTTTTCCAGCCCTTAGCTGGAAAGAAGGTGCAATGTCAAACCTCAGAAGGTGACAGTCATAATTGGTGGACATCTGGAAAAGAACAGCGACCACTGGTCAAGGAACACAGCCACCCCAAGGCAACGCGGTAGGACTGGAGCTGACATGCATAGTCTGACCTCATTCTCCTCCTTTTAACCTCATGCAGGGGAGGTCACCTCTGGCCAAAAGCATCTGGAAGCCAAAGGACAAGGGGACCCACTGATGTAGTCCTTGCTGGACTGAGGAGTTTAGAGAGTGGGTCAGGAGGGGCCAAAATTCCATCCTGAACCAAACGTGGGACTTACTCTGTACTTGAACTCCTTCTCTGATAACCTGCCTCTGGTCCAGGCCCTTCCTACCTCCGGAGACTACCTTGCTCAGGAATCTACCAAATGATGCCCAAAATCAGGGGAGTAAGGCCCAGGAGAGATGCCATCAGCTGAAAGAGTGCTCACAAAATGAAAGTATGTTATAGAGGCTATAACATGCTCCGCCCAGGTTAGGCACAAAACTACTATGTAATTTTACATCTTAAGTATTAGTTCCTTAAAGAAGTGTTTTCCAACTTACTAATCAAAATTAATTATTATTTTTATACTCTCTAATGGAGCCAGGTTCCTTCCCTCAGAGCTCTTATCTCAGACTGAGTGCCATGCCATGTGCTTTCACCCAGGTTACATAAAGCACAACTTCTCAGAACACCATTCATACGGACTATAATATAAACTGCTCCCCCTGGAATTGTGCAGTGCAAAACCTGCACAGCTGTACAAGTGGTCCCTCCCACTCTTCAATATATATTCATTAATATGATTATTTGGCTAGTGTCTATCTCCCTCACTAGTCTATAAACAATATGAGGACAGTGGCTCCCAATACCCAGGAAATGTTGTCTGGCACATTGCAAGCACTCAAGTTTTAATGAATATTTAATAAATCTTATGAAATGACAATTTTATTTTAGAAGCTGAAATTCAGAGAGTTTAAGTGGGTGACTTCATTAACTCTTAATAAAGAGTTAATCAGTTACTAGAGTCAGAATTTAAGTCAAAAACGTGTGGTTTTCATTGTTCCATGTGGTCTTTAAAATACAGGAGAGGGGCACCTGGGTGGCTCAGTCAGTTAAGCTTCTGACTCTTGGTTTTGGCTCAGCTCATGATCTCATGAGTCGTGAGATCGAGTCCCATGTGGGGCTCCGTGCTCATCAGGGAGTCTGCTTGAAGATTCTCTCCCTCTGCCCTTCCCTCCACTCTCTCTTAAATAAATAAATAAATAGATAGATAGATAAATAAATAAATAAAATATTTTAAAAAATAAAATACAGTGGAATGATATAATTTAAAATCTGGTTGGAATTAAAATAGAGGTCAGTAAAGATGAAGTGAAGGGAGACTGACGACCTTACTACCTTTACCTAGTGCTGGCTTAGCAGGAGCCCCCTGGGTATTTTGTTAGATCTTTGCCAGTTAGAACAGCCTATCCAGCCTCACTGCCCTGTGGAGAAAGAAGGAAGCGACAGGTACTAACAGGGTCACTCTGAGTCCCTGGAGACTGGTGATTTATAATCTGGTGACAGCCTCTTTCCTGGATCCCTCATCATTTTCCCACCATGACCAGCAAAGGGCATGGCCAGTCTCTATCCCTCCATCTGTCCGTGTTCCATGCCCCCTGCCCCCTGCTCCCACTGCCAGGCAGGCAGCCTGCCGCCATTGTGGGTGACGACCTCTGTGAGCACACTGGGACTGGCTTGCCTCTGCCTTTCTGCCTTGGTCTGCAGTAAGGAGGGACTGGAAGGGCTTTCTTTTCCTTCTAATGGCAGAACTCCCAGGAAGCCCAGTTAGAGTTAATGGCCTGCCAATATACCTATTACAAACCCCATGTTCCCCCACATCACTGACTCAGGAGAGCTTGTTTTTCTAAGTGACCAGCTTCAGACATTTTGCTCACTAATATGTTCTTGGTCTGGTGGGGTTTTATATATATTATATACATTTTTTAAATTTGTATTTAGTTTTTTTCTTTTCAGTTTTCCAAAGTATTTAAGGTGGGGATACAACACATTTTATTTGAAAACTTAATATCTTGGCTGGCAGCTTTTATATATTTAGAATAGGATTTCTCACAGTGTCATTATTGACATTTGCTTAAGATATTTCTTTATATTCTGTGGAAACCATTACTCAAATTATGAAATCTTAAAATTGCTTCCTAGTACCCATTACTAAAGGATTAACCATATAAAATTCAAGTTTTATGTTAAAAAAAAAAACAAACTGTGAGTAGTATCAGTTTTATTTGGATCCACACAAGAATTTCTCTAAAATGGGAATTTGAAACCTTGATATCTGAGCCATATAATTCTTTGTTGTGAGGGCCTGTCCTATGAATTGTAGAATGCCTAACAGCACATATATGTATGTATAGTTGTTGTTTTTAAATAAACAGAAACATGATCTCCTTCAGGAGCATGAAGTTGCAAGTTATTTGAAGGAAAGTCAAGGAGCACCGGGATGTGAGTATCTCTTGGAATACCGCCTCTCCCCTGCCTGCCTTTGTTGTTGCTCTTTGGAAATAAGCCTTGAAACTCTAAGCAGTAAGTCTCCACACATGGGGAACTGTACAAGGACATAGCGCTGATTTGCACCCATTGGTCTCATGCAGGTACATTCCTAAGATACCTATTGCAAAATTCATTTTTCATTGTAATAAGAAAATGCTAATGTTTCTCTGACTTCTATACATTCCTTTATTAAATTCTTCTTTGTAAGTATTCATGGGTACAGAATTCCTTTGATATTTGTCCCCAAGTGCAGAAAGCAGAAAGCCACTTTCTTCCCACAGAGGTCCAGACAGCATCTATGCATTTAGGACATTGTCATCGTGTACTTGGTCCAGGTGGCTCTTGCAAGAAAGTTCTTGTTGAATGTTCAGACATCTTTTATTCTTATAGGAGTTTATAGGGATGGAGTCGTTCTGATCCCAGCCTAATTACTGGTGGAAAGTAACAGAAGGAAAATCAATGAACCAGACACAAGAGACTTCCATCCCAGTCTTGGCACTGGGAGTTTACTGATCATTATCATTTCGGGTGAGTTAAAACCCTGCATCAGCTTCAGCAGCACCTTTGTCAACAATGACAATAGTAACACACTCATCTCTAACTACAACTCTTGTTACCTCATCAGGGAAAGAGAGTAGAGGATCTCGGGGATCTCTGAGGGGTTAAATACATCATCATCATTGCTCTCTGAAAATCTCCAGCAGAGTTGATATCAGGTGAAAAACAGACCATGCTGAGCCATTATGCATTCTTTTAGATGTTGGGTTTTGATGTGTCACAACAACTTTTGAAAAAGCCCTCAAGAACCAGGTAGCACACTGATGAGCACAAAGGGACAGGGGAGGAAGTTGCATAAGATGGAATCAGAGACGTAATTAGGTGTCACATCACGTGAAACATTGGAGATGTGGTAAAGAATCTGGATTTCATCTTCAAAGCAATAGGAAGCCATTGGAGAGTTCTGAGTAGGGAGTGAGCTCCACTCTGATGTGTGTGTTAAGAGACCACTGGGAGTGTTCTGTGTAGAACACACTTAGGCAACAGAAAGCCCACTTGGAAGCCTTTTCCAGGAGTGCAAGCAAGGGGTGACTTGCGGGGCACCTGGGTGGCTCAGTGGGTTAAAGCCTCTGCCTTCAGCTCAGGTCATGATCTCAGGGTCCTGGGATCAAGCCCCGCACTGGGCTCTCTGCTCGGCGGGGAGCCTGCTTCCCTCTCTCTCTCTCTGCCTACTTGTTATCTCTGTCAAATGGATAAATAAAATCTTTAAAAAAATAAAAAGAGGATGACTTGCAGAAAGGATTTGGGATATGCTTGGGAGGAAAGTTGCCAAGAATTTGCTAGTAGATCACATGAGAGGCATAAAGATAAAGGAAAATAAGTACCACTGGCAGGTGGTACTTGAGGATTGAGGCAGATACAAATGCCATTTACTGAGAGAGGAAGGAATCCCTTTTGGATGGGAAGCAGATCCTAAAGGAATTCCTTTAGGATCTGAAATGCCTAGGAGACATCCAACTGACCTAAGCCTCAGAGCAGTGACACCCTGCTGATCATTAAGAATGATTGCAAAACCAAAACCATTTGTGCTTCACCTCTGAGATCTGCGTCAACTAAACAGAAATCAAATTAGCTGGAATTAATTAAAGTTTACAAAATCTGCCAGAATTGTATTAATGAGGATTTTTTTTTAGGTTTGGTGTCAGAAACCCAATGGCAACAGATTCTGTTCGATAGAAAAATCTATTGGCTCTTGAAATCTATTGAAATGGACAAAATCCAATAGAAGACGCACACATTACTGAATCTGGATGCTCAGAAGATGGCTCAAAAATCTGTCCTCAGTTCAGCTTTCATTAAACTAGCCTCAATCTCAGGCAGGATCTCCCAAGAAATGGCAAAGCTTTCCCAGGGCCAATCCTCATCTTACTTCCTACCAGCCTAGTGACCTGGAAGGAAAAAGGCACTTTTTGCCATAGCAGCAAAAAGACATTTGCTAATTCTGAGCTCCTAACCACTCCTTGAGCCAAAGATGAGGTCCAGTCCTCACAAACCACATGAAGTGGTTGGATCCAGTTAGGTAACACACATCGTATTCATTTGGGCTGCCATAACAAAATGCCGTGAACTAAGAGCTTCGGCAGCAGAAATTTATTTCTCATAGTTCTGGATGCTGGAAGTTCACGATTAGGGTTCCAGCATGGTTGGGATCTGGTCAGGTTTCTCTTC
The DNA here is from genome assembly GCF_922984935.1 of Meles meles. Classification (NCBI taxonomy): domain Eukaryota; kingdom Metazoa; phylum Chordata; class Mammalia; order Carnivora; family Mustelidae; genus Meles; species Meles meles. The sequence goes on along the minus strand of NC_060080.1, from coordinate 13,500,262 downwards.
CTGGCCCGAGGCTGCCTTTTCGCTGTATCTTCTCACAGTGGAGAGAGAGGCAGTAAGTTCTCTGGTGTCTCTTATTAAAAGGGCACTAATTCCATCAGGAGGCCTCACTCCCATGACCTCACCTAATCCTAATTACCTCCCAAAGGCCCCATCTTCAAATACCATCACCCTGGCAGGTAAAGCTGCAATAGATGAATTGGGGGGGGACCCCAATTCAGACCACAGCAGATGGACATTAAAAAGCTTCCAGGAGGAGCTTGAAGTTCTAACAACAACACAAAGAAAACATAGTGCTTCACAGAACTTTGCTAACATGACATAAAATTTGTGATCTCTTTCACAACCTGCGTGATGGTAACAGGAGAGAATATTTTGGTTTCCTGCTTGAGGAAAATGATGGCTGTTGCCTCACACTAAGGTTAACCCCAGCTGAATTAAATAATCACATACAAAATAATGGTAGAAAAGCCACCAGGCACAGAATTTGTCATATCTTTATATGGACAGCTTTCTTAATGTTGAAGCAAGAGAAGAAAACGGGAAGAAAAATATTGGTCAATGTGTTTTAAGACTTTATAACTTTGGTACACTGAAGCAAAGACCCAAACAGCTGACTTGGAATGTATCTGCATTGAGGCTTCTTCCTGAAATCCACTAACTTACCTACCATTTCCCAGGTACTTACCAAATGGAAGCCGCCAAACCGAACTGGGCTACCTCTCTCCCCTCCTCTCCAGGTAAGACCACACTTTGATTATTCTGATCTATATAACAATCTAATTTTTGAAGAACTCTATGCCCCCAAATTTGGTAAGCTAGATGAAATGGACCAAGTCTTTGAAAGACAGATTCTGCCAGGGGCGCCTGGGTGGCTCAGTGGGTTAAAGCCTCTGCCTTTCGCTCAGGTCATGATCCCAGGGTCCTGGGATCGAGCCCCGCATCGGGCTCTCTGCTTGGTGGGGAGCCTGCTTCCTCCTCTCTCTCTCTCTGCCTACCTCTCTCCCTACTTGTGATCTCTGTCAAAAAAATAAATAAAATTAAAAAAAAAAGACAGATTCTGCCAAAATTCCCAAATAAACTAGATGCTCTGAATAGGCCTGTGTCTATGAAGGAAATGGAAGGTACCATTCCAGGGAGTGATGTTGATAAGGGAAAAAGCTAATGCCTGTGTGGAGCCAGGAGGTGAAAAGGAAATCTCTATACCTTTCCCCCAATTTTGTTGTAATTCTAACACTGCTGTTAAAAAGTAAAGACAAAAACCATCTAATCTTAACACATGCAGAGAGTGAGATGGGTTATGGGGTCTGACTCATCCTTTGTTCCCTTTTAACTTCAGAGGAATCCAGGTATTAATTACAATGTGGTAGCCCCCCACCCAAGGGTAGCTGTCTGCACCCCTCAAAACAGTCTCAGGGTCCCAGAACTGGTGTGATAGCATCTCATCCAGGAATGCTGCCAGACGACAAAGGACTGCCAGACTTCAGCTACCCCCTGCCCCAAAAACTGAGGTCACCCCCTTTCAGGAGCTGAATGTTCTGACCCCATTTGTTTTCTCACTCAAGATTAAAACAAAGACTGTGTATAACATTCTTACACTCTGTTCCAAACATTGGTGGAGAGGGCATCCCCTATCTTCTCTAGAAATCTGTAGGTTTCTTGAAAGTTCTTTTCTCTAACTGCAGTGCAAAGTGTCAGGTAATCTAATCTGCTTCTAGTGACAAAAATCTTTGCTGGAAGGTGAAAGGGGGTCTCAGCCCCATGTCAGAGACCTTCTCTAGGAAATTTTCTCTTCCCACAACATTTTTGAGTGTCTACTCTATATCCTCAGACACTTCCATTTTCTCTCGTAATCCTGCACAAGAGACAGACATGCAGCAGACAGTAGAATATAGTGTGATAAATTAAATAATAGAATATTGATGAATGACAGACAGGTCTAGGACTAATCAAGGTCTTGCTAGATGAGCAGCAGGTAAATGTGACCAGTGAAATGTTAGTACCAAATCCTATAAAGAGAAATCCCTCTGTCTAGACTGACTCATCTAGCTTATACCCAGATGTCTAGATCCTGATAGACTAACCAGAAAAATATCTGAATATATAATTCATTCCTGACCAAGAACAAATGATAGACACACACAGGCAATGTTTAACTTCTAATTACCAGAGAAATGCAAATAAATCTATTTGTTTATATATTTGTTTGTTTGTTTATTTAAGATTTGATTTACTTATTTATTTGTTTGTTTGAGAGAGAGAGAGAGTTGGGGGGGGGGAGCAGAGGGAGAGGGACAAGTAGACTTTTTGCTGAGCACAGAGTCCAACATGGGGCTCAATCCATGACCCTGAGATCATGACCTGAGCTGAAACCAAGAGCCAGTTGTTCTACAGACTGAGACACTCAGGTGCCCTGAGAAATTCAATTTGACACTTAAAAACACCTAAAAACATAAATACGAAACCCAATGCTAGTGAAACTATGTTATAATCTTTCAAAAGCCCCTTTCAAAAGAATTTGATTTAATATGGAGAGACAGGTGAGAATTCATGAATTGAGTCTAATGGGGGATAGTGAATTAGTTTTCTAGAGCTGCCATTGCAAAATGGCAAAAAACAGTCCTTATGACTTAAAGGACAGACACTGGTTTTCTCAAAGTTCTAGAAGTTGGAGGTTGAAGATCTGGGTGTAGAGAGGTTGACTCCTGCTGAGGCTTCTCTCCTCAGCTTACAGCTAGCCACTTCATGTGGTCATCCCTCTGTGCTTGCCCATCCCTGTTACCTCTTCCTTTTCCCATAAGGACACTACTCGTGCGGGATTAGAACCTACTCTAATGGCCTCATTTAAACTGAATTATCTCTTTGAAGATCCTATCTCCAAATACTGTTACATGCTGAAGTACTGAGGGTTGGGACTTCAACATATGAATTTGCGGTTGGGGGGGCACCTTCTCGACCATAACAGATGGGATCCTCTGTCCTCAAAATTCCAGCTACTGAGAATTTAACTTAACATGTGCATTAATATGTCCAGTGGAAAAGTGGTTTTAATAATTGTTTAAAAATAATTGAAATAACTGGTAAATAAATCATGGAAGATTGACTTTATAGGTGTTTTTCTGATCATTAAGGTTATATAAATAAAGACTATCTCAAAAATAGGTAAGTGAAAGCTCTTCTATGATTTGGCCATAGTTTCATAACCAAGGGTAATTATGGGAGATTCACTGAGCTGCCACTAGAGGGAGTGCTAACCCAGAGTTGGGCATAAAGAGGCATTTGAGGCTGGGTGCTGGTGACCTGGGGCCCAAAAAAGAAAAAGAGAACATCAAGAGATGGCAATGGTAATCCCACATGGGAGTCGGGGAATAACTTAATAATTACCAAAGATACCTCTCTCCTGGAAAGTAAATGCTCCTTGCTACCCCTCTTCTTTACCTCTACCTCCTAAAACCTTTCAGTGAAAGTTCTTAGACGACTTGCTCTCCATGAGCAATCTGTAATGTATACTATTTGCTTAGTGGTTGCAGTGATGTTATTTTTTCCTCTGTCAAATAAATTTTTCTTGTATCGACCATCATGCGGTGAAGGACAGCATTCTCTGACTCATCAAATGACTGCTAAGCTGTGTGAGTCTTTACAAAACTGGCAACAAAAATAGCCAACAAAAGTTGTGAGCTTTGTGAACCGGAAGGACTAAGTATGCATAGGACAAGTCCTGAAGAGGAAAGGGAAAGCTAAAGGCATCGCAGTGAGGATAAGCACAGCTTGCATTCGGGACAGGGGTTGGGGGAGACCTGACCTTGGAAATTAGATCGCTCTGAGAGCTAAGAAGAGTCTAAGTGTTGGAATCACACAAAATCACACTTAAATTCCCACTCTACCTTTGACTAATTGACAGAGTTTGGCAAATCACTTCTTTCCTAGCCTTGATTTCTTTCTCTCTAAAAACTCTTCACAGAGCTATGAGAACCAGACATGGTGTATACTAAGGTCTAACACCAAGTAGGACCTGCTGCAGCTGCCAGGAATTGGTAACTGTTACTATTTTAGCCTAAAAGCACATCAACTGAGGAGTAGCCCCCTGGGGAGCGAGGTGGGAGGACCATCATGCAGTTCCTGGGCAGATGCTCCATTTATGCCAAGAGAGTGAATTCACTGCAGGAGGGGCGGAGGCCGGAACCAGATAAGGGTTGCAGGTCTTAACTCTGCTTTCCTACCTAGGCTTACCAACAACAAAACTGATTATTTTGAGCCCTGACTTGTACTTTCAGGGGCTTAAGAATTTTTTGAAGAATGAAGAGGTGCTATCAGTTAGGTAGGTCTTCTCAGAAACCAGCAACAACAATAAGTATTTATCCCAAGGCCTGACAGAAATTAATGCTAGCCAGAAATTAATACCAATTAACCATTTATTGACTGAATCAAGTCGTAGGTACATGAATTACCAGTGGGAAAATAGCGATCACAAAACTATGAAAGTTTTTATAGGATCCCAAACCTCCCAGGGAATACTGTTTTAATTCCACCTTATGTGTTAAGAAAAATTGATAGTAACGGAGATGAGACCATTTTTCAGATTCTCACATAAACTTATTCATTAATAGATGATAGCCAAAAAAATATCCTGGCTTAACTGTTTATCTGATGTCTCCATTATCTTCAGATTAGAAGTCAGTTGGGGACCAGATCCAGTTGACGGGTCAAAAAATGTACAGGTGGGGAGAGCTTCTGAGAAATTCACCTTGGTAGCGGAGAGAGAATGCTAATCAAAGATAAGAGAGAGAGAGCTGCAGGGGAGGACCATTTAGTGGAGGAAGAAAAAGCTTTATGCATCTCATTGCATATCCTTGAAGATGAACACACTTGCATTTTGGCAAGGATACTGGTATAGCATTGTTCCTGAGTCAAGAATGGGTCAAATTATCTTCTCTTTGAGGTAATGATAAGAAAATATTAGAAAAAAAATTAGAAAATATTTTTACCACAGTTGAGATTTTAAAAAGTTCTAATGTTTAGCATGCTAATTTTCTGCTTTCTGGAACATTCCTTTATGGGAATACCTTTACCTGTTACCGCTCCCCTAAGAGAAAGAACCATCATCAGAATGGCTGCTCCTCTAATATTTATGGGCTGAGAATTGGATATTTTGTTTAACTTTAATCGTCTTATGTATCACCAAACAGAATCTCACTTTTCAAAGTTAACCTCATCCAACACAATTCATTTTAAAAGAACAGAAAAAAAGAACATTGTCTTTACACTTATTGCTATTGTTTTAATTAAAGTTTTAATTTAGGTTGGCACATTTGCCATATGGAATTCAGATCTCTTTCCAGAAGCCGAGGGGTTCCCGAACTAATGAGAAAAATCAGACCTATTTAATATGGATAGAATCAGACAGCTGTGAGGAATAATAAGATTTTATGTAAAACGTAATGTGAGAAACATGATATTAATACATAAGACACAGCGCTATGTCGGCCTGTTCTTCCAACACTGTACGAGCCACCTTAAGAGAATTGTAACTCTAAATCTTCAGAGATGTGATTAAAAAGCAAAGGTGATTCTCCATGGCCTAAAAGTTTGAGAAACACTGAGTTAAAGTGAATTAGGGCTTCTTTATTACTGGGCATTTCAGCACAGTAAATGATTTAACAGGAATTAGAAAGCTCTTGGAGGGGGGATAGAGCATATAGGCAACGTCCCTTAAACTTATTAGGTCATGGAACATTTTTCCCGAGGAGCATATTTTGGGACCAGTGTTTTTGGCAGATGACCATCGGAAAACCAGGAAACCAGGCTGTGAAGGATACTAAGACGGTGAAGTCACGGGCTTCGCTGGTTGGAGGCTCACAGTCCAAGCGGATGATAAAACAAAGACCCAATAAGCACAATGAGAAAAAGAAAACCACAACTTCTCTGAGATATGGACAAAGTTCTGAGCAGGCTGTCAGCAACATTTATTGAACATAAATTTAAATGAACTGAGTTGATACTGATGGTAAGTTTTCTTCTTGAAAGTACCACTATCACTCTCTGCTAAGCATTTTGCAAATAAAATATCCAATCTCGAAGAAACTCCACAAGGGGAGGAAACTGTTTTTCTTGATTCCTGAAACTGATGTCTAGAGGGTTGGAGTCTCCTGATGGTCTTAGGTGTCCCCTCCCTGAAAAACACCAGATCTGCTCCTAGATCTGCCTGTTGCTAGAGTTGGAGGTCTGTCCACCTCCCACCTGCCAACAAGGTGGTATTTTTTTTTCCTAAAATACACTCACACAATTAAAAAATATTTAGGATTAGGAAAATACAGAAATACCAGGCGTAATTTTGAATGATTCAGGCATGACCAAGAGAAAATTTCTTTACACTGAGGTTGAGTGTTTAACTGTAAGACAAAAACAAAACAAAACAAAACAACAACAACAACAAAAATACTTTCAGGTCTGTTTTCCAAGAAAAATGTCAAAATAAGGGGAAAATATGAAGTCCATAATATTGATGCACTTACAATCAGCCTACAGGGAGAAGGAAAGGAGTAGAATACAGACACCAATGAGAACCTTAATACATGTTCATTCACCTTTCCAAACCTTGCTCAATTTCTTCTAGTGTTTTTTACTCCTTTGGTATATTTGCTTTTCTTAAATACCAGCATCATATTTAAGCTTGGAATACATCTGTATTTTTTCAGCTCATTCTCAAATAGAATAATTTATAAGATAACCTCACTTGTAGATTTCAAGTGTTTATTATGTCCATTTGTCATTACAAGGTCAAATTTCAATCACTTTGTCCATCAGGAGATTGAAAATCTAAATGTTCAAGGTTCCCAAATATTCAAAATCTATGCTTCAGCTTCTCTGTAGCTGCCAGCCCCTGATTTGGTTGAATAGACTGAGTGAAAGAAAGAAGGACAAATTAAGGATTTGGGCAAGGAGAGATTAATGGTACTTCAGTCTTTGTTGAATGGGAATTATAAATGTCCTTCCAAAGCAATTTTCAACATGTTTATAAACGCTACAGGGGTATTATTTAAGATCTACACTAGGAATGCAGAAACCTCTGATAAAAATAATAATAAAATGAGACCACAATTTTGAGCTTAGCACTTAACACACATGCACACACGCAAAAGCATATTTTGAATTTTATAGTACAGCCCAGAATATTTTTATGGTTTTCAAGTAGCTGAAACACTAATATCTAAAACCAAAGAATATCCCAAGATATTGCAAGATTTATTCTAAGACCAATCAATCTGCAATCAATGGCTTTTCAGTTGAACCCTTCTAATATAAAGCAGGTCAGGTTGTTGTTGAGAGACGGAAGACATGAAAGGAAATGAACTTAGCCGGAAAATTTGCTAAGATAATAAACTACCATATTTTCCAGAAACTGAACTGACAATTAGCATTCTGTCCTAAGAAAAATGCATTGCAGCTGCTTTCTACGCATCTGTATCTGTGTTCAGTAAAATATGTTAGGTACTTTAAATGTGCTTATGCAATGTTGGCAAGCAGAGACTTTTTCCTTTATTCTAAATGTAAATACTAATATAGAATTGGCACAAACTCTAGCTCAGGCAGTATAGAGCCTCACATCTTTCCATTGCTGTCTAAATCTCTTTTATATTCAGCTCCACTTGGAGAATGTTTATAGTCCCAGTTCCAGCCAATGGGTGGCATCATGGGGCCTGCAGTTGGACAGAGGAAAGCCATTTAGAAAAATCCAAACATTTTCTTTTTCCTGCCCAGTCTTTTTCCTGCCCATTTTCTTTTTCCTGCCCAGTTGTCGGTAAGTAAATGCTCAAAACATTGCATAAGGCAGACTCTGAGATTCACCTTCTACTTTACTTCTTCTGGAAGCTGTCTCTTCCTTCTCCTTCTGTCCTTTCCCTGAATTCTTAGGTATCTTTTTTCCTGAGACTCATTTATCGCTTCCTGTCTTATTCTCAGTATGTTACAGGAGTCGTGTCTGGGCCTTCCTGTCTCACCTGATGTTCAAAGCGTCATAACCACATTCTTTTCTTTTCTTTTCTTTTTTTAAGATTTATTTATTTTTGAGAGACAGCAGGTGGGTAGGGGAAGGGGTGGGGAGAGAGAGAGAGAATCCCAAGCAGACTGCTTGAGCATGGAGCCCAACTCCGGGCTGGATCCCAGGAGCCTGAGATCATGACCTGAGCCAAAACCAAGAGTCAGATGCTTAACCAACTGAGCCATCCAGGTGCCCCAACCATGTTCTTTTATTTATTTTTTTAAGATTTTTTTTTAAGTTTTGTTTATTTATTTAAGAGGGAGAAAGTGAGAGAGAACACGAGGGAGCAAGCATGAGCAGAGGGAGGGACAGAAGCAGGCTCGCAGGGAGCCTGGCAAGGGGCTTGATCCCAGGACTCTGGTATCATGACCTGAGCTGAGGGTAGACACTTAACTGACTAAGCCACCCAGGCACCTCCCACCCCACCATGGTCTTAATATGAATTCCCCACACCACTCATAGCATTTCTGGATACATGGGGGCCTTTGATGGCCACTCTTTGGTTGATTCCTTATTTCCAGTTCCCTACTAGTGGACACCTCCCCACCCCTTGCCACCCCACCACACACACACATACATGTCCGAGACAATCTCGCCTCTCAGAGTTATTTTTCCTTTGTTTTTTATGGGACCCAAATCAGATTTTGGGACCATGGGACCGTGAGGTCAGTTTTCTCTGGTGTGTAGATCACAGGGTATGTTTCAAATGCTTATGGTTTGTGCACACACAGTCCTCCATCCATCACCTGGCACCTGCTGTTATTAATGTCTAAGAGCATATCTACCTTGCTTTGGTAACCAGAACCTGGTTTTCATTTCAAAGGAAAATCCCTGAAAAACACTAAACCAGGATTGTGGGATTTTTACCTCCTAGAAACCACCTATTATTTCAAAAATCTGAACTCCCATCTCCCCATTCATGCCCGGGATGCCCACCAATGACAAGTGCATCAGAACAGCCTGCACTTAGCCTGTGGGCACAGCACCAGCCAGGAGCTGACTCACCATACCCTTTCTGTGTCTTAGTAATTAAAGAGAAATTTACCGCTTGCTTAAAATAACCACCAAAAGAGCCAAGAGTCTTTGAATGACAGTCTTCCTCTCCAGCAGAAATCACAATGCTGACCCAAAGAAAGAGAGGAATTCAAGATTCAGGGGTCACCCACTATCAGAAACTTAAGCATCTGAAATCCCCTTTCTTGGCAGTATTCTGGGGATCAAGTGTTGGTCCAGCAGTGACTACCCAGCTAGGAAGAAGAAATGAGAAAGAGAACACAAATCATGGAGAGTCTGAAAGCCCACCAGTTGAAACCCGTCTCTCCTGGTGCATTCAGTTCTCTGCCATGATATTTACACCATGCTTGTTATATGCCGGGCATTGTTTCAAGTGGGTCACAGGCATTAACCCATTTAGACCTCAAGTCAGTCTACGAGGATAGTGAGAGACGACTGAGGATCAGGACCCCAGAAAATGGAAGCCATTTACCCAATGTCACCATGCTCATACCTGGAAGAGGAGAGGGTGAACCCAGGCTCCAGAGCCTGGCTCTCAACCACTCCTGTAAGGGAGGGAGACAAATCCATCTGAAGGGGAGAAAGCTGGTCGGTAAAGTCAGTAACGTCCTCTAGGTTCTAATCCTATTGCAACAGATAACAGCTGGTAAAAGTGTATGATTTAAATAATTTTTTTCAACAAGACAAAGACCCTTCCTAGGATACCCATGGAAATTAAGGCTCCTGAACGGCCAGGCCACAGGGCTTTACACTGACAGCCCGCAAACAAGCCAAGGAAAAGGAAATCAGAAGATCTGGCCTTTTTCACAGATTCCTATCGCCCACCCACCGTCTGGGGCTTGTGTTGCCCTAGTCGGGATGTGCCGAGCCAACACTAGGCTCCCACCCACTTTCCTTGATTCCACCCATGTGCACCATTGCTGGTCACCACCCCACACTGACAGTTCTGGGTTTCTTCTCTTGATATAGAACATCCAAATCCACTCAGCAGCCCACCTAAGAAAACTCTCAGTCACCATTGAAACTTCTCTTACTCTCTTTCTGCCCACACCCAAAATATTAGTAAATGATGCCAATTTAATCTCCTAACTAGCACTTCAGTTCTTATCCTTCTCTCCATCCCCATGGCCACTGCCCTGGTTCAGGTTCTACCATCTGTGTTAGTCATAATTTTCCAGAAAAACAGAACCAGTAGATGTGTACAGAAAGAGAT